>NC_092499.1:121555000-122180000 GCF_047511675.1 Marmota flaviventris
GAACAAGACAAGGGTGTCCACTCTTACTTTTCCTATTTAACATAGTCCTTAAACTTCTAAATAAGAGAAATAAATTAAAGGGATACACATAGGAAAATAAGTCAAATTATCTCTTTTGAAGACATGATCCTATATCTAGAAGACTAAAAAAGCATTATCATAGGACTTCTAGAATTGATGAACACATTTAGCAAAGTAGCAGGATACAGAATCAACATGCTTAAGTCAATGGCTTTCTTATATTTACTTTGATAAATCTGTTGAGAAAGAAATTAGGAAAACTATTCTACTCTTGATAACCTTATAACAATACTTAGAGGTAAACCTAACCAAGCAGGTTTAAAAAAACAACCCTACAATGAGTATTACAGAATACTGAAAGAAGAAATTGAATAAGACCTTAGAAGATAGAAAGCCCTCCCATGTTCTTGAATAGGCAGAATTCATATTGTCAAAATATCCATATTACCAAAAATGTTATTCAGATTCAATGAAATCCTCATTGGAATACAAATGATATTCTTAACAGAATTAGAGCAGTCCTAAAATTCATTTGGAAGAATAAAAGACCAGAATAGCTAATTAAACACTGAGCATGAAATTACCCAAGAGACATCACAATACCTGATCTCCAATCATACTACAGAGCTATAGTAACAAAATTGCATGGTATTGGCATCAAAATAGACAATGCTGACCAATGGAACAGATTGGGAGACTCTAGAGACAGATTCACATGGTTATCTCATACTTGACAAAGTGCCAAAAATGTGTGTTTGAGAAAAAAATAACCTTTTAAACAAATGGTATTGGGAAAACTGGATATCCATGTGTAGCAGAATGAAACTAGATCCCTATGTGTCAACCTGCGTAAAAGTCAGATCAAAGTAGATCAAAGACCTAGGAATTAGCCAGAGACTTTGCAATTGTTAGATGAAATCCAACATAATGATATTGCCTGTTTTGGCTCTTAACAAGAGCCCCAAAGCTTGAGAAATAAAAGTAATAAGTGGGGGTGATGTCAACTTAAAAAGCATCTCCACTGAAAAGAAAATGATTGATTGTAAAGAGAGAACCAAAAGAAGAGGAGAAGATCTTTGCCAGCTAGTCCTCCCACCATGGGATTAATGTCTAGAATATATATAAAGAACCAAAACCAAAAAATGCTTAACATTGCCCCCTCCTGGAAAAAAAAAACTAACCTAATCAATAAGGGAAAAAGAACTA
This sequence comes from Marmota flaviventris, assembly GCF_047511675.1. Lineage (NCBI taxonomy): Eukaryota > Metazoa > Chordata > Mammalia > Rodentia > Sciuridae > Marmota > Marmota flaviventris. Next base: position 121,556,228 of record NC_092499.1, read on the forward strand.
AGTAGACATCTCTCAAAAGTAGAATACTAATGGTCAACAAACATATGGAAAAATGTTCAGCATCCATAGCAATCAGGGAAATGCAAATTAAAACCACTATGAGATTTTATTTTACTCCATTGTTACAAGAATACAAATAATAAATGCTGGCAAGGATGTGGGAGGAAAAGTACACATCTACATTGTTGGTGGGACTGCAGATTAGTGCAACCACTTTGGAAAGCCTAGAGGACTACAAATAGAACCACCAAATGATGAAGCTATCCCATTCACTGGTATTTACCTAGAAGCACGAAAATCAGCATACTGTACTGAGAGAGGTACATCTACATTTATAAGCAGCACAGTTCATAATAGCCAAGTTATGAAACCACCACAGGTGCCTGTCAACAGATGATGAAGATATATATACGATGGAGTATTACTCAGCCATAAAGAAGAATGAAATTATGATATTTACTGGTAATTGGATGAAGCTGGAGAACATCATACAAAGTGAAATAAGCCAGACTCAGAAAGTCAAGGATTGAATGTTTTCTCTCATAAGCAGAAGTTAGGGCAAAGTAAGGGGGAAAATGTGGAGTAGATCGGAGGAAAATAGAAGTAAGATCAGTGAAACTACTGAGTGAAGGGAGGAGGGATGGAGAAAGTGAGGAACTGTGGAATGAAATCAACAAAATTATTCTTCATATATATATATGAATATACCACAGTGAATTCCATTTTTATGTGTATCTATAAAACACTAATTTAAAAACAATAAGTGGAAGGTAGACCAGTAGAGAGAATAGTGGGACAAAGGAGGGAAGAGAATGGAGACTGACATGGAGCAAATTGTGTTCCGTGCTTGTATGATTTTTGTCAGAATGAACCCTACTATTATGTATAACTATAATGCACTAATAAAAATATTTTTAAAGCACCAAATATAGAAATTTAAGAAGACTCTAGAAGTTGGAAAGACCCACCATGTTCTTTGATAAGATCAATATTGTCAAAATGGTCATACTACTAAAAGCAGTCTACAGATTTAATTCATTCCTATCAACACATCAATTTTATTATTCAGAGAAGTAGGAAAAACAATCCTTAAATTTATATAGGTGCAAAAATAATCCAAATAGCCAACAATCTTGAGCAAAACAAGTAATGTTGGAGATAACATTATTCCTGATTTCCATATACCACAGCGCCATACTAACAAGCAACATGATATTGGCAATGTGTCTGTTTTTTATAATCAATGGAATAGATTACCTAGAAATAAACTCATGCATCTACAGCCTTTTAATTCTTTACAGATATGCCAAAAAACTGTTGGACAAAAGTCAGGCTCTTTAACAAACAGAGCTTGGAAAACTGGATAGCCACATGTAAAATATTGAAAATATAGCCCTGTGTTTTGCCCTTTGTAAAAATCAACTCAAAATGAATGAAACACCTAATGTAACACCACAAACTTTGAAAGTACTAGATGTTAAAATAGGGGAAACACTGAAGGATATTGAAGAGGTAATATTTTCCTGACTAGGACTCCAGTAGCTCAAGAAAAAAAAGTAAGAATTGACAGATGGGATTACATCAAATTAAAAATCTCTGCATACCAAAGAATATCACCAGTGTAAAGGAACAACTTTTGAATTGGAGAACTTCTAATCTGGCCATTCATCTGAGAGAATATTAATATCTGAAGAATATGAAGGAAACAAAAAAATCGAACACCAAAAAGAACAAGTAATCCAATCAGTAAATGGTCAAGTGATCTGAACAGACACTTATTAGAAGAAGTACAAATCGTTAGTAATTAGATGAAAAAATGCTCAACATCTTTGTCCATCAGGGGAAAATTGCATTTCAAAACTGTATTTAAATTATCTCTGTCTCCATTCAGATGACTGTTATCAAAACCAGAACAAATGCTGCAAAGATGGTGGGGAGAGGGGGGAAGTAACTCTTATACATTATTGATGAGAATGTAAATTGGTCTAGAAACTGAGGAAAATAGTATGGAGAATCCTCCAAAAAAATAAAATGAGTACAGAATTACCATGTGATCCAACTTTGCTGTTCCTGGGTACATATCTGTAGGAAATGAAGTGAACATACATAAGAGATGCTTGCCATACCTATGTTTACTGTGTTGCTACTTACAATAGCCTAGGTGTGGAATCAAACCAAGTAACCATTAGTAGATGAATGGATACACATACAATTGAGCTATAAAGAAAAATGAACTAATGTCATTTACAGAAAAAATTATGAAACTGGAGAATATCAAATTCCGAAAAATAAACAAGACACAGAAAAAGTATTGTATTTTAGAGAAAGGAAAGCATGAAAAGATAAGATGGAGGTAGTAATGATCAAAGCATATGCATAGAGGCTGGAGTTGTAGCTCTCCAGAGAGCGCTTGCCTTTCACTGGATTCAATTCTCAGCACCGCAAATAAATAAATGAATAAATAAATGTTCATCAACAAGTAAATATATATAAAAGAATATACAAGGGGCTGGGGATGTGGCTCAAGCGGTAGTGCGCTCGCCTGGCATGCGTGCAGACCCGGTTCGATCCTCAGCACCACATATAAAGATATTGTGTCCGCCGAAAACTAAAAAAAATAAATAAATATTAAAAAAGAATATACAAGAATATTGTTTTAAAAAAGAATATGCACGTATGGAAACATGGTGAAACTCATTAGTTTGTACAATTAATATATATTAATCATTATAATAAACAGAACATACATACACATATACAATTATCCAGCTAATAAATGAGTTCAGCAAAACTTCAAGATACAATGTACATGCAAAAATAGATTGTATGTCTGTGTGCCAGCAATAAATGATCCAAAAATAAAACTAAGAAAGCAATTCCGTGTACAGTGGCATCAAAAAGAATGAAATAATCAAGGGCTGGGGATGTGGCTCAAGCAGTAGCGCGCTCGCTTGGCATGCGTGCGGCCCGGGTTCGATCCTCAGCACCACATACAAACAAAGATGTTGTGTCCGAATATTAAAATTCTCTCTCTCTCTCTCAAAAAAAAAAAAGAATGAAATAATCAAGAAATATAACCAAGGTGTTGTTTTACTTATACAGTAAAAATTACAAATATTGATTAAGGAAATCAAAGCAGATCTAAAATAAAATGGAAAGAAGTCCTGTGTTCACACATTAGGCTTTATATGGTAAAAATTCCATAGGTTAGCAGTTGTGAATTGAGCTATTCTAAACACTGATGTGGTTGTGTCACTGTAGTGTACTGATTTTAAGTCCTTTGGGTGTAGACCAAGGAGTGGGATAACTGGGTCAAATGGTGATTCCATTCCAAGTTCTCTAAGGAATCTCTGTACTGCTTTCCAGAGTGGTTGCACCAATTTACAGTCCACTAGCAACGTATGAGTATACCTTTCCCCCAAAATCCTCACCAACATTTATTGTTACTTGTATTCTTGATAATTGCCATTCTGACTGGAGTGAGATGGAACCAGGGGGCGTGTTGAATAGAAGTTCATTGGATTAGACAAAGGAAGGGAAGGAAAGGGAAGGATTGGGAATAGGAAAGACAATAGAATGAATAGGATATAACTTTCTTTGTTCAGATATGAATATAATCTGTGAAACTCCATGGATGTATGTCAATGTACTCTACTCTCTAAAAAGAACAAATTTTTTAAAATTTCCATAGAACATTTCTAAATATTGAACACACACCAAGACACAAAAGACCAAAATTTGATCCTCCAATTCTGGAATGGAAATGAGATATTTTTCAAGCATAAATCAGTAAACTCTAAATTTAAAGCAAAAGATGAGTCAGAACCCTGCTTCACCAACCCTGCCTGAAAATAAGGGCTAATTTATTTGATAATGGGCAAAAGATTGGAACAAAATTCACTGTTGAAGATGAACTTCAAATAAGCAGTTCATAAATAACATAGTAAGTTGTTTAATTCATTGTTCATTAGGAAAATGATAAGTCACAATGCAAAACCAAAACTCATGTATAGGAATTGCTAAAATTAAGAAGACTTAATATAGTAAGTATTGGCAAAGGCTAAAACAATTATAACTCGTATTTTGTTGGTACAAATACAAATTGAAATGACCACTCTGGAAAATATTTCAGTAACTTAATTGTGTGCTTATTATGCAACCCTGTAATCCCATTTCTAGGTGTATATCCAAAAGAAATGAAGATATTTTCCTTCACAGGGACTTGTCTGCAAATGTTCATAGTACCTTTATTTATAATAGCTCAAATCTGGAAAGAAGTGTTATGTTCAGTTGGCAAATGACAAATTGTGATGTACACCAGTAGCAGAACACTATTAAGCAAATGAAGGAAATAAGAGATACGTTTAACAATATAAAATAATCTCAAGAACTTTATGCTAAATTATCCAGACACAATACAGTATATATAATACAGCCTTGATTATACTAGTTTTGGGTATTCTAGATGGAAGATGAAGGGTTACTAGGAACTGGAGGGTAGGGGAAGATGTTGACTACAAAGAGACAAAGGAAAACTTTGTAGGGTATTGGAAATATATTATGATTGTAGTTTCAATTATATTGGAGTACACAACTGTGAAAACTAATTGAATTATATACTTAAAATAAAAAATTTGTTGTATAAAAATTATACCACAAAAAATTGTCCCAAAATATGAAAAAATCATAAAGAAAAAAAATTAATTCTTTGGAACCAAGAGTGGGAAAAAAAGACATTATTTGCCTTAAGAGGTTTTAAGGAGTAAATAAAAACAGAAACTACAAATTATTGGATATTTGTGATGGTGGTAGCACAAAGCTCATGGGCTGGATCCTCAGCTTTGCATAGAGTAAAATTTTAAGAGATTTTTGTCATCAGATGAAGTAGACATGATGGAGGAGCAATTCAATTTGAAGAGCTAGAATAATATTTCCCCTGGAAAATTAGGTTGATACACTTATTTTAATTTATCATATACACATACAGCAATGAAGCATATCTTTACAAACATAATAAGAGATTGATAAGATCAATTCTTTGAGATTGGTAAAATAGCATGTAAAAAATGCCAATAAAAAAATAAACTGAGCCAGGTATGGTAGTGCATACCTGTAATCTCAGCGACTCGGGAGGCTGAGGCAGGAGGATCACGAGTTCAAAGCCAGCATCAGCAAAAACAAGGCTCTAAGCAACTCAGTGTGACTATCTATAAATAAAATACAAAATATAATTGGGAATGTGAGCTGGTAGTCAAGTGCCTCTGAGTTCAATCCCTGGCACCCCCCACCAAGAAGGAATTTAGTTTATAGCAATTCACTAATAAAATTTAAAATTTCAATCAAGTAGATCATTATCCTTAAAAATCATAAGTTAATTAGGATAGACTATCTGAAAGGATTTTTTTAGTGTTACATTATCCCCATATTGTAGTCGTCTTCTCTAGCCAAATGAGTCTGTACAATGTCTCCTAAGCATGACTTATAATTTTCCCTCATATTCAGCCTTGTTTGTGTAGTCTTCTTTGAAAGTAATGCCTTTTCTTCTCTTTTTTTCTGTACTCAGAGGCTACCTTTTTTTTTTTTAATCGAGTATACATTTAATTTTCTTTAGGAAACCTGCTGTGTTGTCTTAATTGGAGATGAAAACATTGCAGTATTCAGCAGTTACTCTGCTCTGTTGAACTGTGTATCTTTTAGTGTTCTTTTTAAAATAAATTTCATTTGTTTCCTTTTTTAATATTTATTTTTTAGTTGTAGTTGGACACAATACCTTTATTTATTTATATATGGTGCTGAGAATTGAACCCAGAGCCTTGCACATGATAGGCAAGCACTCCACCACTGAGCCACAATTCCAGCCCCTCTCTTTTAGTGTTCTTAATGTCCTGTTTTTCTTTCTGAAGAAGAACTTCCTTGAATATTCCCATTGTGTACATACATTCCTATCATCTAGTTTAATTTTATACAGAGTTGCATCAATGAAAATAAGTGTTTACAAATAATTAACTTTTTTGATTCCTAAAAAGTTAATCAAGAAAAGATTCAAGTTATAACATAGTGGTAAAATACCAATTCAGGATCAATTAGGATTTTTAAAATGATGACATTATAGTTGTATGGATATGAATGAAAGAATGAATTCAGTCTCTTCCACCTTAAACCCTAGATCAATGTAGGCTTTTATATAATAGGCATTTTCCTAAGATGTCTTCTTTGCAAAATGGGGGTAATACTGTATCACATTTTTAGGTACATATAAGAGAATGAACATATAGCATCTGACTCAATTCTTAGAACATATTCAACCCTGCATAATGATTACTCTTTCTACTTTTCAGATGAGGTCAAAATTACTTGCAACTACCAAGTGGTTATTTCCCAATTATGATATACCTTAATATTTTATTCAATAATAATAGCATCATTAAGTTACAATAATATAATTTCATCTTTTATTCCAATTTAGATATTTATTCCCAAATATAACCTGTGCTAGTTTACTTTTTCCTTGTAAGCACTGATATAATTTGCATTTTCTGAACTTGTGTTTTTGTCTGCCAAGCAGTACTGGGGGTTTAAGACAGGGCTTGGGGCTTGTTAGGGAAGTGCTCTAATACACAGTTACATTTTCAGCCTCTCCCCCCTTTTCTGATTTTTATTTTGTTGCAAGATCTTCCTAAATTGCCCAGGGTCTCCTTGAATTTGCACTTCTCCTACTCCAAATTCCCAAGTAGTTGGGATTGTAGACATGTGCCACCACACACAAGCACATTTTTTATGGAGCAGAGCTTGGGTTTCTTATCTGGTGCTGCTGTGTGTTTTGGCTAATAATTTCATAAGTCACTAAACTAATTATTTGAGGCTAGGAGTCTTTGGATGAATAGTTAACCTTTAAATTAACATTTTTCTCTTTGTTTTTCTCCAGAAAAAGAAATAGACATATCAAAATTAATGGATGCTATAGTGAGATCTGTCTTTCATGACCTGTTGATGACTGTTAGGTCTGGCTTAGTTAAACAATGGCAAGGAAGTGTTATTTTAGATTTTTATCGACCTTTGCTTTAGTCAGTATAAATAAGAAAAACAAAACAAATCTTTGAAGGTCTGGTCAGTTTTTTCCATAGTCTTTTAAATTATTTCTAAAATTATATGACTATTTACCTGTATTTATTTTTGCAGTAAATCCTACTTCAGGCACATAGGCAACCGCCTCAGCTACTTTGTAGAAATTCAATAGACCTTTGAATTTAATTATCATTATTCTTAAATTTCTGAAAAGTGACTACCTGAATCAAATCTATAAACTCAAAAGTGTTTTTTCAGTCTGTTCTATATCTTATGAGGAAAGATATGTTTTTCACCTTTTATGATAAAATTTACAATAATAGGCAATTTCAGAAATCAAAGTGTTAATTTATCACTTTAACAGCATAATTTCATATTGGAAAGGAAAACCAAAGTTAAGGTTTTGGATTGCTATAAAAACAACAACTAACAATTTTTTTCTCTTCAGGGCCAAGGAATATGAGAGTTTAATGGAAACAAAAAATTCTGGGTCTGAGTCACCCTATAAAGCAAAGTGAGTATTTTATCCTACATTTTACTTCTACTGATTTTTTGGTCTCTGCCTATGGCAAAGTGTATCTGAACCACCATATTATGTTTATGACCTGGGGCTTCGTTTCTGATTCATACATCATTCTTTTAAGACAATGGTGTCCAACTGGAGTTGAATTTGCCAGAGTATATTTGGCCATGACTGGGTAGTTCTCATTAGGGCAATTTAGGGAAAGGATGCTATTGGCATTAAGTGGGTAGAGACGGGGGATTCTGCTAAATATTCTCTAGTTCACAAGACAGATCTCTATAGCAAAGAATTATATCATCTGAAATGTCAATAGTGCCAAGGTTTAGATACCTTGTACTAACAAATCAGGTCCGGCAAGGTGTGGTTTTACTCATGCTTACTCTGAGGAGATGTCTGTTAGGATAGTTCTAATTATGATGGTTCTAATTATGATTCTCTAATTCTTATGAGATTTTCAATGAAGTTAGAGATTTTGGATTAAGATTAAAGATTTTAGAGTACATCATTGGGTATAAATATAAAAATAAGCAAAGAAAAAAAATCATCATTTTGCTTCTTTTGAAAATACTTCCAGTAAAGGTGCTATTAGAAATGTGCTCACATAATTTGATGGAGTATAAGTGTTTTTGTTGAAAAGCAAAGTGTATTATTATTAGTCACTTAGGAATAATTACAATAGATATACTCTGCCTGTCAGAAGTAAGGTAACACATCAGATATCTACATCTATTATGTTGGAAATAAGGGCCACTGCAATGCTAAAAGAAAATGGAAAAAAAAAAGATAAACTATTAAAGGAAGGAAAAGAATTACCAAGATTATGATTACTGTGTGTCTCAAATCCCAGAGTCCCAAGTGAAAAATCGGTAGGAACAAGAGAAATCAATTCAGTAAGATGGCTGATTACCCAATGAATATGATAGTAATAATAAGCAAAATTTATTGAGCCCTTGCCATATATCAGACTTTATATGAACTGCATTGTTTGTCACAACTCTGTGAAGTTAATTAAGAAAACTAAGTTCTAGAGAGGAATTTGGCCGAGATAATGTAACATCATATTCAGGATATGAAATTTCACAGCTTTTCTTTGTGATAACCATTTAGAACACATAAGTATCATTGATAATTGTAATAATAAAGTATATGAGAATAAACTCAAGAAATGTGAAGAAATCTATAAAAGGAAAATCTTCAAATGCTTATAAGAGATATAAAAGAAAACTTGCATGCATGAAAAGAAAAATCATTCTCTTGGATAGAAGACCCAAGACACTAAATTAATAATATTTCTACAAGTATAATATAATCTCTATAAAATAATAACCCTTTTTTTCCATTTACCTACAATCATTTGAAAGAGCATAAAGAAAAATGTGAGAATTTCTAGGAAAGTTTTTCAAAAAGAATGGGGGTAGTGACTGAGCTAACAGATACTTAATAATATTTATTTGACACATGAATAAAAATATAAATTTTGGAATAGATTTTAAAACAATCTACAAGTAGATCCAAATGCTTAAGGAAATTTTGTGTATGACTTTATATGTTTGAAAAGATAACCAGAAATTGTTGAACCATTCCTGGAGGTGTGCCTCTTTGTAGTATAACTTGTCACTTCTTCTACCAACGAGTGTACCTGTTTCCCTTCTTTTTGAAACTGTTCTCATCCTGTGACTTGTTTTCACTCATAGAAAGCTGTAGAAGTGATATGTCCCTTCCTAGCATTGGTTTCACAGTGCTTATGGCTTTTGTTCTTCCCTTCACTTACTCACTCTTCTGTGAATTTCATGTAAGGAAGCCTGGATCAGGCTCAGTTATCCTTGCTATCCCTGATCAGACCACTCCATACAAGGTAGTAAGGCCATCCAGGTCCAGTAAGTGCCTAGCCAACTACCAGATGACTATATCTGCCAAAAAAAAATTACCTTAGGCTAGAGCAGAATTGCTTTGCTAAATAAAGCCAGACTAAACTGCAGGGAATAAATAAATAGTGGTTATTTTAAGCCACTAACTCAGTAGTGTGTTTCACAGCAGTAAATTACTGATACAGAGAGAAAGGTAGAATTTCAATCATTAAGGAAAGGATTTACTAGCCAATAAATGTTGGTAACTACTTCATCCAACTACAGCAGATTATACATATTATTCTCAAGCTTACATGAAACATTCTCTAAGGCAGACCACATTCAAGTCCACAAAACATATCTTAACAAATATATATGATTAGAAATTATACAATATCTGTTCTGCTTAGATTATGGTGGAATTACACCAGAAATAAGTGACAGAAAGATACTTGGAATATTACTAAATAATTGGAGATTAAATGACCCACTTCTAAATAATACATGGCTCAAAGATTAAAGAAAAAATTTTAACATAATTTTGTCTGAATGAAAATTAAAATACTACCTCTCAAAATCTGTGGGATGTAGGCTGGCATGGTGGTGCATGTCTATAATTGCAGTGGCTCGGGAGGCTAAGGCAGGAGGATCGAGAGTTCAAAGCCAGCCTCAGCAAAAATGAGCCACCAAGCAGCTCAGTGAGACCCTGTCTCTAAATAAAATACAGAAAAATAGGTCTGGGGATGGGGCTCAGTGGTTGAGTGTCCCCTGAATTTAATCCCTGGTACCAAAAAAAAAAAAAGAAAGAAAAGAAAGAAAAAAAAATCTGTGTGGTGTCATGTAAAAAATGCTTAGAGGGAAATTGAAAGCCTTAAATTTAAGTATTAGAAAAAGAATAGGGGGGTGGGTCTGGGCTGGGGTTGTGGCTCAGCGGTAGAGCGCTCACCTAGCATGTGCAAAGCCCTGTGTCTGATCCTCAGCACCACATAAAAATAAATAAACAAAATAAAGGTATTGTGTACAACTAAAAAATAAATATTGAAGTGAAAAGAAAAGAATATGGTCTTGGGAGTTGAGGTTGTGACTCAGTAGTAGATTGTTCGCCTGGTATGCTTGAGGCACTGAGTTCAATTCTCAGCACCACATAAATGTAAAATAAAGATGTTGTGTCCACTTAAAACTAAAACTAAATATAAAAATAAATATTAAAAAAAAGAATATGGTCTAAAATGGATAATCTAAGTTTCCACCTTAGGAAACTAGAAAAAGAAAACAGGTAAATCCAAATAAGTAGGAAAAAAACAAGTAGTAAAATTAGAGTAAACATCTTATTTTCAGTAGAAATTGAAAACAGGAAATCTATAGAGAAAAATCAACAAATCCCAAAGCTGTGTTGCTTTGGAAAAATAAAGTTGATATGTTTCTAGCTATGTTAACTCATAAAAAATGAAAAAAAAAATGCAGAGTAATATCAGAAAGAGGAGATAACAGTAGAGATCCTATGGACATTAAAACAATAATAAAGCCATGTTATGAACAACTTTGTGCCCCAAAATTTGATAACCTAGACAAAATGAATCAATTCCTTTGAAAGACACATTCTTCTAGAACTTTCACAAGAAAAAACAGGCAATCTGAACAAGCCTATATCTGTATTAAAGAAATTTCATCAATAGTTACTAACTTTAGAAAACACAGTATTAGCAGGCCCAGATCTGTTCACTGTTGATTTTTACCAAACATCTAAGAATAAATACCAATTGTTTATATTCTCTTTTAGAAATTATGAGTAGAGGGAATAATGTCTAACTCATTCTATGAGGCCAGCATTATTACCCTATTACTCAAACCAGAGAATAGAGACAAAACTACTGACCAATGTCTCTTGTCCCTTGTCAGTGTCTCTTGCAAAAGTCCTTAACAAAATATTAAAAAGTGAATATAGTAATGTATAAAAGAAGTAAACATCATGACCACATGGGAATTATGTCAGGTTATCAAGGCTGATTTAACATTCTTAAATTGGCTAATGTAGTCAACACATAACCAGGTTACAAAAGAAAGATCACATGATTTTATCAGGAGATGGAGAAAAGGCATTTGACAACATCCAGCACCTATTTGTGATTCAGTGCCATTATTTTTGTTTTAGAATGTTTTCTGTTACTGTTTCTTTTTTAAGAAGTTTAATTTTTGGTCTGTTGTATGTCTCTTTGTGCACATATCATTTTTTTCTTAATTTGTAGTACATATTTTTCTTCAGTTTTTTTAGTATTGGCTTTTATTTCTTGAATAAAATTTTCAGAGACTTTTTTATTGATCTTCTCCAAAAATTGCTTCAAAGCATATTAAAGGAATTTCTTGCTTTCTATTTTATTGTTACTTTGATTTCATCAACTCCTTTACTTACTCTTCTTAATTTTTAGGTAGTATTCTTATTTTCATGTAACTGATTTGGTTTTAGTTTATATCTAAGAGTGATTTAGAAATAATTTTTAAAATACTTTGACGGTATAGTATTTTCCCTATTAGTTTTGGTTAATTTTAAATTTCATTATATATTGTATAGTGATTTCTAACTTTACAATTTGTAATTTTCTTTTTCACTTACTGCAAATTAAAAGCTTCTGCAGAGAAAATGGAAACAATTAGGAATGTGAAACAAGAAATCACAGAATGGGAGAAAATCTATACCAGCTACTCTTCTGATAGAGGATTAATATCTAGAATATATAAAAAACTCAAAAAACTTTTAAACCAGAAAATCAAATGACCCAATTAATAAATGGGCAAATTAACTACTTAGACACTTCTCAAAAGAAGAAATACAAATGACTAACATGGAAAAATATTCAACATCATTAGAAATTAGGGAAATGCAAATCAAAACTGCACTGAGATTTCATCTCACTCCAGTCAGAATGGCAGTTATTAAGAATACAAATGATAATAAATGCTGGAGAGGATGTGGAAAAAGGAACAATTTTACACTGTTGGTAGGACTGTAAATTAGTACAGTCACCAAGGAAATCATTATGGTGGCTCCTACAAAGACTAGGCATGGAAACACTGTATGACCCAGGCCATACCACTTCTTGGTAATTATCCTGAAGAATTAAAATCATCTTACTACTGTGATAACATGCACACTCATGTTTATAGCAGCACAATTCACAATAGCCAAGCTGTGCAAACATCCAGCCTAGATATCTGTTAATGGATGAGTGGATAAAGAATATATGGTGTATATACACAGTGGAGTTTTATTTAGTCATAAAAAATGAAATTATGGCATTTGCAGGAAAACGGATGGAACTAGAGACAATCATATTAAGCCAAATAAGTCAAACTCAGAAGGTTAAGGGTCGTATGTTTTCTCTCATTTACAGAAGGTAGAGAGAAAAAAGGAAAAAGATAAGTGGGGGCAGATATCCTAATAATCCTTTGATTAAAGGAAGATCAGCAGAGGAAATGGACCAAGGTGGGGTGGGTTAGGGAGAGAGGAAGTGCTGGGGAGTGATATCTGCCAAATTATATTGTTATATTGTGTACATGTACAAATACGAAACAACAAATCCCATCCATACGTATAACTGTAATGCACCAATAAAAAATGTAGACAGAAAATAATCACATTCCTATATGTAACTATAATGCACGAGTAGAAAGACATTTTAAAAATAGGCAGTGGACTGGTTTTCTCTATGTATGGACTATAGTTTGCCTAACCTGCTTTAAACAATTATGTAAAGTAATAATTAAAATGCCTGTTTTTTCCTAAAATATCTTCCCCATCCTTCAAGGAGATATTTTTTAATTTTGAACAACTTTATTCCTAAATACTACACACGCACACACACACACACAGAGTCATGCTTATATTTAACTCCTTTATCTTTCTTACTAGAATTGTTCTATACCTTTTCATTGACAACCTGGTTTTTTCTTTTAAAAATTTGTGTACGTTTTTGGTTTGGTACTGATATATAGTTTTCCACTATTTTGATCTTCCATAACGTATTAAAGGTATGTCTTTAATATGTCATCCATATGTTTTTTCCCTTCCTATTATTTTTGTTAACTGCTGTTACAAACAGTGCTGCAGTATACATCCTTTTGTATATGACATTGCATATATGCGTGTGTGTTGTTTCAGGTTAAGTAGTAGAGCCTGCTTCCTTGGTTTGTAATAATGTACTTGGAAGGGTCCTAACACTGAGTTTATTTCTCTGCTTTTGCTTTCTTAAAATTGTTAATAGTTCTGAACAAAAGACCCTGCGTTTTCACTTTTCAGTGGGCCCTGCAAATTATATAACCAGGCTAGAAATGAAATTTCTGGACCCAGATATACCTGCATTCTAATTTGAGTAGCACTTCGTAAATTTTTTTCTAGTATACTTGTACTTTCACCAGTAATTATGATGACTCTTTCCTCCTAAATACAATAATTTTAGAAAAATTACATTTCCCTTATTATTTTTAATATTTATTTTTTGTAGTTGTACAAAAGAACTTTATTTAATTAGCTTATTTATTTATTTTTATGTGGTGCTGAGGATCGAACCTAGGGCCTTGCATATGGGAGGCAAGCGCTCTACTGCTGAGCCATAACCCCAGCCCCTCCCTTATTTTTACAAACTTTTCATTCAAATGTATAAACAGTTTTTCTTCATTAATGAAAAACCAGACATAATTTCCACTTCAAACCTCCAGTTTCAAAACTTGGTCCAATTTCATAATTTCTTCATCATTTCAGGTTTAAAACTTAGTTCTAGAATCTCTCAGTATTTCACCCACTATCGTTTTCATTTAAGCTCTGGGGCTTATGCTGTAGTACAGTTTTAAAGCATTTTCTTATCTGTTTTGATTACATTGGTGCTGTAACTTGCTGGGGTGACCAGATTGCCCACTCTGGTTCCTCAGGTCTAGCTTATATAATGTGGGTACTGTCCTCAGTTCTCTTCATCACAACCAGTAGGTAGTGTGACTGGTCTGTGGTTATTGTGGGTCATTGATAAATAGTGGCTGCTTCTCTGTTTCATTAGAGCTCACAGCTTGCTTTTATAAAATTAGAATGTCATTTGTATGTGCATAAATATTCTGATTATTGTATCTGTTAGTGTGGTATTTCTTTCATCAATTCCAATAGCTCTAGAATTCTAATGCTGAGGAATTCTGCTTGTGTTTTGTATTAATACTGCTATATTCACTATGTTTTATTAGCATTTTCTAGCATTTTTATAAAAAGACATATACCTTATTTGGTATATAGAGGTAAAGTTTTAGCCTTTGTGTGTAATTTTTATTCAGTTCTCTCTCTTGAAGTTAGTATATAGGTAGATTTTGCTTCTTATCCAATTCTAGTGTCTCTGTAATTTAATAAGTGAATTATAAGTTTGACCAGTTCACATTTATTGTATTCACTAATTCATGTGGACACATTCTAACCATCCTATTTTGTGCTTTATATTTGCCATACTTTCTTTCCTGCCCCCACCAGGGATTGAACTCAAGGGCACTCCAACACTGAGCCATGTCCCCAGCCCCATTTTGTATTTTATTAAGAGGGTGTCATGAGTTGCTTAGTGTCTTACCCTTGCTGAGGCTAGCTTTGAACTTGTGATCTTCCTGCCCAGCCTCCTGAACTGTGGGGATTGCAGGTGTGTGTCACCGCGCCTAGCTGCCATACTTTATTTTCTTTTCTAAGATTAATGAGATCTTTGTTTTTCATCTTTAAAAGATTCAGAAATTATAATTCTTTTTCAGTTGTACTTATGTTTACCTTTCAGTTTTTATTTTATTGTACTTTTAAAAGTTTTTAAACATTTTATTTGTTCTTTTTAAGTATTCATGATAGTAGATTGTGTTTTGACATATCATACATACATGTAGTATAACTTATTCTAATTAGAATCCCATTCTTACAGTTGTACATGATGTGGAATTTTACTGGCTGTGTATTATATATGAACATAAGAAAATTATATCCAGTTCATTCTACTGTTATTTCTATTCCTATTCCTCTCCCTTCCCTTCATTCCCCTTTGTCTAATCCTATGGACTTGTTTTCCTTCCTCCCCCTCTTATTATTATCATCTAATATCAGAGAGAACATAGGCCTTCAGTTTTTTGGGATTGGATTATTGCACTTAACATGGTAGTCACCACTTCCACCCCTTTACCAACAAATGCCATCATTTCATGCTTCTTTTATAAAATATTTTTTATTTATATATGACAGCGGAATGCATTACAATTCTTATTACACATATAGAGCACAATTTTTATATCTCTGGTTGTATACAAAGTATATTCACACTAATTTGTGTCTTCATACATGTACTTTGGATGATAATATCCATCACATTCTACCATGATTTCTAACCCCATTTCCCCTCCCACCCCTCTGCCCTATCTAGAGATCATCTATTCCTCCCACGCTCCCCCTCCCTACCCCACTATGAATCAGCCTCCTTATATCAGAGAAAACATTTGGCATTTGTTTCTTGGGGATTGCTAACTTCAGTTAGCATTATCTTCTCTAACTCCATCCACTACCTGCAAATTTCATGATTTTATTCTCTTTTATTGCTGAGTAATATTCCATTGTGTATATGTACCACATTTTTTTTTATCCATTCATCTATTGAAGGGCATCTAGGTTGATTCCACAGGTTAGCTATTGTGAATTGTGCTGCTATAAACATTGATGTGGCTGTGTCCCTGTAGTATGCTGTTTTTAAATCCTTTGGGTATAGACCAAGGAGAGGGATAGCTGGGTCAAATGGTGGTTCCATTCCCAAATTTCCAAGAAAGCTCCATACTGCTTTCCCTATTGGCTGTACCAATTTGCACCAACAGTGTATGAATGGACTATTTCCCCCACATCTTCACCAACACTTATTGTTGTTTGTATTCATAATAGCTGTCATTCTGACTGGAGTGAGATGAAATCTTAGTTTTGATTTGCATTTCTCTAATTGCCAGCGATGATGAACACTTTTTCATATATTTGTATATCATCTTCTGAGAAGTGTCTGTTCAGGTCCTTGGCCCGTTTATTGATTAGGTTATTTGTTTTTTTTTTGTTATTAGCATTTTGAGTTCTTTATATACCCTGGAGATTAGTGCTGATCTGATGTATCAGGGGTAAAGATGTGCTCCCAAGATGTACGCTCTCTGTTCATCTCACAGATTGTTTTGCTGGGAAGAAACTTTTTAGTTTGATTCCATCCCATTTATTGATTCTTGGTTTTAATTCTTGTGCCAAAGGAGACTTATTAAGGAAATTGGGGCCTAATCCCACATGATGGAGATTAGAGCCTTCTTTTTCTTCTATTAGACACAGGTCTCTGTTTTTATTCGTAGGTCCTTGATCCACTTTGAGTTGAGTTTTGTGCATGGTAAAAGATAGGGGTTTAATTTCATTTTGTTGCATATGGATTTCCAGTTTTCCCAGCTCCATTTGTTGAAGAGGCTGTCTGTTTTTCCATTGCATGTTTGTGGCACCTTTGTCTAATAAAAGGTAATTATAATTTTGTGGGTTAGTCTCTGTGTCCTCTATTTTGTGTCATTGGTCTACCAGTCTGTTTTGGTGCCAATAACATGCTATTTTTGTTACTATTGCTCTGTAATATATTTTATGGTCTGGTATAGTGATGCCATCTGCTTTAGTCTTCCTGCTAAGGATTGCTTTAGCTATTCTGGACCTCTTATTTTTCTAGATGAATTTCATGACTGCTTTTTCTATTTCTTTTTCTTGTTTTTTTTTTTTGAGAGAGAGAGAGAATGAATTTTAATATTTATCTTTTAGTTTCCAGCCGACACAACATCTTTGTTTTTATGTGGTGCTGAGGATCGGACCTGGGCCGCACGCATTCCAGGCAAGCCCGCTACCGCTTGAGCCACATCCCCAGCCCTCCTTTTTCTATTTCTATGAGAAATGTCATTGGGATTTTTGATCGGAATTGCATTAACTCTGTATAGTGCTTTTGGTAGTATGGTCATTTTGATAATACAATTTTGCCTATTCAAGAGCAAGGTAGATCTTTCCATCTTCTAAGGTCTTTGATTTCTTTCTTTAGGGTTCTGTAATTTTCATTACATAGATCTTTAACCCTTTTGTTAAGTTGATTCCCAAGTTTTTGTTTGTTTGTTTGTTTTGCTTTGCTTTTGAGGCTATTGTAAATGGGGTAGTTTCCCTTTCTGAAGATTTGTCACTGATATACAGAAATTAATTTGATTTATGGATGTTGATTTTATATCCTGCTACTTTGCTGAATTCATTTACTAGTTCTAGAAGTTTTCTGATGAAAATTTTCGAATCTTCTAGGTATAGAATCATATCATATCAGCCAATAGTGCCAATCTGAGTTCTTCTTTTCCTATATGGATCCCTTTTATTTCTTTCTTCTAAATACTGTGGCCAGTGTTTCAAGAACTATGTTAAATAGAAGTGGTGAAAGAGGGCATCCCTGTCCCAGTTTTTAGAGGGAATGCCTTCAGTTTTTCTCCATTTAGAATGATGTTGATCTGGGGCTTAGCATAGATATCCTTTATGATGTTGAGATATGTTTCTTTATCCCTAATATTTCTTGTGTTTTGGACATGAAGGGGTACTGTATTTTGTCAAATGCTTTTTCTGCATTTATTGAGATGATAATATGATTCTTGTCTTTTAAGTGTTTTGATGACTTACATTTATGGATTTCCTTATGTTGAACCAACCTTGCATCCCTGGGATAAACCCCACTTGATCATGGTGCACAATCTTTTTAATATGTTTTTGTATTCAATTTGCCAGAATTCTATTGAGAATTTTTGTATCTATGTTCATTAGAGATATTGGTCTGAAGTTTTCTTTCTTAATGTGTCTTTGTGTGGTTTGGGAATCAGGGTGATATTGGCCTCATAGAATGAGTTTGGAAGTGCTCCCTCTTTTTCGATTTCCTGAAATAAACTAGAGAGTATTGGTATTAGTTCTTCTTTAAAGGTCTTGTAGAACTCAGCTGTGTATGCATCCAGTCCTGGGCTTTTCTTTATTGGTAGACTTCTGATTGTATCCTCTACTTTATCACTTGAAATTGATCTGTTTAAATTGTGTATATCATCCTGATTCAACTTGGGCAGATTTTATGACTGTAGAAATTTGTCGATGCCTTCAATATTTTCTATTATATTGAAGTAAAAGTTTTCAAAATAATTTCTAATTATCTTCTGTATTTCTGTAGTGTCTGTCATGATATTTCCTTTTTCATCATATATGTTAGTAATTTGAGTTTTATTTGCCCTTCTCTTCGTTAGCATGGCTAAGGATCTTTCAATTTTATTTATTTTTTCAAAGAACCAACTTTTTTTCTGTCATTTTTTCCCATTGTTTCTTTTGTTTCAATTTCATTGATTTCAGCTCTGATTTTAATTATTTCCTGTCTTCTAATGATTTTGGTCTTGATTTGTTCTTCTTTTTCTAGGGCTTAGAGATGTAATGTGAGGTCATTTATTTGTTGACTTTTTCTTCTTTTAAGGAATGAACTCCATTCGGTGAACTTTTCTCTTAGTACTGCCTTCATGGTCTCTCAGAGATTATGATATGTTGTATCAGTGTTCTCATTTACCTGTAAGAATTTTTAAATCTCCTCTTTGATATCTTCTGCAACTCATTGTCCATTCAATGGCATATTATTTAGTCTCCAGATATTGGAGTATATTTTGTTTTTTATTTTATCATTGATTTCTAATTTCATTCCATTGTTATCTGATAGAAGGTAGGGTATTATCTCTACTTTTTTATGCTTGCTAAGAGTTGCTTTTGTGGCATAACATATTTTAGAGAAAGATCTATGTGCTGCTGATAAGAAAGTATATTCTCTCGTTGAATGATGAAATATTCTATATGTGTCAGTTAAGTCTAAATTATTGATTGTATTGTTGATTTGTATAGTTTCTTTGTTCAGCTTTTGTTTGGAAGATCTATCTAGTGATGAAAGGGGTGTGTTAAATCACCCAAAATTATTGTGTTGTGGTCTATTTGACTCTTGAACTTGAGAACAGTTTGTTCTCACAATAAAGCACGTAGGTGCTTTATTGTTTTAGGCATATATATTTATAATTAAGTCTGTTGGTGTGTGGTTCCCTTGAGCAGTATGTAGTGTCCTTCTTTATCCTTTTTGTTTGACTTTAGCTTGAAGTCTACTTTATCTGATATAAAGATGGAAACTCCTGCTTGCTTCCGCAGTCTTTGTGAGTGGTATGACTTTTCCCAGCGTTTCACCTTTAGTCTGTGGATTTCTTTTTCTGTGAGATGAGTGTCTTGAAGGCAGTGTATTGTTGGGTCTTTTTTTAAAATCCAATCTGCTAGTCTATGTCTTTTGATTGGTGAGTTTAAGCCATTAACATTCAGTGTTATTATTGAGACATGATATATAATCCCAGCCATTTTCATTTGTTTTATTATTTAATATGACTTGGTTTCACCTCTCATTATATTTTCCTTTTTTATTGATTTAAAAAAGATAATGACAGCGGAATGCATTACAATTCATACTACACATATATACCACAATTTTTCATATCTCTATATATAAAGTATGAAGACACCAATTTGTGTCTTCATACATGTACTTTGGATAATGATGTCTATCACATTCCACTTTCCTTGCTTATCTTCTGCCCCCTTCATTTCCCTCCCATACCTCTGCCCTATCTAGAATTCATCTATTCCTCCCATGCTGTCTCTCCCTACCCCACTGTGAGTCAGCCTCCTTATATCAAGAAAACATTCAGCATTTGTTTTTTGGGGGGATGGGCTAGCTTCACTTAGCATTATCTTCTCTAATGCCATCCATTTACCTGCAAATGCCATGATTTTATTCTCTTTTATTGCTGAGTAAAATTCCATTGTGTATATATGTATATATGCCACATTTTTTTTATCCATTCATCCACTGAAGGGCATCTAGGTTGGTTCCACAGTTTAGCTGTTGTGAATTGTACTGCTATATGTGGCTGTATCCCTGTAGTATGCTGTTTTTAAGTCCTTTGGGGTATAGTCCGAGGAGAGGGATAGCTGGGTCAAATGGTGGTTCCATTCCCAGATTTCCAAGGATTGTCCATATTGCTTTCCCTATTGGCTGCACCAGTTTGCAGTCCCACCAGCAATGTATGAGTGTGCCTTTTTTCCCGCATCGTCACCAACACTTATTGTTGTTTTTCTTCATAATAGCTGCATTCTGACTGGAGTGAGATGATAGAGTACTTTTCATTTGCATTTCTCTGATTGTTAGAGATGAGGAGCATTTTTTCATATACTTGTTGATTGATTGTATATCATCATCTGAGAAGTGTCTGTTCAGGTCCTTGGCCCGTTTGTTGATTGGGTTATTTGTTTTTCGGTGCTTAGCTTTTCGAGTTCTTTATATACCCTAGAGATTAGTGCTCCATCTGATGTGTGGAGTAAAGATTTGCTTTCAGGATGTAGGCTCTATGTTCACTTCACAGATTATTTCTTTTGCTGAGAAGAAAATTTTTAGTTTGATTCCATCCCATTTATTGATTCTTGGTTTTAATTCTTGGCTACAGGAGTCTTATTAAGGAATTTGGGACCTAATCCCACATGATGAAGATTAGGGCCTACATTTTCTTCTGTTAGACATGGAGTCTCTGTTTTAATTCCTAGGTCCTTGCTTCATTTGAGTTAAGTTTTGTGCATGGTGAGAAGATAGGGGTTTAATTTCATTTTGTTGCTTATAGATTTCTAGTTTTCCCAGCACCATTTCTTGAAGATGCTATCTTTTCTCCAGTGCCTGTTTTTGGCACCTTTGTCTAATATAAGATAATTATAATTTTGTGGGTTAGTCTCTGTGTCCTCTATTCTGTACCATTGATCTAGCAGTCTGTTTTTCCTTCAGTGTAATTCCTCCCTCTGCTGATTTTCATCATTGTTTTTCATTTCCTCCTCTTGGAATATTTTGCTGAGGATGTTCTGTAGTGCAGGCTTTATAGTTGTAAATTCTTCTAACTTTTGTTTATCATGGAAGGTTTTTATTTCATCATCAAATCTAAAGCTTAGTTTTGCTGGATATAAGATTCTTGGTTGGCATCCATTTTCTTTCAGAGCTTGGTATGTTTTTCCATGATCTCCTGGCTTTGAGTATTTGGGTTGAAAAATCTGCTGAGATACGAATTGGTCTCCCCCTATATATGATATGATTCCTCTCTCTTGTGGCTTTCAGTATTCTATCCTTATTCTGTATGCTAGGCATTTTCATTATAATGTGCCTTGGTGTAGATCTGTTGTAATTTTGTACTTTTGGTATCCTGTAAGACTTTTGTATTTGGCTTTCCAATTTGTTCTTCATGCTTGGGAAATTTTCTGATATTATCTCATTGAAGAGATTGTGCATTCCTTTGGTTTGAAACTTTGTGCCTTCCTCTATCCCAATAACTCTTAGATTTGGTCTTTTAATGCTGTCTCATAATTATTGAATATTCTGATCATGGTTTCTCCAGTGCCTGTTTTTGGCACCTTTGTCTAATATAAGATAATTATAATATTGTGGGTTAGTCTCTATCTTCACTGTATGTTCAACTTTATTTTCCAGATTGTATACTTTTTCTTCATTCTGACATTCTTTCTTTCAAGTAATTTAGTCTGTTGTTTATGCTTTCTATTGAGTTTTTTATTTGGTTTATTGTGTCCTTCATTTCAAATGTTTCTGACTGTTGTATTTTTTCAGAGTCTCTATCTCTCTCTTGAAGTAATGTTTTGCTCCCTGTATTTGTTCTCTTATCTCTTCATTGGAGTGATCAATTTTTGCCTGTATTTGGTCATTTACGTTAGTCTTTAATTCACAGATCATTTTAATTATGAGCCTTCTGAACTCCTTCTCTGATATTTCGTCAACTTCACTGCCCATAGGTTCTGTTATTACAGTATCCTGGTTTGTTTGGGGCAATTTTCTCCCTTGTTTTTTCATGTTGTCTATGTGTCTTCCTGTCTTGCAGCACAGATCTGAGATATTACAGTTTCTGTTCTGTATTCTTGTAGTACCTGTGCAGAATGTCTATACCTAACCTTGATGTTGGGCTTTCATACCCTGCCTGGTGTCCCTCAATGTATGCTACTGCATCTAAAGGTGATGGCGGCAGTAGCCAAGGTAACATGAGATAATAGTTGAGGTGCCCCAAAATGGAAGCAATGTCTTACAGAGATGGAGCTGAAAGGGTAGGCCTTACCCTCTTTGGGATGCCTAGTCTGAGATGCAGCTGCTTCTAGGCCCTGTGTGTTGTCCAAAAGGTAGGGTCTACTACATGGGGAAGGCTATGATGATGTCTGCAGTGTCCCAAGGTGGAAGTGGGTTAGGCTTGGGCTCCCAGTTTGGGGCTGGGGATGGGGGGGGGATGACGTGGACTTACCCTGGGCCTGCATCCCACATATGTCATTGTAGATGGATCTGGACTGGGCCTGGGGTCTCAAGGTAATCTGCTGTTCGGAAGAGGCTGTCCTGTGCAGGAGGCTGGGCTTTGGCGCGCATCTGTTGATGGAGGGATGCACCTGAGCCTTCTTTGATCCTGGGTCCTACGCAGGCTGGTGTGGGTGGATCTGGGCTGTAGGGCTTCATTTCATGCTTCTTTATGGCTGAGTAATATCCTATTGTGTATATATATCACATTTCTTTTTTTATTAATCTGTTAAAGGGCACCTAGATTGGTTTTATAGCGTGGCTATTGTGAATTGAGCTGCTGTATGCATTGATATGGCTGCCTCACTGTAGTGTGCTAATTTCAGTTCTTTTGGGTATATGTAGAGGGGTGGGATAATTGGGTCAAATGAGTGGGGGTTGCATTCCAAGTTTTCTGAGAAATCTACATAATGCTTTCCATGTGGTTGCACTGATTTGCAGTCCCACCAGGCATGTATGAGTGTCCCTTTACCCACATCCTTGTCAAATTTATTATTACTTATATTCTTCATAATTACCATTTTGACTGGATGAGATAAAATCTCAGTGTAGTTTTAATTTTCATTCTTCTAACTGCTTGAGATATTGAACATTTTTTCATATATTTGTTGACCATCACATTTCTTATATGATGTGCCTGTTCAGTTCTTTGGCCCATTTATTAAGTGGGGTATATATGTTTTTGCTGTTACATTTTTGAGGTTTTTTTGTATATCCTGGAGACTAATGCTCTGAGGTGCATGTGGAAGATTTTCTCACATTCGGTAGGGTCTGTCTTCACATTTTTGATTGTTTCCTTTGCAGTGAAGAAGCTTTTTACTTTGATACCATCCTATTTATTGATTCTTGATTTTGTTTCATGTGCTTTCAGAGTATTGTTCAGGAAGTTGGTTCCTAAGCTGACATGATGGAGAGTTGGGCCTACATTTTCTTCTAGTAGGCACAGGGTCTCTGGTTTAATGCCTAGGTTCTTGATCCACTTTGAGTTTTGTGCAGGGTGAGAAATAGGGGTTCAGTGTCATTCTACTACATATGGATTTCCAGTTTTCTCAGCATCTTTTGTTGAAGAGGCTCTCTCTCTCCAGTGTACATTTATGGCACCTACATCTAGTATAAGATAACTGTATTTATGTGACTTTATCTCTGTGTCTTCTATTCTGTATCATTGGTATTCATGTCTGTTTTTGTGCCAATACCATGCCTTTTATGATACTATAGCTCTGTAGTATAACTTAAGGTCTGATATTGTAATGCCTCCTGAACAGACTTCTTTTAAAAAATTATTTTACTTTTGACTAATGTATATTAAATGTACATATTAGTGGAATTCAGTATGTTTCAAAAATAGATCCAGCTCTCTCGCATAAATATCCAATGAAAATTTGCATCCCAAAGAGATCCCTGTACACTATGTTAATTTCAGCACTGTTCACAGTGGATAAGATATGGAATCAACCTAGGTATCACTGGATGAATGAATAAAGAACAGTTGGTATATGTACACAATGTAATATTATTTAGCCATATAGAAAAGTTTAATTCTTGTCATTTGTAGCAAAAGAGGTGGAATTGTAGGACATTATGTTAAGTGAAAAAAGACACAAAAAGACTAGTACCATGTGTTCTGTCATATGTGGATGCTTAAGAAAAATAAAACTGAATGTAAAATAGTGATTACTAGATATTGGGGTGGGGGAGTAGAGACTAGATAAAGGAAGCCAAATTTAATAGTGCAATCTGTATTCATATTTTCTAATGTAAAAATTGTCAAATGATCTTGAATAGACACTTCTCAAAAAAATAAATACAAGTGACCAACAAATGTAAGAAAAAAATGTTCAATATCATTAGCCACCAGGGAAATAAAAACTACAGTGGATTTCATTTAACAGTCAGGTGCAGTGGCACACACCTATAATCCCAATAATTCAGGGGGCTGTGTCAGGTGGACTTCCTCAGGAGAAGTTCAAGGCCATCCTGGGCAACTCAGACACTCTCTCAAAATTAAAAGATAAAAAGGTCTAGTGATAAAACTTTTATCTTAGTGATAAAACACCCCTTGTTTCAATGCTTAGTAACACACACAAAAAAGAAAAAAAGATGTCATTTTATCTCAGTTAAAATGTCAGAAAACTTTTATCAAGTTAGAATATCAAAAAGTAATTATCAAAAAAAGAATTATCAAAAAACATTAGTAAATGCTGGCAGGTATGTGGAGAAAAAGGAACAATATTGGTGGGAAAATAGATTAATGCAAACATGGAGCAAATATGGAATTTCCACAAAAGACCTTTAAATTTTTGATAGGCACTTACATTCTTATTTTTCAGTCAAAGAGTAGAATTATTTGGTATAAAAGATGAGAACTTCAGCAAGCATTGGCTTTTGTAATATTCCCCATGTTGACATCCTTTGAGACTTTATTTCTGGATTATTATTAAAATTTTATTTATAATTAGTCCATTTTTAGGTTTAAAAATTTTAAAAACCCATCACAGACTTTACCAAAAAAGTACATTACCAAGTGTCTAAGTTTTGCTGGTAGTTTTCTAATATTCTATTGTTTTTCAGGGGTAATCTTTTATCTATTTGGTCTCCTAATAATCCTTTACAAGTCGGTCTCTGCTTAGAACATTTCCTTGGTAATTTTGATTTCATGGTTTTAAATGTCTGCGGATTGATGAATTTAAAATATGTGTCTCCAATCCAGACCTCTCCACCCACCTTAAGGCTCATCTCTCCAACTTCCTAATTAGCATTTTTACTTGGATATCATTGTATTTATTCATTTGACCCCCCCCCCCCAAGTAAACTTTTGCAAAGTCAAACCCTTCAAATTTGCTCTCAAACATTATCCCTTATAATCTTATTCATTTTAGGAAATTGCAGGTCCATTTGTAAAGTTGAGGCCAAAATCTTTGGAGTCATCCTCTTTTTCACATTCTACTTTGAATTCATCAACAAATTCTTTCAGCTCTACCTTCAGAATATATCAGGAATTTGCCCACTATTTTCTACCTCCAGTATAGCTACTCTCACTTACCTTCATCTCTCATCAAATTATTGTAGTATCCTCCTAATTAACCTCACCACATTCTTCCTTGCTCACTATCATCTGTTCCCCTCAAGATAATGTGGGTGTTCTTTTAGAGGAAAAAGTAATGACAGGAACGTAATTCTTCTATATCTCCAAGTCCTCACATAGGAGCCAGATAATTAAGAAAATAACCCTTATCCCCCAAAAAGAAAATTTTAAAAACCCATCACGGACTTTACAACAAAAGTACATTACCAAGTGTCTATTAAATGCAAAGGCAAGAGAATGGGAGCAAATGGCCACAAGATCTACGTGGTATTGGTATCAGTGTGGCAGAAAGCAGAGAGAAGCAGCTGGACTGACATAAGTAGGGATTGGAGAACCCCCAAATAACTAACATGTTTTCATTGAAAAGTGCAGGGATCCAGAAAAGCAGCTGAACCTTATTCTCAATTAGGTCCCTCAGGAAAGGCTCATATAAACAATATTCCCTTAGTTCTTTGTTTTTTATAATTTTATGTCCTCAAACACCATTTTTTTTCGGTTACAAATCTTTTTTTTTTTATTGGTTGTTCAAAACCTTACAAAGCTCTTCACATGTCATGTTTCATACATTAGATTCAAGTGGGTTATGAACTCCCATTTTTACCCCAAATACAGATTGCAGAATCACATCGGTTACACATCCACATTTTTACATAATGCCATATTAGTAACTGTTGTATTCTGCTACCTTTCCTATACTCTACTATCCCCCCTCCCCTCCCCTCCCAACTTCTCTCTCTACCCCATCTACTGTAATTCATTTCTCTCCCTTGTTTTTTTCCCATTCCCCTCACAACCTCTTATATGTAATTTTGTATAACAATGAGGGTCTCCTTCCATTTCCATGCAATTTCCCTTTTCTCTCCCTTTCCCTCCCACCTCATGTCTCTATTTAATGTTAAACTTTTCCTCCTGCTCTTCCTCCCTGCTCTGTTCTTAGTTGCTCTCATTGTATCAAAGAAGACATTTGGCATTTGTTTTTTAGGGATTAGCTAGCTTCATTTAGCATAATCTGCTCTAATGCCATCCATTTCCCTGCAAATTCCATGATTTTGTCATTTCTTAGTGCAGAGTAATACTCCATTGTGTATAAATGCCACATTTTTTTTTATCTATCCATCTGTTGAAGGGCATCTGGATTGGTTCCACAGTCTAGCTATTGTGAATTGTGCTGCTATGAACATCGATGCGGCAGTATCCCTGTAGTACACTCTTTTAAGGTCTTCAGGGAATAGTCCGAGAAGGGGAATAGCTGGGTCAAATGGTGGTTCCATTCCCAGCTTTCCAAGAAATCTCCATACTGCTTTCCAAATTGGCTGCACCAATTTGCAGTCCCACCAGCAATGTACTTGTGTACCCTTTTCCCCACATCCTCGCCAGCACTTGTTGTTGTTTGACTTCATAATGGCTGCCAATCTTACTGGAGTGAGATGGTATCTTAGGGTGGTTTTGATTTGCATTTCTCTGACTGCTAGAGATGGTGAGCATTTTTTCGTGTACTTGTTGATTGATTGTATGTCCTCCTCTGAGAAGTGTCTGTTCAGGCCCATTTGTTGATTGGGTTGTTTGTTCTCTTATTGTCTAATTTTTTGAGTTCTTCGTATACTGTGGATATTAGGGCTCTATCTGAAGTGTGAGGAGTAAAGATTTGTTCCCAGGATGTAGGCTCCCTATTTACCTCTCTTATTGTTTCTTTTGCTGAGAATAAACTTTTTAGTTTGAGTAAGTCCCATTTGTTGATTCTAGTTATTAACTCTTGTGCTATGGGTGTCCTATTGAGGAATTTGGAGCCCGACCCCACAATATGTAGATCGGAGCCAACTTTTTCGTCTATCAGACGCCGTGTCTCTGATTTGATATCAAGCTCCTTGATCCATTTTGAGTTAACTTTTGTGCATGGTGAGAGAAGGGGATTAAGTTTCATTTTGTTGCATATGGATTTCCAGTTTTACCAGCACCATTTGTTGAAGCTGCTATCCTTCCTCCATTGCATGTTTTTAGCCCCTTTATCAAATATAAGATAGTTGTAATTTTGTGGATTGGTCTCTGTGTCCTCTATTCTGTACCATTGGTCCACCTGCCTGTTTTGGTACCAGTACCATGCTGTTTTTGTTACTATTGCTCTGTAGTATAGTTTGAAATCTGATATCGCTATACCGCCTGATTCACACTTCCTGCTTAGAGTTGCTTTTGCTATTCTGGGTCTTTTATTTTTTCATATGAATTTCATGATTGCTTTATCTATTTCTACAAGAAATGCCATTGGGATTTTGATTGGCATTGCATTAAACCTATAGAGAACTTTTGGTAATATCGCCATTTTGATGATGTTAGTTCTGCCTATCCATAAACAGGGTATAATTTTCCATCTTCTAAGATCTTCTTCTATTTCTCTCTTTAGGTTTCTGTAGTTTTCATTGTATAAATCTTTCACCTCTTTTGTTAGGTTGATTCCCAAGTATTTTATTTTTTTTGAGGATTTTGTGAATGGGGTGTTTTTCCTCATTTCCGTTTCAGAAGTTTTGTCACTCATGTACAGAAACGCCTTTGATTTATGCGTGTTGATTTTATATCCTGCCACTTTGCTGAATTCATTTATTAGCTCTAATAGTTTCTTTGTAGACCCTTTTGGGTCTGCTAGGTATAGAATCATGTCATCTGCAAATAGTGATAATTTAAGTTCTTCTTTTCCTATTTTGATGCCTTTAATTTCTTTCGTCTGTCTAATTGCTCTGGCCAGTGTTTCGAGAACTATGTTGAACAGAAATGGTGAGAGAGAGCATCCCTGTCTTGTTCCAGATTTTAGAGGGAATGCCTTCAATTTTTCTCCATTCAGAATGATGCTAGCCTGAGGCTTAGCATAGATTGCTTTTACAATATTGAGGTATGTTCCTGTTATCCCTAGTTTTTCTAGAGTTTTGAACATAAAGGGATGCTGTACTTTGTCGAATGCTTTTTCCGCATCTATCGAGATGATCATATGGTTCTTATTTTTAAGTCTATTGATGTGGTGAATAACATTTATTGATTTCCGTATATTGAACCAGCCTTGCATCCCAGGGATGAATCCTACTTGATCATGGTGCACAATTTTTTTGATATGTTTTTGTATCCGATTCGCCAGAATTTTATTGAGGATTTTTGCATCTAGGTTCATTAGAGATATTGGTCTGTAGTTTTCTTTCTTTGAAGTGACTTTGTCTGGTTTAGGTATCAGGGTGATGTTGGCCTCGTAGAATGAATTTGGAAGTTCTCCCTCTTTTTCTATTTCCCGAAGTAGCTTGAGAAGTATTGGTATTAGTTCCTCTTTAAAGGTTTTGTAAAACTCTGCTGTATACCCATCCGGTCCTGGGCTTTTCTTAGTTGGTAGTCTTTTGATGGTTTCTTCTATTTCCTCAATTGATATTGGTCTGTTTAGGTTGTCTATATCCTCCTGACTCAATATGGGCAGATCATATGACTTAAGAAATTTATCTATGCCTTCACTATCTTCTAATTTATTGGAGTATAAGGATTCAAAATAATTTTTGATTATCTTCTGTATTTCTGAAGTGTCTGTTGTGATATTGCCTCTTTCATCCCGTATGTTAGTGATTTGAGTTCTCTCTCTTCTTCTCTTCGCTAGCATGGCTAAGGGTCTGTCGATTTTGTTTATTTTTTCAAAGAACCAACTTTTAGTTTTGTCAATTTTTTCAATTGTTTCTTTTGTTTCGATTTCATTAATTTCAGCTCTGATTTTAATTATTTCTTGCCTTCTACTTCTTTTGCTGTTGTTTTGCTCTTCTTTTTCTAGGATTTTGAGATGAAGTATGAGATCATTTATTTGTTGGTTTTTTCTTTTTTTAAGGAATGAACTCCAAGCAATGAATTTTCCTCTTAGAACTGCTTTCAATGTGTCCCATAGATTCCGATATGTTGTGTCTGTGTTTTCATTAATCTCTAAGAATTTTTTAATTTCCTCCTTGATGTCTTCTATAACCCATTGATCATTCAGTAACCTATTGTTCATTCTCCAAGTGATGTATTCTTTTTCCTTCCTTCTTTTATCATTGATTTTCAGTTCCATTCCATTATGATCAGATAGGATGCATGGTATTATCTCTACTCCTTTGTATTGTCTAAGAGTTTCCCTGTGACATAATATATGATCTATTTTTGAGAAGGATCCATGTGCTGCTGAGAAAAAAGTGTAACTGCTTGATGTTGGGTGGTATATTCTATATATGTCAATAAAGTCTAGGTTATTGATTGTGTTATTGAGTTCTATAGTTTCCTTATTCAACTTTTGTTTGGAAGATCTGTCCAGTGGTGATAGAGGTGTGTTGAAGTCTCCCATGATTATTGTATGGTGGTCTATTAGACTCTTGAACTTGAGAAGAGTTTGTTTGATGAACATAGCTGCACCATTGTTTGGGGCATATATATTTATGATTGTTATGTCTTGTTGGTGTATGGTTCCCTTGAGCAGTATGTAGTGTCCCTCTTTATCCCTTTTGATTAACTTTGGCTTAAAATCTATTTTATTTGATATGAGTATGGATACTCCTGCTTGTTTCCGAAGTCCATATGAGTGATATGATTTTTCCCAACCTTTCACCTTCAGCCTATGTATGTCTTTTCCTATCAAATGCGTCTCCTGTAGGCAGCATATTGTTGGGTCTTGTTTTGTGATCCATTCTACTAGCCTGTGTCTCTTGATTGGTGAGTTTAAGCCATTAACATTTAGGGTTATTATTGAGATATGGGTTGTTCTTCCAGCCATATTTGTTTATTTATGTTACTAAACATGGTTTGTTTTCCACTTTGATTATTTTCCCCCCTTTAGTGTCCTACCTCCCACTGTTGGTTTTCATTGTCATTTTCCATTTCCTCTTCCTGTAATGTTTTGCCAAGGATGTTTTGAAGAGATGGTTTTCTAGCTGCAAATTCTTTTAACTTTTGTTTATCGTGGAAGGTTTTAATTTCATCTTCCATCCTGAAGCTTAATTTCGCTGGAAACACAATTCTTGGTTGGAACCCATTTTCTTTCAGTGTTTGAAATATGTTATTCCAGGATCTTCTAGCTTTCAGAGTCTGTGTTGAAAGATCAGCTGTTATCCTGATTGGCTTACCCCTAAATGTGATCTGCTTCCTTTCTCTTGTAGCTTTTAAAATTCTCTCCTTATTCTGTATGTTGGGCATCTTCATTATAATGTGTCTAGGTGTGGGTCTCTTATGATTTTGCACATTCGGTGTCCTGTAGGCTTCTAGGATTTGGGGTTCTGTCTCATTCTTGAAGTCTGGGAAGTTTTCTCGTATTATTTCATTGAATAGATTGCTCATTCCTTTGGTTTGAAACTCTGTTCCTTCCTGTATCCCAATGACTCTTAAATTTGGTCTCTTGATGTTATCCCATATTTCTTGGATGTTCTGCTCATGGTTTCTTAACAGTCTTGCTGAGCTGTCTATGTTCTTTTCAAGTTGAAATACTTTATCTTCATTGTCTGATGTTCTGTCTTCTAAGTGTTCTACTCTGCTGGTAGTATTCTCAATTGAGTTTTTAAGTTGGCTTATTGCTTCCTGCATTTCTAGGATTTCTGTTTGTTTGTTTTTTATAACCTCTATTTCCCTGTATAGTTGATCTTTTGCTTCTTGGATTTGTTTATGTAATTCATTGTTGAAGTGATCTTTCATTGTCTGATTTTGCTGTCTGATGTCTTCCTTGAGACTCCAGATCATCCGAAGCATGTATATCCTGAATTCTTTATCTGACATTCCATCAGCTGCAGCTATTACCTCTTCTAACGTTGAGTTGACCTGCAATGCTTGTGGTCCTTTCTTTCCTTGTCTCTTCATACTGTTCTCGTTCCTTTCTACTTGGTGAAACTGTTGTGCTATTGAATTTTCCCCCTATATATTTATATTGGTCTTGTATAGTTGCAAAGTCTCCCTCGCAGGCGCGGGCGGCGGCTCTGCCCCTCCTCCAATTGGGGCAATGTGCCTACTACGCCGGCAGGCCGCTGGGCCTGCTCTGCCAGTCGGTAGCAGGTCCGCCGACCTTGCAGGCGCGGGCGGCGGCTCTGTCCCTCTGCGGGCCGCTAGGCTTGTTCTGTCGGTGGTCGCAGTTCTGCCTACTTTGCAGGCGCAGGCAGCGGCACTGCCCCTCTGCAGGCCTCTGGGGCTGTACTGCCAGTGGGTCGCAGGTCTGCCTACTTTGCAGGCGTGGGGGAGGGGGCGGCTCTACCCTTCCTCAGGCCACTGGGCCTGTTCTGTCTCTCGGTTGCAGGTCTGACCTGTTCTGATAGTGGTCACAGTTCCGAATACCTTGCAGGCGCGGGGGGGAGGGGGCGGCTCTGCCTCTCAGCAGGCCGCTGCTCCTCTTCTGCCAGTGGGTCGCAGGCCCGCCTACCTTGCAGGAGTGATTGGAAGCTCTGTCCCGCCGCTGGCCACTGGGCCTTTTCTGTCGGTGGTCACCCTTCCCCTACCTGGCAAGCGAGGGGGGTGGGGGGCGGCTCTGCCCCTCAGCAGGCCGCTGGGCCTGCTCTGTGTTTGGTCACAGTTCCCTCTACTATGCCGGCGCAGGGGGAGGGGGCGGCTCAGCCTCTCAGCAGGCGGCTGCTCCTCTTCTGCCAGTGGGTCGCAGGCCCGCCTACCTTGCAGGAGTGATTGGAAGCTCTGTCCCGCCGCTGGCCACTGGGCCTTTTCTGTCGGTGGTCACCCTTCCCCTACCTGGCAAGCGAGGGGGGTGGGGGGCGGCTCTGCCCCTCAGCAGGCCGCTGGGCCTGCTCTGTGTTTGGTCACAGTTCCCTCTACTATGCCGGCGCAGGGGGAGGGGGCGGCTCAGCCTCTCAGCAGGCGGCTGCTCCTCTTCTGCCGGTGGGTCGCAGGCCCGCCTACCTTGCAGGAGTGATTGGAAGCTCTGTCCCGCCGCGGGCCACTGGGCCTTTTCTGTCGGTGGTCACCC
Source organism: Marmota flaviventris (assembly GCF_047511675.1). Classification (NCBI taxonomy): domain Eukaryota; kingdom Metazoa; phylum Chordata; class Mammalia; order Rodentia; family Sciuridae; genus Marmota; species Marmota flaviventris. Next base: position 121,589,148 of record NC_092499.1, read on the forward strand.
TTCCCCTACCTGGCAGGCAAGGGGGGTGGGGGGCGGCTCTGCCCCTCAGCAGGCCGCTGGGCCTGCTCTGTGCGTGTTCACAGTTCCCTCTACTATGCCGGCGCAGGGGGAGGGGGCGGCTCAGCCTCTCAGCAGGCGGCTGCTCCTCTTCTGCTGGTGGGTCGCAGGCCCGCCTACCTTGCAGGAGTGATTGGAAGCTCTGTCCCGCCACGGGCCACTGGGCCTTTTCTGTCGGTGGTCACCCTTCCCCTACCTGGCAGGCGAGGGGGCTGGGGGGCGGCTCTGCCCCTCAGCAGGCCGCTGGGCCTGCTCTGTGTGTGTTCACAGTTCCCTCTACTATGCCGGCGCAGGGGGAGGGGGCGGCTCAGCCTCTCAGCAGGCGGCTGCTCCTCTTCTGCCGGTGGGTCGCAGGCCCGCCTACCTTGCAGGAGTGATTGGAAGCTCTGTTCCACTGCTGGCCACTGGGCCTTTTCTGTCGGTGGTCCCCCTTCCCCTACCTGGCAGGCGAGGGGGGTGGGGGGCGGCTCTGCCCCTCAGCAGGCCGCTGGGCCTGCTCTGTGTTTTCTGGAATATAGGTTTTCAAAATAATTTCTAATTGTCTTCTGTATTTCTGTAGCATCTGTTGTGATATTGCCTTTTTCATCCCGTATGTTAGTAATTTGAGTTCTCTCTCTTCTTCTCTTTGTTAGCATGGCTGAGGGTCTGTCGATCTTATTTATTTTTTCAAAGAACCAACTTTTAGTTTTGTCAATTTTTTCAATAGTTTCTTTTGTTTCAATTTCATTGATTTCCGCTCTGATTTTAATTATTTTTTGCCTTCTGCTACATTTGCTATTGTTTTGCTCTTCCTTTTCTAGGGCTTTGAGATGAAGTGTGAGCTCATTTTTTTTGTTGTTTTTTTTTTTCTTTTTTTGAGGAATGATCTCCAAGCCATGAATTTCCCTCTTAAAATGCTTTCATCATGTCCCATAGATTCCGATATGTTGTGTCTGTATTTTCATTTATCTCTTAAGAATTTTTTGATTTCCTCCTTTATGTCTTCTGTAACCCATTGATCATTCAGTAACATATTGTTCATTTTCCATGTGATGTAGGATTTTTCCTTCCTTCTTTTATCATTGATTTCCAGTTTCATTCCATTATGATCAGATAAAATGCATGGTATTGTCTCCACCCCGTTATATTTACTGAGGGTTGCCCTATGACATAATATATGGTCTATTTTTGAGAAGGATCCATGTGCTACTGAGAAAAAAGTATATCCACTTGATGATGGTTGATATATTCTATATATGTCAGTTAAGTTTAGGTTATTGATTGTGATATTGAGTTCTATAGTTTCTTTATTCAACGTTTGTTTGGAGGATCTGTCCAATGGTGAGAGAGGTGTTTTGAAGTCACCCATAATTATTGTGTTGTGGTCTATTTGATTCTTGAACTTGAGGAGAGTTTGTTTTATGATCGTCGCATCACCCTTATTTGGTGCATAAATATTGATAATTGTTATGTCTTGTTGGTGAATGGTTCCTTTTAACAGTATATAATGTCCTTCCTTATCCCTTTTGATTAACTTAGTCTTGAAGTCGATTTTATTCGATATGAGGATGGCCACCCCTGCTTGCTTACGAGGACCGTATGCGTGGTATATTTTTTCCCAACCTTTCACCTTCAGCTTGTGTATGTCTTTTCCAATCAGATGTGTCTCCTGGAGGCAGCATATTGTTGGATTTGTTTTTTTAATCCATGTTACCAGCCTAATCGTTTTATTGGAGAGTTTAAGCCATTAACGTTTAGAGTTACTATTGATATATGGTTTGTACTTCCAGCCATGTTTGATTATTTATCTTTTTTTTTTTAATTTAGTTTGTTTCTCCATGATTAGCTTTCCCCCTGCCCTCTGTCTTTACTGAGGTACTTCCCTCTGTAGGTTTTGGTTATTGTTTTTCATTTCTTCCTCGTGTAATGTTTTGCTCAAGATGCTTTGCAGTGCTTGTTTTCTGGCTGCAAATTCTTTTAACTTTTTTTTATTATGAAAGATTTTTATTTTGTTGTCATACCTGAAGCTTAATTTTGCTGGATACAAAATTCTTGGTTGGCACCCATTGTCTTTCAGTGTTTGAAATACGTTGTTCCAGGATCTTCTCGCTTTCAGCGTCTGTGATGAAAAATCCATTGTTAACCTTATTGGTTTACCCTTGAATGTAATCTGACTCCTTTCTCTTGTAGCTTTTAATATTTTCTCTTTGTTCTCTATATTGGATATCTTCATAACAATGTGTCTTGGCGTTGGTCTTCTGTGTTTTTGTATGCTAGGTGTCCTGTATGCATTGACAATTTGTATATCCGTTTCCTTTTTTATTTCTGGAAACTTTTCTATAATTATTTCATTCAGCAGGTTGCACATTCCCTTGGTTTGAACCTCTATACCTTCCTTTATCCTGATGACTCTTAAGTTTGGTTTTTTTATGTTATCCCATATCTCTTGGATGTTTTTCTCGTGATTTTTTACCAGCCTTTCTGAGTTGGCTAGACTCTTTTCAAGATGGTATATTTTGTCTTCATTATCTGACGTTCTGGCTTCTACTTGCTCCACTCTGTTAGTGATACTCTCATTTGAGTTTTTAATTTGGTTTATAGTTTCCTTCATTTCTAGAATTATATTTTGACTTTTTTTATAATCTCTATCTCCTGATAAAGATGCTTATTTGCTTCTTTTATCTGTTTATGTAATTCATTTTCAATGTGTTCTTTCACTGTTTGAATTTGCTGTCTCATATCCTCTTTAAGATTCCATTCCATCTGTCTAAGGTATTCCTTGAGTTCTTTGTTTGGCCATTTTTCTGATGCCTCTAGGTCCTCCTGAATATTTAGGCTGTCCTGCATTGTTTGTACTCCTTTTCTTACTTGCTTTTTCATGCTGATCATGTTACTTCTTGTTCTGTTTGACTGCTGAGTTACTGTTTACTCCTATAAATTTATTTGATGCTTGGGAGGAAAGGTATTAGACGGGAAGGGAAGAAGTCACTGTCGCTGCCGGTTTCAATGAAATTATCTCCTCCGCCACATTCTGGTGACGTCAGTTCTCTGCCATGGTGGTATCCCATGCAAATGGCGACAGTTCGTTCCCTTTGCTGGGTGACCGATGCAATGGGTGGGTCCTGACCGGCTCTCTCAATCCCCATCTCAATCCTGTGGCCACTAACTATGAAGGCTCGGTTGGTATTAACCTCCTCAGGTTCAGAAGGGCTGACCAGGTGTTTCAGCGGGATCGTTTAGTGCTGAGTCACAGCGGTTTGTCTGCGAGATGCAGGCGAACGGGAGCTTGAATTCAGCCGATCCAGGCTTGGTGTGTGTTCTGAGAGGCCCAGACTGTTCTCCCCAGATCCACATCAGCTCAGCATTACCTAGTGATCCTGAGCAAATAGCATTTAGACAGTTTACGACTCGCTATGCCCGCGCAGCTGAAGAGGTCAGAGACTTGATCTCTCCGCGCCTGCTGCCATGTTGGATCTCCCAGTTACAAATCTTGACACATGATTTTTTCTTAGATCTTAGATATTCCTAAAGTATCTTCTGCTGAATTTTGCTATGAAGTTAAAACTTCTCTAAAAAAAATAGAGATCATTTAGAAAAAAAAATTGAGAGAAAATTAACTACAGACCACCAAAATAACTTTAATATGAAAATAAGGTTTGAGGATGAACATTGAAGTTGTGGATTCATGTAGAATTATAAGGTTAACTGATTGCCTGAAGGAAAAGAATATGTATAAAATGGTTGTATTTTAAATAATTTAATAGTATCACTATTAAAAAAAAGGTTGAGGAGAATGGGGAAAACATATTACCAAATATAATCATTCTCTATGATCCAGTGATAATATTATTAATAACGTTCTTCTTAAACTGTTGTGCATGTAATATGGAATAAAGTAAAGGAGATTATGGAGACTTGAATTCTTTCATCCCCTGTGACTCTGAGAACCTGAGTTCTTAGTCCAGAAAAAATAGAGGTAGGTGTAACATTAGAGATCAGGTAAAATCCCTCTAGGGCTGATTTTGGATTATATATATGAATTTACAATGTATTTTATCTTTTTTTAAAATTATCTTTGAAAAAATGATATGAAACCAGCTTCTTATTTTGTAAAGTAGTGAAACAAGGGGAAAAAAATAAAACATTTTCCTAGTTTTTTTTATGTGAACTTGATAACCAAACAGTAGATGAAATTTCTTCTTATAAAATTATTCTACCTGATCAATGTAAATAGCCCTTTCTGTTCCTCCAGTTATCTGTCCTCCTTTCAGAAAAATTCAGTCCAGGCAGCAGTGGCTTAGTGGAAGAGACACCTGGTTAGGGTGAGAAGGGCATGGTGGCATGGTGTGGAGCCTCAGAGTCCCAGGAAGGAGGAAGGGGCTTCCCTGAGGGTAGGGTACTATAGTCTGGTATGATAAGTCAAAGCAGAGTAAGTAAGGCCTTTCTATGGAAGGCTTTCCTGACAGGGTCTGTGGGAGGATAGCTTGGCAAAGGCTACCAAAACCCAAGTGCAGTGAGAAGCACTAAAGAGCTCAAAATGAGCAGTCAGAATCAAAGCAGGGAAAACAGCTTTCTTATAGAAACAAAGATGGAGGGGATTTGGCCAAATCAGTAAATATGTTAAGAAGGGTAAAGGGCGAGTTGCTTGCTGCTTGAGGGCTGTTAAAAAGATCTCCAGGAAGAGTAGAAAAGTTCTACTGTAGTGAATTGTAATCAGGGGTGTCGGTGTTAACTTGTATTTTCTAATATAGAGAGAGAAATACAGGTGTGTGTGTGTGTGTGTGTGTGTGTGTGTGTGTGAGATGCATACATTCTCTAGCTGTTTCCATTGAGAGTGAGGGCCTAGTTTCAGGATATATGATAACATCAAGCACATCTAGCATACCCATCTAAGTTTGGGGATTGATGGTTCATAAAAAAGGAAAGATGATATCTTTCACCAACAAGAAGGAATGTTGGCAAGCAAAAACAGAATATGGCCTCTGTAGGAGGCAATATATATGTACACTGTTTTTTTTTTTCATCATATGCAGAAAACTTTAAAGCTGTCTTATTTCTTAAGCTTTTATATTTAGAAATATAAGCATTGCTTAAAAATAGGGAGCTAATAGCCATAAATTCATATACTGTATTTTTTAAACAGAAGGGATTAAAAAAAAGGATAACAAATTTACATCTTCCTATCATACTAAAGAACTATGCTCCTAGAGTAGACTCAGTCTCCTTTCGTACACTTTTACAAATCTTCCAAATGATTCTAGTGGAATTCCCCCATAAAGTTGTTAGAATTTGTGACAGTTTTTAGAAGAAAACATCTGATCTTCCAACATTCTCAACAATGCCACTTACCTGACAGATTTCTCCTGTTCTAGGTAAGGAGTTAGGAAGCTTCCACTTATTCTTTTCATGCTAGAAAAATGATCTTCTAGAAGTAACCCAAGTAACAATTTCTGTATTAAAAATTGCACTCTATAAAAAACTCCCTTTCTTGCACTATGGGGAAAATTTAACATTCAGTTAAATTTTTTTTTTTTTACTTCTATAATACTCGATACTTACAGTATGCACCAAAATCTAATGTTTTGTTTGTCTTGAGAGAAGCTATATTATTTATCGGACTTTGTGGAGGCAGGGAATGAGACGGGTTTCATTCATGTTTCCAAAGCATCCCCTTGATTTGGCATTCTTCCTTGAAGGTAGAAGGTTCATGTGAACCCCAGATTTTATTTACCTCAGGGTGAAATATAAGCTGCTTTCATTCTGTGAATTAAAATGATTCTTGTGCTTCCCTAAGTACTTATGGTTCTCAGTGGAATGTGAGCATTCTTGGTCAGAATACCGCTAGATTGTGTTGCTATGGGTAGATATTTAATTACATAGTGTACAGACTTTATTCAACCAAAACCTGAAGTGGCTACTTTTCTATCCCACAATGAAGTTTGTTGCCAGTATTATTCGAAATAGTAAGATCAGTCACATTAATCAGGATGGGACTCTTGCCCACATTTGATTAGAAGGAAAAAGAAGTTTGTTACTATTATTTTTTTGTATTCCTTTTTCCCTTTTGTTAGAATGAGACCTCCTGTTAAAGAATAGTAATAATAGTTGACCATTTATTGGATGTCTACTTTAATGCATGCTATTAGGTATTATCTCTGATCTTCAAAAGCTCTGAAAGCTTGTGTGCATGTAGACACACACACACACCCATACACACACACCCACACACACAATTTTCCTCCAATCCCAACTTTTGCAGTGAAGAAACTAAGATGCAGAGACATTGAATACCTCCCAGGGTTTATACACATTTCATGTGCTGAAGCCAAAATTCAAATGTAGGTTCTTCTAGTTTTAGAGTTTGTATTCTTTCTTTAACTTATCAGAGTAAACTTCATATAGATGCTTAAGCTTATACTGGGACTCACTGGTGCCATTTTGAGCTGTGGTTGCTCTTGTATTCTTTGATAAATTTTTAAACTTTACGTAAACTTTTGGATGTATTTGTATCCTAAAGTTATTCATTTGTGAATGAAACTTCTTTATTTGAGTTAACCAATAAAGTATAGAGACAAAAGCATGAGATTTAAACAGGAAAGACTCAGGTTTTGAATCCCAGTAGTGTGTTTTGCCAACTGTGTGACCTTGGTAAAGTCACCTAACTTCCTTGAGCTTCAGTTTCTTTATTATTCAAATAGGGATAATACTAATTGCCAGTGTTATTCAGTGGATAAAACAAAATCATGTATATGAAAGTATTTTGTAACTTTTGAGGTTAAGGGATATTTTTAAGATTAAAGAATAAAGGAGGATAGGAAGGGCAGCAGAATAGAATTGACAATATGATTGATGTATGTACATTCCATGTATGTATTATATGTCAAAATTCATTCTGTTGTCATGTATGAGTAAAAAGAAAGAAAGAATTAAAGACCTGAAAAAAAAAAAAAGAAGCTGGAGAGGTTTAAACCCTGTCAAGATGCAGCTGGGTTTTTTTTTCCCCTTGATTAAACATTTATGTGGTTGCTATAAACTTTTGATCTCCAGAGTTATAATAAAGTTGATTCTGACAGTTAAAAAAAAGAATAAATATGAAACTCAAATTTTGAAAAAAAAAGATTAAAGAATACCATTCATTCATTAAATATTTATTGAGCACACTTCTGTTCAAGTAGCATGTTAGGTAGTAAGGATAAAGTAGGAAATATGTACACACGGACCCTCCCTAATGAAGTTTAAAATCCTGCTCTACACTATCCAATGCAATGAATAGTCTCTAGCCACATATTACTATTTAAATTATTAAAATTGTCCTGTGAATGTAGCTCAGTGGTAGAATTCTTTCCTAACATGGGCAAGGCCCTAGGTTTGATCCCTAGCACTGCCAAAAAAACTAAAATAAAATAAAATGCAGTTTTAAATTCAGTTATTCAGTCATACTAACCATATTGCAGCACTCAATAGCCACATAATGGCTAACAGCTATCATGTTGGACAATGCAAATAAAGAACATTTTTATTATTGTAGAAAGCTTTGCATGGAAGAAGTACACATTAAACAACTAGTTAGATAAGTATTCAGTTGACTTGTGATGAGTGTTTGGAAGGAATATTCAAATCAAAGAGAATAGATATTTGGCCTAGAACTGAAATTTAAAAGGTAATTTGAGGATGGAGAAAGAATTTCAAGAAGAGGAAATCAAGAGGAGGAAATGAAAAGCAGTTATCCAAAGACACAAAAGCAGGGAGAAAAGGAATTGAGATACAGAAAGACCAGATTCATTGCAGAGCTTCTCTGGAGGTATTAGCCCTACTGAGGATGATGGGCCCTCCCTGAATTATATTAGGAGAAAATGGGTAAAATGCAGATCGGCTTTTAGATTTTATGGAAGAAAATAAGGGTTTTCTTGTTCCCGTAGCTTCCATTTTCTGAGTGAAGTGTAAGATTTTAAAGCAAGAGAAAGAAAGGGAGGAGTGTTGAAGAGAGCAAGTTTGTGGAAACTGAGAAGATTAGAGATATTTAATGAGATCATGAATCAGTCAGTAGTCATATTGGCCTTCTGCATGCTGTACATTTTTTTTCAGATTCAGAAATTGAAAAAGCTGATATTAATCCAGCTAAATAAATTAACACAAGGCACTGAGAATGGTACCTGGACCATAAGAAGAGCTAAATACTTTTTGTTACCATTGCTTGGGGTTTTATAATAGGAATAACAAATAGAACAACAGAGAGGTAATGTAAAATACTTGTAAGAAAATAATTATAGTGATGTCCTATGAAATCTATCATAATCAAGAATTGAAGACAGACGTTAGGGGAAAAGTTGAACTGTTATCTTAGGGATCACTAGATAATTGTTAGAGGATGCTCAAGCAAATAACCAGAAAATAGAAAAAGATTACTCAATGAGGTGTGTGAAAACCAAAGTATGGGCTACCAAGAAGTATCACTAGAGTCACATCTCTGAGGAATCTTACAATGTAGGTAATATGTAGTATTTCTCAGTGAAAAGCAAGTGAGGTGTTTTATTAGGTTAAGTAACACCAAGCTACCTATAAATGGGAACATGGAAAGTTCAACCTTTTGAGAGTTTGTAGTGCTTATAATATCCAAACCTTCCTTGAGTATTTAAATCAAAATATGAAGATCTGACTGGGCATGGTGATGGCTAGGGAGGCTGAGGCATGAGTATCGTGAGTTCAAAGCCAGCCTCAGCAACTTACTGCGGCCCTAAGCAAATCAGCAAGATCCTGTCCCTAAATGTGTATACATTTATATCTACATATAAATATAGATATAATTATTAATGGATGGAACTAGAGAACATTATACTAAATGAAATAAGCCAGATGTAATTATAGGACTGTTGCTCAGTGGTTAAGTACTCCTGGGTTCAATTCCCAGCACTCAGTTGTTGTCTGAGCCTGTATATTGGATTGTTAACCCTATGTTTTCTTCTAGCAGTTGTAAAATTTCTGTTTGAATTCCTAGATCTTTGATTCACTTTGAAGTTGACTTTCATCAACCAGTTTCATTGTGTATGTGGATATCCAGTTTTCCCAGCACCATTTCTTAAAAAGGCTATCTTTTTTTCAGCATATGATTTTGACACCTTTGTCAAGGATGAGATGACTATATGTGTGTATTTTTCTCTGTGTCTTCTCTTCTATTTTATTGGTCTTCACTGTTTTTATGCCCAAACCATGCTGTTTTTATTACTTTAGCTCTATAGTATTTCAAATGTGGTATTGTGGTGCCTCCAGCCTTGTTCATATTGCTGATAATTACTTTGGTTATTCTGGGTATTTTATATTTTTTATGAATTTTAGAACTTTTTTATGATTTTGTGAAGAATGTCATTGACATTTGAAGGGAATTGCATTGGATGTATAGATTTCATTTGGTAGTATGGTCATTTTGACAATATTAATTCTGCCTATCCAAGAACATTGTAAGTCTTTCCATCTTTGAATACCCTCTTCATTATTAAGAAGAGTTCTTTATTAAATTTAGTTCATCATTTTTTTCTCTTTTAATATTTAATTTTTAGTTGGACACAATACCTTTTTTTCACTTATTTATTTTTATGTGGTGCTGAGGAGCAAACCCAGGGTCTCAAACATGCAAGGCAAGAGTTCTGTTGCTGAGCCCCAACCCCAGCCCATATTTTAATATTTGATTAATTAATTAAATTTTAGAATTATGTCGTTTTAAAACAAAAATTTTTATATAGCAAAAAAACCCTTTTTTTTTCTTATACTCTTCCTGTTTCATCATTATCTTTACCTTCTTCTATGCCCAAATCTTCTTTGAGGATCACACAGAAATTGAAGGCAACAATTGCTCTAGCTAATCCTATGGATGAATAATACTGTCTTCTAAATGTGTTTTGAGCCATAAGAAGTAGATTGGGGGTCTTGTATGTAAAGTAAAACCAGCCTCTGAGTTGTCTGTTTTTTCTTTTCCTCAGGTGTTCTATGCAGTATTTTAAAATCAATACCCAAAAGTAACTTGTACTTCAAATATTTAGGAAAATGAAATGTATATGGTCTAAAAATGAAGTATGTATTCTTTCTAATTCATTTATGTCATTATTTCATTTTGTATTGAAGACTTCAGCGATTAGCCAAAGATCTTCTAAAACAACTGCAAATACAAGACAGTGGATCATGGGCAAACAATAAGGTTTCTGCTCTGGATCGGACCCTAGGGGAGATCACTAGAATATTGGAAAAAGAGGTATGTAACTAACCTTGAGCTTTTGAATCTTAATCTTTATGGTCCTGTCTCACTATGAGAGAACATAAGGCAGATCCTCAATAAATGCCTTCTGTGTTTTCAGAAGCTTCTCAACAATTGGTAGGTGTTTTTTACTGTTTGTGCTTTTTAGAGGTTTTCAGTTGTTTTAATTAAATTCCTCTTAAGCTGGTGGTTTTCTCAGTCATGTTTTTTTTGTTTGTTGGTTTCTTTGTTTTACCACACATATAAGTGAAATTATTTAATCATGAATAACAATTTAAAGATAGGTAACTTATGATAAAATATAAAATTTTGAGTTAAATAGTTAATAAATCACAACCAGATTTCAAAAACCACCAGTTTCCTCGGTTTACAACAGAGTGTTTGACAGTTTTCTTGAATACTTGGAGTCATTAAATGTTTCAATGACAGTTAAAAAAATCCTTAATATTTTTTAAAACCATATATTATTCACAGTAGGAAAGTATTAAGTATATAAAGATATAAAACTTCCTATAATAATATCAACCATTAACTTTTTATTATATTTTCTTCTAATTTTGTACATTTTTTTAATATATGTTTTTTAGTTGTAGTTGGACACAATACTTTTTATTTTATTTATTCATATGTGTTACTGAAGATCAAACCAAGGACCTCTCATGTGCTAAGTGAGCGTTCTACTGCTGAGCCACAACCCTAACCACTGTACATTTTTTATATTGGTCACTTTTATAAAAAATATTTTCCCATGTCTTTATAAATTCTTTGTAACTGAATGTATCACAACTGAAGTAATTTATAACACTTAGGTGGTTTCTCATTTTCTTTTAAAGTAATGGCCATCTTTGTGTATTACCTGCATAGTTTTTTTGTTTGTTTGTTTGTTTTTGTTTTCTGGTTTAAAATTTATTATGTAGTAGTTGATATATACAGAGTGTATAGTAATAAATTAGCATGTATACAGGTACAGCTATGTACTTATTACTCAAAATAAGAGTTACATTGTTGCCAGTATAGTTAATAGATCCTGTGTGATCCTTATTTACCCTATACCCTACCTCCTGTGTGGTAAAATGTTCAGAATTAAAGGTGTATCATTTCTTTGTTTTTTAAAACTAGTTTAACTGCTTTATCATATAAATTTATTATTTTATTTTTTAGTTGTAGTTGGACACAATACCTGTATTTTAGTTTTATGTGGTGCTGAGGATTGAACCCAGGGTCTCACACATGCTAGGCGAGCACCCTACTGCTGAGCCACAACCTCAGCCCTAAATTTATTCTTAAAAAACATAATATTTAGGTTTTTGAGATATTTTTAGTTGTAGATGGACAGAATACCTTTATTTTATCTATTTTTCTGTGGTGCTGAAGATCAAACCCAGTGTCTCATACATGCTAGGCAAGCACTCTACCCCTGAGGTACAGTCCCAGGCCTCAGTTTGTTTTTGATGCTTATAAAATTTCATACCATAGACTTTGGTGATTCCTTTTTTTTTCCCCCAGTCAAAGGTATGGTTCTAAGTTTGGGGTTTTGTTTTGTTTTTGTTTTTTGTGGTGCTGTGGATCAAACCCAGTGCCCCATACATGCTAGGCAAGAACTCTTATCACTGAGGCACTATCCCAGCAGTTCTAAATGTTGTTTTGGGTTCTTTTTTAACTTATAAATATAGCAGTTTTTCATGCATTTTCTATATTGTGTAGTGAATACTTAATTGTTAGTACAGTACAATTTTAATCTGACATCGAAATCACATAGAAGACTTGGACTTTTATATGTTTTTTATCATTTTATTGGTGCATTAAAATTGTGCATCATAAGGGGATTTGTTTTTACATATTCATACATGTACATAACATAATTGGGTCAATTTTATTGCCCAGTATCCTTCCTCTACTCCAGTAGTCTCCCTTCTGTTTTCATGAGATCCCCACTCTCCCTCCCCCTTTTTTTTCTCCCTAGCTTCCACATTTGAGAGAAGATATGACCACTGATTTTCTGAGTTTGGCTGAGTTCACTTAACATAGAAGCATTTGTATTTCTAACAAGTACTCATTTAATGTTAATGATGCTAGTCCAGGAAACATACTTAGAGAATCACTGCTGTAGGCTAGGGCATAAGCCTTAGAGTGAAATTGCTGGGTTGTTAGATATGACCAACTTTAAAAAGTGTGTTCACCTGCAGTTTGGCATCAGACAATACAATCCCCTGTAGGAATTGAAAGCAGCATATTTACTTCAGGCATTGTGGCATCATGGGAGAGTAATATAAAGTCAGTTCTCCTATAAAACACATCCCTTTAAGGATGTCAGAGAATTCGTAAACTGGTAGTTGGCAGACATGGGAGTATTTTGAAATAGGATGTGCCAGGAAAAACTCTAATCCTTCTCAAAATTAGTGTATAGAAATTATTTTTATAAAGAATAAAGGGTACTTAACATTTCCAGGCAATTTCTTGAAGATATCACTATAAATTCCTAATCTCAAGGATATTGTTTTAGATTGAATTATTTACAGAATATTCAAGGAAAAAGTAAAATGATCTGTATAAGAAGATATACAGTATGAAAATCTAAGTAAGGTTATTTCATTCACAACGGGGCAATTTACTGGAATACAACTGATTTTCCGTATAATTTTAGGGAGAAAAATGTAGCCTGGCTCCCAGTCTAAATGATCTGTGTCAGGAGCCTTGCTATAAAGCTGTCCTCAGAGTATACACTGTTAAGACCACCTAAGAGTTTTAGCTTACCCACAATAAGGTCCTTTAGCTACTTTTATAACTAACATCCTTTTCACCTGGCCAAGACACAGTCACTTTATAAAGACTTCTATTCTGTAGAGTTTTAATGACATTTCAGTGTAATTCACTGATGATATTTATGATTTTGGTCTAGGAATTATAAATAACCATTCCTTTTTGTTTGGAAAACTGCCTAGAGTAACAAAATCAATAAAACCTATGCCATGTACCCAGTGAAAGATTTGAAGACATCCTAAAAGTGACAAGGGTAGGACTGGAGGAGCTTGGGCAAGCACTCAAAGAAGAATGGTGAGAAATGAGTCTTTAGGTCTTTCTCCACTTAGACCTCAAAATGCTGATGCTTTCTGTTATTGCTTTGAACGATTTTTCCTTAGATAATTTTTCTGAAGTTCTGAGAGCTACTTTAGAGCTAACAGATTGGACTCATGATGCATAAAATCTTTCTTATAATGGAAGGTATCAAGAAAAGGAAAAGACCTGGGTTTGTAGTACTTAGGTATCTGAAGACTCTATTGACTTTTTTGTGTTCTCTGCTTCCATTTAGAAATTAAAAGTCTGTAAGCTTTGTTGCATGTGTTATACTTTTAAAAATCTTCAATCTCTCCTATTTATAGATATTTGGTTGGCCTAGGGTATTTGCTTGCCTTATGAAAATCATCAAAAACTGCTGGTGGGGAATATATTCTTAAAAGCATCAAAGAAGTGGCTATTTAGTTATTTTTCCCATTTATTAATTGGGTTATGTGTTTTATTTGGTGCTGAGTTTCAAAAGAAGAAATACAGATCATCAACAAATATATGAAATACTGTTTAATATCTGTAGCAATTAGGGAAGTGCACATTAAAATTACATTGAGACTTCATTTCACTCAGAATGGGAGTTATCAAAAATACAACTAACAATAAATTTAGTGGGGATATGAGGAAACGGTACCTTCATACATTATTGTTGGGGCTACAAATTAGTGCAGCCACTCTGGAAGCAGTATGGAGATTCCTCAAAAAACTAGGAATGGAACCACCATGTGACCCAGCTCCCCTGCTCCTTATGGTATATCTAAAAGATATAAAATCAAAATACTACAGTGACACAATCACATCAATGTTCATAACAACACAATTCACAATAGACAAGCTATGGAACAAACCCTTCAAGAGATGATTGGATAAATAAAATATGAAATACACACACACATACACAATTGAGTATTATTGAGCCATTAAGAAGAAAAACATTATGGCATTTGCCCAAAAATGGGTGGAACTGAAGACTATCATGCTAAGTGAAGTATTCAAATTGATTTAACATTAGTTTATCTTATTAACAGAAGAAAGGAAAAAAATATCATCTCAGAAGAGGCAGTAGAAGCATTTAGTAAGTTCAGCAGCAAGTCATAATAAAAATTCAAACTAAGCCAGGAATATAATGGAATCTCCCTAATCTGACAAGCTGAATCTAATATATACATATATGTCAAAATCATGTTTACTGGTGATATGTTGAAAGCTTTCCCTTTGAAAATGGAAACAGAAGAAGAATGTCTGCTATTAATACTTCTCAAAATTATTATTCTAATTAATGGGAAAAAATAAAAGCCATAAGGTCTTAAGAAAAAAATAAGTGAAATCTTTATTAGCAAGTAACATAAATTGTACATAGAATTTCAAAATAATTTATAGATAAATCATTAGAACTAATAAATTTAACCTGGGTTTGTAGTACTTAGGTATCTGAAGACTCTATTGACTTTTTTGTGTTATTAGATATAAGGACAGTATGTAAAAGTCAATTATATATATGACCTCAGAATATTAAACATCTAGGCATACATCTATTGTGTTTATGGATTGAAAAACTTAGTATATATATTTCTCTTTTCTCTCAACTGATTTTTTAATTCACTTTAATCCCAATTAAAATTTGAGCACTTTATATTTTACACATTGAAATGCAGATTCTAAAATTACAGAATTTCACACAATCAGTAATGGTAAAATCTGTTAGAAAAATGTAGGAGGATTTGCTTATCAGGTATCATAACATTATAAACTTACAGTAGAGACAGGATGGTTAATGGATATAGGGATGATAAGAGACTTGTAATGTTCTGTAGTACAACAGAATGACTATTCCTGACTACAGTTAATTGAACATTTTAAAAAGGATTTTGAATGTTTCTAACACAAGGAAATGATATACGGCTGGGGTGATAGATATGCTAGTTACCCAGATCTGATTACTACACATTATATACTGTATTGAATGTCACACTGTATCCCATGTACAATACTATGTGCCAGTTAGATTTTAAAAATATAATTCAGTAATTAAGGTTGTGTGCTCTTGGAGTACAGATAGAGAAAAAAGAAGTATAACTGAATTCACAAACAGTCTCTTTCATGTGCATTTGCTTGACCCATGACATGTAAGGTAATTTCCTGTTACTATGAAAAAAGGAGGCACTACAAAGAATGAAAAAGTATTCTGTGTTCAGTGAATGATACTATAATGATCAAATATCCTTGTTTTTAAAAAATGAAACTTGACCTCTACCTCTCATCATAAACAGAAATTAATTCCAAATGTTAAAAAAAAAAATAGGAGATAATATAAACAAACATTTTCTTGGCCTTGAGGTTTTGCCCAGACCACAAAAAGATATAGAGATGTTAACAATAAAGAAAATGTTGATAAATTTAGCTATATCAAAAATAGAAAATTTTGTTAAAAAAAAGACATCAGAAAGAGAATAAAAAGACAACAGAATGAGAAATTTTTACATGTATAATCAACCAAGTGGCACTTAGAAAATGTAAAGAATTCGTACAAATTGAGGGGGGGACCCACAAAGAATCCAGTAGGAAAAGGGCTGACAGAAAAATGTTTCCCCTAAGGAAAAATTCCAAACAGCCAATAAAGAAATGCAAAAGTAGTCACACTCTTTAATAATCAGGAAAATCCAAATTAAAAGCTTAATGTAATTCAAATATCTGAATGACAAAAATTTAAAGATCAAAAATACCAACTTGGCAAAAATCTAAAGCAAAGCGAGCATTTATATACTAATAATCTGAAATTGGTACTACCGCTTTAGAAAACAGTTTGTTATTTTCAACTAAATTTTAATCATTCATAACATACTAATATCCTGAGGGAAAACTAATAAACTAGAAATGATTTATAATAAACTATAAAGTTATACTTCTCAAAAATGAAGTATACAGTTACTGGCAAAAGGAAAAGGAACAGTACAAATGGGAAAAATTAGAAACTAGCAAAGAATCGGACTATTTACAAACTTTTGATTTATGATAGAGGAGACACTGGAACACAGTGTGGAAAACTGGTCTTTTACAATGGTGCTCAAAAAATTAAGTATCCAGTTGTGGAGGGGTGTGAAATTTAATCTCACAATGAGAAGTTCCTACCCTTCTAATTTCCACAGGTATCTGTTAGTAGAATTTTACAAGATGAGTTGTGAAAACTCCAAAGCATGGCAGAGTTTGTTATAGATATTACAAAGTAAACTGTGATTTGACTTCTCTCAATTCCGTTAAAATGGTAAATGCTGCTATTGATGTGGTTTACTTATTCACGTTCAAGAGATTCACAGCTGAATCTCTATTTAAATTTGGCAGGATTCTAAAAAGTCAGGAAATGAAATTGGACAAACTCCATGTCCAGTCCATCTGCTTAAAGTGTTTACTTATAGTAACAGCATACAAAAGTCTCATGTTACTGATAAACCACAGAAAGTTTCTGGGGTACTGTTACTATCCAAACTTAAATGTAATTTTTTTAAGAGAGAGAGAGAGAATTTTTAATATTTATTTTTTAGTTTTCGGTGGACACAACATCTTTGTTTGTATGTGTGCTGAGGATCGAACCCGGGCCGCACGCATACCAGGCAAGCGCACTACTGCTTGAGCCACATCCCCAGCCCTTAAATGTAATGTTTTAATATACTTTTAAAACAGTCCATTAGATGCTTAATTGTAATCACAGTATTTTGTTTTTTATGTGTTTTCTCTTACACTTTCATGTTTCCCTGTTTTTTTAAGTTCATGATAATTATTTTGTTTTAAATTTTTGTGTCTGTATATTCATAAGAGACACTGGTCATAATTTTCTTCTCTGGTTTTGATATCAGGATAATACAGGCTTTATAGGAACAGGAAGTATTCCTTCTTCTATTTTTTGCAAGGGTTCAAGAAGTTTGAGATGTTAATTCTTCCTTCAGTGTTTTGTAGAATTTACCAATTAAGTCATATGGTCCTTGGAGTTTTTAAGTTACATCTTCAATCTCTTGTTACAGGTTAATTCAGATTTTTGTATTTCTTAATAACAACATGTAGTCGGGTCTTGTTTTTTAATCCATTCTACCAGCCTGAATCTTTTAATTGGATCATTAACACCATTTACATTCAGTGTTATTACAGAGAGATGTTTAACAATTCCTGCCATATTGACTTACTTATAATGTTTAATTTGGTCCTCTTTCTCATTTGCTTAGCTACTTTTCAAATAATACATGTCTATTTGTGAACTGTGGAGTTTGTTTTCTTATTCTGTGTGTAGTATTTCTTTAAGTATTTTCTGTAATGCCACCTTAGTAGGCATTAATTCTTTAGTTTCTGCTTATCATAGAAGGTTTTTATATCTTCTTCAGATGTGAATGGGTATTTTGCTAGATGTAACAATCTTGTGTGACATTTTTTTCCTTTAGGACTCAGAAGTTTATGCTAAGAAATCAGAAGTGATTCTGAATGGATTGCCTCTAAACATGACCTGATATTTTTCTCTTGAGGCTTTAAAAATTCTGTCCTTGTTCTGTATGTTAGGCTTTTTAATTATAATGTGTAGTGGAGAGTTCTTTGTTTGATCTTGTTTACCTGGGGTTCTGAATGTCTCCTATATCTGGATGTCCATCTCATTCTCAATGTTTGCAAATTTTTCTGTTATTATTGCCCAGAAGAGGTTATTCCTGCCATTATTCTACATTTCACAACCCTTTTCAGTTCCAGTGATTCTTAAATTTGGTCTTGTAATGTTTTCCCAGAGTTCCTGTAAATTCTTACCAGGGTTACTTATTTTATTTTCTTTCATACTGTCAGAAAGTTCAGTGCCTGACTCTTTGTCTTCCAACTCTTAGATTTTGTCTTCAGGATGGTCTATTGTGTTAGAGATATTTTCAAATGAACATTTTATTTGATTTATTGTGTCTTTCATTGACAAGGTTTCTGTTTGATTATTTTTTCTATAACTCCTTACTAAATTTCTCACTCATATTCTATACTGACTTCCTTGATTCTTACATTTGCTTTTTATGTTCTCTTGGAATTCTTTTTTAATTTTTATAATCTTTCTTTTGAATTCTTTATCTGATATTTTATCTACTTAAGTAACTTTGGAGTTGCTTGCTGGTGAATTATAAACTTCAGGAGGCATCATGTTACCTTGTTTTTTCATATTTATTATATTGCTGTTTGGATTTTATGCATCTCCTGGGTTAGATTTCTCTTTGCTTATGTGTAGTCCTTTTGAGAGCACAGCCTTCTCTTGCCAAGTGTTCTAGGATATCAGGTTTTTCTAAGTTTTTCTGTATATTCCCAGATTTATTTTGTAGTATAGTTTCCCTACTAGTTCTTTGGTGATGATTATACACTATATTTTGATATAGTGTTTATTATGAACAGAGTTTGAAGATTCTGCTTTACTGCAGGATCCTCTTTGTTGATCTGGAAGGTGGGTTGTACACAGCAGAATATAGAGTACATCCTCTGTGATTATTATTCTTTACCCGGCAACTCTGTCTAAAGGGTATCTTGATTAAGACCCCTTGTAGATGTGCCCACAGCTTCATGTTAATTCTCTGTTTTTGCTATAGAAATGAATGTCATGAATGAAACCTGTGGGCCTTCCCCGCCATTCGTACTTGGAGCCTGGCTGTTAGATTGGGATTTTTGTCTTTTCTCTTCTTCATAACAAAGTATTGTTGTACTTTGAACATGGTTATTTTGTGAAGCAAGGTACACTGTCTCTTGGCTGGATTTAGATCATCAGAAGAGCTACCCAGTGAACCTCTAGTGTCCTGACAGATTCCAAGCTTAATTCTCTCAGTAAAAGGGAGAAGCAAATAATAGTAACAATAGCAGCAGACAAGATACAATATCAAAATAAATACCCATTGTCTTCTATGACATCTGCAACACTAATTGCCACAAAAACAGGAATTGTGGGGTCAGCAGTTGCCAACAGCAAAAATAATAAAGAGCTGTGAACTGGATCTGGCATTAAAGTTGACAACAGGTGTCACCTACACCATCCATAGTACTAATCACTGCAACAACATGAATGGTGAGGCAAGAGTTACGTAAACCAAATAGTTCTAAAAGATGGTAAAAATGCAGTTTAATAAGAGAAAAAAATGTGATAAAAAGGTAAAAGAAAGCTTAGAATGCTGAAAATGTGAACAGAGAGAAAGAAGAGATGTATTGAGTGATGGCTATAAAGAAGGAGGAGAAATAATAAGTAAAGGAAGAGAGAACAAATGAATTTGGCTATTAGAGGGACAAGAAATCAGGAAAGAGAAAGAAGAGAAACAACCCAAAACAAAACCAAAATAAATAAAAACCCTAACACTCAAAGGACAACTTCAAAGAAAAGTAACAGTATCTTTAAAAAAAAAACCTGTTAAAATAAGTAAAAAAGAAACGTGTGTATGTGTATGAAACAATACAGCAATACACAATGAAGGAAGGAAGAAAGACGGTTCTTCATGAAAAAGAAAAGAATTTTCTCCACTGCTGTGGTCAAAATTGTCAAGGATGGAAGATCACTGCCTATGACCAACTGTGCATTTTTCATTCCCTTTTGGTTGTGCACCCCTTAGAGCAGGGACTGGGGATTGTTAAACTTGTCCTCTTTTTGTATTCCTCACTGAGCTACCAGATGGAATGATCTACAACTGAAAGTGTGTGAAATACCTTTAAACTTCCCTTCTCACCAGTAAAAGGTAGCATGAAATAAAAAGTACTGTTGATTGGAGTTTTGATCAAACAGACTAGATCACTGAACTCCCAGACTACAGCTGCTGTGGAGTTCTAAGTAGAAATTTCCTTCAGAGGAAATTTAGCCCTAATCAGGCCTTAGGGACTTTGTTGAATGGTATCTCCTTATGTTTTTCTAGGTGCACCCTAGGCCACTTAGCAGGTGCTTGCCAGAATATTATGGCAGTACTTGTTATGATCTCCCAGGCTCCCACAGCAGCAAACTGCAGTATGGTCTTCAGTATGGTTCCCTGTGTCAGCTCTCTGGTTGCCAATTGAGAAACAAAAAGCACTTTTTAAACACATTAGCTGTGCAGCCTTCGGAACAACTATGTTCAGGCTGCTTTCCTGTTCTGCAGGTTTTTCTACACCAGATTTGTCTGATGGGTTTTTCTCTCTGTGTTTGTTATCCACCCCCTCTGCTATGTACTGGCACCCAGACACAACCAGCTTGGCTCTGATATAGTCTTTATAGTTCTTTGTTTAGTGCACCAGAATTCCTGATTAGGGCTAAATCTCTCCTCGCCTAGAGACTTTGTCCCATACTGAATTTTAGTGAATTCCCTCTTTCACCCACCTCCCTGAGAAGCAGTATTCTCTCTGCTTGAATCTTGAGCCATGGAGCCAACTGGAAATTCAGCCTTCCTCTAACCTACCATCTTGAATCCAACTCTAATATTATTTTAAAACCATATTTCTAAAATAAAACATATAACCATAGAAGAATATGAAATGATATAAAATATGAATTTTAGAAAATGGCTATTCCAGTTAACAAGTTGTATAACTGAACATCAACCTGTTTCATATTAAGCCATGTTGCAAATCTTAAAAATTATATACTGCATTCTGTTTAGAAAGTTATAACACATTAGAATTTAGTTGAAAAGAACAAGATTTGTATTGGCTGACTGAGCACTGTACAAGTCCCCATTCAAAAAAGTATCCTCATTGACTAGAAATATAGATCATTAGACTACTGTTGACTTTTGAATCAGTCCCACACATATTTTTCCCCCACACTTTGTGTGTGTATATATGTGTGTGTCGTGGTGGTGGTGGTGGTTTGTTGTTTCTTCTTGGGAACAGAGAGATTATTACATGCCTAGAGAGATCTAGGCATGACAAACCAAACTGAGATTCAATGCACTGTGGTAAACCATGTTTCCTTAAAACAGTTCTAAAGGAGGTTACTCATAGTTATTAGATAAAATAGGACACTTTCCTCAAGTACCAGTTTTATTCAAACATCTCAACTAAAAAAGTTGAAACCATTTTTACATTATGTTTTTGTTTATACTTCTCCAAAAGACTATTTTCATAATATTCTCCTAGTGTAGTTCCTCCCTTTGCTGTTTTTCCCTTTTATTTTTTATTTCTTCTTCATGAAATATTTTATAGAGTATGTTTTCTAGTGCAGTATTTCTAATTGTGAATTCTTTTCACTTGTGTATCTCATGAAAGTTTTTTCTTTCATCATCAAATCTGAAATTTAATTTTAACTGGTATATTATTCTTGATTGTCACCCTTTGTCTTGCAGAGCTTGGTATATATATATTTCAAGACTTCCTAGCTTTTAGGGTGGCCATTGAGAAATCAGCTGAGATCAGCATTAATTTTCCTCTAAATGTGACCTGACAATTTTCTGTAGCAGACTTTAAAATTCTTACTAAAATATTGGCAAATCAAATATAAAAACATATTAAAAAGATAGCACACCATGTTCAAGTGGATTTCATTCCAGAGATGAAAGGCTGATTTAGCATATGGATATAAATAAATATAATTTACCACATTATAGACTTAAAAACAAGAATCACATAAAATTATATCAATAGATACAGAAGAAGAATTTGACAAAATACAGCATCCATTCATGTTCAAAACACTTCAAAAACTAGAGATAATAGGACCATACCTCAACATTATAAAAGCTATATATGTCATACCCAAAGCCAGCTTCATCCTCAATGGAGAAAAACTCAAATAATTCCTTGTAATAATTGGAAGAAGATAGAGATGCCCTCTTTTACCACTTCTGTTCAACATAGTTCTGGAAACACTAGCTAGAGCAATTAGTAAAAAATAAATAAATAGATAGATATATAGATAGGTAGATAGATAGATAAATAAATGGATACAAATAGAAAAAGAAGACCTCCAACTATCCCTATAGGCTGATGACATGATACTATATTTAGAAGACCCAAAAGAACTCTACCAGAAAACTTCTAGAACTCATAAGCAAATTCAGCAAAGTAGCAGGATACAAAATTAACACTCATAAATCATTTACATTCCTACACACCAATGTTGAATCAGCTGCAAGAGAAGTTAGAAAAACGATTCCATTCACATTAGCCTCAAAAAGAACTAAAATACTTGAGAATCATTCTAACATAAGAGGTAAAAGACCTCTACAAACAAAATCACAGAACACTAAAAGTTAAGAAATTAAAGAAGACGTTAGAAGATGGAAAGATCTCCCCTGTTCTTGGATAGGCAGAGTTAATATTGTCAAAATGGTCATAGTGCCAAAAGTGCTATGCAGATTTAATGCAATTCCTATTAAAATTGAAATGACGTTATTTATAGAAATAGAAAAGGCCGTCATGAAATTCATTTCGAAAAACAAGAGGCCAGAATAGTCAAAGCAATCCTTGGTGAGAAAAGTGAAGCAGGAAACATCGCATTACCAAACCTTAAATTATACTACAGAGTTATAGTAACAAAAACGGTGTGGTATTGGTACCAATATGGAAATAAAAACCAATGGAGCAGAATAGAAGACACAGAGACAAATCCACACAAATACTACTGTGTCATACTTGACAAAAGTACCATAAATATATTGGAGAAAAGGTAGCTTCTTCAAAAAATTGGGCTGGAAAATTGGAAATCCATATGTAGCAGAATGCAGTTGAACCCCTGTCTCTCACCCTGCACAAAACTCAAAGTGGTTCAAGGACCTGGGCATTAGATCAGAAACCCTGTATCTAGTAGAAGAAAATGTAGGTCAAATACTCCATTATGTCAGCTTAGGAACTGAGTTCCTCAACAGGACTCCTAAAGCACAAGAAGTCATATTAATAAATGCAATGCTATCAAACTTAAAAGCTTCTTCACAGCAAAGGAAACAAATAAGAATGTGAAAAGGGAGTCTACAGAATGGGAGAAAATCATTGCTATCTTCATCTCAGAGCATTAATCTCCAGGATATAGAAAGAACTAAAAAAAAAAAAAACAACAACGTGGAATGGAACCACCATTTGAAAATTATTCCATTCCTTGGTATATACTCAAAGAACTTAAAAATCAGCATATTACAATGACACAGCCACATCAATGTGTATAGCAGCTCAAGTCATAATAGCTAAGCTATGGAATTAACCTAGATGACCTTTAACATATGAATGGATTAAGAAAATGTGGTGTATATGTACACAATAGAATATTACTCAGCCATAAAGAAAAATGAAATTATGGCATTTGCCAGTAAATGAATGGAAGTGGAGACTGTCATTCTAAGTGAAATAAGTCAAACCCAAAAAACAAAGGCCAAATATTCTCTGTGATATGTGGATCCTGACACATAAAAAGGAGTTGAGAGGGGTGGAATAAAAGTTCACTGGGTTAGACAAAGGGAAAGGAAAGTAAGGTAGAGGGATGGGAATAGGAAAGACCAAAGAATGAATCTGACAGAACTTTGCATATTTGAATACTCAACCAGTGAACTCCTCATCACATACAACTGCAAGAATAGGATCCTAGTTAGAATTAAGTTATATCCCATATATGTATTATATGTCAAAGTACACTCCACTGTCATGTATATCTAAAAAGAGCAAATAATTTTTTTAAAAAATGCAATGACATGTTACACATAAAAAAAGGTTGGATTTAAGTACAAGAGGATGTTATGAGTTGAATAATGTAAATCTCTCAACACCAAATAAATATGTTGAATTCCTAATACCCAATGTGACCTTATTTGGAAATAAAGTCATTGCAGATATAATTAGATAAGGTGATGTTATACTAGAGTTGAGTGGGCCCCAAATTAAATGTAATTGATCTCCTTATAAATAAGATGGTATGTGATGGTCAACACACAGACAAGGCCACATGTCAGCAAAGGCGTTGATGGGACTTACATAGCTGCAAGCCAGGGAATGCCAAAGATGGACAGAAAACCACCAGCAGCTAGAAAGGGGAAGAATTCCCTAAGCATTTCAGAATGACCCTGCCCACACCTTAATTTTGGACCCCCCAGTTTCTGAAACTGTGAGACAGTAAACTACTTTTGTTTTGGAAAAAAAATTAGAATATTTTGATTACTTCAAAAAGAAACCTGTACGCATTAGTAATAATTCCTTATTTCTCCTTATGCTTCCCATCCTGGGCAACCACTAAGCTATTTTTTGTTAACATAATTGTTATGAGCATTTTTTATAAATGGAGTCATACAAATGTAGTCTTTTGTGATTGGCTTTTTTCACTTAACATAAATTTCAAGACTCATCCATATTGTAGCATGTATGAGTATTCTGTTGATTTTCTTGCTGAAAAATAATCCATTGTATGTATACACCAGTAGACCTTGTAGTCAACCAACAGTTTATTTTGTTGATAGTTATTTGAGTTGTTTCTATTTTGGGCTATTAATAATGCTGGTATAATCATTTTTGTACAAATATTTTGTGGACATATTTTGTGGTCTTCAAGCTACGTTTCTAAAAGTAGAATTGCCAGGTTGTACAATATTAAACTTTTCAGGAAACTGGCAAAATTTCCACAATGGCTGCATCATTCTGCATTTCCACAAGCTGTATTTGATGTTTACCATTTCTTCATATTCTTCTTACTGTCTTTGTAAGTGGGTATAAAGTAGTCTCTCGTATACCTTTTATTTTTTTTATTAGTTGTTCAAAACATTACATAACTCTTAACATATCATATTTCATACATTTCATTCAAGTGGGTTATGAACTCCCATTTTTCCCCCGTATACAGATTGCAGAATCACATCGGTTACACATCCACATTTTTACATACTGCCATACTAGTGTCTGTTGTATTCTGCTGCCTTTCCTATCCTCTACTATCCCCCCTCCCCTCCCCTCCCATCTTCTCTCTCTACCCCATCTACTGTACTTCATTTCTCTCCCTTGTTTTTCCCCCCTTTCCCTTCACCTCTTCTTATATGTAATCTTGTATAATGATGAGGGTCACCTTCCATTTCCATGCAATTTCCCTTCTCTCTCCCTTTCCCTCCCACCTCTCATCCCTGTTTAATGTTAATCTTCTTCTCATGCTCTTCTTCCCTGCTCTGTTCTTAGTTTCTCTCCTTATATCAAAGATGACATTTGGCATTTATTTTTTAGGGATTGGCTAGCTTCACTTAGCATAATCTGCTTTAGTGCCATCCATTTCCCTGCAAATGCCATGATTTTGTCATTTTTTAGTGGTGAGTAGTACTCCATTTTGTATAAATGCCACATTTTTCTTTATCCATTCATCTATTGAAGGGCATCTAGGTTGGTTCCGCAGTCTAGCTATTGTGAATTGTGCTGCTATGAACATCAATGTAGCAGTATCCCTATAGTACGCTCTTTTAAGGTCTTCAGGGAATAGTCCAAGAAGGGGAATAGCTGGGTAAAATGGTGGTTCCATTCCCAGCTTTCCAAGGAATCTCCATACTGCTTTCCACATTGGCCGCACCAATTTGCAGTCCCACCAGCAATGTAGAAGAGTACCCTTTTCCCCACATCCTCGCCAGCACTTGTTGTTGTTTGACTTCATAATGGCTGCCAATCTTACTGGAGTGAGATGGTATCTTAGGGTGGTTTTGATTTGCATTTCTCTGACTGCTAGAGATGTGAGCATTTTTTCATGTACTTGTTGATTGATTGATTGTCCTCCTCTGAGAAGTGTCTGTTCAGGTCCTTGGCCCATTTGTTGATTGGGTTATTTGTTATCTTATTTTTAATTTTTTGAGTTCTTTGTATACTCTGGATATTAGGGCTCTATCTGAAGTGTGAGGAGTAAAAATTTGTTCCCATGATGTAGGCTCCCTATTTACCTCTCTTATTGTTTCTCTTGCTGAGAAAAAACTTTTTAGTTTAAGTAAGTCCCATTTGTTGATTCTTGTTATTAACTCTTGTGCTATGGGTGTCCTATTAAGGAATTTGGAGCCCGACCCCACAATATGTAGATTGGAACCAACTTTTTCTTCTATCAGGCGCAGAGTCTCTGATTTGATATCAAGCTCTTTGATCCATTTTGAGTTAACTTTTATGCATGGCAAGAGAAAGGGATTCAGTTTCATTTTTTTGCATATGGATTTCCAGTTTTCCCAGCACCATTTGTTGAAGCTGCTATCCTTCCTCCATTGCATGCTTTTAGCCCCTTTATCAAATATAAGATAGTTGTAATTTTGTGGATTGGTCCCTGTGTCCTCTATTGTGTACCATTGGTCCACCCGCCTGTTTTGGTACCAGTACCATGCTGTTTTTGTTACTATGGCTCTTTAGTATAGTGTGAAATCTGGTATCACTATACCGCCTGATTCACACTTCCTGCTTAGAATTGCTTTTGCTATTCTGGGTCTTTTATTTTGCCACATGAATTTCATGATTGCTTTATCGATTTCTACAAGAAATGCCGTTGGGATTTTGATTGGCATTGCATTAAACCTATAGAGAACTTTTGGTAATATCACCATTTTGATGATGTTAGTTCTGCCTATCCATGAACAGGGTATATTTTTCCATCTTCTAAGATCTTCCTCCATTTCTCTCTTTAAGGTTCTGTAGTTTTCATTGTATAAATCTTTCACCTCTTTTGTTAGGTTGATTCCCAAGTATTTTATTTTTTTTTGAGGATTTTATGAATGGGGTGTTTTTCCTCATTTCCGTTTCAGAAGTTTTGTCACTCATGTACAGAAACGCCTTTGATTTATGCGTGTTGATTTTATATCCTGCCACTTTGCTGAATTCATTTATTAATTCTAGTAGTTTCTTTGTAGACCCTTTTGGGTCTTCTAGGTATAGAATCATGTCCCCCGCAAATAGTGATAATTTAAGTTCTTCTTTTCCTATTTTTATGCCTTTACTTTCTTTTGTCTGTCTAATTGCTCTGGGCAGTATTTTGAGAACTAAATTGAATAGAAGTGGTGAGAGAGGGCATCCCTGTCTTGTTCCGGATTTTAGAGGGAATACCTTCAGTTTTTCTCCATTTAGAATGATGCTAGCCTGAGGCTTAGCATAGATAACTTTTACAATGTTGAGGTAAGTTCCTGTTATCCCTAGTTTTTCTAGTGTTTTGAACATAAAGGGATGCTGTACTTTGTCGAATGCTTTTTCTGCGTCTATCGAGATGATCATGTGGTTATTATCTTTGAGTCTATTGATGTGGTGAATAACATTTATTGATTTCCGTATATTGAAGCAGACTTGCATCCCAGGGATAATCCTACTTGATCATGGTGCACAATTTTTTTGATATGCTTTTGTATTCGATTCGCCAGACTTTTATTGAGGATTTTTGCATCTAATTTATTAGAGATATTGGTCTGTAGTTTTCTTTCTTTGAAGTGTCTTTGTCTGGTTTTGGGATCAGGGTGATGTTGGCCTCATAGAATGAATTTGGAAGAGCTCCCTCTTTTTCTATTTCCTGAAATAACTTGAAAAGTATTGGTATTAATTCTTCTTTGAAGGTTTTGTAAAACTCCTCTGTATACCCATCCGGTCCTGGGCTTTTCTTGGTTGGTAGTCTTTTCATGGCTTCTTCTATTTCCTCCTTTGTTATTGGTCTGTTTAAATTGTGTGTATCTTCCTGACTCAATCTGGGCAAATCATATGACTTAAGAAATTTATCGATATCTTCACTATCTTCTATTTTATTGGAATATAGGGTTTCAAAATAATTTCTAATTATCTTCTGTATTTCTGTAGTGTCTGTTGTGATATTGCCTTTTTAATCCCGTATGTTAGTAATTTGAGTTCTCTCTCTTCTTCTCTTCGTTAGCATGGCTAAGGGTCTGTCGATCTTATTTATTTTTTCGAAGAACCAACTTTTCATGTTATCAATTTTTTCAATGGTTTCTTTTGTTTCAATTTTGTTGATTTCCACTCTGATTTTAATTATTTCTTGCCTTCTACATTTGCTGTTGTTTTGCTCTTCCTTTTCTAGGGTTTTGAGATGAAGTGTGAGCTCATTTATTTGTTGGTTTTTTCTTTTTTTGAGGAATGAACTCCAGGCAATGAATTTCCCTCTTAAAACTGCTTTCATTGTGTCCCATAGATTCTGATATGTTGTATCTGTATTTTCATTTATCTCTAAGAATTTTTGGATTTCCTCCTTTATGTCTTCTGTAACCCATTGATCATTCAGTAACATGTTGTTCATTTTCCAGGTGATGCCGGATTTTTCCTTCCTTCCTTTATCATTGATTTCCAGTTTCATTGTATTATGATCAGATAAGATACATGGTATTATCTCCACACCTTTATATTTACTAAAGGTTGCCCTATGGCATAATATAGGGTCTATCTTTGAGAAGGATCCATGTGCTGCTGAGAAGAACGTGTATCCACTTGATGATGGTTGATCTATTCTATATATGTCAGTTAAGTCTACGTTATTGATTGTGTTATTGAGTTCTACAGTTCCTTTATTCAACTTTTGTCTGGAGGATCTGTCCAGTGGTGAGAGAGGTGTGTTGAAGTCACCCATAATTATTGTGTTGTGGTCTATTTGACTCTTGAACTTGAAGGAGAGTTTGTTTTATGAACGTTGCAGCACCGTTTGGTGCATACATATTGATAATTGTTATGTCTTATTGGTGAATGGTTCCTTTTAACAGTATATAGTGTCCTTCTTTATCCCTTTTGATTAACTTAGGTTTGAAGTTGATTTTATTCGATATGAGTATGGCCACTCCTGCTTGCTTCCGAGGACCATATGAGTGGTATGATTTTTCCCAACCTTTCACCTTCACCCTGTGTATGTCTTTTCCTATCATATGAGTCTCCTGAAGGCAGCATATTGTTGGATCTGTTTTTTTAATCCAGGTTACTAGCCTATGTCTCTTGATTGGTGAGTTTAAGCCATTAACCTTTA
Organism: Marmota flaviventris; assembly: GCF_047511675.1. Taxonomy (NCBI): domain Eukaryota; kingdom Metazoa; phylum Chordata; class Mammalia; order Rodentia; family Sciuridae; genus Marmota; species Marmota flaviventris. The sequence continues at coordinate 121,618,370 of NC_092499.1, forward strand.
GGGTTACTATTGATATGTGGTTTGTACTTCCAGTCATGTTTATTTATTTATTTATTTTAATTTGGCTTGTTTTTCCTCTTTGGTAATTTTTCCCCCCTTTACTAAGTTACCTTCCACTGTTAGTTTTGGGTGCTGTTTTTCATTTCCTCTTCTTGTAGTGTTTTTCTCAAAATGACTTGCAGTGCTGGTTTTCTGGCTGCGAATTCTTTTAACCTTTGTTTATCGTGAAATATTTTAATTTCATTGTCAAACCTGAAGCTTAATTTTGCTGAATACATTTTCTTGGTTGGAATCCATTATTTTTCAGCGTGTGAAATACGTTGTTCCAGGATCTTCTCGCTTTCAACGTCTGTGATGAAAATTCAACCATTAACCTAATTGGTTTACCCCTGAATGTAATCTGCCTCCTTTCTCTCATACCTTTTAATATTCTCTCCTTGTTTGTATGTTGGATATCTTCATAATTATGTGTGTTGGAGTTGGTCTATTTCGGTTTTGTATGTTTGGGGTCCTGTAGGCTTTCAGGATTTGGCAGTCCATTCCATCTTTCATATCTGGAAAGTTTTCTAAGATTATTTCATTCAATAGATTGTTCATTCCTTTGGTTTGGACCTCTATACCTTTTTCTATCCCAATGACTCTTAAGTTTAGTTTTTTTATGACATCCCATATCTCTTGGATGCCTTGCTCATGATTTCTTACTAGCCTTTCTGCGTTGACTATATTCTTTTCGAGTTGATAAACTTTGTCTTCATTGGCTGATGTTCTAACTTCTATTTGATCTAGTCTATTTGTAATATTCTCGTTTGAGTTTTTAATTTGGTTTATGTTTTCCTGCATTTCTAGGATTACTCTAATTTTTTTTTAAATCTCTATCTCCTGGTAGAGTTCATTTTTGCTATTTGAATCTGCTTATGCAATTCATTTTCAAAGTATTCTTTCATTGTTTTGACTTGCTGTCTAATGACTTATTTAAGATTCCATTCCATCTGAGTCAGGTATGCCTTGAGTTCTTTCTCTGTCCATTTTTCTGATGCCTCTAGGTTCTCCTGTAAATTTAAGTTGTCCTCCATTGTTTGTAATCCTTTTTTCCCTTGATTTTTCATAGTGTTCACGTTACTTTCCAACTCTGTTTAACTGCTGTGTTTCTGTTTTCTCCTATAAATTTATTTTGGTTTTGTATATCTCTGTGGTCTCTCCTTTGTGGTGGGAGACTATGCCTAGAAATGTTGGGCTTTATTGTAATTTAAAGCTGATATTTCGATTCATAAAAGGCTTTCGGATTCTCTATGCATATAGTGATTTGTTGTTTGGTCTTAGGACTTTTTGTTTAGGTTAGGTGCTATGATGGTATGAAGGTTCGTATGTCTTGGCTACTTTGGAAGATTGCTCTACTGAAGGGGGATATTAACAGGCAATTGGATCACGGTATTTGGTAATAGCTAGGTATTTAGGAGCCCTATAGACAGCCTCGAAGCAATCACCTATTTACATTTAGAAAATTACATATAATGAAAGAAGTATTGCTTGGGATGAAAGTTAGGGGAAAGGGGAAAAAAGGAGTTCTTAAAGAGAAAGAGGGAGAGAACGATAGGTAGAATAGAGGAGAATGGAAAGAACAATAAAAATTGAAAAGGGAAAAGAAAAAAAAATGAACTCTTAGAGATCTATTTTCTTCTCTTCCAGTAGGCGGAGCTTTGCCCTCCGAGCCAAGCTTCTGCCCTCTATGTGCCGGCAGCAATCCCTGTAAGGCGGCTCCTGGGCATCTCTCCAATCCTGTTAGTTCATAGCCGTTTCTCTTCTCCGACCTCTCCCCCCCTTCCTCCTGCCAGCCAGCCAGACCCCTGCTCACTGGAGGCGATCTCCAAGGATCTGGTTACACTTGCAGCCCCACTGCGTGCCCTATTTCCCTAATGACTGAGCACTCTCTCTGTCATTCATCCAAACCCCAGGGCTGAGGAGCGGTGATCTGGGAACCGACAGTTTAATTTGTCCGGACCCCTTTGGTGTGCTCGCCCCCGGGAACTGGCGGCTAAGACCTTGGGTATTGCCGCTGGTAGTAGGGGGAGTTGGGGGTCGGGAATCCCCTCTGCTGCCCTTGGCCCCTACAGTCACGCCCACATCACTGGCGGTAGTGGGAGTTGGGGGTCGGGAGTCCCCTCTGCTTCCCTCAGTCCCTACAGTCATGCCCACGGAGTTCTGGGGCGAGATTTTTGAGATTTCCTAGCTGTATGTATCTGGTGGGGGTGGGAGTCACACACCTGCTAAAGCCGATTCAGCTGGGAAGGGATCCCGTCTGCCGAACTCTGGTGACGTCAGCTCTCTGCTATGGCGGGCCCCAGACTCCTTGCCGGAGTGTCCGATGGGAGGGGTGGGTCTGGCCTGTCTCTGGTCTGACCCTGTCTCGGTTGGTTTCAGTTCTGGTTCCCTGTTTCATGAAGGCTTGTTTAGCAACCTCTTCATAGGGTCTCTACACCGTGCCTTGATGAACCACCTCCTACTGTGCTGGTCGCCAGGCAGCAGCAGCAGTGGGCCCGGACCTCCGTGCCGCGTGGCAGAGATTCACCCGTCTGGGGCAAACTGTCACCTCCAATAATCCCAAAATTCCCCAGCAGGTCTCACTTCAGCGTAATTTTGCTAGGAGTTTCTCAGCAGGTAGAATCTGAATGTTATAATGCGTCTCTCTGTCCCCGTGGTCGAGGAGGTAGTGAAAGCGCTGCCTCCCCTCCCGCCGCCATGTTGAGTCTCTCTCGTATAGCTTTTAATTTTCATTTTCCTGTTGGCTAATGATATTAAGCATCTTCTCATGTATTTACCATATGTGTATCATCTTTAAAGAAATATCTATTCAAATCTTTTACCCATCTTTAAATTAGTTTTTTAAATTTATTTATCATATCTCTGATTGTATATAAGGTATGTTGACACCAAATTCACATCTTCATACATATATTTTGTATAATGATGAGGGTCTCCTTTCACCATCCATGCTATTCCCCTTCTGCCTCCCTTTCCTTCCCACCCCTATTCCCTATCTAGAGTTAATCTTCCTCCCTTGCTCTCCCTCCCAACTCCATTTTGAGTCACCACCCTTATTTCAAAGAAGACATTCAGCATTTGTTTTTTTGGAATTGGTTAACTTCCCAATTTCTTAAAGTGTACTAAAACACAATAAAATGCATATATAAGTAATAAACATGCATTTCATGATGTAAAATGTATAAAATATCAAAGTAATTATATTGTTAATATTTTTCTCTATGTGCAGTAGTATATTATACATCATCTTTGTAAAATGTCTACAAATTTTTATAGTCTACAATTACGTTCAAAATGTAACAACATACATAGTGTGTTTAAAATATACTGAGTTTAGAGTGTTTTTCATGTACATATCAATTGAAAATCTTTGCATTTTGTGATAAGTATTTTTGTGAAGTTTAGATTTTAAAAACCAAGAGGCATTATACCTGAAAAATGTTAACTATAGGAATATACCAGAAGCATGCCTGTATTAATTAAGCACTTGTGGCATGCTTAGTGCTATACATAGGTACACATCTCTGCCATCCCATATTTTAAATAAAACATGATTGTATTTCCTAACCATATTTTAGATATCCTAAGGTTCACATAAATATTAAAAGAAATGGCCAGGCACCGTGATACATACCTACCTATAATCGCAGTGATCTGGGAGATGTAGGCAGGAGAATCTTAGACTCAAGGCCAGCCTCAGCAAACTAACAAGACTCTGCCTCAAAATAAGAAAAGATTTAAAAGGGTTGGTAATGTAACTCAGTGGGAAAGTGCCCCTGGTTTCAATCCCCAGTACTGGAGTTGGGAGAGGCAGTAAAAGAAATGAAATTCTTTTTCCTTTTTCTATAGCCAGGTAAGTTCTCATTTTAAAGGACATTGTGAAACTGTCTTATCTCAGAACTCATATGGAAATTCTGGATTCTAATTCTAACCCTATTCAGGTCTAACCTGAGACAAGTCTCTTGCCTTCTGTGGGCTACAATTTTTTTATCTGCAATATATGAGAAATGCATTGAATTAGAAGAACTCTAGTGTTACCTCCAATTCTAAAATTATTTTGTATTTTGCTTTCAAGTATGATCATGTAAGCTAAGCAGAAAGCACTCAGACAAGTGAAACAGTTTTTAAAGGTTTTCCTTTCAAGATGTCCAGATTTTTCCTAAGTAGCTTTTATCCTATAGTTAGACTCAGAAAATTTCAGGTTCTTTTAGAATTCATACTCTACCACAGGTTAGGAAGACAGCGATCCAAAGTTGTTTTCAAATCAATTTAGTTTCTTAATTTAAAAAAATGTTATCAGCATGTATTAAGAGGAAATACATGAACCACAAAATTGATTATTAACTTTTTATCTTATGTATTTCTAGGTGAATGTCTGTAATAGGAAAAGAGCAATGGGAAGATAAATTTTGGCAGTGTTAATAGGCAAGCCCCCATTGGAGTATTTTTTTTTTCCTTTTTCTAAGCATTACTCTGCCACCAGTGAAGTCTCAATTATTTCTAAGTGTCCTAATCAATAAGGTCATGAAAGATTGATTTCAGGAGCTGTCACCATGTTTATGACAAGAAGCATATAGAGTCATTTATAGAAGAGGCAGTAATTCTCCTGTTAACTGGAAAGTCAAGGAATCAGCAAGCCTATCTTACGTGTCTTTGGGTGGTGAGGAAGATTTCTGTGATGTCTATTACTGACACAGAAGAAGACTAATATTGTTAATTGAATTTCCCTAAAGAGAACAAAAATATGCCATCATGTGGGGGGAAGGGTAGAAAGAGCAAATCCATACAAGTCTACAATATGTATAAGTTGGTAGCATTGATTTTCCCCTGCTAATGGCCTGGGATATATACTGAATTGTGCTTAGAAAATATAAGGTTGATGTTAGCAGCTCTTTTCCATTTAAGTTTGCAATTACAAATATTTCAAATAAAAGATACATGTGTGTATTTAAACTTAAATATAAAATATTCTGTTTTTTTTCTATTAAAATAACGTGTAATAGAATGGGTAACATATAAACATTTCCTCACTATTTCCCACAAACATAATTATAAGTATCACAGGATATATCAGCTACTATAATTTATTTGGCTAGTGCTCTTTTTGGAGTACATTTAGGCTTTCTTTTTCTTTTTTGTAATTTTTTTTAATTGTAGAGGGATACAATACTTTTATTTTATTTACTTTTATGTGGTGCTAAGGGTTGAACCCAGTGCCTCACACATGCTAGGTAGGTGCTCTACCACTGAGCTACAATCCTAGCCCTAGTTTTCTTTGTTTTTTTTTTTTATTTTTTTTATTGTTGGTTGTTCAAAACATTACAAATTTCTTGATATATCATATTTCACACTTTGATTCAAGTGGGTTATGAACTCCCATTTTTACCCCATATACAGATTGCAGAATCACATCAGTTACACATCCATTGATTTACATATTGCCATACTAGTGTCTGTTGTGTTCTGCTGCCTTTCCTAGTAGAGGATAGGAAAACCTAGTTTTCTTTTTAAAAGCAAAATAATCTTTATTACTATAACACATTTGTTGTTTTAAAATTACACAATACAGAAACATATAAATGGAATAAATGAGTTCCCTCTCAGTTTCTTGTAGTCCCTCTCCTTAGACATTATAAATGTTAATATTTGGGATATATCATTCCACATTTTTTTCTGTGCATATTGCTATGCATATACATACAGCCCCAATAGTGTTTCTTCTTATTTAAACAAAACAAAATATATGTGTTTTATACATATATAGTTATATCATTTTGTAAAACAATATATTAAAGTACATGACTCCATGTCAATATAGGAAGATCGACCTAATTTTTTTAATTACCTGGATTTATTTATTTATTTATTTATTTTTATTGGTTCCAGCTGTTTATTTTTTTATTTTTTTCTTTACACAACAGAAATATTTATTATAAAACTGATTATGTTAATAAAAATATATCGGAATGTTTCTGAGTCAACATTTTTTTTAGGTACCTGAGATTTTAATCAATAGCACTTTTCTAAGAAGTCATTTTTGTGGCATTAAAAAACATGATCTGTATATACACACAAACAAAACACACACACACACATATATATATATGAAAACATATACACACATATACATGTACACATACACATATATATTGAAAACATTTCTTTATTTATACTTAAAATTCTCCAAATCAAAAATAAACAAACACATATTCCATATTGTTTAACACAGATTAGGTAAGAATACTAATCCAAGGATGAAGAAATTTAGGGTTTAATTAAATTTATGACCAGAGTAAAATCTCCTCAATCTCAGATTTCTTTCTTGTTTTTGTTTGTTTTTATTTATATATGACAATGAAGTGCATTACAATTCTTATTACACATATAGAGCACAATTTTCATATCTCTGGTTGTATACAAAGTATATTCACACCAATTCGTGTCTTCATACATGTACTTTGGATAATAATGATCATCCCATTCTACCATCATTTATAATCCCATGCTCACTCTCTTCCTCTCCAACCCCTCTGCCCTCTCTAGAGTTCGTCTATTCCTCCCATGCTCCCTCTTCCTTTTTCACTGTGAATCAGCCTCCTTATATCAAAGAAAACATTCGACATTTGATTGTTTAGGATTGTCTAACTTCACTTAGCATTATCTTCTCTAACTCCATCCATTTACCTGCAAATGCCATAATTTTATTCTCTTTTATTGCTGAGTAATATTCCATTGTGTATATATGCCACATTTTTTTATCCATTTATCTATTGAAGGGCATCTAGGTTGGTTCCACAGTTTAGATATTGTGAATTGTGCTGCTATAAACATTGATGTGGCTGTGTCCCTATAGTATGCTGTTTTTAAATCCTTTGGGTATAGGCCAATGAGACGGATAGCTGGGTCAAATGGTGGTTCCATTCCCAATTTTTAGTTCGATTTATTTTTTAATTTTAAAAAGATGGTTCATGGTTCAAATGAGTAAATCATCCAAAAGAGAATACTTTACCCTGAGAATTATTTTTAAGCAGTGTATACTCTACTGTATTTTATCCGATGGAATTACTTATATCTACAACTTATTTAATAGGTTCCCTATTGGTGGATATTTGCTTTTATTCTTTGGAGATTTTGCTGTCTCATTGTCTCATACATCTTATATGTAGACTACCATGAGTTGAACTTATTTTTCAGGATATATTTACTACCCATGAAATTGAAATTTCCTTTTAACAAAAAAAGCCAAGGTATCCTTCATAAATCTTAGAAAGTAGCAAATCTTAGCCAATATAATTGGAAATGATAGTTGGTTAGGTGATTCCAAATGTCAAACCAAGGAAGTCATGATAAATGACAACTAAATGCCTTAAATGTTTTTTATTAAAATATTTTTACTTGTAAATCGATCTTTATTTATTTACATGTGGTGCTGAGAATCGAACCTAGTGCCTCACACATGTTAGGCAAGCACTCTACCACTGAGCCACAATGCCAGTCCCCCTTAAATGGTTTTTTTTTTTTAAATGCATACCAGACAAAATCAGGTGGGACTGGTTTTACCAATGGCAATTTTTTTTTTTAGTTGTAGATATTTATTAGTAGTTATTTATTTATTTGGGTTTTTATGTGCTGTTAAGGATTGAGCCCAGTGCCTCATGCATGCTAGACAAGTGCTCTGCCATTGAGCTACAGCCCCAGCCCCCACCATTAAATGTTTTAATGTTAAACATTTAAGTATATATTTCTCCACTGATTTTCTGATGTCAAAACAAGTCATTTCTTTGTGGATGATTCTTTTTTTAGAGTTCCATTTCACTTTTCTTACACTAAATCATACCTACACTAGGTTGTCTGCAAATTCCACTTTCTAGGTTTTTATTTAAGCAAGTACTTATAGAACAATCTGAGTTCATGATCAATCCTCTTGATTTTTACATTTTCCTCTCAGTCTTTTCTTGTCTCATCTACACCTAATTTGCTGACAGTTTTATAACCATTGCTATCATTGAATCTTTTTTCAAAATATTAAATTTAGTTTCATAGGAATATTGTTTACTCTCACTGTATGAGTTTATTTGACATTTAGTTAAACTATATAATTACAGTCAAGACTCAGTTGATAAAACTTGTTTGATAACTGATAAAATCTACCCATTTTTAGCCTGATACTCAGAGCCAAGACCATTAACTGGGTATCTGTGATACCTACATGTTTTACAGAGGAAATGGAAAGTGTTACAATGTTTTGAATAGGTGGAGACCAGCTAAAAGAACTTCCTACCATATTACTTTATATGCATACATTTACACTCATTTTTGCCAGACTAGACATTATTAATCTGTAAGGCATTTTTAAAAATATTTATTTTTCTGTTGTAGTTGGGCACAGTATCTTTATTTTATTTATTTATTTTAGTGTGGTGCTGAGGATCGAACCCAGGGCCTTGCATCTGCTAGGCATGGGCTTTACTGCTGAGTCACAACCCCAGCACTCTATATAAGGCATTTTAAAGTTGGAAAATGTTTGTTAGAGAACAATAACAACAAACAAGCAAAGAAAACCTACACTTTGGTTGAGTGTCTACTCTTGTATCATTTGTTAATATTGTCCTATTAACTCACCACAGTTAACTCTATAATATTATCCCCATCAAAATGTAGGAAGTGGTATCCCAATGTGATTTTTTTTTAATCTACATTCCTCTAATGAGCATTTCTCTGTTTTTATGGATCATTGCTGTTATCTTTGAATTTTAAGTGTTACACATTTTAAAAATATGGTTGACTGTGTTTGTTACTCAGTAATAGACATTCTTTATTTTGGATATAAGTTGCTTGTCAGTTACTCTACAAATGTTTTTCCATTGTGTCTTGACTTTGTTCCTTATAGTGTCTTGATGAGAAGTTATTTTTAATACTCTTAATTTATCAATTTTGTTTTTTTAATATTTTTTTAGTTGTTGATGAATCTTTATTTTATTCATTTATTTATATGTGGTGCTGAGAATTGAACCCAGTGCCTCATCCATGCGAGGCAAGCATTCTACCACTGAGCCACAACCCCAGCCCATTAATTTATCAATTTTGTAAATGGGCTTTTTCTTTCTAAGTAAATGTGCCTGTCCCCCAAAACAAACAAACAAAAAAAATGTATGGAATTGAGACACGGACGATTAGCTAACACAGTAAGTGGAGAACTGGGATTAAAATACATATTTTTTAACATTTTTTATTTAATCTAAGAAGTCTAATGCATGAGTGGGATGTTCAATGTTTCAATGTCATATGTTCACAAGCAGAATTAAAACATTCTTGTAAAATATAGCTATAGTCTTTATAATGTAGTAAATATATTTTCCTTTCATGACATACTTTCAGAATGGTTTTATTTTTTTGTTTCTTTTTTTGTACCAGGGATTGAACTCGGGGGCACTGGACCCCCAAGCCACATCCCCAGCCCTTTTATTTAGAAACAGTGTTTCACTGAGTTGCTTAGTGCCTCACTTTTGCTGAGGCTGGCTTTGAACTCGCTGTCCTCTTGCCTCAGCCTCCCAATCTGCTGAGATTACAGGTGTTTGTTTCTTTTGAGAAGTTGTCTCACTGTGTTGCCAAGGCTGGCCCTGAACTCATGATTCTCTCACCTCAGCTTCCTGGGAATCTGGGATTACAGGCATGTGTACTGTGCCCGCTCAAGAATGGTTTTATTTGTATGTATGTATGTATTTGAGATAGGTTTTCACCATGTTGTCCAGGCTGATCTCAAACTCATGTGTTCAGGTGATCCTCCTGCCTCAGCCTCTTGAGTAGGTAGAATTACAGGTGCTTAACAGCCATCACACCTGGCTTAAAATTTTATTCCGTAAGTGTATGTTAAGCCAACAAGTACTTTATAGTTTTTATCAAGTGCTGGAAGAGAACCACATAATGTTAAAAGTGAAGCAACCTTAATGTTATTTAGCCAACTCTGTCATTTACATAGGGTACTAAAGGCCCATAGAGTGGAAGTGACCCTTAGTCCTGAGACCTATTTTGTATTTTATTTAGAGACAGGGTCTCACTGAGTTGCTTAGCATCTTGACATTGCTGAGGCTGGCTTTGAACTCGTGATCCTCCTGCCTCAGCCTCCCAAGCCACTGGGGATTACAGGCGTGTGCCACTGTGCCTGGCTAACTGATCTACTCTTAAGGAAACAGGGCTTCTGTAACTCATGCAGAGCCTGAATGCAAAGTAGATCCAGTTAGTGAAATCTTGGTGCATTCCTGCAGTTCAGCAATGTTTGCAGGTTAAAGAATAGTCCAAGCAAAATAATATTTCCAAAAATGTTTGTGAAACACGTGAATGTACTGTATTGATGTGTCAAACACGTAAAGGCCTTAATGGCATAGATTAAAATTGTAATGTCCTATATTCTTATCAGAGGATGATAGTCTGATCATGTCATGGGCATGATAAACCAATCAATCTCTAATCATAAATGTTAAATTTATTTCTACAGATCCACAAAGTGTGTTTGACTTGAACATATTTTCATGGCCCAAGTTAAGATTATGTTTTACATTGAGCTATGCATTTTATTATAGGTAGTATATGAATATAAATGAAGGGTACAGACACATAACAACTTTCAAGGCCACAGTTTCTGAAAAATGTTCTGATAACATTCTGAATTATCACACCATCCCCAAGATGATGTTTTAGACACTGAAGTTTTGAAGAAAGAAAAACTGTTCAGAATTTTACCTTATACTCCTAAATTTTTCTCAAAAGAAAAGTAGTATTTAATGGCAGAATTAGTTGAATGAAATTATGTTCTACAGATCTTGCTGGGTACTTGTGTATTTTTGTAGTATATACATTCTAGGAGTGGAATTATACTATGCATATTGCAGTACTCCCACTTTTTATGAGAGGCTTGTGTTCTTTCTTTGTCTCTTAAGATCCCCAGGTTAGGGTAAATCATGAAGGATGTAAAATGCTGTTCAGCTGAAGAAAGAAAGGAGTGTAGTCCCTTCTTTAAGAATTCTAACCTAACCAAGAAAGAAAGACTATAGTGAAAACTGTCACCATCCTAACAGTGAGCTTGGAATGTCCATGGTAGATCCTCATTTTCTGATTTGAAGCCTCTGTGACAAATAAAAAATTGGAACTTCCATCATTAAAAGACCAATTTGTGTGTCATATTCTTTGGGAACCTTCCTAATGGGCCACCCTTCTGTGTCCACACAGTCAAACACCTTGTCTATTTGTCATCATTCCAGAAGAGCTATCCTTCCTTTGTCCTATCTGTTCCTGTTTAATTCTCTCATAGCTCTTACTGCTCATATCTGTTGGGGCTGAGTCACATCCCTAGCCCCAACTTTGGAAGTTTTAAATAAGAGTAATTACAGGCCAGGTGTGGTGGCACATGCCTGTAATCCTGGAGACTGGAGAATTTGAAGTATGAGGATTGTAAATTCAAGACCAGTGTAGACAACTTAGCAAGGACTCTGCCTCAAAAATAAAAATTTAAAAAGAGGCTGGGGGAATATAGTTCAGTAGCAGAGCACCACTGGGATCAATCTCCAGTACCACCCCCCAAAAACACACACACACACACACACACACACAGGACTGGGAGAGTCTCTCTTCCTTTGTTGTACTAGTTTTTTTTAATATTTTATTTTTAATTGTAGTTGGACACAATACCTTTATTTTATTTTTATGTGGTGCTTGAGGATTGAACCCAGGGCCTCACAAGTGCTATAAGAACACTTTACTGCTGAGCTACAACTCCAGCCCCTGTATTGGATTTTTTTGATCATAAAAATATAAAGAGAGACTTTGCATCAGCACAGACCAACTAAATAAAAATCTTCACCAATAATTCCAAGATGTAGCTGGGGTTGAGCACCATTACTATATTGCAGTAGTTCATTTACTTGTTTGTCATATTATAAAATTTTTGAGTCATTGAAGATCCTTTTGTCTCTGGGTCCCCAGAACTTAGGCCTGACATTTTATTAGAGTAAAGACCATAAAGACCTACTGAAAAAAAACACAAAATGAATGAGTGGATGAGATTATTCAGTTAACTCAAAAAAAGTTTACAAGTAAGCTAATGTAATTTATGTTTATAAAGGCTTTTATAGAAATACTTAACATATGCTTTTCTAATTTCTTTTGAGGATGGAATAGAAAAGGCCAAATGTACAACTTTATAATACTTTATTAAGAAGACTTTCTTGCCTATAAAAATTATTAAGCTTTAAAATAAATAGTTTTATGAACTTGCTTTCATATTATGATTAGTATAGGGATTTCGTCCTGTACCTCAGGAATTTAAATCAAAGCCATCCATGATATACATTCTGTACTTTAGGCAAAGACAGATTTTGTGAAGGAAGCTAGAAAAATATGGCCCCTAGTGACCAAACTGGACAACTAAGTATTTACCTGATGTTATTCTAGTGTTACCAGTGTCATAGATGGAAAACAGGGCTTAGCATCTTGGCTAGTACAAAGAACAAAGAATAAGGTAGAAACATAAGAATAAGCTGCAAGGCTTCACCAGGGAGGAAAAGAAACAGACAAAAACTGGCATGCAGATTTATTCAAGAATTAGAATTGTGCTGTAACTAGAGAATAGTATTATACTTCCTTTTTAGCTAGTATTGTATGGGTTTGGGGATGGCTGTAACAGTTTAAAAGAAACCATAGAAGACTTGACATAAAACCAATATCTATAAAAAATAAGACCCAACTAACTAGTAGAAAGAACTAGACGAGGTTAAAAATATTTGCCCTTTTGTCTCCAATTTTATAATTGCATGTTTTATAAAAGGAATGTAGTAATTTTGATTGAAAATAGAATGGTACAATATCAATAAGGTTAGATCAGTTTTCATTTTAGCTGATATTTATAAATAAGATAATAGTACAGATTATTTGTATCTACATAATAAGGATTTCTGCCTCCTGCAGTCTTTTAAAAAGCAATGCATTTTACATATTCAAAATGTTTTCAGAATGACTAAACATTAATCAAAGTAAATCCATTAGAAGAAATGAATAGTTTAATATATTGTAATATGAATTGTTTTATATAAAATGTATAAAGTAATGTAATTGGCTCTTATTATAGATTATCAAAACATAAATGTTGGGTTTTGGGGTCTGACATTGCATATATTTGTTACAATGTGTTGAAGTGATCTCTATTTCATTTCTAAATGTTTGTTTACATGCTTAGAAATTTAAAAATTTAACATATTTTGTCCCAGTGTGTGAAGTCACCATTAAGTTCAAAGTGTATGTAGCCTGAGAATAAAGATATAAGAATTATAAACATTTATAGACTAATAAAATATTAAGTCAGATATATTCCAACCTTATAATTTATAATTTAAAAATAAGACTGATTTATATTGCCATATTAATTTCAAGATTAAAGTCTTCAAGAAAATTGTTCATCCAGTTGGACTTCCATAACTATTCAGAAGAGCCATACATAGGAGTAAGGACAATTATCTCATAAAATTGAGGCAATAAACGATGGGATTCATTAAATTTTATAAAAATTAGTTGCAAATTTTATTCTTTGCTTTTCCACTTAAAATTATTGCAACACCGGAAATTAAAAGTTAACAGACTTTTTAATTCTTTTTCAATTGAAAGCTGTAAAGAGAAATATTTACTCCTTTTCTACTGGCTTCTGATCCTTTTGTTTCTGATATTAGTCTTGCCTCAAATAAGTTGCGGCAATATCTTTGGTGCATATTTTTTGAAGACTGATGACAATACTTATGACCTCCCAAAGTTGCTCCCTTGGTGACCACTAATGGTTTATCTAGTGTCAAACAAGATCTTTGTTTTCTTGATTTTAGATAAATTTGCAGCCCACTGCTTCACCAGTCATGATGTCAGTTGTTTACATTTCAGCAAAATGTTTGTCGTAACTTTCAAATACAGGGGAACTGTAGACAGACGGTGTTTATCACGTTGCAGAGACTGTCAGAAATGGTTGGCCTCGACATAACTGAGTCAAGCCCAGTGTTTACATTTTAATCTGCAAACTGTCAGGCCTGTTCACTATAGTGACCAATTACAGCAAGAGAAGATGGATAGCCCAGAATTTTTATACTAGTTACTATGTATTGCTCTAAATTAGTCTTCTGAAAAATCTGTTTTACAGTGATGATGGTTGAAGGGTGAGGAGAAGCCATTCTAGCAATGGAAGTGGTAATATTACTCTTTTGGTTAATAACCTTCTTCCAAAAATGAAATGTGGAAAATCACATATAGAATGTGTTTTCTGTGGTAACATTCTTTCCTGGCATGTCCACATTAGACCAGAAAAAGTAGACAGGTCAACAGAAATTCTTAAATAGAAGGAATGCCTTTATTGTAAGTGGTCATTTCAACTATTAAAAGCTACAGACTCTTCCTCAATTTCAGGTATTTACTCTATAATCATTTATTGAGCAAGGATGAGGGAAATACAAAAATAAATTTAATATTGCTTGAGATATGTCTTCAGATCATATATTTGTATGTAAATATTGAATTTTAAACAGTACATGTTCTTCCTGACTGCCTACATGCCACTTCCCAAAACCAGTCCTTATTTATTCTTCAAAATAATCTTAGTAATCTCTTCCTTTAGGAAGCCTTCCCTGAGTCTCCTTTTTGACTTACCATCTTAGTTCAGCTTTGTCATCACAGCACAATACATCATTTCTGCTGCATCATATTAGTTACTAATTTGTCATGTTTGTTTCCCTGCTAGATTCTAATTTCCTAAAAGTTAAGAAATGTTTATTTAATCGTGTAACACTAGTGCAAAGCACAGTGTTTTGCCTGTAATAGGATTTAGGAAATTTTGAATTAGTTAGTTTAGAACATCATTCTCTTGTTTTAGAACCATGGCATTCATGGCCTTTCTTTGCTTATTTTTTCATTCCCTGCTTCTATAAGGGTGTCTTTACTTGTAAATCAGAGAAGCATCTTCTGTATCATATCTGCCTCATCCATCCTTTCTCCGTCTCCTTGTGGTGTTCCTTCTGTAATAGGCTATCATTTCTTCTGCTTATCTATGTCTGCTATTTTCAAGGCCAGATTCCTTCAGAAAATCTATGATTAATTCCATCCTTAATCTAACCATAAAGAAGGATGGTGAGAAGTATAGGTCTTCAGAATACTTATTAAAAAATGAATGAATAATGCAGATATTGATAAATGAAAAGTCAGCATTAGCCTGCAGGCTTGAAAGAGGTAAAAATGTGTTAAAAAGGAAAGTAAATGATGGGGAAATAATCTTAACAGAGCTTGAATATTATTCATATATTCTTTATTCCTATCATCTCTATGATAAGAGAGAAGGGCCTCAGAAATAAGTCTTGCCTTCTTACTCCAGATTTGCTATTGCATGGATGTGTGTCCTGGGGAATGGCAAACCTTTTATCTTCACTTTTCTTAGTGTGCATCTGTGGTAGTCTTTGGAACCACACTGTGGAAGCTTCCTTCCTGCTGAAGCAGTTGTATAGTCATAACAAATGGGGAGTTTTAAATGATTATTCAACTAAAATACAGAAGCGGGCTGGGGTTGTGGCTCAGTGTTAGAGTGCTTGTCTTCCATGCATGAGGCACTGGGTTCAATCCTCAGCACCACACAAATAAATAAAACAAAAAGTATTGTGCCCATCTACAACTAAAAAAAAAAAAAAAGTCCTTAAAAAAATAGAGAAACACTGTAGGATTTCAAGGCAATGGTTGCATCATTCAAGCAGAATTTAGCAGTATTTTTTCCTCCTTCTGATTATCTCAATGCACAATTATAGAAAAATAGTATATGGGCTAGATAGTTTCCATCAAGCGGAATCAGAAGTTTGTGCAGAGTCAGAGTAGATAAATCATTCCTCCAGCCCTATAATATTAGTAATAATATTTATATTTGCAGAATACTTCATGGTTTCCAGAGATTCATCTTCACCCCATTTCTCATATGAGCAGATCCTTTTACAGAAATTAAATCAAAGCTCATGGGCTGATCAGAGTTAGAAGAGGACAAAGAAACCTGAGGTACCTGTAGCAGGTATAAGAAAGAACTTCTGATCTAGTCTACTCCGTTGCAGAGAAAACATGTATTGTTGCTGAGGGAAGATTTTAATGTTCTGTGCTTCTCTATCATGCTCTGATGCTAGTGTGGTAAAGAATCTGCTGAGTGAAAGAGCATGAACACACTTAATAATCCAGTTCATTGACTGTCTCTCTGTGGGATGTCGAAAGCCACCTTTCCTCAGGGCCAGAAGACATTGGGAAATAAAAGAAAACATATGAGATCAACTTTATTAGATAGCCACAAACTAATAATCATTAATACTTGTGTGCTAGGTAGCATTCTGAGTTTTTAGTATACTAACACTTAATCCTTACAACTCTGTTGCTTTTTTTATCTGTATTTTACAAATGAGGAAACTGAGACACTTGTCCAAGGTCACACAGCAAATAATCAGTGAACTACAATATGAAAAGAGTTTGCCACCATGCTATGATATCCTGACTAAAACAAGTTGGGAGTTTATTTTGTTACCTCTTGCTTGAGCATGTATCTGGATGTGACTCCTCAGTTCCCTCATCAGAGAGCTTTCAGATTGCCTTTACACATTCTCATCAAGCGGAATCAGAAGTTGGTGCAGTGTCAGAGTAGATGAATCAACTACAACCTTAGTTTTCACAACCTAGTAAGGATATCAGACATTTCTCCCCAAGTTCTTTGATCTTTTGATTTCCTCTACCAACTTTAGTATAGATTCTTCTAGCAGGTTTTACCTCAGAATCTACATGCCCTCAACTCTGGTAATTATTTATGAGGAATGCCATATTTTTTAAAGTTAACTTATTTTTTTAATAACGAAGACTGAGTTTTTAATATACTTTTATTTATTTTTTAGTATAGTGCTGAGGATCAAATACAGTGTCTCACATGTGCTAGGCAAGCACTCTACCCCTGAGCTACCACCCCAGCGCTAAAGTTAATTTTCTTATAATCAACTTTTTTTATTCTGAGATTCACAAACTTCTCTAAATTTTTGTTATAGTCAATTAAGTAATTGTTTTTATCTGTATAGTTCAAAACTTAATCATTTTATTTTTGGTTTGTATGAAATATACATCTTTAAAGCTCTTCAATTATAAGAAATGTGTCTTTTGAAGGTTTTCTTCCATCTCTACACACCTCCCTCCAGCTCTGCTTTTTTCCTTTTCTTTTTTCCTTCCTTAGCACTATAGATTGTTCTGTGAATCGTGAAACTGGTTGAGCATTCCTAATCCAAAAATTCAAAATCTGAAATGCTACAAAATTCAAATTTTTTGAAAGTATGAACATAGTGCCACAAGTGGAAAATTTTACATGATATACTGCAGTCAAAATGCATAAAACTATTTTAAAATATTCTGTAAAATTACTTTCAAGTTATTTGTATAAAATCTATGTGAAACAAATGAATTTCATGTTTAGACTTGGGACCCATCTCCAAGATATCTCATTATGAATGTAAATATTCCAAAAACTGAAAAAAATATGAATTTTGAAACACTTCTGGCATCAAGCATTTAAAATAAGAGATACTTAACCTGTACATAATTCATATATGATGATGATGGTTTCCAGAGACATAGCCATTCACAGCAAACACTCTCCAGTTCCCCTGGTGCAGACTCTGAACCTGCAAGGTTCTAAATATTCATCAAATTCATTTGTGTGGAAAAAAAAAAACTTAGGAAGTACAAGATCCTCCTTAATACGACCACCAAGAGGTTAATAAACTTGCCACAGTGCCTTTGAAACAGGTATTTGGGGACAGTAGAAGTCAGTACTTGATACTTCAATTTTTTTCTCTTAAGACCACATTTAAATAGTTATGGCTTGGGGCTGGAGATATAGCTTAGTTGGTAGAGTGTTTGCCTTGAATCCACAAGGCCCTGGGTTCAATCCCTAGCACCACAAAAAAGGAAAAGAAAGTTAAATAGTTCTGGCTTAAAAGGTTGGGAAACATGGGTTGCAAAGTGACAGTCTTCTGCCAGAAATCTTTTCCTCCAGATAGCTACATGACTTTCCTCAGGTGTTTACTCAAGTGTTGTCTTCACAGGAGATCTTCTTTAACCGCTGCTTAAAATTGATTTGTTAATGACTTTGTATCTCAACTAGAATATAACTTCCGCAAAAATAGGGATTGTATTCTGTGTTTAATAAAAATTTTGTATGTCAATCAATGGATCAAAGGTAAATACAAGTCCTATGAGAGCATATATTCAGTGATGGATACCAGAGAAGACATTCATGAAGCTAAGATTTGACAGATACAAATAGGAAGTTTTTAACCATTTCAAGCAGAGAGAATAGCACTTGATCAGACCTAGAGAAACAGAGAAGAGAATGAAGTACTTTGTTCATTTATACTGGCTGAAGCATAGCAAGGAGAGGGAGTGGTTAAGTAGTAATGCTGGAAAGATAATCAGGGAACTGATATGAAGGCCAGTAAAAACAATGGGAGCCACTGAAAGATTTCAAAAAAGGAGTTATGGAAAGATCCTTTAGACTGCAGAGTAATGAGTAGATTGGAGAAAAAAACCAAACATATAGCTTTTGGAAGTCTGGATAAAGTAAGCTTACAGTAATAGGAAGGAGAATACTTTCTTTGAAAAGTATTCAAAGACAGAGTCAATGTTGGCTGGAGGAGCAAGAGAATAAAAGAAGCTAAAAAATTAAATATGGATGGTGGTTCCATTCATAATCAGTTGTACACAAGAGAAAAACAACAAATTCCATTTTGCACATGTTGATATGCTTGTAAAATATTCAAATAGTGGAAAGCTATCTAGTAGAAAGTTATTTGTAAAGTGTGAGGCTTACTAAGAAGACTTGATTAAAAATGTAGATTTAGGATGGAGCAGTTTGGATACAGTAAACAATAGAAAAGTAGAAATGGGTGATAATCAATAGAGTGAAGAAAGGATAGGAGAAAGGAGGGAAACCTGGGGAATATTATTATTTAATACCAAGATTGGCAAACTTAGAGCCCATGTGGCAAATCTGACCCCTGGCTGTTTCTTAATGTCCCACAATCTAAGAGTGGATTTTGCATTTATTAATGGCAATTTTATATAATATTCTCGATTTTGTCTCTTGGCCTGAAAAACCTTGAATATTTACTTTTTGGTATTTTAAGAAAAAGTTTACTTGCCCCTGGATTTACAGAAAGTAAAGCCTCCAAAGACAAAGGTACATGTTAGAGTAATAGAGAATTTGAAAGAGCAAAGTGTGATGTAGGCCAGTGTTAAGACAGCATTTTCAGATAACTGGGGAAAGTTTTGGGTTGTGTTGACACAATAAGTTTATATACAAGTTTGGGAGGCTGAGGCAGAAGGATGGCAAGTTCAAAACCGTCATCAGCAATTTAGTGAGGCCCTAAGTAAGACCCTGTCACAAGCATATCCACATGTGCAAAATGGAATTTGTTGTTTTTCTCTTGTGTACAACTGATTATGAATGGAACCACCATCCATATTTAATTTTTTAGCTTCTTTTATTCTCTTGCTCCTCCAGCCAACATTGACTCTGTCTTTCAGTACTTTTCAAACACAAGTATTTCTCATTCCTATTACCGTAAGCTTACTTCATCCATGGTTCCAAACTTTAAAAGGCTGGGGATGTGGGTCAGTTGTTAAGCACCTCTGGGTTCAATTTCTGGTTACCAACCCCCAAAAAAAAAAACCACAATAATATCCCTTCTACTCCAAGTACATAAAAATAAGAAAAATATTATATTTAAAGAAAATATAAAAAATATTATATTTAAAGAAAACATAGGTCAAAAATAAAAGTGGCATTTCGGTGGACCAGAAAAGGAATAAATAAAACCATGAAGTAGTAAAAATGGCAAGAACCATAATTCTGCTGCACTTCCTATCCTTAGGCGGACTACAGTGACTGGTATAGGGCTCCTGTTGAATAAAAAGGAGCTAAATGCCCCATACAGAACCACATTCACAGCCTAAGGTTAGAGGTTGCATCTTTTCCACTCATGAATGGAGGTGAATAAAAAGTGCTGTTAAACACTGCTTACTGCAACAGCTTATAGGAAGCTTCAGACCTAGGGAAAAAGAGAACACACTGCTTCACAACCAAGAAATGAACAAAGCCACCTGCCAGCTCAGTAACTCATTATGCAGTATCCAGTATCACTGTGAGAGCTCCAGCCTCTGAATATACATTTATGTGACCTGGAGTCCTGGGTGCATAGGGAATGCAACTCTGAAGCTGCTAGATAAGGAAGGGTGAATATGGAGACAGAATGAAACATGTAAAAGGGGCGGGGAGAGAAACGTGTGCCTGTTAGGAAAGAAAATCATGCAACTATGAAAAAAAAAAAGTTAATGGAATGAGAATTTATAACAGATGAAATTAATTTTGCAGAACTATTTGCAAAAAGTTTTTTTTTTAAATATATTTATTGTGGTCAATGAAAGCACCCATTTAATTTTTTAATCTTTTTATTGGTTCTTTTTAGTTATACACGACAGGAGAATCCATTTGACATATAATCAGGGAAAAGCACCCATTTTAAAACAATAGGAAAGTATGAAAACATTAGGCAGAAACAAAGTCAGACATAATCGAAAAATAATTAAAATCTAGAAATAAAAATAGAGTCAGTGTGAAAGGATAGTTAAGAGTGATAGACTGTAGGGCTCCAAAGACATTTATTGAGAATTCCAAAAGGAAAGAATGGAGACAGAAGTCGAGTTAGCAGTATTTGATGTGTAATACCTGAGTATGTTCAAGAATTTTAAAAACATGAGTTCATAGCATAGTAAAACTGCAGATGATCAGAGAAGAAAGTATTTAAAAATAGCAGAGTAGAGATAGATTGTTTAAAAAATAGACCAATAACAAAGTTCTTGTTAGCAATAACAAGTGCTAAGAAAGCAAGGGAGCAGTAGATTTAAAATGCATAGTTATCACCTAGAATTTTATGTCTTGTGAAACTTGATTCAAAAGTGAAGGCAAACTAAGACATTTTTAGACATCCAAAGACAAATCTAAGTACACTAAAAGAGCAAATGAAAGCAAAGGAAAAAAATGAGTTAAGAGGAAAGGCATGGGATATGAATAATGAGCCTAGAAATTATTTTTTTAAATCAGTGTATTTATTAATCACTAACAATGTTTAAATAAAGTATGTTTTTATTTGGAAAAAATAATATTGTAGTGCCCAATAAGATGGAGGGTACGTGATTTGACATTAAGGTATTCTAAATACTTTCTGATACAAGTAGTAGAATCAGAGTTTAGGAGAGTGAATGACTTAACCTACCTTTGAAAATCTTTAACTGTCTAAAATTCTAATACTGGTTAATTAAAATAGATATTTCAACAGGGAATTCTTCTACTTTAGGTACACATATAGAAAATATAAATTTACTCCCCCCCTCCATTTAATCTGTCATATTAGCTTAGTCAAAATTAGTATGGCCAGTAATTGTGATTAATTTTTCACAATTTATGGGGCCTTTGTGGCCTTATTTGAGTGGTTCAAGTCACTTGGAAGATCTTTCTTCCATGTAAACCTATAGATGGAATTCATATTTATTCTCAAGAAATTTTAGAATTAGGTTGAAATTCTTTTTTCATTTCATAAATCCACTATTATGTACTGGTAAGCCTTTACATGAACAGCAAAAAAAGAAAAAAGAAAACCCCCTCCAGAAGCTGTCTTAAATATCCTGAAAGAACAGAATGAACTTTTGTAAGTAGAAGGTGGAATCGACTTATTTTCTAAGTATCATGAAAGTACAGAGGAAAAATAACTATATAAAAGTTATAAGTGAATGTATTTTTAAATATATGTCGAACTTGCTTATAGTGGAATCAATAAATGCTTAGTAATTCAAATGAAAATATCTTCCCAGGCGCAATGATTGCACCCTTCTCTTTGAACTGTAAAATAACACTCTCTGCACCTCTTTCTGGGAAAGTATCAGATTTTACCTGAGCTTATAGCTACTTATTTTTATTCTCTCTTACACTAGTCTCCTCAAAATAGAGTGTCTTTTCATCTTCCACAGGGTAGACTAGTATCATCTATACACTGCATAAAAATGTCACATGGATGGCTGGTTCACATATCTGAGTCTTTGTTTTCGTTTTATATCATGATACTGCATGTTGTCTAACAAAATGGTTAAAATTTTACATTTGCTGGTAAAGTAAGTTAACTATTTGAGTAATCAGGCCACTAAGATAAGGAAAATTGTGTAAAGCTGATTATGTTAATGTTTTAAAGAAAAATCACACGATAGTTTTATGAAAAAGTGTCTATTTCAACAGTGACAGTTATTTCAGTCTTATGAGAGTCAGAAATTGATGGCATATGTGAGGAAAGTAAGGTAGAAGAGGTTAAGTGAATTCATCAAGGTCAATGACAACAACTGGGATTTTTGATAATTGATTTATGCACCTCTTTTCCCCCCCCCCCAAGATACAGAAGTTAAAAGTATATCATCCTGTCCAGGGATATGACAACATGATGCTATAGTTATTTCCATGCATTAAGCATATAATTTCATTTTTTTAAAGGCAGATAGTAATGACTGCTCTTTTATGCTTTCAGAGCACTCTGTACTTCCATTGTAGCATCTGTATAATACCTGAAGTTAGTTGTAACTGTCTTCCTAACACAGATCCACGTCAGTATATGTCATCCATGTATGCCCATAAAATGTTTGTTGAATGAATGAATGATTCCCTGAGTGTAATTTAGTTGCCTTTGGAATTTGGGTCTTTTTTATTATCACGTATTCTGAAACACATAAATTCTGAAAGTCTTTTTTGATTGTTAGCGGTTCTATCAAATTCCCCTAAAGGAAATCAGTGACTGGCCTGAGAACCAGTAGCTCAGAACTTCTGCAGCCAATATTGGAAACATAATCAAACCTAGAATCAGAGACTCTGATTCTCAGTTTTCCTCATTTGGGAAAAATGTATAACTCTGATTTATTAATTTATAAAACTTTTAACTCTAGTTAGGTTATCTGTGTGAAGGCTTTGTAAAGTTAAAAATATTTTTTTGTAAAATAATATTCTCCTGATTTGAATTTAATGTATCATGCTTACTTAAAGCAGTTTGTCACTTTTATTAAAGGCATTAACTCTTATGGTAGAAATGTGTAGAAAATCAGTATTTCAGTAAGTTTTTTTAATTAAACTATGGTGTTAACATTTTTGAGAGCTTTGTTTAGATACAATTTTTAAACCATATAGTTCACACAGTTAAAGTACACACTTCACTGGACTGTGGTGCACACCTGTAGTCCCAGCTACTCAGAAGGCTAAGGCAGTAAGAGGATTTGACCCTGGGAGTTTGAGGTCAGACTGGAGAACATAGCCAGACCCCCTCTCCTAAATAAATGAGTGAATGAATGAATAATTCAGTGGATTTTAGTAAATTCACAGAGTTGTGCATCACTTTCATCCCCACTTAAAGAAGCTACACACTTTTTTGTCATCATTCCCCTAATTCTCCCATTCCCTACCTGCCCCCAGCATTTCATTCATTTACACTTAAGGTTGAAATACTTATTTCCTACCCTTAGTCTATAAATCTTAGGTTCTTGTATGTGAGTTTCAACAATCTATTTCTCTGTCCAAATATTCACATCTGTTATATATGTTGTATGTAAAGGAGCTCCCGATTTAATAATTAGAATATTATCATTTTACTCTTCTTTCTTCAAAACATAAAACTTAAAAACTAATACACTGTTTGAAGAGAAACAATGGCTTTATTGACAGAATTGAAGTCAGCAATCCATGAATTAGTCTTTGTTCGTGTTTAGAGAAAGATCTCTACCAAATTCAAATTGAAATAAACCATATGGAATGAATCTTTCTTGTAATTTAGATTAGGTATATTTAACTCATACTTCTTGACCTAAGTTATTTTTAATATTTAGACAATAATAATAAAAGTAAAGTGACAATGCATTTGAATCTTTTAGAATAGAAAACCCCATGTAAATGACAAGTAATGGTATATACTGGTAGTCTGTTTTGATAAATAGAAATGTTATGTGAATCACTTGTCAAAAATGAATGATTTTTTATTTCTTTAATTTACATTAAATTCTTGCTGGTACAAAGCATTCTCTATACATAAGCAGTAAGATGTATAATGTTCTTATGAATAATACATTAATAGCCTTATAATCAAGATTACTGATAAACTGCCTCATATCTTGGGACACACTGTGATTAGACTGCTGAGTGCATTTGATAGAGGACTTTGAGACTAGTATACACTCTTTGTATCATCAATTGCCACAAACACAAATTTAGTAGATTTCTTATCTAATTAAAATGGGGACTTGGATGAATCTATGACCAGACTATGCTTCTTCTCTCTGATCATCTTTGTGTATTCCTCTTTGTATATACGTGGCATGAGGTATATCATTTATGTGTTTTTGTGATACCTAATTATAACATAGGCATACAAATGGATTACTGAAGTTCAGCTATGAAAAATTGGCTCTTCCTATCACTTAGATTTATTAACTAATGAAAATTATTTCTTATAGGTTGGTTAACTTAAAGCAATAAATGTGCTTGATAAATGTTTGTTGAATAAAACTAATGAAAATGTTAAGCAACAGTAGATGGTAAGACATAAAATACTAATGTAAGAACACAAGGGGTAGTCAGTGTCTTGAATAGTAACCAATCAGGAAAGTAATAACTAGGAATTTCAGTCAAGACAAGTCAGACTTTGCAGATGAAACATCAAATTAAGTTTTATAAAAAAGTGGAGCAAGGGCAACATAACTACATAACTGCTGCAGTCTACTGGCTATGAGACAATGCCACATACAAGCCATCTGAAATATGATGACTATGTTTCTGGTCAGAAATACACCTTCTGAGGACATAATGATGTCTAAGCAGCTGGTAGCTTACAGAGCTTAGATTCACATTGTGTCTTCATTTATGGTTGCTGCTAAGTCGTGGAAGACAAAGCACACAGTCATAAAATTATTATTAAAGTCTACCTTCCCCCTTAAACTGGTCCAGGTATTCTATGTTTGGGTACAGTTGATGGTGGCCTTTGATGTTGCCCTTACTGCTCTGTTCATGGTAGAAATACCAAACCCATACTGCTATATAAGTGTCTTTGTTCTTTAAGGACACAAAATCCTTAAAGAACAATGGGACCTATATAGTAATGCCACAGGAATCCTTATACGTGCAAATTAAAGAGAAATTTAAGTCTGTTTTGGGATACATGGCAACTCATGTATGACATTCATTGAAAGAAAAATTGCCTTTCCTAGAAATAGCGGTATATTTTCTGTTTCTTTCTCTCTCCCTTTTAGATCTTATACTCCTTTATCTTTTCCATGGAATTATAGTACTGCACTCTGATCACTAATTTATGACATATGCAGTATAGTTTGTCCAAATTTCAGTCCTGTGTACAAATACCCTGTAGCTAGTGTTTTACTTACCAAGATTACATATGAAAATTAAAATGGTTTTTAGAAGTGTTTTTTAAATCTTTGTTTATGTGGTGCTGAGGATCGAACCCAGTGCCTCACAAATGTGAGGCAAGCACTCAACCACTAAACTACAACATCAGCCCTAGAAATGTTTTTAACTTGGCATTGTGAAAAGGAAGCATTAGGGTGTGCTTCTCACCACCACCCCCAGCCCTGGTTGGAGTTCTGCATCCTGTGACTCTACCTAACTTATTTAGCCTGAGATACTACCTCAAAATTATTAGATTCTTTTTATGCTTGATTTACCCAAATTAATTTTAATCTATTTCAAGAAGGATATTCTGATCATGTATCAGAACAGTTTGTCTTATATGTAAAAGATTCTTGATTTAAAAACCAAATTTTGTTTGAAAATTTACTCTTCTTTCTCTGTACCTCCTATATATAGTCAACAGCCAAGTTGGGTTCTTTTTTTTCTTTTTTCTTTTTTTTTTTTTGGTAATGGGGATTGAACTCAGAGGCACTCAACCACTGAGCCACATCTCCAGCCTATTTTGTGTTTTATTTAGAGACAGGGTCTCACTGAGTTGCATAGCACCTGGCCATTGCTGAGGGTGGCTTTGAACTCGTGATCCTCCTGCCTCAGCCTCCCAAGTCACTGGGATTACAGGTGTGTGCCACTGTGCCCAACCATCAAGTCTGATTCTTATAAATATAATTTATAGTCAGTCACCCTTCCTCTTCATTTGAATTATTACTACTGCTGGTATTGGGATCCTAATCATTTTTCAGTTGAAATGCAATAACCTATTTGGGTTCTTTGGTTTTGGTTTTTGTTTTTGTTTTCCCCTAATTCTCTCCAGACTGTCCTCTCTGTAGTTTCCAGAACTACTTTCAAAAGTGAAAAGCTAGGCTTGTCAATCCCTATTTTAAAACTTTTTGCTGGCTCTATGTTGCTTCAGAATTAGATTGAAACTATCTTTGCATACAAGGGCCGCTACAAAATATATTTTCTTCCTGTTTCTGTGGCATCAATATTCCCCACTGTTTTGGTCAGCTTTTGCATCACTGGGACCAAAATGTCTGACAAGAACAATTTAGAGGAGGGAATGTTTATTTTAGCTCCTAGTTTCAGACATTCAGTCCATGGTTGGTGATTCCATAGCTCTGGGTCCCAAGTGAGGCAAAACATCAAGGTGGAGGGGCATGGTGGAGGAACACAGCTCAGAATGTAACAGCCAGAAAGCAGAGAGGGAGCTCTGCTTACCAGGGACAAAATATAAACCCCAAAGAAACATTCCCTACTTCCTCCAGCCAAACCCTACTGGCTACTGGCCTATTATTACCACCCAGTTAATCCATATCAGTGGATTGATCCACTGATTAGGTTGCCTCTGAAAGTTCTTGCATTGTCTCACACATGAACTTTTGGGGAATTCCATATCCAAACCATAATACCCACTCTTATGCCATACTAACCATTTCCAATGGCTATAGTCTCTTGATTGGGTCCCATACTCTGTTATTTCTTATATAACTTATCCCCTAAAAACCCAGCTGTCTCCCACCCTACTCCTTTGCCTCCTCTTATCCCCCAATACACAACCACTTTCACCACATAAACATATTCTTTTGTTTTCCTTTGGTACTGGGGATTAAACCCAGGGACACTGAACCATATCCCCAGCCCTTTTTTATTTCTTATTTTGAGATAGTGTACTTCAGCATTTCTGCTGCTTAAGAAACACATAATTGGCAGTCTGTAAATATTTGTTAAAATAAAATGGTGGGGTTTTGTTTTTGTTTTCTTCTAGTCCATTTCTTGCCTTAAGGCAAGCAAATGCCCAAACATGCAAAACAGATGCCCGTTTGGGCCAAATAGATTTCTTTACAAAAATGACCAGCTTGGCAAAGTTAATGATGCTGAGAATTACATCACAAAGTCAGTCTATTCAGAGGGAGAAATTGGTGTTAATTTGAAGGCTTATAATACTAACATTTACTTACTGTTTCTATTCGCTTTCACTTATATATTCCAGGTTATATTGTACTCATTTCAAATACCAATTAGATGTGTTTTTAAATCTAAAAAAGCCTATGATTTATATCACTTATTTATTGAATACATAATCAAAAGGACAGATTTTAGTTATGTGAGATTTTTGCTTTTTTAGATTGGTCTTCTAAAATACCAACTTGATATTCCTTACATATTCTAGGTATTAGAGAGATCATTTGCTGAATTGATGTAATAACAAGCCTGTTATAGAATCCAAGACAGTGAGTTATAAAATATATCAGAAAAATAGTGGGACTGCAGATCACATACATTTACAAACTACCAAAAATAACTACTTTAATATATTCTGTGGAATATCATTCTCTCATCTATTGAAGAAATATGTAGAACCATCTCTAATCTAGAAGTTAGTAGTTTATCATGTGTATAGTGCTAGCATTGGTATAGGGAACCTTTCCAACACTAACTTTTTTTTTAGTTGTAGATAGACACAACATCTTTATTTATTTATTTATTTTTATGTGGTGCTGAGGATGAAACCCAGTGCCTCACCCTTGTGAGGCAAGTGTTCTACCATTGAGCCCCAGCTTCAGCCCCTGCCCCAACCCTCCAACACTATCTTTTTATTAACTATTTCATTTTACATACGTTTTAATTCTAAAAAGTTTTTAATATAGGGCTGGGATTGTGGCTTAGCGGTAGAGCATTTGCCTAGCAGTTGCAAGGCGTGGGTTCGATCCTCAGCACCACATATAAATAAATAATAAAGCATATTGTATCCAACTATTTTTTAAAAAAGTTTTAAGTCTAAAAAGTGCATGCTATGAGAGAAGAAATACAGTATGTGGGAAAAAAACTCTGATTCTAGAGTCAGACACATCTGGGTTTGGCTTGTAAATTAGCACTGTTTATGTAATCATAAGCAAGTTACTTATCTTCTCTGAGCTTTAGTAACCCCATGTAAGTGGAACTAACGGGAATAATAATTGTATCAACTGTTGTTATACTATATGAGACAGTCTTTGCAAGGCAGTACTTAAAAAGAGTGCCTGGTTTATGTGTGTGTGGTGTATATGAGCTCAACAATTGTTAGTGATTTCATGTGCCAAACACATGGGAAATAGCAGTTAATAAGACAGCTATAGGCTCTACGCTTGAGCAATTAAATAATTAGAATTTAAATGGTTATTATGATTAAGGAAGTATAGAGTTGTTCATGGATGTAGTAGGTCAGAGAAGAAAAGACCCCTTTTATAGGAGCTGAGACGGATAGACTAATTGAATAGGTAGATCCTTAGTTAAAATAAATATATTTATAAGAAGATTCATACTATAGTACAACTTTATTATATCACAAAGATCCCAGGATTTTCCCCAAGAACATTAAAAGTCTTCTGAAATGAGTGTCTGTCACTTAGCATCAAATGAAGTGGAAGTGAAATGTGAGGGCTGAAAAAACCTCTGGAGTAAGAGTTAATATTGGGGAAAATATTAACTGGAGAAAATATTTTAAATACTTAGCTGGAGAAATAAGGGGCTATGAAGAAGAGGAGATTTATATATATAGATATATATATTTATATATATATATATATGCAGATTAACTTACTTAATACAGCAACCACTTGAATTGGCAATTTGATTCCTGTTTTATGAAAAATAAGACTGAGGCATCAAGAGGATGAGTAATTGGGCTGATGTTTTGTGGTAATAAGTGGAAAAATTGGAGCTCAAACTCTAGAAGAATTATTATAGGCTACACTCTTATCCCCTTTGCTTTCAGACTCTAAATGATGGCTAGGACAGTACTTGCTCACAAGGTGCTTGCAATCTAGAAGATAGTTATTGGTCTGGGCTACAGCTGGTAGTGAATGATTTTGCAATCCTTTATGTCATTAAGTTAGCAACCCTAAATTGTCTTTCTGTCTGATTTCCCCCATGCAGTGTATCTTTTCTGCTTACCTTTCTCAGATCCTTGCCTCTTCTGTCCTTGCCAAAAAGGCCTCCTAGTATTGTGTACCATTTAATATTTTTAGAGGTATAGGTTCTTTTTAGGAATTTCACATTTATTTTTCATATGATTACTTTCTCATATTATGGGGATATGAACTTGCATGCTGTTTCAGACTGTATATTAAAAACTTTGAGAAAATATTAAATTAATCATCAAATTTCTCTTTAAATGAATTTCCAGGTAATGAGAAAGGGCTTTATATTTGCATTTGCATAAAAAAATAAGATTCTCTAATGGTCCCATGTTCTCCAGACTTAATGACTTCTCTGAGTTTTGTTTGCCTTAAATAAGTTCACCTTTGCCTTAAATAGTTCACCTTTAGTAAAGATCTTATTTTCACCAGCTACAAGTTACTAGTGCACATTAATTCTAATGGTAGAATTCGTTGGGGCTATATTAACTCATCAGTAAACATATGCTCATTTTTTTTTTTAGCAAAATCAAGAAGAAAGAACATATATTCTGAAAAAGTTCATAAAACTGTTCTCAACTTTATAACCATCATGTGCCACATTTTAATGGAGAAGAGACGTTCAGCATTGTTAATCAGTTTTCCTCCATGCCCAAAGTATAGGTTAACCTGGGTACCTTGAAGTACGAGTCTGAAAGGCTGCTATTTGCCATCTTCCTTTGCACTGTTTTTGCCTCCAGTTTTTGTCCTGTAGGCCTGTTTTGATGCTGGAGAATAAAAAGGTCTAAACAAGAAAACAGGCTCCAGATAATCCATTTGAGAAACCTATCACTAGCTATTTCCTTCCTTTCATTTCCTCTAGACTAAATTAAGCAGACCCAGTGATTTCTAGCCAGACCATTTCTAAAATCAGCTGTGTTTGACCTTCTTTGTTCCCTCTCACCAGGCTCTCATAACCCAAGTGCTTCTTGAAAAAAAACAAAACTGTTTTGCAGTAAATATCTTGTCATGGGCACATGCAGAAAGGCTTACCTGAAAGAGTATCTATGCTGAAGTTGGTGGCTGAGCCTACAGGGATGAGCTCCCATTCACTATATACAGGGGAAAAAAGAGTTTTTGAAAGAATGCTCTAGTTAAGAAAAATGTTGAAAGCCAGTCGGAACTGGAGCTGCAGGAAGCCCATCTTGAGCCATGCCATCTGGGATGTCTTCTAACCCTGGTCCCACAATCCCTCTGCCTTACCCAAGCCATGCTTCCCTCCTGCAGTGTACACATTTCTTCACATTTCCTGACAGTCTCAAGAACCGCACCACTAGTTAAAAGGACTACTCATGTTTCAGTCTTTTAGAATCTAGTTAGCTCTTTCATTTCCTTTTTATTTACTTGTGATGATCAAACTTGCATTCCTTTACGTTCTCTAAGTCTGGATTATCTCAAGATTTTTTTTTTTTAAGCTGCTAGGAATGCTGTAAGAGAGCTCAGGATCCCTCCTGTAATGCTACCTTGTCTTCTAAATAGGATGAACTAAAAGGAGATTCAGTCCTGTAACCAAAAAAAGGAATCAGTGGGAAAATCCAAATAAAGGCTGTAGTATATATTTAGGAGTGTGGTACCAATGTCCTTTCTCAATTTTGATAAGTATACCATGGTTGATTAACATAAAGGAAAGCTGGATTAGGACATACAGAAACTCTCTACTATATTTTGCAACTCTTAAGTAAATTTTTAAAAATTCTAGTAATATTGAGATCAAGATTTTGCAAATTTGGAATATTTAGTTGTATGCCAAAAGTCAAACATATATAATATATGTAGCCATACACTAGATTTTCCAACAACATTCTTGTTGTAAACCCATCACACTATCAGAAGTCAGATAAAGCTAGACTCGAATTCCCAGCTCTGCCTCTGCTGGCTGTGTTAATTTGAGCAATTAACTGATTCCTCTAAGATTAGTTCTCTTCATTGTGTGAAAGGAATATCAATTCCTGCCTCCTGTCTCGCCTGCCACATGATAGACCCTGAAATGTTGCTCTCAATAGCCCTCAAGGCTGGAACTCTGAGAAAGTAAAATTTGGGTTCTTTTTCTCACCATAAATTTGTTTCTACTTCTTAAAACTGTGCTTTCCCTCCTTCCTTAAGTATATAGGAGGACCTGGCTTTCTACTTTTCCTGAGAATAGGACAAAAGAACTAGTGCCAAGATGAATAAGGCAGGATGTAAGCAAAGATGGTTGGCAAAGGCCCTGCAGTTGATCTACCTGTCTCTGGCCTCCCTTTCTGGGTTTATCCCCTTCAAGCAGGCCTAATACTAGGGTCAGCCTTCCCTTGTCAGCCCAGAAAAGTAGGCCAGTAGCCTCTTCCACAGTTTCTAACTTACCTGTACTCCTACATTGACTTTCTCAAGCACATGGTGTTTCTAGACACCACCCCCATCGTGAGTTGATGGGCTTTCCTCTTATGGAATTTCTGATGTCAGAGTGTCAGAAATTAGACTGTACCTTAATTCTTCAATTCAGTGAACATTGAATACTTGCTTTTTTTAATTTTTTGCTAAATCTAGTATAGCACCAGATGTTAGAATACTCATTCTCTAGTTTGCAATTAAGTAAATAGATAATTAGCATGATCTAGTTTATAATTAAATAATAGAAAAATCAGTAAAGAAGCCCAAGTGTTATAATGGAGAGAAATCAGGGTACTATAGGAATACTTTTTTCCTTTCCCCTGTCATCTCTGAGGAAAAGTTTCTGAGCTCTAAGGTCCAGCCCCCCTGAAAGCTGTTAGACCTGGAAGAGTTTTTCCATATTACTGGTTCATCTGTCCTTGCCCAAAGCAAATTCTCTTCAGTTTCATAATCTCAAACTTGCTTTACCTCCAAGCTTTGAGACAGTCAGGACACTTGAGATGCTAGGATGAGGAAAGAAGGAAACTGCTGTGCTAAGACTTCTCAGGTCCTGCTGTAAACTAGTGGGTGGTGAACCTGGAATTTGGGAAAGATGGAAAGATAAAGAAATTGTACAGGAAACCTCATATATAGATCCTTAACTTGGGTCCTTCGTCTTCTAATTTTTCATATCATCATAGCTCTGAAAATAAATCATGTTGATACCAGTTATGTCCTAAAAAGCTACTCAGAGGAACTATTTCTTCCACATGCGTGCAGCTTCTTTGTTCCTTTATTATAGTATTAATCAATCTGTATTGCATTTATTTTTAATTCTGTCAGTCACTAGCTTGTGGGCATGACACAGCTTTGGAGAGCTTCATGATAGGGAAAATAAAAGTACTTTATGTGAGTTTTGTTCAATTGTAGCAGTGAACTCCTTACAAATATTTGATTCTCTATTTCAAAACTACTTCAAAAGAGTATTCAAGTCTTATGTCCTGCTTCTATCCTTCAATTTTTATATCACCCTCTTCCACCCTACTCTCTCTTCCCTTACTCCAAATGGGTCAAAAATGACACAGTCCCACTCCTTGTGGGAGAGTTTTCCAAAGGGTCCAACCTCTAATTAGTATCACAAAGGAATTGGTCCTTTGATCTTTTGAGAAGTCTTTTCCAGCTCTTGCAGGTCCTCTTACCATATTACCTAAACTGTAGCTTATAATTTCACTCCTTTTGGCACCATGTTCCCACAAGTTTATAATTTCATTCTTGTGATAGCCTTGCCTCAGAACCTGAGTCCTTTAAGTGTTATTGTCTGTAGCTGAATAACTGAACATAGACATTTATGTAGGTTATGGAGATATGAAGAAGCCAATAAAGCTGGCATCCAAATCTTATAAAGGAAAAATAGAAAGAGGACCACCGGTTCATTCTGCCTTTTTTTTTTTGGGGGGGGGGGGTTGTTTTGTTTTACCTATTAAGCCTCTTAACTCACCATCCTCCTGCCTCAGCCGCCAGAGTAGCTAGAATTACAAGTGCTTATTTCTTTTAAAACTAATGTTACGGGTGAAAAATAATAGAGGAATAGGATGATGTCCTTTAAGGGTAAGAAAGTTTTCCTTATGGGGAACAGAACCATAAAAAATTTTACTCCAGGATCCCCATCTATAAATTGGACTACTGGGTAGCAAATTTATAGACTTGCCAAAACCACTTGTATTATCTCTAAACAGTTCTTAAGGTGCCACAGATGCTCAGAACACATCTAGCCTATCCTGCTAATGAACATGCAAACAGTTTTTCCCATCTGCCACCTCTGTCTAAAAGGTTAGGGAGGCCTTCCTCCATAATCACAAAGAACATAATTACTGTCTACAGAAAAGTCACATACAAAGGCCATCAGCCCTTGCAAGCCACCAAAGATTAACAGCTGCCTCTCCTTTGATTGGGAGAGGTAATAACAGTTACTCTAGTTAATAATTGGATGGATTCCCAGGCCATGTACTTCAGATTGAGGCTGTCATTTTTTTTGCTGGCCTTTAGCTAAGCTGGGTTATTAGAATGGAACTGCTAATCCTATTAGTTGTCAGTCTCACAGTGGGAGAGAGCAAGGGAAGGCAGATCCATTAAGGTGTTATGCCACATTCATAAGGAAAGCCAAATATTTCATCTTTGGAGGTATTTTTTTCTCAATCAAATCAGAATTATAAAGCTCTTTATGAAAGTGTTTTCCAGTTTCACATGTCTGAATGCAGAGTGTTTGGAAAAGAAGTAAAAGGGAGAAGGAAAGCTACTTAGCTTTCTAGAAAGAGATATTTTTAATGATTGAACAAACTTAGCTTGTTACCTACAATGCATACATCCTGATTGGATAGGTTGAGGTAGAAGAGTTTAGGCTTTATAATTTAATACATAGATACAAATAACTTTGGGAAAAGTAGAAAATAATAAGGGCTACAAAAGAAAATACAGTTAAATATCCAGAGAGCTTTGACTTTAGTTGAGGGGATCAGGAAGGCTTACTGGAAGAGGCAACATTTGATCTGGGTCTTAAAGGATTGAAAGATAGCATTTGAACAGTACAGGTTGAGAAGGTGACAGTTCGGATGGAGAGAATAATTATGGTAAAGCATTTTTTTTTTCTGGATACTGAGAAAAATGGGACAAGTATAAGACAGTGTATTTGAGGAGCATCCACTCCTACTGTGGCATTAAGTAAGGCATCCAGAAATGTAAAGAGAACCATATACAGGAAATACCAAGTGATTTGCACAAAAAGTTTGTGTGGTAGGACTAGGAAGGAACAGAAGGTAGGAAGCTTTGTGCATCCTTTAGGTCTGCCTGGATTGTTGTCTGAACTTCTTTTGTGTTCAATGTCACATGCTTGAGAAGCCCTTCCTCCTTCCTTCTTTGCTTCCTCCTTTCCTTTCAGCATTGGGGTGACTCATTACTGAAGTAGCTTGATTTCCCCCTTTTTTTCTTACCCATAAGTTAAAGAAGTCATCTCAGATATCATAGGATTGTTTCATTTATCTCTGATATATATATAGAGGGGGATGAACTGTTCTTCTGAGCTATTAAGAAATGGGATTCAGTGGGCAGTGTTCCTACTTGTTATATGTATACGCCTCTATATTGTGTTAATCTATAATATCTCATGGGACCTTTTGCTATCTGAGAGATATTCTTTCATTTGTTCATTCTTTTGTTGAATCACTCCTCCATCAGATATTTACCATTGCTGTTCTATGCTAGGACTAGGGCAGGGAAAGAAGTCAGACTACACTTAAGGACCAGACAAGAAAATGGGACTCTAAAGTAGGACAGAGCCAATGAGATGGGTAGAAGTTGATGTGGGACATGAGGGAGAAGTTAGGAGGATAGTGAGCAGTACCTCAATCTGGCCATGCTCTATGAAAAGAGAATGCAGGGGTGACTTGTTGCATCTCTAGCCCCAAAGTGTTCATAACCAGAACCTTGCTTCACTCCTAGGGAAGATTTGTAAGATTTTTTTATTTCACAGTTAGTTTTGCCTTTTTGCATTATTTCCTTGAAAAGCTGCAAATGAAAAATTTAAACTTCATTTTCCAATAGTACATTAGGGTTTTTTTTAATTGGCTTTATTTGAATGGGTTTTATCCTCCTGAAACTAGCTGATTTTTGGCCTGCTCAATGTCTATTAGAGTCTATGACATAAATTTTTCATGAGGTCACATCTATGTTGTTGGAACAGCATAAAAGACTTTAAGTTTTGGGCTTTTTTTTTTGGCATAGATGTATACATTAAAATGGTCTGCTTTTACTCAGTCCTTTTCCCCTCCACTTCCGCATGTTGATTCAGTTCCTTTCCATTGTGGAAGGTCTATAGGAACAGCAGTGCTGCTGCTGTTTCCCTGTGGACACATAGACCAATCAATGGATGCATTTGCTTGGCTTGAGGTATGATATACTTTGTTTTTGAACTGAGAAATACCAATACATAAAGGCATTACACTACAATAAAGCACAGGAGGAGAGTTTCATTCCTTTCTTGATGGTTTTTATGGAGGTTCGAAATGAACATGTCCTTCAGCTTGCAAAACTGAATCTCATTCTTCAGTCATGAAGCTAAGTCACAGAGGAAAAATATTCTATGAAGTGAAGAATGGAGGATTTATCCTAGGATCATACTAGATAAATTATTGACTGTGTTTTCTTAGTTACAATCATGTAAAAGTATCTTTGTCTGTCTTCCCTCTCAAACTATCATTGAAAACCCTTGATTGAGCACTGAGTGCAGTCCCCTTTGATAAGTGTTGGGGGTATGGTGATGAAGCAGACATCATCTCTGGCTTCAGCAAGCTCAGAATTTAGTATAAATACAAAGATGAAATGGTAGAAGATCATGAAGGAACAGTATACGCAACACACAAAAGCATATGAAGAATTTGGTTGAGATGCTGGAACATGCAGGGAAGATGGGTGTTAAAGAAGGGTCAGATTCTAAAGAATCATCAAAGGTATTTGGGCCTTTTATAGACAGGGGAAAAAGAAGTCATTGGGGTATTTTAAGCAAATAGATGTGATCCCGTTTACTCTTGAAAATATTTCCTTATAACATACACAAGCATCCAAAACAGGACTACTCATATACAGTCTGCAGGCCAGTGCCAGGCCATTGTTACCAAAACATGATGAGATAAATACACAAATCAAAAGTTTTAGCAAATTGACAAAAGTGTTTTTCTGTTTCTTATACCAAATGTTATATAAAAGCTGGGCTCCAAAATCTTTCAAATATTTTTGAAAGAATCACAAGGCTATTTGACCATAGCTACTAAAACTGAACCTATTCTCACTCTGCAAACCACTTCAATACTTCTATACTATAAAATACTTTATTACTTCTACCAGTATTTCATTTGTATTATATTACACAAAAGAATCAATCTGTAATGGAGTAAAAAATTTTAAGAACAGAAAACTAGCTTTTATCCTAGATTGGGGAAACAGTGCTGTAGAGAATGGACTGGTTGGGATAAGCCTGGACCCAGTCATACTAATTGGCATGTTGCTGTAATACCTCAAGCAAAAGGGTATGAGAATGCAAATTGACATGGCATTAATAGAATGGGAAGAAGTCAAGAGCTATAACAGAAGTAGGATTATCAGAATTTGGAGACTGAATCAGTGTGAAAACTGAGGAAGAAGGAAGAGTCTAGAAGAGGAAAATATATTTTTGAGGATCTGCTGAGAGTTGAACCCTTATCCCTGTGCATTACTGTGATAGCATGCTATAAAACTTTATTTTTAATTTTGGAGTTTTTTGGAATATGTAAATTAGCTTAACTCATCCAGCTATAGGATTATGACTATTGCAGTTTTCTCTGTACATACGTGACAATACAAAGGCTATATTATTATTTTCTATGTATATTGCTGTCACATCACAAGGAAGAAAGAATGGTAGCAACATTTACAATTTAAATAAATGACTGAGCTTTTTAAAATTTCTGATTGTAAATTTTATTGCAAAAAATATTTTTCATTTAATAACAATCTTTCCCTGTTTCTGGCATAGGGAAGAGAAGAGCAATTCTTCTCTTTAGTTTTTAATTGTTAGTTTTTAATCTTAGAAGTATGTGTTCTTACTGGGCATGTTGGTGAATGCCTATAATCCCAGCAACTCCAGAGGCTGAGGCAGGAGGATCACAAGTTCAAGGCCAGCCTCAGCAACTTAGCAAGTCCCTGTCTCAAAATCAAAAAGGACTGAGGATGTAGCTTAGTGGTTAAGAGCCGCTGGGTTCAAACCTTAGTACTGCTCTTTACCACCCCACCAAAAGTGTGGGTTCCTATCTAGTTTCCATATTGATTTATATAATCATAAAATGTATTTTACTGTGCACAAAGAGGGAGCAATGCAATGATTAATACACATACTTGATTATACTGCCAAACTCCAGACATGCTGGAGCCATTAATTGATAGATTAATGCCCAGAACATCAGAAGCATCAGGCACACATGTTTGACAGAGTCTACATATACATATCTCACTCCTATCCATCTCAATCACCAACCAACAAACACACACTTTAGTGTTTCAAAGAAGCTTCAAGGCTTGTTGAACTGTAGAATACTATTAGAAGAGCTAAAAGGTAGTATTATAATGGTGGGGTTATATTAGTTTGCTAGAGCTGCTATAACAAAGAATCACAGACTGGATGGCTTTAGCAACAGAAATTTATCTTCTCTCAATCCTAGAGGCTTGAAGTCCTAGATAAGATGCCAAAGGTTTGGTTTCACCTGAGGCCTCTCTTCTTGGCTCATAGATGACTGTTTCTCGCTGTGTCTCACTTGGCTTTTCTCTATGTAAGGCATGCCCCTAGTGTTTTTTCTTCCTCTTATAAGAATATTAGACATGTTGGATTAGTACTCCATCCTAACAGTCTCTTCAAAGAACTTATCTCCAAATATAGTTACATTCTGAAATACTAGGGTTTTTGAAGTTTGGGGGACACAATTCAGGTTGGAACAGGTTGCATCCTATTTTTTTTACATAGATGATGCAATGATTCTGCCTATTCTGAAAACCAAAATGGTGTAGCAGAGAATTGCTCTTCTCTTCCCCATGCCAAGACATGCAAAGAAAGTGGAGAAGTTCCTTCACACAAAAATTATATAAAATACAGACATAGTATAAAAATAATCTAACCATTTTAGCTATATATTTTCTCCCCATTTCAGCTACAGTTGAGTTCTGAAATGTTTGCTGAGTGCTCTCCCTAAGGTAGCTGAAATGAGGAGAAAATATATAGCTAAAATGGTTACATATTAGATTTCTTGTACTACTGAAGAAAAACATTCTAGTCCAGAAAAATCTGTGAAGTCAATTTATCTTCTTAGGTAGTAATTAAGATTACAAAATGATGTGGTTTTGTAAGCAATTGCTAAAAAATTCTGTATAAGATGACTTTTTATCCTACCTTGAAGTTCTTCTCCCCCTTCCCTCTTTCTTTTGCCTGACTTAAAATCTTAACTTGCATATAGAAACCTTTCCTGACCCTTTCCCCAAAATATAATTGCTTCCTCCATTAATCTCATTTAAAAATCTTTTATCATCAAGTACTTAAAGTAATGTCATCTATAATTATGTGACTAATGTTGATTCCATTCACCAAATTTTAAGCTTCCATGCCTCTTATTTTCACCACAGTTGACTTGTGTTTCCTTGCTTTAAGAAAACATTCAACATATATTTGTAAGGTAATTAAACTAACAGAATATTCCCTACTACAAATAAATATTTCATTTGGTTATAATTTCATCCCTGGGAAATTGGACTGACTTCATTTGTATTTCTGTCTAGAATATGGCAGATCAGATTGCATTTCAAGTTGCTGGTGGATTAACAGCCCTTGAACACATCCTTCAAGTAGTGGTCCCAGCCACAAATGTGAACACAGTTTCACGAATTCCTCCTAAGTAAGTACAGTTTTTAAATCTGTCTTTCACATTCCATTTGTGAGTCATTTCTGCCCTATGATTTCCATATGGGGGACCACAGGAAAATTATGTGTATATTTGGTTTTGAATAGTAAACGCTTACACTCTCTATTAGGGAGCAAACAAAGGTGCTTGATTTCACTTACAAAATTCAAATTGAGCCGGAAAAGCCTTTATAAGGAAACCTCTTTGTCTACAAATTACTCTAATCATTGGTCAAGAAGAATTGGTGAACTACTGAGCAGTTTTGCTTCCAGAAATTGAACAGAAATAAATAGAAATGAATATTAATAACAGAAAATTTAATTTTTTATTAATTAAAAAAAATTTATATATGACAGCAGAATGCATTACAATTCTTATTACACAAATAGAGCACAATTTTTCATATCTCTGGTTGTATACAAAGTATATTCACACCAATTTGTGTCTTTATATATATACTTTGGATAATGTCCATCACATTCCACCATCATTTCCAACATCCTGCCCCATCCCTTCCCCTACCCTTCAATAGATGAATAGATTTTTTAAAAATATGGCATATACACACACACACACACACACAATGGAATGTTACTCGGCAATAAAAGAGAATAAAATTATGGCATTTGCAAGTAAATGGATGGAGTTGGAGAAGATAATGCTAAGTGAAGTTAGCCAATCCTAAAAAACCAAATGCCGAATGTTTTCTCTGATATAAGGAGGCTGATTCATAGTGGGGTAGGGAGGGGGAGCATGGGAGGAATAGACAAACCTCAGAAAATTTAATTTTTGTGTTGTGTGTAAAAAAGGAGGTAAGTACATTAACAAACTGAAATTTGAAGAAATTCCATGTACAGAAAAGCACTCTAAGGCTAAGACTTCCATAATCTAAATTCCCAACCAACCAGTTGCTGGAACTGAATAGCACTTTTGTCATTAACTATAAATTGTTCTTTGTCATAAGGATCCTGCACAACATTTGGATTTCATCTCTGCTTTCCTAATTCTTTTACTCCTTGGCCACTGAGATTTAGTAGTATAGAGGGTTATTTTAGAAGTATTGTATTCCTGTTTTGTTAACAAGTACAATTTCTGGGCTTTATTGGAGACTCTTATTTAGAGGATTTAAATGAGATGTTTTGATAAAAGTTCATTTATACCACTGAGAAAATTTTTTACTATTTAGTTAATATAGTGAAGGCAATATGTCAGTTGTCTGTTGGAATACAACAGGAGAGAAAAAGTCCAAAAGTTTATCTTTTTCCCTGAGAGACATTTTAGTAAAATAGAAACAGCATTGGTTTTGTATTCAGACAAACTGGGGTTCTAGTTTGACCTCTACCAGTTACTAGCTGAAAGAATTTGTGCAAGTGGTTTAATCTCATTGCATGTGTTTTGACATCTGGTAAAACAGGGATGATCATATTCAATTCATAGTGCTAATAAGGGGGATCAGTTCAAATGATGTATGTAGGAGCTCTTTGTAAACTGTTAAATGTTAGGAGAAAGTTTTTTAGGTTACTGTCTTGCCTGATTTAAGACAAGTGTAGTCTGCTTGACTGGAGATATTTCCAAGTACAAACTTTTTGGTCATTGTACTTATCACAGTTTTAAAATCAGAGCATACCCATCAGGGTAAGATTGTCCCATTTTAATTTGAGGAAAAAATAGGTCTGCTCCTGCTGCTTTGGCTTTTATAAAGTGTACTTGTGTATTCATATCACACAAATTAATAAAGGTGCTTTTTATTTCTTTACAGTATATTATTTTTTCTGCCCATAGCAAATGAGCCCTATTCAAGTAAAGCAATATTAATTGAATATAATAAAAAATAAATTTAGAATGATTTAAAGCAGAGCTTTACTTACTAGAATTATCATTAGCAAGATATCACAAATTGATTCTCCCAAGTAAAATAAAATGAAACTTGTGACTTTATGCAGTTTACCCACTTGACAGTATTGCATCTACTTGATCTTTGAGTTGATGAGACAGAAGTTAATTTTTATTGAGTGTCTTCAGTGCCTAGAATGTGCTGCGTGTATTGCTTTGTATACTCTCAGTCACCAGCAAGCACATGTATGGTTCACTGCCAGATGAGGGTTGGGAAAACTCATTTGGAGTACGACTGCCACCTGAGAGAACTGTCATGTTCCTTTAGAAACAGTGCTTGTGCCTTCCAAATGGCAGCAAAAATGTTCAGAATTGCTCTCCTATGACTATTATGATTTTGTCCCCCAAACCTTTTTTTTCCTTTCTCTTGGGCTAGTGTAGAGGCTGGTGTAGTTCATCTTAGAGTGGAAAAGAGACATGTCATTGTGTTCCAGAAGCAGATACATACTCTTGGGCTCTCAGTCCCAATGCCTATGGCAATCATTTTCTATGGATTACCTTCACAGGATCAGTAGTACGCATGTGTGCTCATGAGAATTAGATTGAAATAGATCCTGTCCTTAGGGAACTTAATCATGAAAAAGTGAGATATATTAATTTCTAAAAATTCGTAATGCCCTTCCTATGTTACCTTTATGAAATAATCGCCCATGTACTACACACAAGACTCTTCAAAAAAAGGAATGTTATGCTATATATCTGGTGTCTCTGGACTTAGCATCTTGAAATGCCTGGCTCATGTACTTGCTTATTATTATGGTTTCTTGAGTCATTTGGCTGTTCTCTGTGGGGCTCAGCTACTATAAAATCTTTATCTTTATCTTCAGTTTACAGCACAGTCCAGACATTCCGAGTTTTCACTATGAGCTTCCTTCCCTATTACTCTTTCACCTCTCTTTTTGACTTGATATTATTGCCTTAGCTCTTTTTCTTTTCTTGTGTCCTTTTTGTTTTGTTTTTGTTTTTTTCCAGAGGATTTTGAATACCAGTTGTTCTAGGGATTGCACCCATGCCTAGGCAGCTGTATTTTACACCAGGTGATGCTTCCTTTATTGGTCATAGCTGATTAAACTCAAAAGAGGGGACATTTGATTCAAGAAGAACCAATCTATAGAGCAACCAATAATATAGGTTTTATAATCCAATATGAAAAGTTAAACTGGGCCAATCAAGTTTCTCTCTCAGGACTTGGCAGTTAGGAAATTGCATAACTTCAAGTCAGTTTTTCCTTGGGTATTTGAACTTGAAAAAGTATGTATAAAAACTTCTGGGATGGCCATTACTGGGCTGTGTGTACTCCCAAGTTTAGCAGGACTAAGGAAGGCCTTTTGGGGCCAAAAAGAAAAAAGAGGAGGCCGGACCTGGAAATGAAAGCAGGTCCAGTCCACAGAGCTAGCATTGTTCCTGTCCTCCTGAGGTCTGGTGGTTCATGTTCTCCTCTATTCACCTGAAAGTCCCCAGTAGGCTTACAATAAATAGCTCTTTTTACTTGAAATATTTTGAGTAGATTTTCATCCCTTCCAACCAAAAGAGCCTGAGACTTTTAAATACAAATATTACACGTTCTTTTAACTTTACATTGTATTGAAAATATTTGACTATGCTATGAGCCTTTCTTGGAACCTTGTAATTGTTTTTCTAAGTCCTTTCATATTAAGGAAGTATGAATGCCTACCATTGAAAGTAGGAGTGAATAGAGAAAGTTAACTGTGAGTTCCCTAGGATATAGTTCTTTATGAACATTAAATGGCATTCTGATAAGCTGGAGCTCACTTAACTTTCCTTTTTTTCTACTAACCACAATTTGAAGAATCTATATAGAAATGACGTATATTAAACTTGCTCTTTCTAAATCCCAAAGTAAACACACTTAAAATAATGCATCTACAATGAAGAGCTTATCTTCAAAATCGAAGAAAATATATTATGCATGGTTCTTTAAGAATACTATATAAGTTCTATAAGAATAGATAACATTATTCCTCAGATTCTTTGTAGCTCAAGTATTACCTTCCTACAAGCCATTGGATCCCAGATTAAATATCTCATTATTAACTTTAGAATTAGCACTTTATAAACAAGAAAAATGTATTTCCTCAGATCCTGCTGTCTCAGACATGATCATAATGGCCACATTCCAACTTCTTAATTTAAAAAAAAAAATTGTTCATGAGAAACTTAATCATTTCACCAGTGCTATATCTGAAATTTAGAAGATTGTTGCCTAATATGAAGATAAGGTTCAGATGTTCAGAAGGTGAAAAGATCATAAGAGTAACCATCCACAGATGCCTCTTTTCCTCACTTTCTCCCTTTTCCCCTCAAATTCTAGCAGGATTTTAATTCTGTAGCTACAAGATAAAGGTTTTTATATTTTTAAGTTAATAATGTGCCTTTATTGATAGATTTATCAGTGTAGTTTACTGCTAGGGAAAAAATACAGTGTTTGTAGAAGACAAATGTTAAATCATCTTACAGTGCTTAACACAAAGAATAAAATCATTGGTTTGTATCATTCTGAGGCAGGCATTTTTCAAATTGCAGTTTCATTCTTTTCAAGGAAACCAAAAATTCCTCCATGTTACCTATCTACCCACAAACACGACATACTCCAGTACACTATGAGGGTTTTTCAGAGCATTGCATGTCTCTTATTCCTCCCCCACCCCCTCTCTTTCACTGAAAAGAAATGCAAAACTTTATTCCAGAAGGTGTTGTTGTTTTACCTGAAGTGCCAGTTCTGCTACTAAAGACTGAACTCATACTTGATAAGGAAAAATTGTACTAGTAGGCATTAGATCCATGTTTTCTGATAAAAGCAGCAAAATTGAGACTTTTCTAACATAACCCAATCTACATTGTGGCACTTGCTTTCCATGTGGAGCTATCAAGTATATTACATTTATTCAACCAGCCGGAGTCTTTGGCATGTTTTTACAAAATTGTGATTTTATATGAATGAAGAGATTAAAGCTGAACTAATTTTCTGAACTAGACAGAGCATCCTAATCTGGTGTTCTCCTTTCACTGTCTTTATTGGCTGCTTGGTATCACCCAAGAGGTACTACCAATCTTTAATTATTTTGTGACTTTCTTCTGTGTTCAGGTATTTTTGTCTTCAAAGAGCTTACATCATGGTTGGGAAGATAGAACTAAATTAGTAAGGTATTCTATACTACACAATACAACAAAACAAAATTATTTAAAGTATAAGCAGAAAAGTACTATATTTAGTTCAGGGTTGGAATCTGTGAAGGTCCAATTTGTACTTTTTTTCCTAATTTGTGAGCATAAGCTTTCACAAGCTTATGAATACAATTAATTGATATTATTAAAAATACTGTTTTCATTTCTGTGAATTGCTGAGTGTTTAGTGTTATTCTGTTTGTTTAGTTTTTACCTTTTGTTGGGGAGGAGTATTGTTTGGTTGATTGGTTTTGGATTTGGGACTTACATTTTGTTGGGAGTTTTTTGTTTTTTTGTAGTACTGTGAGTGCAAGAAGTGATCTGTGAAATCAGTCCTTTTTTTCACCTGGCAGGTTAAAGACGAAAGAAAAAGCTAACAGAAACTGGGAAAAGTGAACCAGAATCCACTTGTAGCTGTTTGTACTTATGAGTCTTAGAAAAGAAATAACATGTCTGTGTACCTGAAACACCTTTTTCAGAACTC
Organism: Marmota flaviventris; assembly: GCF_047511675.1. Lineage (NCBI taxonomy): Eukaryota > Metazoa > Chordata > Mammalia > Rodentia > Sciuridae > Marmota > Marmota flaviventris. Next base: position 121,663,304 of record NC_092499.1, read on the forward strand.
AAATCAGGTGGAAAATTTGACATATATTTCATCAAAGGATTTACTTCCCATAAGTTGTAGATGTAGATATTATAGAACTAGAACTCATGTACCCACCTCAGGGTGTCTATTAAATTATGGGCTCTCATAACATGAATAAAACAATATTTGCAAGTGCAGGTGAAATGTAGAATACAATCCACTGTTAAACAATTGCTTATTCCTTGCAGGATTATTTTAATGTAATTTTAAATATTTTTAAATAAAGGTTTACTAAAATTGAATAACTTTCCTCAGTAGACAATAAAAATTTTAAAAAATGTTTTGCAAGCTAATTAGCCATAATGATTGATAAATACTCCTCTTCATTTGACATATTGAGGTATTTTGTTTATGTCTCAAAAGGCTTTACAGAGATAGTTACAGTTGACAGCTGTTGTACCACTAATAAGATTAAAGTAAAGAAATTAGTTGTGTCAACTTTAATCTGCTGTTTAAAACTGCAGACCACCTGGGGTCTTCTCCAGAGCCAGCATGTTCATCTGTGAATTTTAAATTACATAACCAGATCCTACTTAAACACATATCTAAAGACTTGCTAATCATAGCTGTCTTGCATTAACAAATTTATGTTAGCAGTAAAAATAATGCTTTAGCTTTAGAGTTTAATATTAATATATTAATTTGATGTTCACCCTACATTTTTAAATGTATTATTGTAATCTTTGAAACAACACTTTCTCAGGCAGAGATTAATTTGAGGAAATGCAGAAAGTCTAATTACGTTGGTGCTTAAAATAAATATGATTTCCCATCTAAAATTAGAATATGTCTCTATGGAATAATTAAATTATTTATTCTATTTGTGTTGAATTGACCAATTAAACAGATTCTTGAAATAACACATCTAGTTGAAATTTATTACACTTTTCTCTGAGGTATTGTTATAGTTAGTTTGATTTTAAAATTAATTTTGGTATTGTTGAAATATTACATTTTATATGATATGCAGAATAATAATTATCTGTGATTATTATATTAAGTTGGGATCTAAACTCAAGTGTAGGATGCAAATAATTTATATCCCCACAGTGGTTGGTTAGTAAGCATTATTAACATCTCATTTAAAAAAAAAAACAAAAAATATTTTGAGCTGATTTGCTATTGCAGCATCTTTGCCTCCCCCATTCATTGTCCCCTCCTGCTGGTAAGTGTTCCAGCATGGAAAAGAATAGGGCGGCAAGACTGGGAAGGCAGTGTATATACATTACTTACTAGTTAACATAGTGCCATAGATTTTTTTTTTTTAAAAAATCCATTCATCCACAAAATATCCAAATATCACAATTATTCATTGCAATAAAAACTCCAAGATTGTGTCCCAAGTTCAGCTTCTCTGTGGTCACAAAAATCAAAATTGAATAATTTCCTCCTCTTTAAATGTTTTACAAAATTCGTTCCCCAAGTTTTTTTCTGAGAAGACTTTTTTTATTGATCAAGACTTCTTTATCTAATTGTACTGATTTAATATATTTAATTTGGTCAATAAAATAAGATCATTAAAATATTTCTTTATGCGTGAGACCACATATATTACTTTTTATAAGTACATTTTTCATGTCAAATACTATTTTTATTTAGTTCTATTTAACACATTTATTCCAGTCAGTACCATGCATTTAAAATCTATTTGATACAACAGACCCAAAACAGACACCAACAAAAATTTTCTCCCTTGCCACAGTAAATAACTTTATAAACATAAATCAGCAGTCTTTTTTCTGTTAACCAACTATAATTCTCCATGTTTCTCTGTAATTCAAAAGTCACTATTTTAGCAACATATACTACATAAAGTCATTCTTTCTATGAAGATGTACCAGAAGATGGATTTGATATTATTTTTTTAGTATACTCTTTTTTAATATACTGTCTTTATGTTTGTAGATGAGAGCTGTTTTTGCTTGTTTTTAAATTTTAAAGATCATAAACCTTCCATGTGTTTCTGTCCTGAGAAGTTTGATAGTTTTTTTTTTAACCTGTTTTGGGAGAATAAAATACTCTAGTCATTGATTTTTGTCATCAAGATATATTTTCAGTTCTTGCTGTGGATCAGAAAGTGTCTTAGGTGTTGTAAACACAAAAATCAAATAAAACAGGCAGTTAATGAACTTGCAAAAGACTTGAATAGATTTTTCACCAAAGAACATATACAGATAACATATAAGCACATGAATATATGTTCAAGGAATTTAAGAAATGCAAATTAAAACCATATTGAACTACTTCAGCAATCAACTATAATCGCTTAAAAAATAAAACTGATAATATCAAGTTTTTTTTTTCTTTTTTCGTGGTACCAGGGATTAAATTCAGGAGCACTCAACCACTGAGCTCCATCCCCTGACCTATTTTTCTCTATTTTATTTAGAGACAGGGCTTCAATGAGTTGTTTAGCTCCTTGCTTTTTGCTGAGGCTGGCTTTGAACTCACAGTGCTCCTGCCTCAGCCTCCCAAGCTGCTAGGATTATAGGCGTGCGCCACTATGCCTGGCAATACCAGCAGTACTTATGAGCAGAGAGATAAGTTAAAATTCTCGTATATCACTGATGAGAAACAAAATGATACAGCTACTTTGGAAAGAGTGTATAGTAAGTTTCTCATAAAGTTAAACATATACTTAATGTATGGCCCAGCCATTCCATGCCTAGGTAGTTACCCCAAAGAAATAAAAATACATGTTCTCACAAAAACTTGCAAATGAATATTTATAGAAGCTTAACTCATAATCACCCAAAACTGGAAATAATCCAAATATTTTCACCTGGTGAATGAGTAAACAAGCTGTAATACATTCAGTGACATACTACTCAGCAATATAAAGGACCAACAGGCCCAAAAACAAAGAACAGAGATGCTGCTGCCGTGCTGGGTGGTCCCTTCTCTGGGCACTACCTTGGTTACCTCTGCCAAGAGAATTTCCATGCTCCCTCCGCGGTAGCTGCCGCTGAACTGAAAGTCTCCTGTCAATCAACTGCTGCTTGCACCGCTACTGCGATTGCTGCTGCGTCTGATTCCGCTGCTGCCACCTGAGATCACCTGGAGGTCTTCTTTCCGGGTGCTGCTGCCACAGAAGAAACCACTGCCCCGGATGCAACTGAAGCCAACACTGCTAGTGATGCTGCCCCCACAGCTGCAATTGCAGCTGCTCCTGCTGCAGCCGCCACTACTGCTACCCACTGCCTGCTGCCAACAACCACCACCATTACCGCTACTGCCATGGCCTAGAGTACTGTTTCGGGGGAGACTCCAGGTTTGGTTACATGTGGCTGCACCCATTTTGGGACACCAGCCAGGGCCTGCGGCCTGGGTGCCTTCAGGTTTACCACCACAAGAGCCTGTCTCTGGGGACTCCAGCTAGGACCTGCAGGTCCAGTGTGGGGGTGCCTGCAGATTTGGAGGAGCCTGGGGTCTTCCTGCTCAGAATGTTGGTGGCCCTTTTCTTGATGCTACTTCTCAGAGTTGCTCCTTTGCATGAGTGTATCCCTGGTGGTCTCTCTACAAGTAGGAACAGCATTGAGATCTTGGAACTTCAACATGGCTGTGCCTGAGGTATCTAAAGCCCAGATCCGTGGAACATAGACTAGGTGTGCCACAGCTGATCTGGGTTTGGTGATCCCGAGAGACATAGAAGCAGGGCTGAGAAATTGTTGAACACTGACAGAGACAGTTCGACTTTCCAGCAAGATTTATTTTATTTTATTTCATTTTTTGATTCACTAACCTCTTTACCATATGTGGAACAGGATGTTTTTTATGCATCAGTGTGTAGAGCACAATGATATATGAAGGTTGTTTTCCTTTTTGTTGTATTCTTATGTCTTTAATTTTTTTCTCTACATTTGTATTCTTCCTCTCTCTTGAGTCTATTTTCTTAGATTTTCATTTCACATTTTCTCCAACAGCCAATCTCTGTCAGCTCCTCTTCTACTCTTCCTGTGAATTTTTACCTCTAGCTTCTCTCTTCCTCCCTTATGAATATTCCATACTACACTACCTCTGTTCTCTCATCTACCATTTGAAATTGTAAATCATTTTAACAAATATTATGTTTGTACTATAGATAGTTATTGAACTCATCATTTTGGTTTAATGCAAGGAAGCAATAGATGCCTTAGTGGGAAATATCCAAGAAGGAGTTCAGATTGTATATAGTTAAAATGATATGTGAAGTAAAGGATAGTATAAGAAGTGAAAGACCCTTCAATAAAGAGTTAGAAATCGTGAAAAGAAAAAAAAAAAAACAGAAATCCTCGAAATGAAGGAATCAGTGAACCAAATTATAAATTCAATAGAAAGCATCACCAATAAACTAGACCACATGGAAGACAGAATCTCAGACAATTAAGACAAAATATATAATCTGGAAAGTAGAGTTGAACATGCAGAAAAGATGGTTAAGAAACCATGAACAGAACATCCAAGAATTTTGGGATAACATGAAAAGACCAAATTTAACAGTTATCGGGATAGATGAAGGAGCAAAGATACAAACCAAAGGAATGCACAATCTTTTCAATGATATAAAAGCAGAAAATTTCCCAAACCTAAAGTATGGAATGGAAAATCAAATTCAAGAGGCTTACAGGACCCCAAATGTACAAAATTACAGCAGACCCACACCAAGACACATTATAATGAGAATGACTAACACAGAGAATAAAGATAAAATCTTAAAAGCTGTGAAAGAAAAAAACAAATTATGTATAGGGGGCAACCAATTCAGATCTCAAGTGATATCTCAACCCACACTCTCAAAGCTAGGAGGTCCTGGAATGATATATTTCAAGCTCTGAAGGAAAACACATGCCAACCAAGAATTTTATATCCATCAAAATTAAGTTTCAGATTTGAAGATGAAGTTAAAATATTTCATGATAAACAAAAATTAAAAAGAATTCACAACTAGAAATCCTACACTACAGAGCATTCTCAACAAAATATTCCATTAGGATGAAGTGAAAAAAAAAAGAAAACCAGCAAAGGGAGGATCTACACTAAAGGGACATTCAGCCAAATGAGAAACTAAGACAAATCAAAAATCAGAAATAAATCAAAATGACAGGGAATTCAAATCATATCTCAATAATCACCTTGAATGTTAATGGCCTAAACTCATCAATCAAAAGACATAGACTGGCAGATTGGATTAAAAAGCAAAACCCAACAATACACTATCTTCAAGAGACTCACCTCGTGGGCAAAGACATCCACAGGCTGAAGGTGAAAGGCTGGGGGAAAAAAACTATCACTCATATGGATTCAGTAAACAAGTAGGGGTTTCCATTCTCATTTCAGACAAAGTAGACTTCAAACCAAAGCTAATCAGAAGAGACAAAGAAGGATATAACATACTTCTTGAGGGAAATATATAAGCAGGACATAACAATTATAAATATTTGTGCCCCAAACAATGGAGCATCTATGTATATCAAACAAATCTTTCTCAATTTCAAGAGTCAGATAGACCACAGTACAATAGTACTGGGTGACTTTTAACAGACCTCTCTCACTACTGGACAGATCTTCTAAACAAAAACTAAATAAGGAAACTATAGAACTAAATAATACCATCAATAATTTAAACTTAGCAGACATATATAGAATATTTCATCCGTCAACAAATATACTTTCTTCTCAGCAGCACATGGCTCCTTCTCTAAAATAGACCATATCTTATGCCACAAAGCAACTCTTAGTAAATTAAAAAAAAAAAAAGCAGAGCTAATACACTGCATTCTGTCACACCACAATGAAAGGAAATTAGAACAATGATAAAATGAAAAATATTGTAACAATTGGAGAATAAATAATACACTATTGAATGAGAAATGGATAGTAAAAGAAAACAAGGATGAAATTTAAAAAATTCTTAGAGGGAAATGAGAACACTAATACAACATATCAAAATCTTTGGGACATTATGAAGGCAGTACTAAGAGGAAAGTTTATTGCATTGAGTGTATTCATTAAAAGAATAAAAAGTCAACAAATAAATGACCTAACACTACATCTCAGAGCCCTAGTAAAAGAAGAGTAAATCAACACCAAAAGCAGTAGAAAACAGGAAATAATTAAAATCAGAGCTGAAATTAATGAAATCAAAACAAAAGAAACGATTGAAAGTATTGACAAAACAAAAATTTGGCTCTTTGAAAAAATAAATAAACTAGATAAGCCCCTAGAGATGCTAATGAAGAGAAAACTCAAATTACTAATGATATTTGTGATATCATTAGATATTATTAGATGAAATATCACAATGGACACATCTGAAATACAGAAGATAATTAGAAACTTTTTTGAAAATTTATACTCTAATAAAAATAGAAAAGACATCAACAAATTTCTAGAGATATATAACCTATCCAAACTGAATGAGGAGGTCATACATGATTTAAACAGATCAATATCAAGTAATGAAATAGAAAATACCATCAAAAGCCTACCAACCAAGAAAAAAGCCCAAGCCAAGTTCTACAAGACTTTCAAAGAAGACTTAACACCAACACTCCTCAAAGTATTTCATGAAATAGAAAGGGAGGGAACCCTTCCAAAGTAAAGTCTATGAGGCTAATATCACCCTGATTCCAAAACCAGACAAAGACACATCAAGGAAAGAAAACTTCAAGCCAGTATCTCTGATATTTGGAAAAATGCTCAATAAAATTCTGGAAAATCACATATAAAAACATATTAAAAAGATAGTCCACCACAACCAAGTGGGATTCATCCCAGGGATGCAGGGCTGGTTCAACATATGGAAATCAATAAATGTAATTCATCATACTAATATACTTAAAAGCAAGAATCATATTATCATCTCAATAGATGTAGAAAAGCACTTGACAGAATACAGCACAGCTCATGTTCAAAACTCCAGAAAAACTAAGGATAGTAGGAACAAACCTCAACATTGTAAAACCTGTATTTGCGAAGCCCAAGGCCAGCATCATTCTAAATAAGAAAAATTGAAAGCATTCCCGCTAAAACTGGAACAAGACAAGGGTGTCCTCTTTCACCACTTCTATTTAACATCATCCTTGAAACTCTAGCCAGAGCAATTAAACAAAAGAAAGAAATTAAAGGGATACAAATAGGTAAAGAAGAAATCAAAACTATCACTATTTGCTGATGACATGATTCTACTTCTAGAGGATCCAAAAAATTCCACCAGAAAACTTCTAGAACTAATAAATGAATTCAAAGTAGCAAGATACAAAATCCACACCCATAAATCAAATACATTCTTATACATCAGGGATAAATCCACTGAAAGAGACATTAGGAAAACTACTCTATCCACAATAGCCTCAAAAAACAATAAAGTACTGGGAATCAATCTCACAAAAGAAATGAAAGACCTCTATAATGAAAACTACAGAAGACTAAAGAAAGAAATTGAAGAACACCTCAGAAGATGGAAAAATCTCCCATGCTCCTGAATAGACAGAATTAAGATTATCAAAATGTCCACATTACCAAAAGTGTTATACAGATTTAATGCAATTCCTATTAAAATCCTAATGACATTCTTCATAGAAATAGAAAAAGCAATCATGAAATTTATTTGGAAAAATAAGAGACCCAGAATGGTTAAAGCAATCTTTATCAAGAAAAGTGAAGCAGGAGGCATCACTATATCAGATTTAAACTATATTACAGAGCTATAGTAACAAAAACGGCATGGTATTGGCACCAAAATAAACTTGTAGACCAGTGGTACAGAATAGAGAACACAGAGACAAACCCACATAAATACAGTTATCTTATGCTAGACAAGAGTGCAAAATACATTCACTGGAGAAAATATGGCCTGTTCAGCAAATGGTGCTGGCAAAACTGGAAATCCATGTATAGCAAAATGCAGTTAAACCTCTATTTTTCACCCTGCACAAAAATCAACTCAAAATGGATCAAAGACTTAGGCACTAGAACAGAGACCCTGCGCCTAATAGAATAAAAAAATAGACCCAAATCCTCACCACTTCAGCCTAAGATCTGACTTCCTTAACAAGACTCCTGAAGCACAAGAAGTAAAATCATGAATCAATAAACGGGATGGATTAAAATTAGAAAACTTCTCAGTAAAGGAAAAAATTAATAATGTGAAGTGAGAGCCTTCAGATTGGGAGAAAATCTTTGCCACATGCACCTCCGATAAAGCATTAATCTCTAGGATATTAACACCAAAAAAAATAAATAAATAACACAACCAATAAATGGAAATAAATAATAAAAGGAACTGAATGGACACTTAAGAAATACAACTGATCGATGCATTTATGAAAAAGTATTCAACATCTCTAGCAATTAGAGAAATGCAAATCAAAACTACTCTTAAAATTTCATCTCACTCCTGTCAGAATGGCAATCATCAAGAATACAGTCACCAATAAATGTTGGCGAGGGAATGGTGAAAAAGATACACTCATACATTGCTGGTGGGACTGCAAATTGGTGCAACCACTAAGGAAAGCAGTATGGAGATTCCTCAGAAAACTGGGAATGGAACTACCATATGACCCAGCTATCCCACTCCTTGGTTTATACCCAAGGACTTAAAATTAGCATACTATAGTGGCGCAGCCACATTAATGTTTATAGCAGCTCAGTTCATAATAGCTAGACTATGGAACCAACCTAGGTGTCCCTCAATAGATGAATGGATAAAGAAAATGTGGTATATATACTCAGTGAAATATTACTCAGCTTTAAAGAAGAATGAAATTATGGCATTCATAAGTAAATAGTTGGATTTAGAGAATATCATGCTAAGCGAAATAAGCCAGTCCCACAAAACCAAAGGCCAAATTTTTCTCTAATATGCAGATGCTTATTCACAATATAGTGGGGGGCACTATGGAAGAACAACATTACCTTAGATTAGGTGGAGGGAAGTGATGGGAGGGAAGGGGAGGGGATGTGGGGATAGGAAAGATAGTAGAATGAAACAGACATTATTACTAAACGTATATATTTGACTACATGACCATTAGGATTCTGCAACAGGTACGCTCAGAAAAATGAAATTATATCCCATCTATGTATGATATATCAAAGTGCATAAATGCATTCTTCTGTCATATATAACTAATTAAAACAAATTTAAAAACAAAGAACAAAACTGGAGATATCATACTTCCTGATTTCAAAATATATACAAAGGTTTAGTGATTTAAAAAGTATGGTATTGGCATAAAGAGAGTTATATTGACCTCTGAACAGAATATAAATTCCAGAAATAAATTTATCCAGGTACAGTTAGCTGGTCTTTGTCAAGATTGTCAGGAATACAAAACAGGGAAAGGATAATCCATCTCCAAAGAAATGGTAAAATTGGATATACACATGCAAAAGAATAAAGTTGGACTCTTATCTTTACTCCAAACACAAAAATCAACTCAAAATAGATTAAAGAGCTGGACATGGTGGCGCCCACCTGTAATCCCAGCAGCTTTGCAGCCTGAAGGACGAGGATTGTGAGTTCAAAGCCAGCCTCAGTAAATTAGGTAGGTCCTAAGCAACTCAGTGAGACCCTGTCTCTAAATAAAATATAGAATAGGCTGGAGATGTAGCTCAGTGGTTAAGTGCCCCTAGGTTCAATCCCCAGTACCCAAAAAAGAATTTAAAGATTTAAAAACAAGATTGGAAACTATAAAACTCCTAGGAGGAAGTACAAAGGAATACATTTATAACATGAATCTTGGCAATGAATTAATAAACATATCAAAAGCACAGGCAACAAAAATAAAAAGATAAATGGGACTGTATTAAAGTAAAAAGTTTCTGCACATCAAATGAAACAGAGTGAAAAGACAACCTGCATAACAGGAAAATATTTGCAAACCACTTGTCAAGTAAGTTATCGATTCCCAAACTACATAAGGATCTCTATAACTCAACAGCAAAAATACTAAAAGTTTATTTAAAATGGGCAAAAAACTTGAATAGACATTTTTCTGAAGAAGATATACAAATGGCCAATAGGTGTGTGAAAAAAATACTTAGTATCACTGTTGACAACAGCCCTTCAACAGATGAATGGATAAAGAAAATGTGGTATGTATGTATGTTTATGTATACATGCGCGCGCACACACACACACACACACAGTGGAATATTACTGAGCCATAAAGAAGAATGAAATAATGGCATTTGTCAGTAAATGGATAGCCTTTGCCAGTAAATGGTTGAATAGGTGGGTAGAACTAGAGACTATCATGCTAAGTGAGATAAGCTAATTCCAAAAACCAAAGGCTGAATGTTCTCTCTGATATGTGGATGCTACCCCACAACAAGGGAGGGCAGGGAGGGGATGGACGGAAGTCCATTGGATTAGACAAAGGGAAACGAAGGGAGGGGGGCATAGGAAAGACAGTAGAATTAATTGGAAACAACTTTCCTAGTCTTGTATTTGAATACACTATCAGGGTAACTCCGCATCATTTACAACTACAAGAATAGGATCATAGAATAAGTTATACTCTATTTATATATAACTTGCCAAATAACATTCTACTGTTATGTATAAAAAGAAGAAATTTTAAAAATCCCAAAATTCTAAAAATATTTATTAAATTGGGTTTCTTTTCATCAGAGTTGTAAGAGTTCTTTGTATACATTCTAGACAGCAAACTCTTATCAGCTATGTTTTGTAAACACTTTCTTACAATCTGTGAACTGTATTTTTTTTTTTTTTTTTGATGTTTAAATGGGTGTATGTACAGTTGTGTCTCAGAGTTTTAATTTGAATTTCTCTAGTGGCATATGAAATGAGCCCTCTTTTCACATGCTGCCAACTATATCTCTTTTTTGGTTCAGAGCTGTGGCTTATTTTAAATTGGGTTGTTGGTTTTCTTATTGATTAGTTTTAAGAGATCTTTCATATTTGGTTAACAGTCCCTTATCACATGTACCTCTTACAAATACTTTCTCCATCAGTGACTTGTAAGAAGTCTTAAATTTTAATAAAGCCAAGATTGTTATTTTTTTCATGAAAAAATAAAGATACCACCTCATAACTATTAGAAATGGCATAAAAAACCAAAAAGGTAAGAATGTAGAGAAATTGAAACCCATATACACTATTGTTGAGGATGAAAAATAGTGCAGCCTCTATTGAAAAAAAAAGTATCAAGGGCTCCTCAAGGTTAAGTAGAACTACAGTATTGCATGATCCAACAATCCCACTTCTGGGTATTTATCCAAAAGAATTGAAGTCAAGATCTCAAAGAGATTCTATAATTTCTATGTGTATTATAGCACTATTCATAAGTCAAAAAATGGAAACAGCCTAAATATGGGTTGTACACATTTAATAGAATGTTATTTAACCTAAAAAAATAAGGAAGTCTTACCATTTGTGACAAAATGGGTAAACAAAGTAAAATAAGCAAGTCAATAAAGATCAACTATTAACATGATTCCACTTATAGGAGGTATCTAAGACTCATAGAATCAGAGAGCAGAACCATGGCTTCCAGGATTAAGGGTAAGTAAAAAATGGAAAGGTGCTAATCAATAGGTATGAAATTTCAGTAATGTCAGAAGTTCTTGAGATCTGCTGTACAACTCTGTGCCTAAATTAACAATATTGAACTGTACACTTAAAAATCTTTTGAGAGAGAGGATTCAAGATGGCAGATTTAAGAAATACTGCATTTCCAGTTACTCCATGTCTCAGGAATCAAGCAGTGGGAGCACTGCTGCTCAGTGAGTTAGTTCAGTGAAAGAGGGATTTCAATGAAATTCAATATCAGTCTGATTCTCTTAGAGACTCAAAAATTCAGGTGCATTGAACTAAAAAAAAAAAAAAAAAAAAAAGAGTACACTGGAGCCAAACCAGTTGAGATCCTGATTTCAGTTATTTTGTATAAATACCCAGAAGTGGAATTGATGGATCATGTAATATTGCAGTTCTGTTAACTTTTTGAAAAGCCCTTGATACTGTGCTGAGGGGAGGGATGACACAGAGAAACACCCCCCAAAAAAAATTGGCATAGAAAAACCTGTAAATCAGAAATGCAACCTGAATTTAACTGATGCAGCAACTGCACAGCAAACCAATATTTGAAAATACTCAGTGTTTCTTAACTGAAGCAGAGAGCTAAGGTGGGAGCCATCTTGAAGAGTCCAGGCTGCAGCTTGCTACTGTGGGAGCCCAGGAAATCATCACAAACATTGCCCATATTGACCCGGCAAACACATGCTCTTTGCACCTTGTAGAACATGAGTGAAATAGGCATGGAGAAGATTGTACCCAGGGGAATCCAAGTCAGAAAAAAATGGAGGGGAGTGCAACTTGCTTTCCCTTTGAATCTGGTGGCTCATGTGACCAGCTGAAGAGAATTAGGAAACTGAACAGGTGGGTGTGAATACACTCAGGGACTGAGCCTGGAATATATTCATGGACAACAGAATGTGTGTAGAATTGGTTCCCCTGTCTTTTGAGTAGAATTCTAGGGAGTTCTGAGATGCAGACTCCCTGCAGAGATTAGCATCTGCCTGGCCCTAAGGATATATTGATCTTATCTCTCCATTACAGATAGCACCCAACAAAGCCTAAAGGCCTAATTAGACCTAGGCCCCAGCTGCAGGAACTCCTCTCAGAACTCTACAGCAGTCCTACCTTGGGAGTACAACAATCTGGTCTGTCCAGACAAAACTTCAACCAACAGTACCTCCTATTACATCCTACCTTATACTGGTGAGAAGGGAAGCTCAAAGCTATTGGAATCAGCTTCAATTCTAGGCCACTTCAGGTAGTAGCTTGGTGAGCAACACAAGAAGATAAAAGGGTTAAAAACTCCCAGCTCCCCGCTCTCTACATAGCCCAGGAATAAACAGGAAGAAAGACAATTAAGCATAGGCAGGGACCATTCATCTTCTGTACTGTTTTGACCACCTCGTTGGAGACAAATATTCCATTTTTCATTAAGAATTCTTGATATGCTGATTGGTGTATGTACACACACACGTACATACATGTATACACACACATATATACTTATTTTTCTCATTTGTAGCATTTTTTAATAATAATTATTTTTCCTTGTCTTCTAAGGGTTAGGGTTTTTTGGTTTGTTTATTTTGGTTTTGTTTTTATTTCTCCTTTTTCTCTTCTTATTCTACTAACAGCAAACTTCTCTTGTTCTCTCTTGCTTACTTTATTTTTTCTCCACTTTTATAACCATCACTTGCTACAACTCTTCTGCATTCTCTCTATTCACATTTTGGACATTCTAATCTTTCTTCTACCTTCCTATCACATTTTCTTTTCTCTTATTGAACTGTATTTTTGGAACTATTAGACTTCTATAACTCCTGCTCCCACCATCCATGTTTTTGCATTTACTATACTGTGGATAACATAGTGGATATCTGCTCTTTAATGCCAGATCTACTTACAAGTTACTTGTTTTGGCTCTTAGCAATTGCTGACCCAGTCATTCATTCTTTTGTGGTAGTGTTGTAGATGTCATACTAGGCACCAGTTATTTATTTTAATAAAGTATATTGTTTGCTATGAGGTACTGGGAATCTACACAGTCATTATGGTTCTCGGTAGAGATTTTGCTGCAAAATTAAGCCAAAAGATAGCACACCTTGTTCCACAAACAAGTTAACCACACTCAAACTTCATCTATACTTAAAAACTAGAAGAGACAAAGACCTCAAATTAATGGCCAGGCCCCCAGTAAGAACAGAACCTGTGATGGGTATGTTTTAGGTCCCACTCATACACATCTACTCCTATAGCAAGAACAAAGAGTATTAACACAAAGTCTTTGGATATCAAAGCTTTGAGGAGTTTCAGTCTCCACTACTCTATGATACTTTGGCAAGAGAAGTCTATGCCCTAAAACAGTTCACACATAAAGAGTAGAAGAGAAATTCATCCCAACATATACATAAAACCCAACACAGGAATGTAAGAATTATGAAAAAATAAGGTAATTTGATACCTCCTAGAGTTCACAATTCACCAGCAACTGACTCCAAAGATACTGAAGTGGATGAAATATCAGATAAAGAATTCAAAAGAATGACTGTAAAAATAATCAATGAATTTCAAGATAACCCACAAAATAAACTGAATGAATTTAGGAAGTCAGTATAGGATATGAGTGAGAAATTTAGATAGGAGAAAGAGATATTGAAAAAGAACCAAATCTTTTTATTTTATCAAATAAAATTTACATTTGGAAGTCTTTCTAATAGAGTAGATCATGCTGAAGACAGAATCTCACAGCTAGAAGACAAAGTAGCCAGCCTGACAGTATTAAAGGAAAAAAAGTTGTAAACAGAATGTACAAAAACTCTGGAATGACATTAAGAGACCAAATTTAAGAATCATTAGAATTTAAGAGAGTTGCAGGGTGATGGCAAGTATACCTTTTTCAGGGAAACAATAACAAAAATTTGCAAATGTTGAGAATGAGACTGACACCCAGATACAGGAGGCATTCTGAACCCCAAACAGATAAGATCAAAAAAGGACCTCTCCATGACACTTAATTTAAATGCCTGGCATACAGAACAAGGATAGAATTTTAAAGCCGCGGGAAAATATCAGGTCACATTTAGAGACAAACCAATCAGAATTACTTCCTATTTCTCAGCATAATCTTTAAAATTCAGTACTTGGAATGATGTGTTTCAAATAGCTGTCAACAAAGATTGCTGTATATAGCAAGGTTATCCTTTCAAATCAAAGAAGAAATAAAAACATGCCATGATAAGCATAAGTTAAAAAGAATTAATGACTAGTATGCTGGCAATACAGAAAATTCTTAAAATAATATTTTATACAGAAAAAAAATCAAAAACCCCAGAGCTCACAATTTAACAAATCTCTTGAAGAGTATCAAAGCAAATGAGAAGTGGGACCAAATTATTCATTAGAGATAAATCCAAATGGCAAGAATTAATAAACATCTCTCTATAATAACATTGAATATAAATGATCTCAACTCTACGATTAAAAAACATAGGTTGGTAGAATGGATAAAAGACAAAAACCAGAGTTGGGGTTGTGACTCAGTGGTAAACCATTTTCCTTGCACATGTGAGGCACTGGGTTGGATCCTCAGCACCCCATAAAAAAATAGTTATTGTTTCTACCTACAACTAAAAATATTTTTAAAAAATTTAAAAGGAGGAAAAAAGACAAGAACCAACTATATGTTGTTTGCAAAATACTCACAGGCTAAGACAGCAGCAGGCTGAAAGGGAAATGCTGGAAATTGATGTACTATGCAAATGGAGTCTAAAACAAAAGAAATGGATACATTTCTAGCCACATATGACCTGCCAAAATTGAATGAAGAGGACACATAAAAACTAAACAGACCAATAACCAATGTGTTAGAAGCAGTAATAAAAATTTTCCAACATAGAAAATCCAAGACCATATGAATTCTACCAGACCTTTAAAGAAGAACCAATGCCAATGTTTCTCACATTATTCCATGAAATAGAGATAAAAACACTTTCAGATTAGTTCTATGAAGCCAGTGTCACATACCAAAACCAGATAAGAACACATCAAGGAAAGAAAACTATACCTTTATGATATTAGATATAAAAATCCTTAATAAAATATTAGCAAATCATGTCAACAATCTATTAAGATTATACATTGTGACCAACTTAGTTTTATCCCAGGGTTGCAAGAATGTTTTAACAATATGCAAATCAATAAATGTAATTCATCACATAAATAGAATTAAGGAGAAAAATCACTTAATCATCTCAAGAGATGTAGAGAAAGCCTTTGAAAAACTCAGTACTATTCGTGATAAAAGCACTGAAAAAACTGGGGATAGAAGGAATGTACTTCAGCATTGTAAAGGCTGTATACAACAAACCCAAAGCCAATATCAGTGAATGGGAAAAAAAATGAAAACATTTCCTTTAAAATCTGGAACAAGTTAAAGATGTCCCTATTCACCACTCCTATTCAATATAGCACTAGAAATTCTAGACTGAGTAGTTAGGCAAGTGAAGGAAATCAAAGGAATAAAAACACAAAACGAAGTCAGATTATCACTTTTTACTGATGATATGATCCTATACTGAAAAGATTCCAAAAGCTCCTCCAAAAGACTGCTAGAGCTGACAGACAAATTTAGCAAAGTATCAGGACAAAAGTCAACATACAAAAATTAGTGGCTTTCCTATTCACTTATAATGAATCTGTTGAGAAAGAAGTTAACACAACTATTCGCAATGACGTCAAAAAATAAAATACGTGGGGCTGGGGTTATAGCTCGGCAGTAGAGCACTTGCCTCATACTTGGGAGGGCTCAATCCTCAGCACCACATATAAATAAATAAGTAAATAAATAAAGATATTGTGTTCATCTTTAAAAAAATTAAAACAAAATACTTGGGAATAAATCTAACCAAGGAAGTGAAGGTTACAATGGAGACTTTAGGACACTGAAGAAAAAAATTGAAAACATTAGAAGATGGAAAGATGCCCATGTCTGTGGATAGGTAGAATTAATATGGTTAAAATGGCCGTGTTAATAAAAGCAATAGGCAGATTCCCATCAAAATAGCAATGACATTCTTTGTAGAACTAGGGGGAAAAAAGGTTCTCAAATTCATCTGGATGAATAAAAGACGCAGGATAGCCAAAGAATTTCTAAGCCCAAAATATGCTGGAGGCATCACAAAACCTGACTTTAGCCAGGTACTACCATGCCTGCCTGTAATCCCACCTGTAATCCCAGAGGCTTGGGGGGCTGAGGCAGGAGGATCATAAGTTCATTGCCAGCCTCAGCAACTTAGGCCCTAAAGCAGCTTAGAGAGCGGGTCTCTAAATAAAATGGTTGGGAATGAGACTCTGTAATTAAACACCCCTGGGTTTAATTCCCATACCAAATTAAAAAAAAATCTGACTTCAAGCTATACTACAGAGATATAGTAACAAAAACTGTATGGTACTGGCATAAAATGAAACACACAATATAGAAGAGACAAAACCCACACAGATGTAGTCATCTTTGACAAATGTGCCAGAAACATGCATTGGAGAAAAAAACAAGCTTTTTTAACAATGATGCTGGGAAATCTGGCTATTCATATGTAGAGGAATGAAACTAGATCTCTCATCCAGCACAAAAGTCAACTCAAACTAGACCAACCATCTAGGAATTAGACCAGACGTTGTGCAAATACTAGAAGAAAACATGAGGTCAGCACCCTAACATTTAGGCACAGGCAATGGCTTTCTCAATAGGACTCCCAAAAACTGAGGAAGTAATGCCAAGCATTAATAAATGGGATGGCATCAAATTGAAAATCTTCTTCATAGCAAAGTTCAAGAATATGAAAAAAGAACCTACAGAACGGGAGAAAGTCTTTGCTAGCTACTCTTCTGACAGTGGTTTAATATCCAGAATATATAAAGAACTCAAAAAACTGAACACCAAAAAAAAAAATCAGATAACCCAATTAATAAGTGGGTAAATGAACTGACAATCCTCAAAAAAAAAAAATACAAATGACCAACAAATACATGAAAAAATGTTCAACATCTTTAGTAATTAGGGAAATGCAACTCAAAACTATAATGATTCAGGAGGCTGAGAAAGGAATTTATAGTTCAAAGCCAGCCTCAGCAATGGCAAGGCACTAAGCAACTCAGTGAGACCCTGTCTCTAAATAAAATACGAAATATGGCTGAGGATGGGGCTCAGTGGTTGAGTGCCCCTGAGTTCAATCCTGGTACCAAAAAACAAACCAAAAAAAAGCTATACTGATTTCATCTCACTCCACTTAGAATGATAGGCTTTGAAAATACAAACAGAAATAAATGCTAGAAATGACATAAAGAAAAAGAAACACTTGAACACTGTTGGTTGGTAGGAAATCTACAAATACTGTGGAGATTAGTATGGACGTTTCTCAAAAGACTAAGAATGGTAACCACCACAGGACCCAGCTGTACAACTCCTCAGTATTTATCCTAAAGAATTAAAGTCAGCATTCTATGGTGATACATGCATGTCTATGTTTTCAGCAACACAATTCATGATAGCCAAACTATGTAACCAACGATCCTATGTATCCGTTAATGGTGGAGTAGATAAAGAAAATGTGGTGTATATATACACAATGGAGTTTTATTCAGCCATAAAGAAGAATGCAGTTATGTCATTTGCAGGAAAATGGATGGAACTTGAGAACATTATGTTAAGCAAAATAAGCCACACTCTTAAAGTCAATGGTTGTGTATTTTCTCTTATACGTGGAAGCTAGAGAAGAAAAAGGAAAAGTAAGGTGCAGGGTGGAAATCTCATGAAAATCAAAGGAAGATCAGTAAAGTAGAAGAAAATGCAACAGGAAGGGAGGAAGAGAGGGAAAGGGAAGATACTAGGGAAGGATATTGGCCAAGATGTATTGTTATATCTTGGGCATGTATGAATATATGACAACAAATCCCACCATTATGCTCAACTGTAATGCACCAATAAAAATGGAAAAAATAAAATCTGTTGATAATAGGCTTCATGTTTTTGTCACAATAAGAAATATTTTAAATTTTTTAAAGAAACACTAATACATGCAACAACAGATGAATCTCATATACAGTGTGCTAAGTGAAAGGAGTAAGACTCAAATAGGACATGACTTCATTTATATGACATTCTGAAAAAAGGTATAAGATAACTATTAGAGTAGAAAACAGACATGTGAGAGCCATGAGTTGAAAGGGTACACCCCCAGAGTAATTTGGGTAGGTTGCTATTTATCTGTGTTGGATGGTTTCATAACCAAATGCACATTATGACTTAATAAGTGGAAAACATAGCATTAATATAACATTAAAGTGTTTTATTTCAGAAGAAAATGGAGTAACATTTTAAATATACACTAGAAAAGAAGATATGAAGACTTTACATCTGACCAAATTGATCTTCCCTTATAAAAAGTACAAACACGCTGTTAACTTGCAATAACTCAAGATTATTGGTCCCATGAGCCTTTCCTAAGGAATGTAATGGAGAACAAGCTTTAGACAAGCAAAATGACTAGATACATTTACACAAGGACTGGTAGTGAACATTAAATTATATCACTAAAACTAATAAAGATTGAGAGAGTATAGTATGAAATGACTGTATGTTCTGACAATGTAGTTAGTATAATGATTAAAATAATTAGAAATGGGAAATGGATATGGCATATGCCAAAACATTTGAAACTTTTCAGTAATCATAATTGGTAGTGGTACTATAAATATTGATATTCTGAAACTGTTACATGTTGTACTGTAGCATAAAGCAAACGAGTAATTATAGACATAGACAAAGAGCTATTATAAAAAGATATTAAAGGAAAAAATTCCTTAGTCCAGAATTTGGTGAAATTCACAAATATTTTATCTTAGGAGTGGAAGAATGGGTATGGGAGGGAAATTCCCAGATATATTCATCTGGAAGTCTAGAAACCATGGCCCACCCCAGTAGAACTGAAAATCACTAGGGGCAGATTTTGTATTTGAACTTTTATGACCAATGCTGTTTGAAGTGCAGGCTGATTCCAGGTCTGGGGAAGGGAATGAGCATGAAACCTCTTGTCATCTCAGATAAAGTGAAGTTTCAGAAAACTACTGGGGTTCAGCCAAAGGGTCAGGAGACCAAAAGATGTGACAAACTGAGCTTTAACGCAAATAAGAATTGCAGTGGATTAAAACCCATCAAATATATTTAAATGCATGAGTTTTTAATTGCTTACTTTTTCCAGTAGTTTTAGATATTCAGAAAAATTGAACTGAAAGTACAGAGTTCCCTTATGTTCTGCCTTTCTGCCTGCCCTAAATTTCTCCTATGATGATTTTCTGCTTAGATGTGGCCCATTTTTTTACAGATGATTAACCAATGACAATATATTGTTACTAACTAAAATCCGTATATTAGTGTTCACTCTTTATGTTGTATGATTTTATGGGGTTTTTTTCAAATTTATTTGTTCTAATTTGTTATACATGGCAGCAGAATCCATTTTGACTCATAGTACACAAATGGAGCACAATTTTGCATTTGGTTGTACACAAAGCAGAGTCACACCATTTGTGTCTTCATACAGGTCATGATGTCCATCTCATTCCACCATCTTTCCTACCCCCGTGTCCCCTCCCTTTCCTCCCTCCCCTTTGCCCTATCCAAAGTTCCTCCATTCCTCCCATGCTCCCCTGCCCACCCCCATTATGGATCAACTTCCACTTACCAGAGAAAACATTCTGCCTTTGATTTTTGGGGATTGGCTTACTTCACTTAGTATGATATTCTCCACCTCCATTCATTTACCTGCCAAAGCCATGATTTTATTCTCTCTTAATGCTAAGTAATACTCCACTGTGTGTGTGTGTGTGTGTGTGTATTATATATCAAACTTTTTCTTATCCATTCATCTATTGAAGGGCATCTAGGTTGGTTCCACAGTTTAGCTATTGTGAATTGTGCTGCTATAAACATTGATGGGGTTGTGTCCCTGTAGTATGTTGTTTTTAAGTCCTTTGGGTATAGATCAAGGAGAGAGGTAGATGGGTCAAATGGTAGTTCCATTCCAAGTTTTCTAAGGAATCTCCATGCTTCTTTCGAGATTGGTTGCACCAATTTGCAGTCCTACCAGCAGTGTAAGAGTGTGCCTTTTTCCCCAAAACCTCGCCAACTTATTGTTACTTGCGTTCTTAATAACTGCCATTCTGACTGGAGTGAGATGAAATCTTAGTTTTGATTTTCATTTCTCCAGTTGCTAGAGATATTGAAGCTTTTTCATATATTTGTTGATCGATTGTATATGTTCTTCTGAGAAGTGTCTGTTCATGTCCTTAGCCCATTTATTTATTGGGTTTTTTTGTTTGTATATGTGTTAAGTTTTCTGAGTTCTTTATGAATCCTGGAGATTAGTGCTCTATCTGATGTGCATGTGGTAAAAATTTGCTCCCATTCCGTAGGCTCTCTCTTCACCTCACTGATTGTTTCTTTTGCTGAGAAGAAGCTTTTCAGTTTGAATCCATCCAATTTATTGATTCTTGATTCTATTTCTTGCGCTTTAGGAGTCTTGTTAAGGAAGTAGGGGTCTAACCTGATGTGATAAAGATTTGGACCTACTTTTTCTTCTATTAGGCGCAGGGTTTCTGGTCTAATTCCTAGGTCCTTGATCCTCTTTGAGTTATGTGCATGGTGAGAGATTTTGCTGCATATGGATATCCAGTTTTCCTAGCACCATTGGTAGAAGAGGCTATCTTTTCTCCAATATATGTTTTTGGCGCCTTTGTGTAGTAGGAGATAACTGTATTTATGTGGGTTGGTCTCTGTTTCCTCTATTCTGTACCATTGGTTTACATGTCTATTTTGGTGCTAATACTGTGCTGCTTTTTTTTTTTACTATTGTTCCATAGTATAGTTTAAGGTCTGGTATTGTGTTGCCACCTGCTTCACTCTTCTTGCTAAAGATTGCCTTGGTTATTCTGGGTCTCTTATTTTTCCAAATGAATTTCATGATTGTGTTTTATATTTCTATTGGTATTTTGATTGGTATGCATTAAATCTGTATAGTGCTTTTGGTAGTATGGTCATTTTGACAATATTAATTCTGCCTATCCAAGAACAGGGGAGATCTTTCCATTTTCTAAGGTCTTCTTTCTTTCTTTAGCATTCTGTAGTTTTCATTGTAGAGGCCTTTTAACTCTTTCATGAAGTTGATTCCCAAGTATTTTATTTTATTTCTTGAGGCTATTGTGAATGGGGTAGTTTTCCTAATTTCTCTTTGAGAGGATTTGTCACTGATGTACAGAAATGCCTTTGATTTATGGGCATTGATTTTATATCCTGTTACTGTGCTGAATTCATTTATTAGTTCTAGAAGTGTTCCGGTGGGATTTTTTGGATCCTCTAAGTATACAGTGATGTCGTTGGCAAATAGTGATAGTTTGAGTTCTTTTCCTGTTGGTATCCCTTTAATTTCTTTCATCTTTCTGATTGTTCTGGCTAGTGTTTCAAGGACTATGTTAAATACAAGTGGTGAAAGAGGGCATCCCTGTCTTGTTCCGGTTTTTAGAGGGAATGCCTTCAATTTTTCTCCATTTAGAATGATGTTGGCCTTGGGCTTAGCATAGATTTAACAGTGTTGAGATACGTTCCTGTTATTCCTAGCTTTTCTAGTGTTTTGAACATGAAGGGATGCTGTATTTTGTTGAATGCTTTTTATGCATCTATTGGGATGATTATATGCTTTTTATCTTTTAAGTCTATTGATGTGATGAATTACATTTATTGATTTCTGTATGTTGGACCAACCTTGTATCCCTGAGATGAACCCCACTATCTTTTTAGTATATTTTTGTATTCGACTTTCCAGAATTTTGTTGACAATTTTTGCATCTATGTTCATTTTAGAGATATTGGTCTGAAGTTTTCTTTCCTTGATGCGTCTTCATCTGGTTTTGGAATCAATGATAAAATAAAAAATAGAAGCAACTCCAAACCCTGGCCCCATATGATGAGTTTGGAAGTGTTCTTTTTCTATTTCGTAGACTAATTTGAGGAGTATTGGTATTAGTTCATCTTTGAAGGTCCTGTAGAACTCAGCTGTAAATCCATCTGCTCCTGGGCTTTTCTTGGTTGGTAGGCTTTTGATGGGGTTTTCTATATCATTGCTTCTGTTTAACTTGTGTATATCATCCTGATTCAGTTTGGGTAAGTCATATGTCTCTAGAAATTTGTTGATACCTTCAACATTCTCTTTCAAAATAGTCTCTAATCATCTTCTGTATTTCTGTAGTGTGTCATGATATTTCCTTTTTTATCATGGATTTTAGTAATTTGACTAATCTCTCCTTCTCTTCATTAACATGACTAAGGCTCTTATCGATGTTATTTATTTTTTCAAAGAACCAACTTTTTGTTTTGTTAATTTTTTCACTTAACTCATTTGTTTCAGTTTGACTGATTTTGACTATTTCCTGTCTTCTACTGCTTTTGGTATTCATCTGTTCTTTTTCTAGGGCTTTGAGATGTAATTTGAGGTCATTTATTTGTAGACTTTTTCTTCTTTTAAGGAGTGAACTCCGTGCAATGAATTTTCCTCTTAGTATTGCTTTCATAGTGTCCCAGAGATTCTGATATGTTGTATCAGTGTTCTCATTTACCTCTAAGCATTTTTTAATCTTCTCTTTGATGTCTTTTGCAACCCATTGTTCATTCAATAGCATATTATTTAGTCTTCAGGTTTTGGAGTTGCTTCTATTTTTTATTTTATCATTGATTTCTAATTTCATTCTATTATGACCTGATAGAATGCAGAGTAGTATCTGTACCTTTTTTGTATTTGCTAAGAGTTGCTTTGTGGCTTAATATCTGGTCTATTTTAGAGAAGTATCCATGTGCTTCTGAGAAGAAAGTGTATTCACTCATTGATAGATGAAATATTCTGTACATGTTTGTTAAGTCTAAGTTATTGATTATATTATTGAGTTCTGTAATTTCTTTGTGTTGGGAAAAGTATAAACGGCAGCCATACCCCAGAGAAAAAAACCCAACATGGCACCTAAGCACCTCTTCTTCCTACCTTCTTCTTTTCTGCAGTGGCGCGAAAAGTTCCCGCCCGTGTGAACTCTCCCGCCGGCGCCAATTTCAAATCTCGCTGGCGGGGAACCTTAGCCCCAATGAGAACTAATTCCTGGGCTCCGGAGCTGATATCTGAAAGAACTTGCCAATAAACGGGTTGCCTGCCATTTATCTAAGCCCTACCATCTCCCCCTTAGTTCTATATAAGCACACTGGTTTTTGCAATAAAATTGGAATTCTCCTGGCGAAGTGTCTTTGCGTGGGGAATTCTTTGAGCTCTTTCCAACAAGAGCCCCGTCCCCCGCTCCGCCGAGACACTCCGCCCTGGTCCGCTCTTTTCAGACTCCGGCTTCCTGCACTCACCACTGATCTGGCGTGGTAAGGATCCCCTGACCCCGGCTCGCCAACTCCCTTCGGGCTACCGCTGGGTTTGTGACCGTGATCGTCCGGCACACTCCAGACGCCCGGTGGGGGGAGGGAATTCCTCCCACTAAGACCTTTACTGGTTGAAGTGGACCCTCTGGTGATCCGTTTCCCTTTGGGGCGTGAGGCTTCTGAGTTTACATGAGAGGCTCTGTGGTTTTTTCCCTCCTCTGCTGCCACTGCCGCTGCCGGCTAGAGTTGCTGTTTCCTGTGGGGCTGCTGTGTCTGGCTGAAGCTGCCTCTCTGCTCGGGGAAAACTGAACTCCCGGCCTGGAACTGCGTTCTGCCGGAGCCAGAGTTCTGTTTTCATTACTGACTTCTTCCGCTGCGGTCGAAAACTTTCCTGACGTCAGGTTGCCCATGGCTCCGACCCCATTGGGTCTCACAGATTGCACTTCACTGGTGACGACCAGGTAGTGCCCTCTGTATTTCCTCGCGACGGCTGGTCATTTTGGGGACGCCCACCTGACCCCCGTTCGCCCTGAGCTTCCTGGAAGCCGGTCCAGCCCGGGTTTTCTCTTTGTCTCTCTTGCTTACTCTTATTCTCTCTCTCTCTCTCTTCCATCTTTCCCTGTGACTATGGGCACCTCTTCGTCTATACCTGAAGCCTCACCTCTCAAATGTTTAATAAAAAATCTGGCCACACTCTCCCTCACACCAGACATCAAGCCCAAACTTCTAATCAAATTCTGTACCCAGGATTGGCCTACATATCCACTGGATAATGGCAATCATTGGCCTCCAGAAGGCTCCTTAGATCCAAACCTCCTCCGGGACCTTTTTAACTATTGCCAGCGTCTGAAAAAGTGGAGGGAAATTCCCTGCGTTGAAGGTTTTAGCCTTCTCGCACAGCACCCTGCTCTCTGCTCCTCCTGCCCTCCCTCTCAGGTCCTCCTTGCTTGCAAACCCCTCTCTTCCCCTACTTCTACTCCTGACTTCGCAGATTCTTCCTCATTTGACCCAGCAGATGAACCCCCACCTTATCCCCCAGCCCCATCTGCCCCTTCTCTCCCGCTATACCCTCCTCTTCCTCTGCCTGATTCCACAGATCCTCAGCCTTCCGTTTCATCCCCCTCCTCTCCACCCTATTCTGCCTGCTCCACCTCCTCCTCCTCCTCCACAGAGACACTCCCTTCCCCTCCCTCTCCTTCCTGTCTGCCGCATGCCTCTTTCAGTCCTCCTGTTACCAGGTCTAAGGGACTCCTTCCCACCCCCAAGACAATCACACCCCTTCGTGAGGTAGCTGGTCCCGAGGGTGTCATCAGAGTCCACGTGCCCTTCTCCATGTCGGACATTACTCAGCTAGAGAGGAAGTTAGGCTCATTCACCACTGACCCCACCACTTACATTCTCGGGAGTTTCAATGGGTCCTACAAGCATATAGCCTCACTCATCATGACATCTACATGCTCTTGGCCAATAACCACCCCACGGGCCCTCATGCTGTCCCAGAGCAGGATCCCCTATGGGATTACAACACCCCTGAAGGCTTACAGTCTCGTGACCTTTTTACATCCTGCCTCTTGGCGGGCCTAAAAAGGGCCACCTGCAAGGCTGTTAACTTTCAAAAGGTGCAGGAGGTCATTCAAAGGAAGGAGGAAACACCTTCAGAATTCCTGGATAGACTAACCAAGGCCCTTCAACAGTACACAAACCTCGACCCAGAAACCCCTGATGGCCGTCATGTCTTAATGACATATTTTCTGGCCCAAAGCTACCCTGACATTAAAGCCAAGCTTAAAAAGCTTGAACAGGGCCCTGCTACTCCTCAGACCGAAATCCTCGCTGTCACTTTCAAGGTCTTTCATGGTAGAGAAGATGAAAGTGAACGCCGTAGGCAGAGGGCTGAAAATGCCAAATTCCAAATGTTGGCCCAGGTCATTCAGAGAAGGTCATCACCACACCGTCCTAATAAGACACCCCCTGGAGCTTGCTTCAAATGTGGTAAGGAGGGACATTGGGCCAGGGATTGTCCTTTGCCGAGGACACCCTCCAACCCCTGCCCAAAATGCCATCAAAGGGGACACTGGGGGGCAGACTGCCCAACAACCCGGAAGGGAGGTTGGTCAGCTGCCCGGCAACCCCAGCCTCTCCTGGGCTTGGCAGAGAAGGATTGACGGAGCCCTGGGCCTTCCCTCCTGACTATTACCATCAAGAATCAAGAGCCTAGGGTCACCTTCCTGGTGCATGGACGCTTCATTACCTTCCTCTTGGATACTGGTGCCGCTTTTTCGGTCTTGAGGGAGTATTGGGGTCCTACCACACCCTCAAAAACTCCTATTGTCGGGGTAGGAGGTAAATAGATTTTCCCTCGAAACCCCCCCCCC
Source organism: Marmota flaviventris (assembly GCF_047511675.1). Classification (NCBI taxonomy): domain Eukaryota; kingdom Metazoa; phylum Chordata; class Mammalia; order Rodentia; family Sciuridae; genus Marmota; species Marmota flaviventris. The sequence goes on from NC_092499.1 coordinate 121,689,681, forward strand.
TTTATCATGTTATATGCAGGGATCCCTTTTGTCCTTCACACACTCCTTTCTCGTTATGAGCCATTGCCCCATTCCCCTTCTGGGAAGGGACATACTCTCACTATTGAAAGTCACCATTCACATATCACCCCTCATTTCCTCATGATGTTCCTAGGGGCAGATACACCTCCTTCACGCACTCTTCCACAACTATCTAAACCAGTTAACCCTGAGGTTTGGGACACAACTACACCCTCTATGGCTAAATGCAGTCCTATTCATATTGTCTTACGGGACCCTTCAAGATATATTAGTCAACCACAGTATCCACTCACAACCACAGCCCTCCTCAGATTAGAACCCATCATCCAGGATTTATTACGAAAGGGGTATCTTAGGCCTACACACTCTCCTTTCAACACCCCCATTCTGGCAGTTAAGAAACCTAACGGGTCGTACAGGCTGGTTCAAGACCTTCGCCTTGTCAACTCCTCTGTGGTCCCCATCCACCCGCTAGTGCCCAACCCTTACACCCTCCTCTCTCAGATCCCTGCCACTACTACCCACTTCTCGGTCCTAGATTTAAAAGATGCATTCTTTTCTATTCCCTTGTCCTCAGAATCTCAGGATATCTTTGCTTTTACGTGGACTGACCCTCACACCCGCCATTCTCGTCAGCTTACCTGGACTGTCCTCCCACAGGGATTCAGGGATAGCCCCCATCTCTTTGGCCAAGTTCTTGCCCAGGACCTCACATCCTTTCACCCCACCTGTCCTGACTCTACTCTCCTTCAATATGTCGATGACCTTCTTCTATGTAGTCCCTCTTAGGAACACTCTCAATCCCACACCGCCCAGCTTCTCAATTTCCTAGCAGATAAGGGATATAGGGTGTCTCCCCACAAGGCCCAGGTTTCCCAGTCTTCTGTCACCTATCTTGGTTTTCGTCTTACACCTGGGAAAAAGGAAATAACACTGGATAGGAGGCAACTCCTCTCTAATCTTCCAGTGCCCCATACGAAAGCCGAAATACTATCATTCCTAGGACTAGCAGGTTATTTTAGGGCCTGGATCCCAAATTATTCTCTTCTAGCCAAACCCCTGTATGACCTAGCAAAGGGACCCCCTAGTGAATCTCTTGCCTCCTCCCCCAACTACCACTTCCGCAGGCTTCAGCAACTCCTCCTAAAGGCACCCGCCCTTCACCTTCCTGATCTTTCAAGACCATTTCATCTATATGTCCATGAAAAAGGGGGACAAGCACTTGGGGTCTTAGGTCAAAACTATGGGCCTACATTTGCACCTGTGGCATATTTGTCCAAACAACTAGACCCTACCATCCGTGGGTGGGCCCCTTGCTTAAGAGCTCTGGCTGCTGGACAAATTTTACACAAGGAAGCCTCTAAGCTGAGTTTTGGGGCCCCTTTAACTATCCACTCCCCACATCACTTGAAGGATCTTTTAGCTTATAAGGGCCTTCAAACCCTTCCTCCATCCAGAGTTCTGTCGCTCCTCACTTCCTTTCTGGAAAACCCTAATATTACTTTCCTCCCCTGCTCTGCACTGAACCCTGCCTCACTGCTCCCAATGACTCCCATGTCTAACACACCAACTCATAATTGCTTGGAAACCTTAGATGATTTCCTCCCCAGTCATTCTTCCATTTCTGAGGGACCACTCACCAAGCCTGACCTTATCTGGTTCACTGACGGCAGTTCCTTTAGGCAGAACGGCACTCATTACTCTGGATATGCTGTAGTTTCAGCCACTGAGATTATAGAGGCCAAAGCTCTGCCTTCAGGAACTACCAACCAGCAGGCTGAACTTATAGCAGCCACTCGTGCCTGCCTTCTAGCACAAGGCAAATCCCTCACCCTTTATACTGACTCAAAATATGTCTTCCATATCTTATTATCCCATGCTGCAGTATGGAAGGAGCGAGGCCTACTTACCACCAAAGGTAATGCGATCATTAATTCGGCTCTTATAACCAATCTGATAGAGGCCTCCCACTTACCCACCCAGTTGGGAGTTGTCCATTGTAGGTCCCATCAGAAGGACGGCTCTCTTATCACTGAGGGCAATGCCAAAGCTGACCAGGCGGCCCGAATGGCTGCTACCACTTCCAATTATGGCCCCCCTGGGGGACATATAATGGCCACTTTAGACAGCTCATCTGAAGCCCCTACTTCTTCCAGTAAGAACAAGGATCTTTTCAAGTTCCTTCATACTCTATTCCATTCCAATTCTCAGTCTTTAACCCTCTTTTTACAGAGCTTCTTCTCCCTCACCCCCTCTGACAAAGCCATGCTCCAAAATATAGCCTCTAATTGTCAGATCTGTCAGCGGACCAACCCTCATACTCCAATTTAAGGCCCAAACCTTTCCCTTCCCACCAAGCCCGGGGACACATTCCCGCTGCTGACTGGCAGGTAGACTTCACCAACATGCCCACAGTATGGCGCACTAAATACCTCCTTGTCTTTGTGGACACTTTCTCTGGTTGGGTTGAGGCATTTCCCACTTCCAATAAAAAGGCTTCCACTGTAGCTTCAATCTTACTGACAGACATTATCCCCAGGTTTGGTATGCCCACTTCCTTACAATCTGACAATGGCCCTGAGTTTATTTCTAGGATCACACAAAAGATCTCTCAAGCCCTCTCCTTCAAGTGGCATTTCCACTGTCCATATCGCCCCCAGGCTTCAGGGAAAGTGGAAAGGGTAAATCGTACTCTAAAGGAAGTCCTTACCAAATTGACAATGGAATTAAACTTAGACTGGGTCAAACTCCTTCCCTTGGCTTTGCTTCGAATAAGAGCTCTCCCTAAGAAACCATCTTTACTGTCTCCCTTTGAGATAATGTATGGAAGACCTCTTATACCCCCTGGGCTGGTCGTTTCACAAGGACCTCTCACCCGAGATTTGTCTTTGCCTCTCTTGTTTCATCTCCGCTCGGAACTCTGGAAATATCAGGACTGGCTTCTTCCGGACCCAGTCTCCTCTCCAAACACTCCTCCCTTAACACCTGGGAGTCTAGTCTATTATAACACCCCAGAGGAGAAAGGGCCTCTTGCCCCAAAATGGGAAGGCCCCTATCCTGTCATTCTCTGTACCCCCACCGCCGCCAAACTCTCCTTACCAGACAACCGTCTCACTCCCTGGATTCACATTTCTAGGTTGAAGCCATATCACCAGGAGGCCCCACCTGCTGACGACAGGACCACCCCAGAGGAACTCCAAGAATCACCTCCTGAACCTCCCCTTTACTCCTGCTCTCCACACCCATCTCACCCCTTTAAGTTGCGGCTCACACGGTGTTCTCCGCAGCCCAATTCCTCTTAAAGAAGGCACAATGAGCTCTCCCAACACCCTAGTCTTCTCTCTCTGCTTGTTTTTTGTGCTCTGCTTATTTTCTGTGCTCTGTCGGGACTGGCCTTTACCCTCCTCTCCTACCATGTATTTATTCACTCTTCGGGAAGGATACTCAGAACATGGCATGCAGAAGGTCCGCGCAGTGGATGCAACTACTTGCTTCATCCACAACTGCACCTCTATTTCCCTAAAATTGTCACCTTCAAGGACCTTCGTCCCTGGTAGCTGGAACTGGCCTTTCATTTGCTTCCTTTTTGATCAAACCAAAGACTATTGTCATTGGTGGCCTGAGATATATAATGGGTGCCCCTATTGGTCATGCAGGTTCCATGATGAACGTGGTAGCTATTCTTACCACTCACTTGGTTACCCTGAAGGGTGGACTTCTAGTTACCTAAAGTGGCATAAAGGCTCTTCATCCGATAACAATGGATGGTATACTTTAGATATACCTGACCCCAAGGCCAAACGTTGGGACTATGTTGAGTTTGCTGTCTATGCTCGGACAACCTCAGCCAGACCCACAGGGTGGATGACTGTTGGCCGCACCCTGATTACGCCACCTAAAGCAACCATCCAGGTAGTCGAACACATCAAGGAGTCAGAATCAAAACTTCGAGATCTTATCCATAGCCCATCCAAAGAGGATTCAGAGCCTTCAACCCCCTTAGGCCCCCCTCCCACATGGCTCAATTTGCTACACCAAACTCTTCGATTATTAAACTCCACCCCTCTTTCTGTGCCTACTTCTCAGTGCTTTCTCTGTGCTTCACTTAGTCGTCCACTTCTAGCAGCGGTCCCATTAGCGGCAGGAAATATTTCAACAAAAACCTACAATTTCTCTAAGAAAGGACAACACCTACATGTGACACGTATCCCACTGTGGGAAAGTTATTCCACCAATACTTCATTTCCTTTCATCTGTTTCCACCTGCCAACAATGAATCCTTTACCCATTTGTTCCTTGAGCTATAGCACCCCATTGAGCCCTGCGTTTATGCAACCTGGACATTTCCTCTGGTGTAACGGGTCTTTAAGTACCTCAACGATCAATGTCTCTGGCACCTGCTTCTTGGTTACTGTAGTTCCTCAGCTGTCTTTGTATACTCCCACCGAATTCCGGCAGCTGGCCCTATCTTCCCGCACCCGTAGGGCAGTCTTTCTGCCGGTTCTGGTAGGCCTCACTTTAACAACCTCAGTGGCAAGTCTCGGACTCTCTCGTGGAGCTATAGGTCATGCTCTGTGGGCATCCAATGACCTGCAACAAAAACTGCAGGAAGCACTCGATACCACTGCTGAGTCTCTGGGCTCCTTGCAGCGGCAGGTTACTTCATTGGCACAAGTGGTTTTACAAAACCGAAGGGCGATTGATCTTCTCACTGCAGAAAAAGGGGGTACATGCCTGTTCCTCAGAGAGGAATGTTGCTACTATGTTAATGAGTCTGGGCTAATAGAAAAAAACGTTGTTAAATTGCAGGAATTATCGACCCAACTGCTCAAACCCACCTCCTCTAATCCCATAACGGGGTTCTTCCAATCCTCTCTTGCCACGTACTTACTACCTATCTTGGGGCCCCTTATTGGGATGATCCTTTTTTGTGCTCTATTGCCCTGCATAATGAAGTTCCTTCAAACCCAATTGCAGAAAATTTCTAATCAAACTTTCAACCAGCTTCTGCTTAGGCACTACCAGCCTCTGATGACCGATGAACCCCCAACATCTCCAAGAGAACAGTTCACTCAGTGCTGAAGCTCATTACCAGGCACGATGGAATGCAACGGACATCAGACAGCGGGAGACAACGAGCTCGGAGAACCTCTTAATCTGCCATCCTGGATTCATGAGTCTTTATGTCCTTCTAAGCTTCCTCATGGCCCTTGGCCTCTTCTCTGTCAGTCCCCCAACATGGAACTTCTGCCAAAAATTGACCTTTGCTTTAATTTTTATCTTCATTCTGTTTTTATTCGCTCTGATCTTCTTCAGGTGCTGGTGACGCCATGTCCAGGCAACGCTTCCAGTATTTCCTAGAGTCTCTGTTACAGGACCAGTGGCTGATACCAACAATCTCCTCCATCCAGGACTGGTTCGATGCCATAGACAACTTGTGGCTTCAGGGAACTTTCACAGACTTCACCCCTACGGAAGTAGCTGTCTATAGCCACTGGGTTTTATTTCTGGCTGCCATGATATCCCCAGACCTGCCCCCCGAGCATTCCTCCACTTCCCTTTCTAGGCCCCACAGCGCCCCCACACAGCAGGAAGCAGCCGGATCTGACCAACGACGCCCCACTTCCTAAGAAAACAAAAAGGGAGGAATGTTGGGAAAAGTATAAACGGCAGCCATACCCCAGAGAAAAAACCCCAACATGGCGCCTAAGCATCTCTTCTTCCTACCTTCTTTTTTTCTGCAGTGGCGCAAAAAGTTCCCTCCCGTGTGAACTCTCCCGCCGGCGCCAATTTCAAATCTCGCTGGCAGGGAACCTTAGCCCCAATGAGAACTAATTCCTGGGTTCCGGAGATGATATCTGAAAGAACTTGCCAATAAACGGGTTGCCTGCCATTTATCTAAGCCCTACCATCTCCCCCTTAGTTCTATATAAGCACACTGGTTTTTGCAATAAAATTGGAATTCTCCCGGCGAAGTGTCTTTGCGTGGGGAATTCTTTCACTTTGTTTAGCTTTTATTTGGAAGATCTGTCCAGTGATGAAAGAGGTGTGTTAAAGTCACCCGGTATTATTGTATTATGGTCTATTTGACTCTTGAAGTTGAGAAGAGTTTGTTTGATGAGCATAAATGCTCCATTTTGGGTGGAATATATATTTATAATTGTTATATCTTGTTGATGTTTGGTTTCCTTAAGCAATATGAAATGGCCTTCTTTATCCCCTTTGGTTAACTTTGGCTTGAAGGCTACATTATTTGATACGAGAATGGAAACTCCTGCTTGTTTACGCAGTCCATGTGAACGGTATATTTTTTCCCCAACCTTTTACCTTTGGTCTGTGGATGTCTTTTCCTTTGAGATGAGTATCTTGAAGGCAGCATATTGTTGAGTCTTTTGTTTTTTAAGTCCAATCTGCCAGTCTCTATCTTTTGATTAATGAGTTTAGGTCATTAACATTCAGGGTTATTATTGAGACATGGTTTGTAATCATAATCATTTTTGTTTGTTTTTGGTATTTAACTTGACTTGGTTTCTCCTTTTATTGTTTTTTCCTTTAGTGTAATACTTCCCTTTGCTGATTTTCATTATTGTTTTTCATTTCCTCCTCATGGAATATTCTGCCGAGGATGTTCTGTAGTGCAGGCTTCCTAGTTGTAAATTCTTTTAACTTTTGTTTATCATGGAAGGTTTCTATTTCATCATCAAATCTAAAGCTTAATTTTGCTGGATGTAAGATTCTTTGTTGGCATCCATTTTCTTTCAGAGCTTGGTATATGTTATTCCATGATCTTCTAGCTTCAAGGGTCTGGATTGAGAAATCTGCAGATATGCTATAATTGGTTTCCCCCTATATGTAATCTGACTCCTTTCTCTTGTCACCTTTAAAATTCTCTCCTTATTCTCTGTGTTAGGCATTTTCATTATAATGTGTCTTGGTGTGGATTTGCTGTGATTTTGTACATTTGGTGTCCTGTAAGCCTCTTGTATTTTATTTTCCAATTCATTCTTTAGGTTTGGAAAAATTGCTATAATTATTACATTGAATAGATTGATCATTCCTTTGATTTGTAACTCTGTGCCTTCCTCTATCCCAATAATTCTTTTTTTTTAAGAGAGAGAGAGAGAGAGAGAAATTTTTTTTTAATATTTATTTTTTAGTTTTCGGTGGACACAACATCTTTGTTTGTATGTGGTGTTGAGGATCGAACCCGGGCCACACGCACACCAGGCAAGCGCACTACCACTTGAGCCACATCCCCAGCCATATCCCAATAATTCTTTAAATTTTGTTTTTTCATGTTATCCCATAATTCATGGATGTTCTGCTTATGGTTTCTTACCATCTTCACTGTGTGATCAACTTTATTTTCAAGATTATACATTTTGTTTTCATTGTGTGAGGTTCTGTCTTCCAAGGGATCTAATCTGTTGGTGATGCTTTCTATTGAGTTTTTAATTTTTTAATTTATTGTTCTTTTTTTTAATTGCTTTTTTTAAACATATGACCCCAGAATGCATCACAATTCTTACAACACATATAGAACACAATTTTTCATATCTCTGTTTGTATATAAAATATGTTCACACCAATTCATGACTTCATATGTGTACTTTGGATAATGATGACCATCACATTCCACCATCATTGCTAACCCTGTTCCCCTCCCCTTCCACATCTCTGCCTTATCTAGAGTTCGTCTATTCCCTCCATGCTCCTTATTCCTACCCTACTATGAGTCAGTCACCTTATATCAGAGAAAACATTCACCATTTGGTTTTGTGGGGGGGATTGGCTAACTTCACTTAGCATTATCTTCTTCAACTCCTCCATTTACCTGCAAATGCCATGATTTTATTCTCTTTTATTGCAGAGTAAAATTCCATTGTGTATATATGCCACATTTTTTTAATCCATTCACCTACTAAAGGGCATCTAGTTTGGTTCCACAATTTAGCTATTATGAATTGTGCTGCTATAAACATTGATGTAGCTATGTCCCTGTGGTATGCTGTTTTTAAGTCCTCTGGGTATAGACCAAGGAGAGGGATAGCTGGGTCAAATGGTGGTTCCATTCCCAGTTTTCCAAGGAATCTCCATAGTGCTTTCCATATTGGCTGCACCAATTTGCAGTCCCACCAGCAATGTATGAGTGTTCTTTCCAATCTGTGTACCTTTCATTTCCTTTTCTTACCTTATTATACTACATTGAACTTCCAGTATGATTTTGAGTAGAAGTGGTGAGAGAGGACATTCTTGCCTTATTCCTAATCTTAGGGAGAAAGCTTCTAGTTCGCAAAATTAAATATGATGTTAGCTGTAGTTTCTTGTAGGTAATCTTTGACGATCCATGAGTCTATAATGATAGTTAAAATAAAATTAGATGATTATCTTCTGAGTTTGACAAGAGACCAGTTAAATATGTCAAAATCTAGATGCATAAAAGTCTCAAATATTTATATGGAACTATACCACTGGGGGGGGGGGAATGAGGAGAAGTGTTTTCTTTTAAATGTATTTCATTCCATAAATGAAGAAAAAATAGTAGAATATCATAATCAATGTTTTATATTCTTCAGTGAGTTTGTAGCCCTAGGCTTAATCATCAGTGGCTGCTTAGATGAAAAAAAGAATGACACTTTGACATAATTTGGCTCCTGATCAAAGAATTCTACCACGTGTAGTCTTTCCAAAAGGGATAAATATAAGTAAGAGCAAATCTCTGGATCCAACTTCCAATTTTCAGGAAATACTGAGGAAAAAGAATATGTTGAACTTTACCATGTGTATGCAGTCAGAAAAATTTTAAGGAAAAGAGAGGGATGGAGGAAAAATCTACAGATAAAAAGACTTAAAAGATATACACAGACTGTAAAAAGTAGTTAAGACTATATTGTGGATATACACTTGGTGTTAGAGCTGTACACTTAGATGATAAAAGAATAAAGTGTGAGGAAATGATCACTATAAATATCAGGAGAGTGGGCAGTTTAGAGGGGAAAGAGAGGCTACAACTAGACCTTTTTAATAACAAAATTATAGACCTGGATTGTGGTTACAAGAGTGTTTTTTTTATTAACTAAGCTATATATTTATTTCATGTGGTTTTCTGTATGTCTGTTTTATTTCATAATACAAAAGATTTTAACAAGAAAGGGTCTGTGTGTGTGTGTGTGTGTGTGTACATATATTGAAATCAGGACTAGTGTCTGACTTTTTTTTCTTTGTTACCTACTTCACTTACTTAGCATAGTACCCAGATATAAGTATATGCCCAAGAAGCAATAATTGAATGAATAATTATATAATATTTTTATAATTAAGCTCTTGTACAAAATCAGTAAGTTAGATTATGTCTCCTCCCCAAACTGCCAATGAAAACCTTAATGTAATATCTTGTCTCCCAATATAATTTATAAATCAGATATAATTTAATTTTTTATAATTTTTTTAGTTGTAGGTGGGACACAATATCTTTATTTCATTTTATGAGGATCAACCCAGAGCCTCACGCATGCCAGGAAAGCACTCTACCACTGAGCCACAACCCCAGCCCATATATGCTTTAATTTTTAAAGACCAAAAAGAATTTTCTTATTTTAATAAATTGACTTCAAGACTTTTAGATACTTCACAATTTTCTCAGTTGGGTCTTAAAAATATACCTGATGGCTATGAAAAATAAGACTTTTTTTGATACCAAGAATAAATAGATTGAGAATAAATAAATATTAATGATCAAATTCAGTTGAACATTTAAAAAGAATAGTGGTTTATGTGGTTAAGAATAGTGGAGAATGCAGTTAATCAATGCATTAAGATACACAGCAGCTGCACATTCTTGTATATAATGCTTAAAACAAGGAAGTCCTTTTGTTAGACATTACTGTGCTCAGCCAAACTGTTCTGCATTGAAGACATCCAAACAGGATGACTCAGACAAGAATCTTACCTGGTTATGTAACAGAACAGTTTTCAGTGGTTTAACACATCTCAGTTTCCACCCCTAGAATGCAACTTCTAGCTAGGCCATTCTGGCAGGGCTAGACTGAGAGGGCAGGTCCCATTCTGTGAGGGAACCACTCACTTACTTAGTGGTTTCACTTACTGCTTTAGAATTCTACCTATTGTTTGGGCTTGGATGTAGCTCAGTGGCAAAGCACCTGCCTTGCATTTGCAAAGCCCTGGGTTAGACCCCCAGTTCCAAAAAAGACACCCCCCCCCAAAAAAAAAGAACCCCACCAAAGAAAATAAGATTAAAAAAAAAGAATTCTACCTGTTGTTTTATCTGACTAGTTTCAATTGATTCTTTTTAATAATGTTTAAAGAAGTTATTTTAGTTTGGAACTTAATAAACACAAAGCACAGTTCATTCCGTATGTGTATACTGAATGCACATACACAGTATGCCATTTATTAAATGCCTAATGATACCAAAGGTTCTCACCAAAATAGTATACAGTGGGACTTTATTAAGGAATTGGTAAAAGTCCAACTCTGTGTTCTAGTTCAGTCTAGATAATCTTTTCTCAACTTAATTCTATATCAGTTCCTAATCATCCTGTATGTTTTGTGAGGATCTGTCCCTTTACTGTTTATTCAGTCAAACCAATCCCTTTCTGGCATGAGGGCTAAAGCAGTAATTGATGAAGATTCCAAGTTTCCCTTTGCAGCTGTATTTATGTGACTCTAAGCACTTGCTGTCCCTACTTGGTATAGAATTTTGCTGTGCAGAAACTTGAAGCCATCCATTCAACCCATGTATATTTTGTGAAATTGCTGATGGCAGTTGCTTTTACATGTTTACTCTCTTGACATTGGTATAAGGCAATAGATTTAGGTAAACCATGGTTTTTGAAAAGTCTTAACCACTGTAACTGCATAAGGATGTACTTTTTAATCCATCTAGGCTGCAATACTCTGGAGCTTTTGTTTAATATTTCTTAATGTCTTAGATATGTACTAGTATTCTGTATACTCCTCTATTTGTAAAAAATAAGTTCTTGCACTCATCTCCAAAAGACTTGGTTTTATGATCCTTTTTTATCTTCTTTTCATCTTTTCAGAGGAACATTTTTAGTGAGAGATTTTCTGATACAAAAATTGACTCATGCATTCACAATTATTGGGGCAGAAAAGCTGTATTTCAAACCCCCCAACCACCACATACTTTTGACAGAATGGACAGTGAGATTTTTATGTCTTCTCAAAAGATACTTTCAAATTCTGCGGCCTTCTGTTTGATGTTAAAATGTGCTTCTAGTCATTTGAGTTTAAAATTACAGAGAGAGCTGCCTGGACAGACCACCCAGGCTGGGTTCAAAGAAGTGCACTAAGACAGGTGCTCTTCAAATACAGGTTGTCTTTTCAAACAAGTTTACTGAGTGGACAGGTTTTTTTCTGACCCTGAAATGTTTGGCTCTCCCTCCCTTTTTTCCCCTTCTTTGTGGAAGTTTCTTGGGAGAGTTTTGCAAGCATTCAGATTGTACAGATGGACATTCCATTTCCAAGTAAATGAGTTTCTTTAACATAGAGCACAGAGGGCATTAGGTAGGACATACTCCCAGATCATGTGTTGTTCACTTTTTTATGTATGTTTATTTATAATTCATTAATTGTTTACCAGAGATTTGAGACAAGTAGTAGGAATTCTGCTCATAAAATGGAAAAATAGAAATTAAAAATCAAAGCCATAAAAATATAGATCAAAACAAAGGGAAAAAATGATATTATTATAGGACTATGATGTTCTACACATCATTCTAAATATAATACCCCCATACATATTTTTTAAAAGCCTTTGGGGATTACAGTTTTGTATGTTAACTCTGCCATAAAGCTATGTTGCACAAAAGAATGTGATATTGGCACACAAATAGAGTTATAAATTAGGAAACCAGGGAATATATTCTGCATATAGTCATGATAAAGGTGACATTTCAAACCAGTGGATAAAGAACAGATAACTCAGTCATATCATTACTGAGAAAATAAATTGAGGCTCTTAACTCATATTATATACCAGAATAAACTCAAAATGAATTAAGTGGCTTATAAAACCATAAAATTGTCACAGTAACAATTTGAAAAAAATAAATGAGTATTTGTTACCCTATCTCATTGTGAGAAAGAACTTTTAAAACATAAAAAGGAGGCAGAATAAAGTAAGCCACAAAGAAAAATCATTGGACTACATAAAATTATTCAGCTTCTATATATTAAAAATACCTTAAAATAACCTAAGCAAATTGAAAGACTAGAAGAAAGTACTAACATGTATTAACCCTTTGTGTATTTATAATGATAAAATTTAATAAATCATTTTAAAAGATGAGAATCTTTAATAAAAGTATAAAAATTCAGAACTAGAACAAAATATAAGTATACATAACATCTGTATTTTGAAAAAAATAAAGTTAATCTCTCCTCTATACCTTCTAAAACAAGTTTATATTATGGATTTGAATGCAAAATCCACAAAAGTACCAAAATTAAATATAAAAGAATATTTTTATAATCTGAACATAGAAAGGCCTTTCTATATCTGACAGGAAATCCAGATGTATTGAAGGAAATCTTGGCAGACTTAATATCAAGTAAAAAATTTTTTAAAACTAAAAAATTTAGATAGCAACATACTGCAAAAGTTATTTGTACCATATGATGGAATAGTTAATGTGATTGTCAATAAAGAAACTTCTAAATCAATAAGAAAAACACAAAAATCCCATTAGAAAAATGGGTAAAAGGCACACAATTATAATTCAGGAAAATACAGATAGCTATAACAAATAAATACTTTTTTAAAAACCTTTTAATAATACTACTAGTAAAAGGAATAAAACCTTTAAAAATACCATTTGTATTTAGCTATCAAATTGATAAAGATATATTTTAATGAAGTTTTTCATTGTTAGTGAAAACATGGGAAAAATCTTTTTCTGGGAGTAAAAATGGATTTAAGTTTTCGTTTTATTCTGGAGGGCAGCTTGAATTTGACAGTACCTACAGAAAGCCTTCAAAATGTTCAGTTCTGCCAGGCACAGTGACACACGCCTATAATCCCAGTAACTCAGGAGACTGGGACAGGAGGAAAGCCAGCCTTAGCATCTTAGCAAGGCCCGAAGTAACTTAGTGAGACCCTGTCTCAAAATTAAATATAAAAAGGGCTGGGGATGTGACTTAGTAGTTAAGCGCCCCTGAGTTCAATCCCTGGTATATCCTCCCTCCCCCTGCCACCAAAAAAGTTCAATTCCTTTGATCCATACTTTCATTACTGGAAATTTATCCTAAACAGCAGGCAGAATGGTACAAAATGATTTATTCACCAGCCTTTGCAGACATGGGTTGTGCTGTTAAGCCTCCCAGCTCTCATCTACTATCCTATGTTTGCAGAGTTTCCAAAGTGCACAAGATGTCTCCCCAGCTCTACACCCTGAGAATTATATCTAGGATGCAGGCATGACCAGGCTTTACAACCCAGCATATCCACTCCATGTTTTTACTATGAAACTAAAGAAGTAAAAAAGTAAGGACATCCCAAACTCTAGAAATTTAAGAGTTTGAGGCAGCTGTGTCTAGCATCCAAAGTTACAATGTCCATTCAGGCTATGGTGTATAGTGCCCAGTGATCTATTTTTATTTGCTTTAGGGCTTTTTGTTTGTTTTGTTTTGTTTTTGTTTTAATAGACCAGTTCAGTAGTTTGTGATTTGCGTATTAGACCTGAAAGTGTAGCACCTATGCCTGAGCTTTCCAAATTCTATGATGTATTAACTAGCCTGTCACTTAATTTTCTTTCTGTTTCCATCAGCTGGAACTTTTTTCTTCTTGTGGATTGCAACTATTACCTCTGACTTATTTTATAATACTGAAAGTTGGGCACAACAATAGTAAGAGATTGTTGAACCGAAATTTTATGTCCATAGGGTGAGGCACTGTACAGTCTTTTAAAAATATTTCTCAATTTAAATATTCTAATTAGAAGAGGAATTTAGAATAATACATTAGGTATTAGAAAATTGTTCCAAGACTTCTAGGTTGACTCCAAAAAACAATATCAATCTGATCCACTGGGGGTGCTGTTCCCTCTGAGACCAACAAAGGTTAGGTAGAAAAAATAATAATAAAATCAATTTAAAAAATAGATGGAAAAGAAAGAAAATACCACCCCTTAACTACCACCCCTTAACTATCTCAAACCCATGAAACCACATAATGGATACCTGAAGCTTCAGTCAGAGACTAGGAAATTAAATAAAGTAGCACAGGTTACCCCACTGGTTCTTTTCTCTTCCTCCTGCTCCTCCTCCCCCCGCTACCCCCTTCCACCCACACACACTGGGGACTGAACCCAGGGGTGCTTTACAACTGAGCTACAGTCCCAACCCTTGTCATTTTTATTGATATTAATAAATATGGGCTAGAGATGTGACTCAGTGGTAAAACACCTGGGGGTTCAATTTCTGGTACCAAAAAGAAAAAAATGCAAATTGCTTGACATCACTCCCAGAGTTTCTGTTTATTAGATCTGAAGTGAAGCCTGAGAGTTTGCATTTCTTACAAGTTCCCTGATAATATTGATGCTGATGATCCATGGATCACACTTTAAGAACTACCATCCCAGAGGATTGGTTGTAAAGAACTAAATCAAAACATTTATGGGACTTAAGCAAGAGATTTACTCAGATAGGCCAGAATAAACATTGATCACTCAGGCAATGCAGCTTTCAGTCACAGTATTCAAAATACCCAGGAAAGGGCCAGCCATGACCATTGAGAATGTTGCTTTAAAAGTTTCTTTGGATGATGGCATTTTTTTTTTTAATCCTATAGGCAAAAATATTTCTTTGATCATTTTGACCTTAAACTGTTTGGGCCCATGACCAAATTGTGCTCCATCGGAATGATGTCCTCTTCTACCCAAACAGCCTCCAGGGAAGGTGTTGCCTCACATAGAAAGTCTCTAGTTTCTCCTCATGCCTCCTGTCTTCTTTTATCTTCTGCCCTTATCCCAGACCATCAGATCTGATAACTGTCTCTTTTCTGGATATTTATTATGATGATGATGATGATGATGATGATTTTAATGTGGTGCTGAGAATCAAACCCAGTGCTTCACATGTGCTAAGCAAGTATTTTACTACTGAGCTCCAGCCCCAGCCCTCTTTTTCTGGATATTATTTGAAGGATCAAAGATGATATTTAATCTTAGGTTATTAAGAAACAGTCAAATAGACTAATAAATATGTTTTCACTGTTTACAGTTGCAACCAGTAGAAATAAATAAGAGATGTTAGTTACTACTGAACCCTGGGCTTTGGAGGAAAATTAGGTGCTTTTATATCTAGTTGATAGGCCTTGTATCTTATAGTACTTGGCTTGTTATTTTTAGAGTTAATTTCCATCCCATGCCTGTTCCTTTGGCAGTTCATTTTATGTATTTTAAATTGTTTGGAGAAGAGCTTCTCGTGTTTTACAAATGCTGTTTTTCTCTTTCTATTAGGTCTCTTTGCAATGCAATCAATGTTTACAACCTCACCTGTAATAACTGTTCAGAAAACTGCACCGATGTTCTGTTTAGTAACAAGATTACCTTCTTAATGGACCTCCTGATACACCAGTTGATGGTATGTAATATTATTGCTTTGAAAATTAAAAGCAGTTAAAGTTTGAGAAATATTCCCTGTGGAGAAAACTAAAAGAATTCTGTTTATTTACTCTCCATATTGGAGGGGGGGGGAAGTGAAGATGATTAGGTAGGTAAAATAGGGATCAGCAGGAAAAAAACCTTAATTTAAGAAAATGTGCATTGAATTCTCATACATTTAATATTTAATAGATGATAGATGTGTGACACTTGCTAAGAACACAAATTGGCATGGTTAGATTTGGCTTTGGAACCTGGTGGACCCAGTGCCAAACCTCTGAAGCCACAGGAATGAGTTCTATGGAAGGGAAGAAAGCTGAGAAAACCTCAAAACCTCTCACCAGCTTAGTTTAAAAGGTCAGTTTGAAAAGGACTTTTTGATAGTCATTTAGATTTTTTTTTTTTTAGAAACTCCTCTGTAGGGACAAACCTGTTATACTTTTAAAATAGGAGCAAACAGCCAACTATAACCTAAAATTTTACTTCAGCTCACAGATGTTGAAAGAGGTAAGCTCAGTGGAATACCCAAACATTTAGGTCTGTCATCCACAATCTCCAGAACAGAACTCTGAGGCCAGAAGTTTCCTGGTGAGGTTTCTGAGTCCCTGAGGTACTGGCACAAAATCCCTCTCAAGCTGCAAGATTACAACATAGGACATTTATTTTTCAGAACTGATTTACTTTTACTCAGCACAGAGTTCTAATAGCTCTTCCTTACACTCTATAACTTTTGCTCCCTTCCTCCCTCCATCTGGTTAATTCTTACACGTTTTGCAGATTCTAATAGGCATAATGGTGCCTTCATGATTAAATCTTCTCTAACCTGATTCTTTCCCCAATTCCAGGTTAAGAATATTTCTTATGTGATTCTAGATATTACATCTCTCACAGAATTGATTACATTGAATTGTCACTATTTACTTGTCCATTTCCCCATCATTAGCCATGAAAGTGTTTAGGACAGCAGGTACCTAATCACTATCTCTGAGATTCTAATACAGGACCTGGCACTTAGTAGGTTTAGCATACCATTGAATGAATGTATGAGTGAATAAATTAATCTTTATATATTGCAGGCTAGAAATCAGAAAGGTAATTATGAAGCCCTTACAGGCAGGCATACTGACAATGAGAGAGAAGAGCAGTACAGGAGAATAAAACAAGATAGATATAGAGCAGAACTATTACACAAACAACAATGGCTGTTTATAGTGATGTCAGTGAATCATCTGTCACAGACTAAATAAATTATATATGGTTTTATCACAAAAGTCATTATAATATGGATGAGACATTTTATCAAAAAAAATCTTCAAAAATAGTTGAAAGACAACACAAAGAGAAAGTTTAGCATTTGTTGTTTAGCCTTACATCTCAGGTATTTTGATATATATTGCCTCACTTAATTTTCAAACCAGCCTTATAAAGTCATTATTAATCTGTTTCACAGATTAGGAAACTTGAATCACCAAGAGGTTGACTTTCCCAAGGCTACAT
The DNA here is from genome assembly GCF_047511675.1 of Marmota flaviventris. NCBI lineage: Eukaryota > Metazoa > Chordata > Mammalia > Rodentia > Sciuridae > Marmota > Marmota flaviventris. The sequence goes on from NC_092499.1 coordinate 121,706,843, forward strand.
AGATGTAAGCCAAGAGTCAATCATAGGTCTGTCAAATTGAGACCAGTAACTGACCAATATTTTTCAAAATGTCCATTTCCTGAAAGACAAGAAAAAAAGTGAGGAACTCAGGCTGGGGATGTGGCTCAGTGGTAGGGTGCTTGCCTGGAATACCAAAAAAAAAAAAAAAAAGTGGAATTATCACTGTATGGAAGAGTCTAAGGAGACATAACAAATGTAATATGTGATCCTGGACCAGATAAAGAACATTAATGGGAAAACTGGCTAAATATTCATTTTTTCCTTTTCCTTAATTGTGCTATGATTTTATAAGAGGTTTGTAGGGGATTCTGGGTGAAGGGAACTTTCTACTCTGTTTATAACCTATTTGGTGGTTTAAAATGATTTCAAAATCAGATTGAAAACCAAAATCTAGACCCTACATTCTCCCACTGTTCCATGCTATATCATCTGGAATAAACTTACTCTTTAAAACTTATTCTCTATTGGTAATATAAGAGACATTACTTTGAACAGAACAGGTAACTGAAGAGAATGGCATTTGAAATGTGAGAGAATGAACAAGGCGACTTACCGAAAGAATCTTCCATCTTATCACACACAAGCTTCTGAGGGACTTCTCATATCTAAACCATAACACCTAATTACATCCCAAAGACCCTACCTCCGCATATCACATAGGGAGTGAAATTTCAACATTTGAATTTGGGGAGGGATACAAACATTCCATCCAAAACACATAGTAAAAGAATGGTATAATGATGACCCGAACAGAGTGGTGGGAGCACAAAAGAAGGTGTTCATCACAAAGGAGGAACATTTGAACTAGTTCTGACTTCTTCATAGTAGCTATCATTTATTAAGTTCCAACCATATTCCAGGAGCTTCTAAGTACCTTGATTATGTCTTTCTTCATTAAATGCCCCAGTTTCTTTGAATAAAATTCCCTTGTTTGTGACCTCAAGATTTCTTAACACTCAAAAAGGCTTTTACTCTCTTCACCAATTGATTTCACCATATTCTGTTCATTCTGCTCTGTGAATTTTGCTTAGTTCGTAACTGGGATCCAAGGACATTTGTTTGCCAGATACATTTTATCCTTCCTTTCCTTATACATGGCATTTCCTGGTTTTTTCTTTTAGTCTCTTTATTCTATAGCTGTCAATTTTAATGTTGTTGTGACTGGGTTTGTGGCAGTAAGCAGCAAAGGATGTGTTTCCTGGTTTGGGGTAACTAGTGATGGTGGTTTTTATGTTTCTGGAAATCATTTGAGTGCATTTCCATTTTTCTTGCTAGCTGAATTTAATGTGCATGTAACTGAAATATGGACTACTAACTTATTCATGCCCTTTAATAAGAGGTAAGAAAATAGTCATTGGCACATTTTTCAGAAGGAAAAGGAAAAATACAAAAGAGGCTAATTAATTGTGATCTGGTAGAATTTATAAAATACTTGATTATCAGGTACTTCAGCCTTTCTGGTTCTTTGGCAAATCCAGATGCTTTAGAAGACATCTTTTTTCCAATCTAGCTTCTTAGAGTTTTGTTTTAGCACTTTTATATTTCATTTCAATTATCCTTTTCAAAGCACTGTTCAGATGCCACAGTTACAGAGGAGGTACATTAATATAATTCCTTCACTCTAGAAGCCCACAGTTAAGAAGGGAAGAAATTACATACCAAAATATCAGAGACAAACTATGAGTAGTGCTATAATGTTATCAGAATCACAGAGTAGCCCAGGAAACATAGTAGAGTATCTAGCTCATAATAGGTGCCTGTTAAAGATTTCAAGAAGGAATTCTACTTGAGAATTCAGCAGGCTTTGGGGAAGAAATGGATTTGGTTAATGCCTCAAATATAAATAGAATTTCTATAATTCTGAATTTATTATTTTCATAAAATATAAGTGAGCACTTGTAACACTATAAAAGTACATGCTTTTTCTGGCAGTATAAATGAAGATTTTGAATTTTTAGGATAAGCTCTCAAGGAATTTATTTGGATCTCTGCAAAACCAGGTTATTTAGACAAGTTTCCCCCAAGAATAGAAACTAACACCCACAAATTATCTTCCATGAAACTTGAAAGCTTTAAAATATGTTAAAATTGATTTCTATCTTCATTCATTAAGGAATTATTAAGCATCTTTTCTGAGCCTAGATCACTTCAGTGACCTGTAGCCTTAAGATGTCCCCTTAAGGAGATCAGACATACACATTGGAAGGCAAAAAAAAAAAAGATCAATGAAACAAGCAAAATAGCAGAATGGGAAGCCCCAGCTTTCATTCCCCCACAAAGACATTGATTTAACAAGAATATACTCGCCAGTGTATCTTTATGAGAACTCCAGAAACCAGTTAAGAGTTGCTGTATCCCAGACAAACTCAAAGCCAAGAATAGCCACATTGAAACAAGTAAGAAGAGCTGTTTTCACTTTACCTATGATCACCTACCGTTTCACAAGCCAACATAACTTCATGGCAGGGGAGAAGCTCACGGCTTCTTGAAGGTGTAGGGAAAGAACATTGGAACTTACACCAGTGTTTCAGCTTTTTGAAAGGATGCCTGCAGAAGTGATTTCTGTCTTTGCCTCACTCAGAGCTCTGAGAGACCCAGCATAGTTTGGATGCCGTGTGGCAACTGAATCCAAACAACAGCAGGGACAACTTACTGTAGCATCAGAGGGCCTGTACGACCATAGAGGCCAGTGCAGCTTGGCATGACCAGGAGAAGGCATTCAGCCTTCGGTTTCTTCCTTACAAAGGAAGAAGAGTGAGCATGTATTTATATTCCAGCTTTTTAAAGGTATATCTGAAGGACTGCTGTCTGTCTCACCTGTCTTAGGGAGGCTTGCCTCTGTAGAACCAAAGAACTTGTGAGGATTAAGGCCAAGTCCAAAGGCATTACGAGATTATGGACCTCTTGAAAAAGAAAGTAGCCATCCTCTCCCTGAGAAAGTGCATGTGTAACTCAGAGAAACTGCATCCCCAAAAAAAGATTTTAGAGGCTCCCAAAACCTCTAGCCAGGATGATTGATGAGGATCTTCCCCTGTAAGAAGCTAGTTCATAAAGACCAGGAGAGGTAGATATTTTCTGAAATGCACAGATCCCATTAAAAGTTATAAGATACATAAAGAAACAGGAAAACATGGCCTTAACAAAGGAACAAACTAATCTGTCTTAAGCAGTCCTAAAAAAAATAGATTTTGTATGAATTACTGGACAGAGAATATAAAACAGCTGTCATAAAGAGGCACTGTGATCTCAAGAAAACATTGGGAAAAATGAGAATATCAACAAGGATAGAAAACAGAACAAAGAGCCAAATAAATTTTGGAACAGCAAATAATTGCATTGAAAAACTGACCTTAGGGGTTCAGCAGCAGACTTGATCAAGCAGAAGAAAGAATCAATTCAAAGGTCATTTAAAATTATTCAGTCAGAAGGTCAAAAAGAAAAAATAATTTAAAAGAGTGATGAAAGCCTAAAGGACATGTAGTATAGAATGAAGCCAACCAATATATGCATTGTGAAAATTGTAAAGGAGAAAAGAAAAAGATGCAGAAAGTTTACTTTTAAAAATAATGGCCAAAAACCTTTCCAAATCTGGGGCAGGTAAATGCATATCCAGATTCAGAAGCTCAAAGTATCCCAAATAAAATAAACTCAAAGAAATGCACACCAAGGGCTAGGGATATAAATCAGTGATAGAGCACTGACCTAGAAGTACACACCAAATCACATTATAATAAAGTTGTCCAAAGTAAAACCCAGCCAGACATGGTGGTGCATGTCTATAGTCCCAGTGGCTGGGGAGGCTGAAACAGGAGAATCGTGAATTCAAAGTCAACCTCACTAAGCAACTCAGTGAATCCCTGTCTCTAAATAAAATACAAAATAGGGCTGGGGATGTCGCTCAGTAGTTTAGTGCCCCTGAATTCAATCTTTAGCATCCAAAATAAATAAATAAACAAAGTAAAAACCAGAATGTTAAGCAGTAAGAAAAGAATGAATTGCCAAATACAAGGGAACATGCATAGTACTACCAGTTAATTTCTCAGTAGAAATCCAGCCAGAAAGAAATGGAATGATAATGTTCCAAAGTGAAAGCAAGAGAAAGCCTCCACAACATTGACCTTGGCAGTGAAACAAAAGCACAGGCAACAAAAGCAAAAATAGATAAATGGGACTACATTGAACAGAAAATCTTCTGCATAGCAAAGAAAACAATCAACAAAGTGAAAAGATGACCTACAGAATAGGAGAAAATATTTGCAAACTATATATCTGATAAGTAGTGCTATAGTCTTAATGCTTATGACTCACCAAACTTCATATATTGAAACTTAACCACCAATGTTATACATTAGGAAGAGGGGTCTGTGGAAGGTAATTAGATCATGGTGGTAGGGCACTGCTGAGTAGGATTAGTGTCCTTATAAAAGAGACTCCCAAAAGCTGCCTTGCCCCTTTACCATATGAGGACACAACCAGAAGGTAGATCTCTGGTGGTGGGTACCCACTTTCTGGTGGGCTCTCACCAGATAATGAATATATCAGCACCTCAATCTTGGACTTCTCACCCCACTAAACTGCAAGCATTGAGTTTTTGTTGATTACAAGTTACCCAGTTTATGGTATTTTTCTATAGCAGCTCAAAGAGTCTAAGGAATTAATATCCAAAATATATAAGGAAATACTAATAGCAAAATATACCTAAATGATCTAGTTAAAAATAGGTCGTGAATAGACATATCTCTAAAGGTGATGAACAAATGGACAACTGGTATATAAAAAGATAATAAAAAATCACTAATCATCAGTGAAATGCAAATCAAAATAGAAAGTTTATCACTTCACACCCATTAGAATGGCCATTTTTTTAAATAAAAAATAAGCAATTAGTTGGGTGAGGATATGGCAAAATTATAACCTTCTACACCATTGGTAGGAATTCAAAATGGTACAGTTGCTATGAGAAAGACTATGGTGCTTCCTCAAAAAAATTACAAAATAGAGCTACCATATGATCCAGCAATCCCACTTCTGGATATTTCTCCAAAAGCATTTAAATTAGGATCTTGAATAGACAGCTGCCCTACCATGTTCACTGCAACATTATTCTTGATAGCCAAGAGGTTGAAATAAAATAAATGTTCATCAGCAAATGGATAGATAAAGAAAATGTGGCATGTACAAACAATGGAATGTTACTAAGCCTTGAAAAAGAGTGAAATCCTGTCATATACTCCAACATAAATAAACTTTAACATTATGCTAGGTGAAATAAGCCAATCACAAAAGACATGGTTCCACTTACATAAAGTATCTAAAATAATGAAATTCAGAAACAAAATAGAATCATGGCTGCCAGGAACTGAGGGCAGTGGGGGAAAATGAAATTTTGTTTGACAAGTATCAAATTTTAGTTATGAAAGAGGAAAAGTTACTAGATATATGTTTTACAACCATGTGCATACAGTTAACAGTGCTGTAATATATACTTAAACATTCGTAAGAGGGTTAATTTGTATTACATGTTTTTTTACCATTTTTAAAAAGTTGCGAACCTAGCATTGAGTGCTGTGAAAATAGATTGATAGGCTTTTAATGATGGACAAGATTTAAAAAGCCTGATATACTGATAAACAAATTGCAGTATGGAAAAGGGATCACACAGCTATCTATTGGCAGAACCATGAAATGAACCCTAGTCTCCTGAGCCCCGGTGCAGGATTTCCCTTCCTATAAGCTAAATTGATATGTCCTCACTTTCTTAAGTATGCAAGTGAAACAAAGCAAAATTTTCTGATTTTGATTTTATATAGGTTTAGTGTTGTCATTTGGTGGGATGTACTAAAGAATCGTTTAATGAAAAGATTTATAATTCCTTGATGTCTCATTGTGTTTTAAAAGACATTAAATATTTTTTTTAAAGAGAGAGGGAGGAGAGAGAGAGAGAGAGAGAGAATTTTTTTTAATATTTATTTTTCAGTTTTTGGCGGACACAACATCTTTGTTTGTATGGGGTGCTGAGGATCGAACCCGGGCCGCACGCACGCCAGGCGAGCGCACTACCGCTTGAGCCACATCCCCAGCCCGACATTAAATATTTTATTAGTAGACTTATTTTTAATTTATAGTGACCTGTTCTTTATGAAATATTTAAAGAATATGCTGATAAATTGTGTGTATGTGTTTTCTGGAGCCAAGAAGGTTGTTAATTGAAAAGTGATGTACAAACCTTGAATAATTGATATGATACTGTTGAATCAAAGAGGCTGTTGGTGAGCTCTTCAGAAAGTGACAAGAAAGTCCTAGATACAAACAAAGGAAATCTAAGTGCAATCTTAATAGCAAGGGGATTGTTTTTCACTTAGTCACATGAAGAACCATCCAGGTGCCTGTTTGATTTTCATTATAGCAGCAAGGCCTGGAACTCTCCCACTTTTATACTGAGAAACCAGAACATGGACTCCATAGTTAATTACATGGGAGCAGAAATCCTTCAACACCGCAGGTGACAGTACTCTTCCTTATGCCAATTGCATCTTGTTTCCTTCTTTTCTCACAGTGTGACGTTGGCTTGGTCTGTCCATTACACCTTGCCTTCTCCATCATAAAAAATGTAAACTCTGTTTATGTTCACCAAGCCATATGTCTTATTGGCACAGAGAATTGCAGAACTGGGGAGGAGGACTTAATAATGTCTGGTCTAGTTCAGTCTATTTTGTTTTACAAAGAAGAACAGTGAGAAAAGAGATGGGCAATATGTGGGGTGAGGTGTTTGCCAAAGTTCCACAGCCTGTCACCTATGTAATTGGGTTTCAAATTCAGCTCCCTAAATCCCAACCTAGCATTCATACTAAATTATTACTTGCTGCACTGCTAATTTAAATTTGATAAGAACATTTAAGTGATGTTGTGACTGGTATGGAGCTTTATTCTCAAAGCTATATTCAAACTTTAGCTAATAAAAGAATAAGGGTCATATTATAACTCCACTTTGCCTTCCACTGCAGACATATGAAATAATATCTTTTCCATTATTATCTCTATCACCTAAAATCATTAATTAACTTACTTGGAGAAACTAAGACATCTACCATCATAGTAAAGATTACATCAACACTACTTTCAAATATTTGACAGGCAAAACAAACAAAAAATATTAAAGATTTAAAAGGTTTAAATAAAATAGACATGGTTTAGTGTATGTAGAATCCTATGTACAAGAGATTAGGGAATCATGCATTGTTTTACAAGCACACATGGAAAATTACAGTTAACTATGCCATAGGCCATAAAGTAAGCCTTAACAAATTTATAGGAATCAGAAGATTTAAAAGAATAAAAAATGATCAAATTCTGCTTGAGATGTGGAGAATATTTAGAAAGGAGAGATCCACAAAGGGGTATCCCCTAATTATTTATAAATATGTTAATAATGCTAAATGAATCTCATATGTGCAGGACAGACTCCACATATTTCAACTAAAGACAAAATAAACTGAGATTTGAGCTATTAACTATGAGTAGTCTTGCTGTTTAAGTCCAACAGTCATATACCCACTTTAAAAAAAAAACCACTTACCAGAGAACTATAACAAAATACATATTCCTTCAGCATAATATTCGTAATGTCTAGGATTGTTCAACATAAAAAAAAAGGAAAGAAACCATGACCTGTTTTTAAGAATGAAGATAATTAATGGAGGCCAACACAAAGATGACACAGATATTAGAATTAGCAGACAAGGATATTAAAAAAAACTATTATGACTAAGCTTTATGACATAAAGGAAAAAATGCTGATAATGAATAGGAAATATCAAAGAGGAAATACATAAAGAGCCAAATGGAAATTCTAGAACTGAAAAATACAATAACCAGGCTGGGATTGTAGCTCAGTGGTAGAGCATTCACCTAGCACGTGAGAGGCCCTGGGTTCGATTCTCAGCACCACATAAAAATAAATAAACAAAATAAAGGTATTGTGTCCAACTACAACTAAAAAATAAATTTACAAAAGGAAACTACAGTAACCAAAATTAAAAATTCACTGAATTAAAATGTGAGAAAGAATGATAAAAAAAAAATAGAAATGTCACCATTAGACAAAACAGTATTACAGGAGAGAATCATCAGTGAATGCAAAAAAATAGTGCACAGGAATGATAACAAAACAGGATATTTGCATAATCTCAAAGTAATCATCCCCCTTCATAAAAGGAGGATATTAACTTTACAATGAAGAAATTTTTTTTTAAAAGTGAAGAAGCTTGATAGATACCACTGTAACCAAATTATCAAAGCTGACATCACCAATAGCAGGATATATCAACATCCTGTACTCAATAATATAATACACATAAAACTCACAATATCACTTCTGGAATATTCTACCAAAATGCATAATCACCATCCAATTATGAGATAACATTAGACAAACTCCATAACTGACCAAGACTATTCAAATTATTAAGGCTGAAACACTCATGAGACTAAAAGGTATTATAACTAAAGTCAATGGTGGTATGTTGGATTGGGTCCTAGACCAAAAAAAAATAGTGAAAAAACTGACAAAATTATTATAAGGTCTGTAGATTAGTTTATTGTTTTGTATTAGTGTTAATTTTCTGGTTTTGGAATTGTGCTATAGTTTTGTAGGATATTAACATTAAGGAAAGCTGGAAGAAGTCTAAAATTATTTCTCCCAAAGATTTAAACATACAAAAAAAGTTACTAGATGAGTTTTAACAGCAGAATGAAGATGACAGAAGAAAGGGTCATTGAACTTACATCATTAGAATTAGTCTAATCTGAAGAATAGAGAATTTTTCAAAGTAAGAGAGCCTCAGCAACTTGTGAGGCATTATCTTATGTTGTAACCTACATGTCGCTAAATATCCAGATGGAGGATAGAAAGAAAATGAGGCACACTTTAAAAAAAAAAAAACACTAAGATATTTTCCAGATTTGGCAAAACACAAATGTGCAAATTGAAAAAGCCTGACAAATCCAAAAAAAGTTAACTACAAAGAAAATCATTCCTAGGCAAATCATAGTCAAACTACTAAAAACTCCATATACAGAGGAAATCTTCAAGGTAAGCTACATTGTATATAGGAAAATAATTATTCAGATAACATCTCACTTCTCATTAGAGTCCAGAAAACACTGAGCATCTTTAAAATGCTGAAAGAAAAAAAAAATCAGCCTGGAATTCTATAGCCAGCAAAGATATATTTTAAGAACAAATGTGAAATATATTTTCATTTTTTTGTGTATATATATGTATACATATATATGTATACATATATATATTATCCTATATATTTGTAAACATACTGTAGATCTAGAAGTACACACACACATACATACCTACCTCAGGATTTGTTGACAACAGACCTGCACTACTATTAACACAAAAGGAAATTATCAGACTCAAGGAAAATGATTCCCAGTAAAATTTCCTATCTTCAGGGAAGAATGAAAAGCAGTGAACATGGAAATCTTTTTCTTCTAAATTTCTTTAAATTTTCAGAAAATATATGTAGTGATTTAAAGCAAAAAGTTTAACATTATCTTGTAGACTTAATGACATGTAAGTTGCACTACATATGATACTGTGTATTCTAAAGGATCGGGAGGACAAAAAGTGAGATCATAAGATTACAGACTTTCTACATTTTACATTAAATAATAGTCTCAATTTAGGGTAGACTTAGAGAAGTTAAGATTGTATACTGTAATACCTTAGAGAAACCATTAGCAAAATATCTTAGAAGCCAATAGATAAATTAAAATAGGATTCTAAAATACACCCAAATATCCCAAAAGAAGGAAAGAGGTACTAGAGAATAAAACAGAAAACGGACAGGAAAAAAGTAATAAACAATAGACCTGAACCCAGTGTGTCAATAATTACATTAAATGAAATATGCAGAATCCTCATAACAAGGCAAAAAATTTTGAAATGAATTAAAAAGAAAGACCCAACTATTATGCTGCCTACATGAGATGCATTTAAAATAAAAATATACAGAACCTATATAAGTTGAAAGTAAATGAATGAAAAAAGACATATATAGTAAACATGAGAAAACAAAAATAGCTACATTACTATCAAATGGAGTTTATTGCCACTATATTAGCGGACATAAAGAGACATTGTATATTAAAAGGTCAAATTGATAGAAAGATATAACAATCATAAATGCACCTAATAATAGAGCTACAAATTACAGGAAGCAAAAATTGACAGAATCAAAGGAAGAAATAGCCAGGTACAATGGCACATGCCAGGGGTGGGAGGCTGAGGCAGGAGGATCAGGAATTCAAAGCCAGCCTCAGTAAAAGAGAGGCACTAAGCAATTCAGTGAGACCCTGTGTCTAAATAAAATACAAAGTAGGGCTGGGGATGTGGCTCAGTGGTGGAGTGCCCCTGAGTTCAATCCCCAGATACCCCCCAACAAAAATAAAGAAATAAACAACTCCATTCTCACAGATGGTATCTTATACCCATCTCTCATCAACTGTTAAGAGCAGTTAAACTGAAAAAAAAATCAGTAGACATACATGGTATGAAGAGAAATAGTGTCAATCATCTTGACCTACTTGATACTTACAGATCTCACTATTCCAACAAGGATAAAATACATTTCATTTTCTAGTGCATATAGTATGCTTAGGGTAGACTATATTCTGAGCCATAAAACATTCTTAATTTAAAGAGCTTGAAATCATGTGAAGTATGGCCTCTGAACACAGTGGAATAAAATTAGAACTCAGTAATATATCTATAAAATTAAAAGAGAAATTAGAAAATATTTTGAACTGTATTAATTAAAATGCAGCATATTTTTAAAAGCCTGCTTAGAAATTTGTAGCTTTGCTTGCTCAAAATTTAATGTGGTGAAGGTTGAAATCAATACCAAAAGATATTTTAAAATCCACAGAAACACTTAGAATTTTAGAGACACATAAACTCAAAGAGTGATTGAATAAATCACAGATGTCTTTAACCTTAGAATTGAACAATAGTAAAATTAAAACATCAAATGTTATGCTTTATATATGTGCAAATTTGTTGCTCAATTATACCTCAGCAATTATACCTTTTTTCTCAGAGGAAAAAAGAACAGTAAGAATACTCTGTATCAATAATGCTTGAGGGGCTAGGGTAGTAGCTCAGTGGTAGAGCATTTGCCTTTATGTGTGAAGCACTGGGTTCAATTCTCAGCATAGTATATAAATAAATGAATAAAATAAAGGTCCATCAACAACTTAAAAAAAATAAAAAATAAATGCTTGAGGGGCTTGGGTTGTGGCTCCGTGGTAGAGCGCTTGCCTAGTCTGTTTGAAGCACTGGGTTCAATCCTCAGTACCACATTAAAAAATGAATTAAAAATAAATATAAAAAAGTCTTTAAAATCCTTGGGGTGCATTTAAAACAAAACTATAAAAGAAAAGAAAGTCTAGCCTTAAATGTTTATATGTATTGGACAAAAATAAAGTGTATATTATTATTTTTCAAATCTCATTTTGTCATTTTTACCAATGAAAGAAATATTTATTTTGTTAAATATTTATGTGGTACACAATTCCCAAGAAAAATGAACATTTCATGAGGGAAAAAGTTATTTACATACTTTCCAAATATCTCTCTAAAATTGCTATCGATTACAATGTAAAATAATAACTTTCTAGAGGAAAATCCTGGTGTACTATCTTTTCAAGGGATCAAAAAAAATTACCAGTAATGCACAAAAATAATTGTCTGCCCCCTGATAATCTACAGCAAGCCCAAAACAGTATCACTTCTATGACATTCCAACCAAAAATACATAATCTAAATCTAATCATGAAGAAATGTCTGTCATACACAAGTAGTAGAGCATTCTTCAAAAGAACATGTCATGGGCTGGGGATGTGGCTCAAGCGGTAACGCGCTAGCCTGGCATGTGTGGGGCGCTGTGTTCAATCCTCAGCACCACATAAAAGAGATGTTGCATCCACCGAAAACTGAAAAATAAATATTAAAAAATTCTCTGTCTCTCAAAAAAAAAAAAAAGAACATGTCATCTTTTGGGGTGCTATGGGTACTGGGAATTTAACCCAGGGGCACTCTACCACTGAGCTCTATATCCTCAAGCCCTTTTTATTTTTATTTTGAGACTGTGTCTCACCTAGTTGTCTAGGCTGGCCTCAATCTTGCAATCCTTCTGCCTCAATCTCCCAGGTAGCTGGGATTACAGGCTTGTGACATAGTACCCAGCAACAATCTATTACCTTTAAAAGTGTAAAACTAATGTGCAAGTTCCAGGAGTCACTAAGGAATTTTCTGCACTAGTAGAGATAAGAGACATGACAACTAGATGCAGCATGATTCTAAACTGAATGCTTTTGTTCTAAAAGACATTACTGCAACAATTGGAGAATTTTAAATGGGATCTGAGGTATAGAAAGTGGTAAAGATTCAGTGTTGGAGGTATTCTAATGTAGGAACATGCCCATTTCTTGGAAGTACATAAAAGTATTTAGTGGTGAAGGGGCATCATGCAAGCAGCCTGTTCTCACAAGGTTCAGGAAAAGTTCTTTGAAACACGTGCAGTCTACGGCCATACTGCCCTGAACATACATGCCCAGTCTCGTCTAAAATACATGTACAGTTTTCTCAAGTTTGAGATTATATATACACACAAACACATAGATATTTTAAAGAAATACATAAATAAATGTTCTAGAAACTTGAAATACAGTTCAAAATATTTTCTAATTTCTCTTGTAACTGTTGATGACAGTTTCATAGTTTCATTAACTGCATACATTGAACCCAAAGGCTTAAACACTCAGAATAATTCAAATATTAGATCTTATTTTCTTAGAGCTTAAATATAGCCCTCAACTTAAAAAGGTTTCTTTAATAGAGCAATGGTTGTTTTTATCAAAGGGAAGCGCTTTCATAGTAGATCATGCAGACCTGTAACTGAAATATGTTTAAAAATTATTGCAGAGGTATTTAACTCAAGTTACAGAAATTCCTTAAAGGAGATGGCAGCTGTTCGATGTATATTTTGTGCTAATTTGAACACAACCTGAACTATTGTCATTTAATAGAGAGATTCAGGAAAAGGGCAATCCCAGTACCCAAGTAGGAATCTGTAGTATCCCAAGTGCCCCTGTGGGAGACACTGTGGTCTAGCTGCAGGAGAAGACTACTACAACTGAAGACACAAAGGATGTCCTCAACAGTGCAAGGGAATAGTTCAATTCCTTTTTGTCTAACAAGTCTGGTGATACAAAGCTAGGTAGCTACTTTTGGAGAGGGGGAAGAGAAACTAAGACTAGAAGCCTGAGGAGAAGGGCTGGGTTGTAGCTCAGCGGTAGAGTGCTCTCCTAGCACGTGCGAGGTCCTGGGTTTGATCCTCAGCACCACATAAAAATAAACAAAATAAAGGTATGTGTCCAACTACAACTAAAAAATAAATATTAAAAAAAAAAGTAAGAATCATACACATGCCCATCTGTACAAATACACAGCAGAGAGATGAGAGAATATGAGAGGATGAAACAAAAAGGAAGACCAAAGCAGGACCCAGGATAAGAAGAAGGGGGTTCATGAAGGAAATAGAACAGAAAGGAAGAGAATACAGTGGGTTGAACGGGGGATGGGTAGAAACTGGAAGGATCAATACAGAGAAATTCCACTGAAGCCTTTCTCAGCACCCTGCAATGAGCAATCTCTGCCTGCCCTCCTACGGTTTACATCCCAGCATGGAATGTAAACCCAGCATCGGTCATGTTTGTATGTAGACCCTGCAGGGCATAAAGCGTAGGCCTTCTGGATTTTCCAGTAAATGAAAAGAAAGTAGTAACACCAGACGTTAAAATGGTCACACACATAGCCAAGTCCCTGTTTCTATGCCCTTTCCTGCTCTTCTTGGGGTTTTATGAGATGTGGGAAATGGACTAAAAGCATTCTTTATGGTTGGCCTCTGCTCTAGCTCAGTTCATTCTCACCTGTGAAAGCAGTCTGTTTAAAGAGGTAAAAGCAGCAATATTAGGCCTCATTAACGCCTCTGACTGTAGCAAATGAAAGTCTTAACATAGACCATACTTTAGTATGTAGGTGTGTTCCCTGAAAGATAACTTGCTTTCTCTTGACAATATAGTTTAACAAATTGTCGTGTTTTCAGGAATGTTCTTTAAGTTTGGCAGTTTCTTATAAATACACTAATCCTACATCCCAGCAGTCCCACATCTAGCTATGTACCCAAGAAAAATGAAAACATTTCTCCACAAAAAGCCTTGTACAGGAATATTCTTAGCAACCTTATTCAGAAGTAACTAAAAATTCCCAAACTACACACATGCCCTGTTAACAGGTGAATTGATAAACAAATTGGGGTATAACCATATAATGGAATGATACTTAGCAATAAAGGAAACAAACTTTTGATATATTCAACATGGATGAAATATTCTGAATTGATAGAATTTACTATTCAGAGTTTTTTTTAAAAAGCCAAATTAAAAAGTTTGGCTACTGTATGATTTCAGTTTAAGTTCATGAAAACTCAAAGTTATCTGTAATGACACAGAGAAGACCAAGGACTTCCTGGGACTCAGGGATGAAAGGGAACATTGACTTCAAAGGGGTACAGTGAACTTTCAGAGGTGATGAAATTGTTCTTCATCTTGATTATGATGGTTCTGACATAGATGCATCCAAGTGTACACTTCTTTTTTTGATATTTTTTTAGTTGTAGATGTATACAATATCTTTATTTTTATGTAGTGCTGAGGATTGAACCCAGTGCCTCACTCGTGCTAGGTGAGCACTCTACCTCTGAGCCACGACCTCAACCCTCAAAGTGTACACTTCTAAAAGATGTATTTTACAATAAAATTTAGTTTTTTAAAAAAATTCATTTTTTTGGTTCTAGTTGGACATAATATCTTTATTTTATTTATTTATTTTAAATTTTTTTTTAGTTGTAGTTGGACACAATACCTTTATTTTATTTTTATGTGGTGCTGAGGATAGAACCCAGGGCCTCGTATTTGCTTGGCAAGTGCTGTACTGCTGTGTCACAACCCAGCCCAATAAAATTTATTTTTGTTTTTTTGGGTTTTTTTTTTGTTGTTTGTTTGTTTGGGGGTTTTTTTAGTATTTATTTCTTAGTTATAATTGAACACAATATCTCTATTTTATTTATTTATGTGGTGCTGAGGATCGAACCCAGGACCTCTCACATGCGAGGCGAGGGTTCTACTGCTAAGCCACAACCCCAGCCCTAAAATTTAGTTTTAAATTTGAAAAATGTGTTTTTGCAAATGTGGCAAAATGTTATCAATTACTAAATCTAGACAAACACTATTAACTTTATTGCCTTAGTTTTAGGATGGAAAAATGACTCCAAAAGACAGCAATGTGTAAAGACAATGATCGAATTATTGACGGGGGGAAGCAGCCAGGGAACTTAGGACTGCACTGTTTCATATATTTTTGTATCCATTCTTTCAAGTGACACTGCTGACTACCTTCTGAACTCTGTGCATTAATATGAATAACATAAAAGGAAGGACTATTCATTTCCTTTCCTCGTATTTTAAGTGAACATAATTTACTCTGTAATCAATTTTGAGGGCCTTCTTTAGGCAAGAATATGCTCTAATAGGCATAACAGAATGCAGAGACAATCTGATGTGGAGCTTGCTCTCAAGAAGCTTATAGTCTAGCAAAGGAGTTAACAATCTAGAACCCATAGACCAAACCACCATCTGTTTGTAAATAAATTTATAAATGAATAAATTTATAAAAGAATTCAGCATTTGTTAAGTATGGCTCTTTTCTATCACAGTGGAGTTGAGTAGTTGTACCAGAGACTAAATGGCCTTCAAAATATGAACTATATACTATTTGACCCTTTATACAAAAAGTTTCCTAATTTCTGGAATAATACAATAGACATGATGACATGGATATTAGGCAGAATTTCATAAGAAAAATAAAGATCACTGGCATTGCCACTAGCTTCATCCATCCCCAGCCCTATAACCAAGCATCTTGAAGTACTGTCTGTACCTGTTCTTTTTATTTCCATACTATCCCCTCACTTTCTGCCCACTATAGTTTGGTTTTTCTCTCCTAGTATTACACTCCAAGTGTTTTAATACAACCAGTAGCCTCCAAGTTGAAAGTCATCTTTGGATTTGGAAAATCTCCCTCTGAACTTTGCTCCCAGTGGACCATTTTTTAAATGTTGATGTTCCCTAAGATTCCTTTTTTTTTGAGTGACCACCCTTGTGTAAGCTGTATAATTCTCATGAACATCTTATGGTTTTTGTTTCATCTATTACCTGTACACTGATCCAGCCTGAAATTTGGCATGTCCGGAATTGGACATATCCTCACCTCAGAATTGGCTTATTTCTCCTTTATTCCCCATTCTGGTAAACAATACTACCAAAGAAGCCAGACACCTAGGATGTATTTTAAACCTATCCATACCATCATTCTTCTTCCTCTTCTTTGCCCAAATATATAATTAATTAGATTGTTCTTCATTCCTTACCATCTTTCATTTAAGGCAACATTTTAATGACCTCCTTCCCTGGTTTTAGTTTTAATCCCTTCCTTAACAACCTACACATTGTAACAAAAGTCATCTTTCTAAAATGAAAAACTATTCATGTTACTTACTTGCTTAAAATCCTTCATTAACTTAACTCTTACCTTCAGCATTTAGAGCCAGTCTCCTGAGTGAAATATACCAGGCCATGTGAAGTCCTATGGTCTCCCTTCCCAATGTTCTCACCATCCCCAGCAAATTGGAGCCCTCTGAATGTGCACAGATTCTCATGCCTTCTATATTGCTGTATCCTCTCGCTGTTTCCTTGCCCTTTTCACTACCCCTTATCAGCACCACCCTACCCTCCCTTCCTGGGAGACTCAGCTCAGGGGCTGCTTCCTCCAAACTCTGTTCCTTGCCCCAGTCCTCACAAAGCATGAGTTTATGTATCACCTGGAATCCAAATTCCAGTTTACTTACCTATAAACTCTGGAAGGCAAGACTGTCTTTCCTCTTCACCCATTAAGTTTATCACAGAGCCTAAGAGGAAATAGTATTCAAAAAAAAGTTTGATAAATTAACAAAAGATTGTTGTAAGCTAATGTGTTTTGTGAATCAGAGAATTTCAAGTATAGGTGAGATGACATACATTTTCTTTTTCACATGAATTCATCTACTTCATCATCTACAGGTAACTACTCCCTTAACCTGAAGGAGTTCCTTCAGAATGTTAATCTCCATTCTGTAAAATAGATAGCTAGCATAGCTCAGTGATTATCCATAGCACATCTCTTCTCTAGGTTTCTACTGAAACTTGCCTGAAGAGATTTAAGCAAAAGTCAGTTTCCTATTTGTATAAAATATAAAACAAAACAAAAACCTATGAGAAAATAATATATGTGAGTGTTTCCTAAAGCCATACCTCCAAAACTTTCTTTTGGAGTTTTTGCCGAATATGAAACATGCTTTTGGGTAGCTCTTGCCATGAGAAACAGTGTTTAGATGACTCATCAGCAGTGGATGAAGCCTTAATTTTTATTTACCTAATTGTGGTGACTAATTGAAGTGCTCTTAAAAGTATTACTAAAAATCCCTCACGTTTGTTTAGTCCTTTTTAGTTTTTGAGTACTTTCACTTGTCTTCTTTATTAATTTCATTACAGTGTTGTATAATAAAGACACTGGTTCAGAAGTGACACTGCCCAGATTGAAATCCTGACTCTTATACTTAAACTTTTCTAGTTCTTTGGCGATTTTTATTTGTTTATTTTGTTTTGTCTGAAAATGGAAATGACAATACTACTGTTCTGTGGGACTATCATGTGGATTAAGTGAGATGATCCAGATGAAGCTGTCAGCATGGAATCTCACATTAAGTGTTCACTAAATGTTAGCTGCTATTATTATCACTACTACCTCTTTCAACACTACTGTTTTTACAGTAAAAATCCCCACTGGTCATGGTGGCTATACGCCTATAATCCCAGCAGTTTGGGATGCTGACACTGGAGGATAGCAAATTCAAGGCCAGCATGGGCAACTTAGCAAGGCCTTGCCTCAAAATAAAGAATAAAAAAGAGCTATGGGTATAGCTCAGTGGTAGTGCTTCTCTGAGTTCAATCCCCAGTACTGTATAAAGTGTGGGGGGATTCCCTTTGTAGTGACTGTGGGTATTATTCTCTGGGACAGTCAGAGGCCTTAAGAAGGGGTTAATCACTCACCTGGTACCTCTCCCTCAACACCATGGTGTGATGATTGATAGATATACCAGTTATCTGATCTGATCATTCTACATTGTTTACATGTAGTGATATGTCACATTATAACCCATAAATACTGACAATTACTATGTATCAATTAGAATTAAGATATATGAAAAAAAAAGATTTTTTAAAAGAAGGGGTTAAGCACTCATACAGTGCCCATCCCCTATGCCACTGTAGAGTGAGAGAAGGCTGAATGAGAAATTCAGATCTTAATCCCTACTCAATAGTAATGAACTCTGCCCCTACCCCAGGGTCAGTGGAAACCATGTTGGAAGCCCCAGTTTATATCCTCACCAGATGCTGTCAGAGGGACCAAGTTAGATGCCAGGACTTTACCACCTTTCTGTGGTAACACGCCCTATCCCTTTCTATGGAGGCCACTTAGGGAGCAGTAACATGGCACCGCTATACACTGGTCTCAGGAGAGAACAAAGTTTGGAGCCTGAATTCCTACTCTCGCCCAATAATAATGAGCCACCTTCTTCCCCATCCTGGGACTGTCAGTAAAGGCCAAATGGAAAGCATGGACTCCTGCCCCCACCTGATAGTAATGAGGTGCCACTCCCTATCCTCCCACCAGACCCCTATCAGGAGACCTTCTAAAACACAAGATTTAAATAAGATCCAGAGAATCATAGCATAGTTCTCAACTTTTTCAATATAGTTTTAAAAATCTCTCATCATACCAAAAACCAGGAGAATCTCAACCTGAAACAAGACACTGCACTTATCTCAAGGATTTTAAAGTAACCGCCATGAAAATACCTCAACACACAGTTACAAATATACTTCAACAAATGAAAATATTGTCTCAGCAAAGAAACAGAATATATAAATAATAATGGAATGAAACTCATAAAAACAAATTTAAGTCAGTAGATAGACTGAACTATAGAATTGAGAGAAAGAATGAAAGAATTAATGAATTTGAAAGTAGAACAATAAAAATTACTTAATTTGAGGAGCAACAGAGAAAATAGACTTAAAAGGGACTGATGGGAATATAACAAAAGTTGTGACATTCATGTTGTCAGTCTCACAGGAGAGTAGAAAGTGGACAGGACAAGAAAAGTACTTCAGGAAATAATGACCAAGACTCTCCCAAATGTGCCAAAAGATATATATATATTTGCAAGAAGCTGAGAAGACCACAAACAGAATGAACAAAAAAAATTAAAAAATGAAATTAAGTCCCTAGTATATCAGTTATATACATTAAATATAAATGGCCCACTTTATTTGTCAAAACTGAAAATTAGAACAACCAAAATGTGTTTTAATGAGGAATGGTTAAGCTTTAGTACAGCTGTAGCATGGAATATTATTCAACAATAAAGAGTAATGAACTGTTTGATTGATACAACCACTTGGCTACATCTCATGGGCATCTTAGTGAGTGAAAATTTCAATCTCAAAAGGTCATACTGAATGAATTCATTTATATAACGTTACAACAACAAAATTTTATACAAGGGTGGAAAATAGATTAGTGATTGCCAGGGATGAGGGAGAGAAGGAGGCATGTGTGACTGACTAAAAAGGGATATTTTTTATGGTGATAAAATAAATAGTTCTGTATCTCTTGATTGTGGTAGTGGTTATACCAATTTACATATGTGACAAAATTATATATATATATATTTTTTTAACCAGGGTCAATTTCCCAGGTTTGATATTTTACTATATAAAATGTAACCATGGGGGCAAATACTGGATGAAGTGTACATATGATCTTTCTACTTTTATTTTTGGCATTTTCTGTTAAGCTGTAATTATTTTAAAATAAAGAATAAAAAGAGCCAGTCTCAGAAGACTGAGGCAGGAGGAACACAAGTTCAAAGCCAGCCTTAGCAATGGCAAGGTGCTAAGCAACTCAGTGAGACCCTGTCTCTAACTAAAATATAAAATAGAGATGGGGATATGGCTCTGTGGTTGAGTGCCTCTGAATTCAATTTGTGGTACAAAAAGAGAGAGAGAGAGAGAGAGAGAGAACAAAAACAACCGAGTTATTCCATTCCTCAGTATATCTATCCAAAGGGCTTAAAATTAGCATGCTAGTGACACAGCCACATCAAAGTTTATAGCATCTCAATTCACAGTAGCTAAGCTGTGAAAACCAACCTAGGTGCCCTTTAACAGATGGATGGGTTAAAAAAAAATGTGGTATATATGCATAATGGAATATTAGCCATAAAGAAGAATGAAATTATGGCATTTGCTGGTAAATGAATGGAACTGAAGACTCTGATGCTAAAGTAAAATAAGCTATTATTTATTGAGTAAAATAAGCTAATTCCAAAAAAAAAAAACAAAGGCCAAATGATATGCAGATGCTAACATAGAACAAGGAGCCATAGAGGGAACAATAGAAGTTCATTGGATTAGACAAAGGGTAATGAAGGGAAGGAAAAAGGGATGGGAATAGGAAAGGCAGTAGAATGAATCAGACATAACTTTCTTGTGTTCATATATGAATCCATGACTAGCATAACTACACATCATGTAGAGCCACAAGAATGGGATCCTAATTAGAATAAGTTATATTCCATGTATTTATAATATGTCAAAATACATCTACTGTCATGTATATCTAATAAGCCAGTCCCCAAAACCAAAGACAGAATGTTCTCTCTGATATGTGGATGCTAACCCACAACAATGAGGGGAAGAGTAGAAGTAATTGGACTAGACAAAGGGGAATGAAGGGAAGGGAGAAGGGATGAGAATAGAGAAGACAGCAGAATGCATCAAACGTATCTTTCCTATCCTCATTATAAATACACAACCAATGTAACTCCATATCATACAACCACAATAATGGGATCTTAATTGGTACAAGTTATACTTATTCTATGTATGTATAATATGTCAGGATACACTCTACTGTCATGTATGTCTAGAAAGAGCGAATAAATTTTTAAAAAATAAAAAGAATAAAAAAATAAAGAGCAGGACTGGGGATGTGGCTCAAGCGGTGGCGCGCTCGCCTGGCATGTGTGGGGTGCTGGGTTCGATCCTCAGCACCACGTAGAAGTGAAATAGAGCTGTTGTGTCCACCAAAAACTAAAAAATAAATATTAAAAAAATTCTTTCTTTCTCTCTCTCTCTTTAAAAAAAAAAAAAAAGAGCAAAAAGAAAAAAAACTCTTAAGCTAACCCAACTAGAACTCATATCTCCTTGCTTTATAATCCAACAGTCTTTCCACATCCCGCCTTGCCCCTCCAAACTGCCTAACATTGTCTTGAGGCCTTACTAGATAGGCAGACCTGTAAGAGTCTTACCTTATTGTATACATCACCCCTTTCTCTTTTGACACTTAAAAAAAACCCTGATGGTTTTATCTTTAATTTGGCCCTTAATGTTACAAGAATTGTTTGGGTGAAATTAAGTGAAAATCAATGTCTAGATGCATTTAACAAATATTTATTGGACACCTATGCCCAGTGTTGTTCTAGACACTAGGAATACAGCAGTGAACAAAACAAAACAAAACAAAAAAATGCCTTCATGGAGCTTACATTCTGATTAGCGGAGAAAGAAAATAAAAATATGGCAGCAAGTAACTATCAAAAGAAAAACAGCTGAGTAACCAGGAATGGGAGGGTAGATTTAGGGGAAAGGACTGTTACTTTAAATAGAGTAGCCTGGCAAAGCTTATAGATAGGTGGCTTTTGAAAAAGACCTAGAAAGGATGAGGGAATGAGTCATAAGGATACCTAGGGGAAGAGTATTCCATGTAGCGGAAATAGCAGACAAGAGCACATGACAGACTAAGTAATAAAGAGAAGTAATGAGGGCAGAGGTTTGGGGCTTTTAGTTTGTAGGAGATAAGAAACCAGGAATGTGTATAGCAAAGGAATGAGATGATTCAACATTTATAGCAAAGAGTTTTCAAGCATCATGACTAAGGCATACATTATAGTTCACTGACATTTTATTGGAATTTTGGCTACATAAAAAAAAACATGTAAATAAAGACTCAGAACATACATATATTAGAAAAGATAATGATATTTCTGACATGGGTTTAACATCTTCTTGAATATCGTCATAATGTTCCTGAGATTAAAAGAAAGGGGAAAATTTTTTTAACATGTTGGAAAACTATTAACTAGTCCTATGTAATTTCCTTTTTATATTTTCAAGCCAAATAAATAGTGAAGATAAGTATCTCTCATCGGTTTTGTTTTTATGCATGAGATAACCATGGGCATAGATTTTTTTGAGATTTTTTTTATAGTTGTTGCAAATTTGGGGGGTTTTGTTTTCTTTTGTTTTGGCAGTACTAGGAATTAAATTCAGGAGTTTTGTACCAATGCACTACATACCACTGAGTGGGGCACTTTATTTTTTTGAGATGGAGTCTGACAGTTCCTGCTGGCCTCAAACTTATGATCCTTCTTCTGTCTCAGCCTTCCAAGTTGCTGGGATTGTAGGTGTATGCCACCATGCCCTACTGACATGGATGTTTTACAAAATATTAGTGGCAAAAAAGACTTGTGTGTCTAATAACTATAGAAAATAAAATGATACTGGCAATGCAGGAAACTGTGTCTGCTACAGGAGCACCTCCCTATTTTCAGCCTTCTTTTTCTCCACACTCTGACTTGATAGGAGGTTTTTTGGTTTGTTTTGTTTTGGGCAGTACTAGGGATTGACTCACATGATAAGCAAGTGTTCTGCCACTGGGTTATATCCCTAGCTCTTGTCAATTTTCTATTGATTCTTAGCGAACTTCATTCATATTCTGGCCATTGTGAAACACTGCACAACTTGAAAATATTAAACCTAGCCTCAGAATAGTAAAAATTAGTAGTATTGAATTACCACTAATTACCAATTTAATTTTCTCTCTCATGGAATCATGTTGCAGAACAATAGATTTATACTATTATTAAAAGTATCTTTCTGTATTGTAAACAAGAATGTAAAGAGTATTTGAAACCACTTTGGCAGTGGGAGGTAATGGGGGGAATATGACCTTAGTTCCTAAAAGTGATAATGACTTCTAATTTAATTTCACTAAGAACGCTTAGCCTCAGGGTTTACTCCTATAAAATATTAGGTTTCTTCTTAGAGGAGGTTTAGAGAATTTGTACCAGCACGTTTCTAGCCCTGATAATTTCTGTATCCTCAAGAAAGTCTGTCCTCTGGAGCTTGGTTTCTCCAAAGATAAAATGAAAAGATGTGATTCTAAGATTATTTTTACACCTAAAACTACGTGAAATAGCCACAGATTTTAAGAAGGTCAAAGATCTATTGAGAGGAGAAAGAAAATATGCAGTAAGAATATATGCATGAAATTATCTTGTAATTTTCTGACTTTTAAGAATAAGACAATGATCACACCCATGTATTATAAAGAAATACACTAAAGGAGGGGCTGGGGGTTTAGCTTAGTGTTAGAGTATTTGCTTAGCCTGTGCAAACCCTTCGTTCTGTCCCTAGCACCAAAAGGAAAAAGAAAGGAAAGGAATATACTAAAGGAAAAACCTTTCATCCATTTGAAAAGAAGTGTGGTTTTAGATTTCTGCCTCAGAGGTGATAGATTCAGAAGTGCCCAGAATTACAAAGCTCTTTTTTCCCAGTCCAGGCCTGCTACACACTAGCAGGTGGTAGTTACAGGCACTACTGCATGCTGAGTAGCTAACCTTCCCCTGCCCTCCATCGACCACCCACCCCAGAAAGGAATGTGTCCAGACACAGGTAAGCCAGGTGTTCTACAGAGCAGGGGGGAGGGGAGGATGTTGCTTGCACACCTTTCCAGAAGGACTGGCTCCTCAACTTGCAGTATGCCCTTGACCTGGCAGCTGTGCTGAAAGTACATTTAAATTCAAGTTTTGGTCTATAAGCAGATATCAGAACTGTGGTAAATATGCATTTCATTTATTGAAGGTATCCCAAAAAAGTAAACCATTCCTGCGTTACTTCACTTCTGGCAAATAGCAGTGATGTCTGTGAAATAATTTAAAACCAGCAAAAGAAAAATCTACACAAAGAGGAGATTTTTTGTGTGATCTTTTGAATAAAATGATGTCCTGTTTAGACACACACAAAAAAAAGACTTCACCACCCTAGGTTATATGCAAAAGAATACTCTAGCCAGGTGCAATGTCACACATTTGTAATTGTAGCAGTTTGGGAGGCTGAGGCAGGAGAATCGCAAGTTCATAGCCAGCCTCAGCAACTGAGAAAGGCCGTGTCTCAAAAAAAAAAAAAAAAAAAAAAACTGGGGATGTGGCTCAGTAGTTAAGTGCCCTTGGGTTCAAACCTTGGTACAAAAACAAAAAACAAACAAACAAACAAAAACACTGTTCTCAGCAGTGAAAGGGCCAATACTATGTGAGAGCACAACAAAACTGAAAAAATTAGGTGACTGAAAAAAAAATTAGGCTAGGCTATTGAAATAGCTGTGAAACTCAGTGAGACTGTTGGGAAAAAAGGAGATCACATGGAGAAAGTAAAAGACTGATTAGAATAATGAAGGCATATAGGCCTGCACCTGGGTACCTGGGTTCATCCCAGCAGGCTTGGCCTCTTGTATCAGTGAATGCTTTGTGTAACTGCTAGATTTTACGGAAGTTTTTCAGTTTGTGTGTACTTTATGAGACACTGACAAAATGGTGTCTATGAAATTAAGTACGAAGTCCTGATGAAATTAAAAATCAGAAGTTGTCAGCTACATAAAATATAAGAATAGTATTAAAATATATTTGATTTATTTTACATTAAGATGCTTGAGCTGGGTGCGGTGGCACACACCTGTAATCCCAGCAGCTGAGATTTGAACTGGCAGTGGGGATCACAAGTTCAGAGCCAGCCTCAGCAAAAATGAGGTTGCTAAGCAACTCTGCGAGACCCTGTCTCTAAATAAAATACAAAATAGGGCTGGGGATGTGACTCAGTGGTTGAAGTGCTCCTGAGTTCAATCCCTGGTATATTTCCCACCCACCCCCGCAAAAAAGACTGACAATGAATGTTAATGACAATGATACACAACTAGGAAACTCAACATAGAAAAGATAAAAAGTTCTCAGTGAAGCCAAAAATTTGAATAATGTTTTAATCTGGTTTTTCGCCACTGTGACCAAAAGAACAATTTTAGAGGAGGAGAAGTTTATTTGGTACTCACAGTTACAAAGATCTCAGTCCACAGACAGTTGACTCCGTTGCTGTATGCTCCAGATGAGGCAAAACATCAGGGCAGAAGGGCATGGAGGAGAAAAGCAGCTCAGAACATGACAATCAGGAAGGAGGGAGAGGGCTCCCCTCATCACAGACAAAATATAAACCCCAAAGGCATGCTCCCCAGTGACTCCCCTTCTCTGACCATACTGTGCCTGCCCTAGTTACCACCCTGTTAATCCCTATCCGGCTCTCTCCTAATCATTTCACCTCTAAACTTTCTTGCATTGTCTCACACATGAGCTTTTGGGGGACACCTAATATATAAGCCATAACAGATAAAAAAGTAACTATTGACATCATTTATTAAGTAGGTTGCTCTAAATATTTACATAGTCATAATGGAAAAAAACAATATTACTATGCAGTCAGTCGTGCTGTGTGCCAAATGCTTTTATTCTCTTCCTTTTTCCAAGTACAGAATGATATTTCCTGGCTCCTTTGTGATTGGGTTTGACTCTGTGACTAGTTCTGACCAATAAGTTGCTAGTGTTTATAAAGATCCTCTTTTGGAGTCAAGCGATTGATTATTCCTTTATCTTTGATAGAACTGGTAAAGAATACAACAAAGGTGACTAGTTCTGACCAATAAGTTGCTTGTGTTTATAAAGATCCTCTTTTGGAGTCAAGTGATTGATTATTCCTTTATCTTTGATAGAACTGGTAGAGAATACAGCAAAGGGGCTGGGATTGTGGCTCAGTGGTAGAGCGCTTGGCTAGCACATGCAAGGCCCTGGGTTTGATCCTCAGCATCACATAAAAATAAATAAATAAAAATAAAGGTATTGTGTCCAACTACAACTAAAAAATAAAAAAAAAAAATTAAAAAGAATAAAGCAAAGGCCAGTTGCTGCTAAGTGTGTTGTGGTATATAATAGTTTACTAAATTTATTTCAATTCTTACTTGAACTTCATAGTAGTTCTGGGAAGTAGAGACATATAGAAGGCAAGAACTTAGATCCTATAGGTGCAGAGCCAAAATTCAAGCCTTCATTCTGGCTCCAAGTCAACTTTTAATAACTGTGTTACTTCCCGTAAACTATTGTACACAACAGAGTGTGAACCCCATGTACTAGGGAAAACTAACTTTTCCATTTGGTAATAAATGCAAATTTTACCCTAATAGATTAATTTAGTTTAGATATTTTAAAAATTCACTCCAAAAAGAAACAAAATTGTCAGTCTGTTAATTGCTTTGTTTTCTGAATTAATGTAAAATTTTAATGTAGTTCACAATTTACTTTGTGCCTATGCATATACTAAGCATTTTATGTTCATTAGCTCATTTAATCCTCACAAAAATCTATAACATAGGTACTGTCAATATCCCTGTTTTACAGATGAGAAATACTAACCTGCCCAAGGTCACCCAGCTAATGAATGCAAAGCTGAGATTTGAACTGGCAATCTAACTTCAAAGCCAACACTCTTGAACATTTTAGAGTGTCTCCTGTAGAATTTCAAAATTATGATTCTAGAAATGTTCTTAATCATCTCTGCCCATTTTTGGTGGTTTTATTGAAACCCATGTACTGTTCTTTTTTTTTTTTTTTTCTTCTAGGTTTATGTTCCAGATGAAAATAATGCTATTTTGGGAAGAAATACAAATAAACAAGTTTTTGAAGGCTTGACAACTGGACTTCTCAAAGTCACTGCTGTGGTTTTTGGCTGCCTGATTGCCAATCGACCAGATGGAAACAGCCGTCCAGCCACACCAAAAATATCAACACAGGAAATGAAAAACAAATCCTCACAAGTTGATGCTTTTAACAGTCGAGTTCAAGACCTTATCAGGTAAAATTCCTATATTTCTTAAAGCTTTATTCTGTTTTTTAAAAAATCATATTAAAATAACTTAAACCTTAGGGCCCACATGATGACAGAAATATACCACATTTTATATAGAGAAGGAAAATCCTCTTAATAGAGCTTGCCGCCATTTTTGATATTTAGATATGCAATATTAGTGTATATAGTGTCAGAGCCTTTACAGTGGTATATTTTTTTTTCGTGGTGCTGGGGATTGAACCAGGGCCTTGTGCGTGCAAGGCAAGCACTCTATCAACTGAGCTATATAGAAGCCCTACAGTGTTCTTGATATTAACTTTTTCTGACTGAAAAAAGTCTGAGAATTCCGCTCGGTTCATCTCTGGTTGTGAATTTGTTACCATTTTTGGAGCACCCATTACATGTAAGGTAATGTATTAGAGCCTGTGCAGCACTGTTAAATGTAGGATTTCTAATTTAGACTTTGTAAATGAGGAAATTGCTCAAAAAGGTTTAAGTGCTTTGGCCAAGGTTATGCAATAAATAAGCTAAAAAGTAGTAGGAAAACTGAGACTGGCACTCACATCTAGCTGGACTCCCAGCATCTGTATGCTTTCCAGTAAGTACACAAATGTGACAATTTCTGACACCTGTTCAAGGTCAGCCTTGCTTCCTTCCAAGGTCTCATTTTCTCCAGGGAAATTTACTCCTACTTTGGCATTTGAACTCTTTTTTCCTTAGTGAATCTTGAAACAGGTAGGACATTTAATTTCCCAGTAGGGTTCCATCTGGTGTTAATCAGTTACCTGTTCCACGAGTCAGCGACTCTGCTGTGGTCTGCAATGATCTCTGGCTCCCCAAATCCCTGCAATTTGTTGCTCTCTGAAGCTTATGGTAGGTTAATAGGAGAAAGAGAATGCCTTCCTCTGCATTTACTTCTTTCACAGTTCATAAATTTCCCTGACTTCTTGTAGTGCTTTCTTGGAAACAGTTGTTTCATTCAGTATCTTCCTTACCCTTGATTACTTTGTTCACTTATCCCTTCCATCTGCCTGCCCTCTTTCCCCAAGCATATTTATTGCTGGAGAGCACCAGGCCCTTTGGGTCCACAACCATTTATCTTACAGCACTTGACTTTTACCCTCTCTGCCCTTTATCTCAGTTGCTTGATCCCATTCAATTTCCCCATGTCCTCTTGGTCTTTGTAGAACTTAGCCCACTCTGTTGATGAATACCATTCTGTCCCAGCATTCTCCCTTGGGCTACCATGTGATGCAGCAGCCCTGCGTTCTTGTCATCCAGACAACTTAGCCACATGCCTCAGCTGTGATGAGGCAGAAGGCCACAAGCTAATGCATCAGTGCAATTCCAGTGGGCCCTCTGGGAGAAAATATATACATTTTCACATATCTAATAGTTAGCAAATCCTTCTTAAAGGAGGGAAGGCATTATGGAAAAAATCAGTAGTGGTATTCTATCAGCCAAATAAATTGTGTGTCTTTTAAAGGTTGATTTTCAATCATAACCCTATGCTGGTCCTTCTCTGATTTGAACCACTTTGGATGAAAATTGTTTTCCTACAGTTAATGCATTGTTAGTTAACTTAATGATGCCTATGTGTAGAACCCCAGCCATATCTCTGATTCTGCCTAGTGTAGCACAGAGAGCATAGATAAATTTATAAGTACTGAATTTTCTGTATTAAATCCATCTCTTACCTCCCCAAATATGAACTGACAAGAAACCTCAGTACACTCAAAGCTACATCCTGGACATTTTTGCCAGTTGTGAAGTTGAGTCATTAGGTTCCTGCCCCATCTTTGAAGCTGGCTATAGCATGTACTGCTGAGTAGAGCTAGAGCAGAGCTGGAGGAGACTTTGACATACATCTCTTCCTTCTCCTCATCTGGCATTTAAGGGGCAAGGATGTATGTTTTTCAGTGTTTAAATATTCTATATTTTATTATGAAATATATCAATGTACATAAAAAGAATAATAGATACATGTGTATCCACAATTAACTGATAACATTTTTCTTTATTTTAGACTTTGATTTTTATATTATTATTTAGAATCCAAATATAGATGCAGCTGCCTCTGCATCTCCATCCTTTTTCCCTTACTCTGTCCCAAGAGTTAAATCACTATGTTGGGGTTTATGTATTTCATTTCCGTGGGGGGGGGGGTGTGGGGGTGTGTGGGGGGGGGTGTACACTCGTGTATCCATAAAGAGCATATTCTACTTTCTATTTTCATGATTTTTTAAAATTTACATATATGCTGTGTACTGTTTTGTCAATTACTGATTTAATGCTGTTAAACATAACATGTTGAAATATTTTTTCAGCTTTATGTTGATTCATATAAATCTGGTTAATGCATTTTAACTGCTCTACAATTCTATTCTGTTCTGTGAAAAAATTTCTAACTTGTTTATCCATTTCCAAGAGTTTCTTACTTTTCACTATATCAAGTAATGATGTAGACATCTTTATAGAAATTTACTTTGTATTTATTTGAGAGTTTCTTAAGGATAAATACCTAAAGGAGGAATTTATGGGTGACATGACAAGTGCATGTTTAACTTCACCTGGTAACACAGAATTGTTTTCCAAAGTACGAATATTAGCTCCCATCACCCAAAACTAAGAGTTCCCATTTCTCCATATCTTTGCCAGTGCTTTGCAGTGGTATTTGGTTGTTGTTTTCATTTAAATTGTGTTTATTACTACTAGTGAGACTGAATGTTGTTTATCAAATATTGGTCAACCAGAATTCAGTTACAGAAAACAGAAACTATTATAGCAATATTTATTTATTTATGATACTGGGGATTAAATGCAGGGGTACTCTACTTCTGAGCTACATCCCCAGCATTTTTTTAAAAAATTTTGAAACAGTGTCTTGCTAAGTGCCCAGGCTAGCAGTTAACTTGGAATCCTTCTGCCTCATCCTCCTGAGTTGCTGGGATTATAGACGTGTATCACGTAAGTGACTATTATGGCAATTTTAAGCAGAAATGGATTTAATACAGAAAATTCAGTACTTATAAATTTATCTATGCTCATTTTCCAGGAATTACTCCCAGAACAATTCTGCAAAACTAAAGGGGTATTATATCTATCAAAATCAAGAGTTACTATGTATTTTATAATCAAGAACTATGCTGAACCAGTGGAACTATTCAGTTCAATAGCTCACTGCCTTAACATAGCAAGAAGCTACCACTACCCATGCTTCAACAGTGTGCCCATCTTGTCTCTCAGCCTCCAAGATATTTCCATAGACAAACAAAATGACTTTATGAACACACTTTGCAAATGAAAAAATACACAAGAGTAGTCACTAGTTCATTTTTACTTTCTAAATTTAGCTTTTAAAACCAGACATGGTGGCACACACCTGTAATCCCATTGACTTGGCAGGCTGAGGCAGGAGGATCACAGGTTCGAGGTCAGCCTAGACAACTTAATGAGCCCTTGTCTCAAAATTTAAAAAAATAAAAAGGACTGGGGTTATAGCTTAGTGGTAGAGCATCCCTGGGTTCAATCCCTAGTACCAAAAAAATAAATAAATTTAAAGTTTAAATGAGCATAATACAGCTAATGGCTACTATACTAGAATATAGTTCTTTATTCTTTATTTTTCTAGTTCTAGCAGTTACTAAAAGAGGAGTGTTAAAATCTTCAACTCTGATAAAAGATTAAATTTGTTTCATGCATCTTGAAACTCTGTTATTAGATATGTTTTAGTACTATTAATGTCTTACAGATGGAATAGCCCTCTTAACATTATTTTTATCTATTTGTGTTAAATACTCCTTGTTTTGGAATCTAATTGTTTAATATTAATATGCCTCAGCCAACTTCTTATGTGTATTGTTTAGTCTGTTTTGTTACATCTTTGTTTTTTTTTTCTTTAAACACTTTAAGATGCCATTTTATTCTCCTGACTTCCATCATTTCTTATGAAAAACCAGCTTTTATTCATATCATTTTTCCCCTGTAAGTTACATGTCTTTTTTCTCTCCAACTTTCAATTATTTTTTTTCTTTTTCCTTGAGTTTCAGGAGTTTGGCAGTGGTTTGCTTAGATGTAGTTTCCTTTAGGCTTATTCTGATTGAGGTTGGATAAGCATCCTGAATCTATAAGTTGTTACTTTTCCACCAAAATAGAAGTCTGTTTTAAAATACCTTTTCACAAAGAAAAGTTAAGGTCCAGATGCTTTACTTGTAAATTCTCTGAAACATCTAAGAGAGAAGTAATACCAGTCATACATACAGTCTTTCAGAGGAAACGAGGAAATACTTGCCACTTTATTTTTAATGCCAGTATAACTTAATCTGACCAAAATATTCCAAAAAAGATAATTACACATTAATATTCCTTGTGACCATAAATGTAGAAATCCTTAACAAAACTTTATAACAATTAAATCCAGCAAGATATTAGAGGATAATCCATCGTGACCGAGACTGATTCTATGACTGCAAAGTTAGTCTCACCACTCAGAAATTACCATATTAATAACCAAAAACCATATCCTTCTTAAATTAACATTGCAAGCTACATTTTCATGGATAATAGCAAAAGACAGAAAGCTTCTGGGTCAAAGACAGAAAATAATTATTAACAAACAGCAAGCAGTTTGAGCTATTCTCACCCATAAATCTCACAGGAATAATAGAGGGTGGACCCAGATGAATGTTGCACATACAGTGGGTTTGCATCATAGCTGAGAAATCTCACAAGCTTAGGAAGTCCCAGTCTTTTATAATAGACCTGCTGAACCTTCACCTGGAGAGGGACATTGTCTTTATTACACTGGACAACAAGCAAACCTACCCTTTAAAAGCTATAAAGGAAGAATGTTTCACATCTCTGTCTTCTAAGGCCTTTCCTTTTATAGATATTTATCAGAAAAGATTGTATAGCACAAAAGCTGTCACTTCATCTTTTCATAAGGCATGCAGAAATCAGAAACCCATGAGGAATTATTTCCTGACACTGACCCGCCCTGCAAAAAAAAAAAAAAAAAAAGACATTATATAATCAGTAGATGCAGCAAAAGTATTTTACAGAATACAACACATTCATGTTATTTAAAACATGTGCATACACACAGAAAATTGGGAAATGACAAGAAAATCTACAGTACTTTATGATTCACAAGAACTATTCATTTTCACCATTTATATGTAGCATTGTTGCTGAAAATGCTAGCTAGTTCAGTAAGGGGAAATTTTTAAAAGGCATAAAGTTTGTAAAAAAATAAAATAAAACTTGTTATTTGTAGTGTCATGTTACATATTGTAGAAAAACAATGTACTCTGCCAAGAAAAATAAAAATAATTGAAACTATAATGAGGTTTCAGCAAGGTTGGAGAATATAAATAAAACTTGTACAGTAGTCAGTTGTGTTGCTATGTATAGCATCAAATAGTTAGAAATTAAAACTTGGACTGGGGATTTAGCTTAGTGATAGAGTGCTTACCTGGCATGCATAAAGCCCTAGGTTTGATCAATACCACTGCCAAAGAATAAAATAAAATTGAAAAAATAATGCCATTAATAAAAACCATCCAAAAATATCAGATACCTCCAAATAAATCTCATGATAGAGTTGCAACACCTCTATGAAGCATGACTGATAAAATTAAAGAAGACCTAATAAATGGAGAATATATATCATATCCATGGGTCAGAAGACTCAATATTATTAAAACACTATGTCTTCCCAAGTTGATTTACAGATTTAATGCAGTACTAATCAAAATCCTTAGTAGGCTCTGATAGAAATTTATAAGTCAGTTCTAGAATTTATATGGAAATGCCAAAGATCTAGAATACCCAGAACCATTGTGAAAAAGAATAAGGTCAGAGAATTTGCCAGATTTTAAGACTATAGTGTAAAGATAGCCTCCAAAATAGGTTTTTTTAAAAAAGCTCACAGACCTCACAAAGTCCAAAGTTTGTGAGGTTTTTGGTTTGGTTTGGTTCTGGTTCTAAGACTGGTATTGGAAACCCACTTAAGCCGTTTTCATCTTAAGACTAGATTGTTGTAGCTTAGTATGGTCATTATTAGTCTCAGAAATAATTTTACATCCTTGTTTAAAAATTTAAACTTTAGTAAGGAACCCCCCCCAAAAAAATATCCCACAAAAAACAACATGTTTACTGGAAAGAAGACTCTTACCAGGGGTTAGTAGATCTTAGAATGTTTCAACTCTCCTGCTTGGGCTAGTGTTTTGCCCTTCTTTGAACCTCAGTTCTTTCTCTATCAGATGGAAATAGTAATATAATCCTCAGATAGTGAATTTGGTTTTCTTATACCCTGCTTTATTCAAAGTTTTAAAAATATAATGTAGCTACCCATATCAAGAAGCCTAAAAATTTGTGTACCTCTTTAATTCAGTAACTCTAGTTTTGGAAAGTAATCTGAAATCTGGCAAAGATTTGTGCACAAAATATTAATCACAACCTGGTTCAAAATAGTGAATTTTAAAAACAACCAAAAAGTTCCAAAAAATTCCATTTCACTATATTCAATCATTAAAATTATGTTTGTGACCTCTGGAATCTAGATCATTTAACAGGAAAGACTCAGTTGAAAAAAACATGTTATATGATACCATAAGCATATACTCAGCAAAATTCAGTTTGTGCCAGAGTATATAGAATAAACAATCAGGATTCATCAACAAATAAATTTCATAAGAGGGTTAAAAAGAGAAAGAGATGGAGAGGTAACCAATAGATTAAAGAGACTTAAGACATATTAATTAGTCATAATGCATAATTCTCATTATTTTTTAATTTAAAAAATAATAACGTCGGGCTGGGGATGTGGCTCAAGCAGTAACGCGTTCACCTGGCATGCGCGCGGCACTGAGTTCGATCCTCAGCACCACATAAAAATAAAATAAAGATGTTGTGTCCACTGAAAACTGAAAAATAAATATTAAAAAATTCTCTCTCTCTCTCAAAAAAATAAAATAAAATAATAATAATAATAACGTGAATCAAGTTATACTATTTGCTCTTGAACAAGAATTACAGAAACTAGGGGCTGAGGCTGTAGGTCAGTGGTAGATCACTTGCCTAGCACAGGTGAGGTACTGGGTTTGATCCCCAGCACCATATAAAAATAAAATACAGATATTGTGTCCACCTACAACTAAAAAATAAATGCTTAAAAAAGATATTGTGTTCATCTAAAAGTAAAAAATATATTTAAAAAATAATTATAGAAACTATGTTTTTTAAAAAAAAACTATTTCTCTCACCTGTAAAAGAAAACAAAAAGTATATAACCTTAATTGTGAGAAAAAACAAATACAAGCTGGGAACATTCTTCAAAACAACTTGCTGGTATTCTTCAAAAATATCAATATTATGAGAGAAAAAGAATGAAAAACTGTTTCAAATTAAAGATCTCATAGTAAATTCTACACGTAATCCTGACAGAGTCATAGACAAGGAAAATGAAATCTGTGAAGGACATAACTGCAATAATTATTCAAATGGCAATATTAACTATAGATTAGATAATAGCATTTTTTTTCATGGTACCTATACTGTGACTATGTAGGGGAAAAATTGGAGCTCGATGCCAGCACTCCAAGTATTGTATTAGAGCTTTGTCTATTAACTCTACTGTGTCTACTTGGCTTCATTTTATAAGCAGATATTCTCCATATAACAAATAAGTTGGCTACCAGCAACCCCCAGACTCATGTCTCTTGGTTTAGATAATCCCAGCAAAAAGATATTCTTTTTATTTTAATTTTTATTGTTGGTTGTTCAAAACATTACATAGTTCTTGATATATCATATTTCACACTTTGATTCAAGAGGGTTATGAACTCCCCTTTTTACCCCGTATACAGATTGCAGAATCACATCAGTTACACATCCATTGATTTACATATTGCCATACTAGTGTCTGTTGTATTCTGCTGCCTTTCCTATCCTCTACTATCCCCCCTCCCCTCCCCTCCCCTCTTCTCTCTCTACCCCCTCTACTGTCATTCATTTCTCCCCCTTGTATTATTTTCCCCTTTCCCCTCACTTCCTCTTGTATGAAATTTTGTATAACCCTGAGGGTCTCCTTCCATTTCCATGCAATTTCCCTTCTCTCTCCCTTTCCCTCCCACCTCTCATCCCAGTTTAATGTTAATCTTCTTCTCATGCTCTTCGTCCCTACTCTGTTCTTAGTTACTCTCCTTATATCAAAGAAGACATTTGGCATTTGTTTTTTAGGGATTGGCTAGCTTCACTTAGCATAATCTGCTCTAATGCCATCCAAGTGATGCATGATTTTTCCTTCCTTCTTTTATCGTTGATTTTCAGTTTCATTCCATTATGATCAGATAAGATGCATGGTATTATCTCTACTCCTTTATATTGTCTAAGAGTTGCCCTGTGACATAATATATGATCTATTTTTGAGAAGGATCCATGTGCTGCTGAGAAAAAAGTGTAACTGCTTGATATTGGGTGGTATATTCTATATATGTCAATTAAGTCTAGGTTATTAATTGTGTTATTGAGTTCTATAGTTTCCTTATTCAACTTTTGTTTGGAAGATCTGTCCAGTGGTGAGAGAGGTGTGTTGAAGTCTCCCATGATTATTGTATGGTGGTCTATTAGACTCTTGAACTTGAGAAGAGTTTGTTTGATGAACATAGCTGCACCATTGTTTGGGGCATATATATTTATGATTGTTATGTCTTGTTGGTGTATGGTTCCCTTGAGCAGTATGTAGTGTCCCTCTTTATCCCTTTTGATTAACTTTGGCTTAAAATCTATTTTATTTGATATGAGTATGGATACTCCTGCTTGTTTCCGAAGTCCATATGAGTGATATGATTTTTCCCAACCTTTCACCTTCAGCCTATGTATGTCTTTTCCTATCAAATGCGTCTCCTGTAGGCAGCATATTGTTGGGTCTTGTTTTGTGATCCATTCTACTAGCCTGTGTCTCTTGATTGGTGAGTTTAAGCCATTAACATTTAGGGTTATTATTGAGATATGGGTTGTTCTTCCAGCCATATTTGTTTATTTATGTTACTAAACATGGTTTGTTTTCCACTTTGATTATTTTCCCCCCTTTAGTGTCCTACCTCCCACTGTTGGTTTTCATTGTCATTTTCCATTTCCTCTTCCTGTAATGTTTTGCCAAGGATGTTTTGAAGAGATGGTTTTCTAGCTGCAAATTCTTTTAACTTTTGTTTATCGTGGAAGGTTTTAATTTCATCTTCCATCCTGAAGCTTAATTTCGCTGGAAACACAATTCTTGGTTGGAACCCATTTTCTTTCAGTGTTTGAAATATGTTATTCCAGGATCTTCTAGCTTTCAGAGTCTGTGTTGAAAGATCAGCTGTTATCCTGATTGGCTTACCCCTAAATGTGATCTGCTTCCTTTCTCTTGTAGCTTTTAAAATTCTCTCCTTATTCTGTATGTTGGGCATCTTCATTATAATGTGTCTAGGTGTGGGTCTCTTATGATTTTGCACATTCGGTGTCCTGTAGGCTTCTAGGATTTGGGGTTCTGTCTCATTCTTGAAGTCTGGGAAGTTTTCTCGTATTATTTCATTGAATAGATTGCTCATTCCTTTGGTTTGAAACTCTGTTCCTTCCTGTATCCCAATGACTCTTAAATTTGGTCTCTTGATGTTATCCCATATTTCTTGGATGTTCTGCTCATGGTTTCTTAACAGTCTTGCTGAGCTGTCTATGTTCTTTTCAAGTTGAAATACTTTATCTTCATTGTCTGATGTTCTGTCTTCTAAGTGTTCTACTCTGCTGGTAGTATTCTCAATTGAGTTTTTAAGTTGGCTTATTGCTTCCTGCATTTCTAGGATTTCTGTTTGTTTGTTTTTTATAACCTCTATTTCCCTGTATAGTTGATCTTTTGCTTCTTGGATTTGTTTATGTAATTCATTGTTGAAGTGATCTTTCATTGTCTGATTTTGCTGTCTGATGTCTTCCTTGAGACTCCAGATCATCCGAAGCATGTATATCCTGAATTCTTTATCTGACATTCCATCAGCTGCAGCTATTACCTCTTCTAACGTTGAGTTGACCTGCAATGCTTGTGGTCCTTTCTTTCCTTGTCTCTTCATACTGTTCTCGTTCCTTTCTACTTGGTGAAACTGTTGTGCTATTGAATTTTCCCCCTATATATTTATATTGGTCTTGTATAGTTGCAAAGTCTCCCTCGCAGGCGCGGGCGGCGGCTCTGCCCCTCCTCCAATTGGGGTGACGTGTCTACCACGCCGACAGGCCGCTGGGCCTGTTCCACCGGTCGGTCACAGGTCTCCAAATTCATTTCCTGGCTTTCAGGATGCTTAGTGTTCCCCTATAGATTTTTTTTTCAGCTCCAGTGTAGCACAGAAACCTCTCCTGCAGCCTCCTCCGCCTGTAATAACCAGAAAGAGATTCTTGATATGGTCATGTATTAATCCTCCTCAGGTCATGTGCCCATCCTGAAACTACTCATTAAGACACAGGTGTTAAGTAGTTTGGCTATCCTGGAGCACATGCTCGCTCCTGCTGTCAGCAACTCAGAATGTGCTAAGCAAACAGAAACCAAAGCTCTCATATTCTGCTCCCTCGTGGAGTTCCTGGGAAAATTCACTGGAATGATAAATGTAAAATACTTTTTAAATTAAAAAGTTCTGTGCAGGGCTGGGGCTGTAGCTCAGTGGTAGAGTGCCTGCCTTGCACAGATGAGACACTGGGTTCAATCCTCAGGACCACATAAAAATAAATAAAGATATTGTGTCCATCTACAATTAAACAAAAAATTTAAAAAAAGTTTTGTTCAAAGGTAAGAGCCATTTCTAAAAGCTCATTTCATTAATTTAAACTATAATAAGATTCTCAATGTGTGTGTGTGTGTGTGTATATAAATCAGCTTCCTTCACTAGAATAGGACTTGTGATCATCATTTTATTCTTCCCAATTTTAAAACTTTAGAGGAAGTTCAGTAGCCCAGGTGGATATATTTCCTAATGTAAAAGGAGAAAGGGGACATTATTTTGCACCTTCTAAATAGTGAACTTGGAGGAGACCACCGACATTAATTATTCATCAAATTCTTCCTTTTACAAAAAGATGTGTTGGCAAATGAATAGTAATGGGAAGCAAATTGTATTTGTAAGCAGAGATATCGATTCCTTTGCACATAATGCTGAGGGTTAACATGCTGATTTTCGGAACTACTTTATTTCAGTCCTATCCTTTTCATACATGTAAATGCAGTAGCACAGAATCTTTATAAAATCTTTAAATGAAGATTGTTTATATACAAGGCCATTTATAGTTTCAAAATATTCCTTTCAATGATTCCTGCTTCATAGACAAATAGAAGAGCCACTATTATCAGTCCAGTTTAATAAACAGCTTTACAAAAATAGAGCTGTTTATTAAACTAAAAAAGTGAAAGTGACGACTTTCATGTTTTGTCAAACCTCAGGACTGGTACTTTTCAGAATATAAAACAATTAGGCTCTCAATGCTTGTTATGCTTTGAATGGTGATGAGATTTTATAAAATGGAGAACCAATAGTTGGAATTAGAATTTTAAGTTGTAACAAGAGTATCTTGGTCACATCATCATAGCTTCTAAATCCTTGCATTTGCTGAATTTGGCTTTTAAAAGTACTATGGAATAAATTGCTTTACCTATTGTTGGACTGTTTAGATCAGGAAGAATGATTGGATAATCAGTTTAATCATTTTTGTTTAAAGATAACAATTACAATAACCAAAAGAGAAAAAGATTATTGACATAGCTGACTATTTAGGATGAAATCTAAGAAAATTGATACTGGAAGTACTTTACTCAAACCAAGACTGTGTGTGCTTTTTTGAACAGTCCAAATCTGTATATGATAAGATTTATCATGGAAAGTCAAGATGTTTCTGGCCTATGCAAATTGATAACATCCATTTTCTCCCCTACATCTAGCTATGTGGTAAACATGGGTCTGATTGACAAATTGTGTGGCTGCTTCCTCTCCGTGCAAGGCCCAGTAGATGAAAATCCCAAGATGGCCACTTTTCTGCAGCATGCTGCGGGACTCTTACATGGAATATGTAAGCTGTGCTTTGCTGTCACTGGAAGGTAAGACTCAATTTTTGGACCATCTCTTCAATTTTTTCCCATCTTTGGGTCATTTCATAGGTATATACATAGGTATATATATAGGTATCATTTGGTATCCTTTCCTTCTTGTCTTTTCTTTGTCATTGGTCTTCTTTTTTTTATGTTTAAGAAGTTGACATTTATTAAAAGTTTGAGGAGGGCTGGGGTTGTGGTTCAGTGGTAGAACACTTGCCTAGCACATGTGAGGCACTGGTTTTGCCTGCTTCTCAGCACCATAAATTAATAAATAGATAGATAGATAGATAGATAGTCCATCAACAACTAAAAAAAATGTAAAAGTTAAAGGAAATTCTCCACCCCTGATTAAGTAAAAATATAAAAAAAAAATTCCATGTTACTGATTTGACTAAATAATATTGGTTTTCCATGTTGAGATATATATTTCAGTTCTCATCTTTTCAGGCCTTAGGCTCCTGCCAGAGTTTGTTTTTCTTGTTGATATTATAAATTTGACTATCAAGCTGGGTGTGGTGTTGCATACTCGTAATCCCAGTGGCTTAGGAAGCTAATGCAGGAGTATTGCAAGTTTAAAGCCAGCCTCAGCAACCTAGTGAGGTCCTAAGTAACTTAGCAAGACCCTATCTCAAAATAAAATATAAAAAGAGTAGATGGATGTAGGGGCTGGGGCTGGGGCTCAGAGGTAGAGCACTTGCCTAGCATATGTAAGGCACTGATTCAATCCTCAGCACCACATAAAAATGAAATAAAGATATTGTGTCCACCTACAACCAAAACATAAATTAAAAATCAAGATAGGGGATGTGGCTCCGTGGTTAAGTGCCTCTGGATTCAGTCCCCTTAAAGAGTCTTAAGATTTCATCCAGTCCTTCCACTGAGATCCAGAGGAATCAAGTGATTCTCCTTGAGTCCATGAGTCAGACCCTCAGCACAGCATAACACAACCTCAGTGCTTGTGTTCACCATTCACCTGCTTTTAATTATAGCTTCCTAGATTTATTTATTTTCCTTTTTGTTCCTTCTTCCAAAGTACTTCCATAAATAAAGGAAGGGAGCCCTCTACAAACAGTAGCCCCCTGAAGTTATGAAGCCATAACCCTGGGCATGGTTAAAGTCATTGTGCCAGAGACTACTACTGGTCTGATTGGCTATTTAGACCATCCCACCCAATCCCACCCTGTGGATTGTCCCTAAAGATATGTGATCCATAAATATTTAGTGTACACTAAATGCCAGTGACTCAGAGTAGTGTGTGTGTGTGCGCGCATGCACGTGCACAAATGTGTGTGCAGTGTGTGGTGCTGGGATTGAACTCAGGACCTCTTGCATGCTGGGCAAGCACCTTACCACTAAGCTACATCCTTAGCCCTATGCAGACTATTTTATGAGGATGTCCTTTTTTTTTCCTAGTTGTTGACTGACCTTTATTTTATTCATTTATTTATGCAGTGCTAAGAATTGAACCCAGTGCCTCACACAGGTGAGGCACGCGCTCTACCACTAAGCCATAACCCCAACCCCAAGGATGTCTTTTAAAATGAATATCCTCAACACTTTTTACTCCTTTATGAGCAGAGTCCCTAAATCCACCTATTTATCTTTTCTCTTACCCAGTCTCTCACCAACGATCACATTCTAGAAAGATTTAAACTGTCTGAGATGTCAGGGAAGCGCAGCATGGCCTGTATTCAGTATTCCAATGGAATAGCTGAGAACTCAGAAAGTGATTATTT
The DNA here is from genome assembly GCF_047511675.1 of Marmota flaviventris. Lineage (NCBI taxonomy): Eukaryota > Metazoa > Chordata > Mammalia > Rodentia > Sciuridae > Marmota > Marmota flaviventris. Next base: position 121,748,009 of record NC_092499.1, read on the forward strand.
GGGGTCTTTTACCTACATAGGGTTAAGTATTCCTGTGATATACAGAAGCTAGCTACAGTATTGGCTATTTATGGGGCATAGGCACTTGCCAGCATCATAAAAGCTACCATGCTGCCCAGCTAGTACCTCCCTGATGGTGTCTTCTCACTCAAGAGACCCTTTTTGGCTTTGACTGTTTTACTGTACATACCATCAAACTCGCCAGCATCTCAAGTCTGTGTCACCTATACTTTTGAATCCGGATGAATATCACAAACATAAGCATTTCCATATGTGGTTGTTGTTCATTAGTAGGCTTCAGTTTTCACATATTCAGTCACTTGAAGTCTTTGGGACTTGAGAGAAATCTAAAGGTCATCCAAGTCTCTCATTTTCATAGACAGAAACACCAAGCCAAACTACTTGAATTAAAACTCAAGACTCCTGACTTGGTGCTTCTGCCTTGTACACTTGACTTTTTTATATTATTCAGAATGCAGGAGTGCGTATTACATTTCTTTGAAGATTTTCTTCATTCCATGGATGAAAAACAGATCCTTTTCTTTGATGTGCAATCATGCCTTTCTGACAACAGTCACAGAGTATCTGCCCTATGCCAGATAAGGGCTTGGTTAGTACTAAGCTAGGTACTTAGCAGTATTGCCTTCAGGGAGTCGAGACTCTGGTGTGGAATCAGATTTATAAACTATAACTATAGCAAAAGAGCTATGGTATAAGAGTGTATGCACAGAAGAGGAAGGAAAACACTTCCAGAAGAGATCAAAAAAGGTTTTAGTAGGCTGAATCTTAAAGGATCCAAGGCAAATGGAGGAACAATGCAGTTGAGAATTTGTACACTCTCTGGTGTAGCAGACATTATTTGGCCCATCTGGCAATCACCTGGCAACATCTTCCTATATTTCTCTACCTGAGGATGTTTTCTGGATAAGGAGCTATTAGCAAGAGTGCAGGGAAGTTAACACCTTCCAGAGTAACTTTCAGGCAATGAATTAGAAGATAATATTCCAGCTTCCTTAGCCATCAGTGAGACAATTCTGAGGTGTGTTCTATACCTTATCTCAGAGAGTCCCCAGCAGTAAGCCATTCATTAACATATCCTTGATTTCCTTCCCTACTTCCTCAAAATAATCTACTTGTACCCATCTCCTTGTTTTAGGATCTGCTTTGGGGGCAACCCAAACCAATAGTTACAGATATGTAAGACTTTATGTCATGTTCAGTTTGATGCTGCTGTGACTGGAGAGTAGCAGGAGATGAGCTGTTAAATGAGCTCCTTGAATGATAGTTCTTCAGAGGCTCAAGGAAAGACAAGGGCTAGACAAGAGCTATGAAAGGATACTGAAGTTGTTTAAGAGGGATCAAATTTCTATTATAGAAGGAGCATTCCTGAAAAGTGTAGGGATTACTGGAAATGGCCCAGAGGCAGAAGGATTAGCAAGAGACGCCTATAAGATAGAAGAAACATAGTCCCTGTAAGGTCAATGGAAAATGGGGAGGAGCAAATACATTTTGAAAAGTGGAATAAATGTAGGAGAGATAGCACAGGGTTTGATGATGTGGGAGATGAAAAGAAGAAGAAATCTAGAATGATTTCCAAACTTCTGTTTGAAAATTTTAAGTGGTAGATGATATAGTCTCCAAATTAGGGAAAATTAACAGTTTTTCATAAGGGAAGCATGAGTTCAGTCCTAGAAATGCCTAAAGATTATCCAAGTAGACCAAAGTCCTTGTGTGCATGTGTGAGAATATATAATTGTTTTTATGTAACTGAATTTTAAATAAATCAGTAATATATTCTTGGTTTTCCCCCAGTATAATTTTCCTTTTTCAACCTCAATTCCTTAGCAAATTTCTATTAGTAATACTTACTACAGGGGCTGGGGAGGTGGCTCAAGCAGTACTACGCTCGCCTGGCATGCGCACTGGGTTCGATCCTCAGCACCACATAAAAATAAATAAAGATGTTGTGTCCACTGAAAACTAAAAAATAAATATTAAAAAATTTTCTCTCTCTCTCTTTAAAAAAAAAAAAAGACTTACTACAGTCCCACCAGCAGTATATGTGTGAACCTTTTTCCCCATATCCTCGCCAACACTTATTGTTGTTTATATGCATAATAGCTGTCATTCTGACTAGAGTGAGATGAAATCTTAGAGTGGTTTTGATTTGCATTTCTCTAATTACTAGTGATGATGAACATTTTTTCATGTGTTTGTTGATTGATTATACATCATCTTCTGAGAAGTGTCTCTTCAGGTCCTTGGCCCATTTATTGGGTTGTTTGTTTTTTTGGTGTCTAGCTTTTTGAGTTCTTTATATACCCTAGTGATTAGTGCTCTGTCTGATGTGTGAGGGTAAAGATTTGCTCCCAAGATGTAGGCTCTCTATTCACCTCATAGATTCTTTTGCTGGGAAGAAACTTTTTAGTTTGAGTTCATCCCATTTATTGATTCTTGATTTTAATTCTTGTGCCACAGCAGTATGGAGATTTCTTGGAAAACTGGGAATGGAACCACCATTTGACCTACTATCACTCTCCTTAAAAACAGCATACTACAGGGACACAGCCACATCAATGTTTATAGCAGCACAATTCACAATAGCTAAATTGTGGAACCAACCTAGATGCCCTTCAATAGATGAATGGATAAAAAAATTGTGGCATATATGCACAATGGAATTTTACTCAGCAAAAAAAAAAAGAGAATAAAATCATGGCATTTGCAGGTAAATGGATGGAGTTAGAGAAGATAATGCTAAGTGAAGTTAGCCAACCCCAAAAAACCAAATGCCAAATGTTTTCTTTGATATAAGGAGGCTGATTCATAGTGGGATAGAGAGAGGGAACTGGGAGGAATAGACGAACTCTAGATAGGGCAGAGGGGTGGAAGAGGAAGGAAGGGGGCATAGAGTAATTAATGATGGTGGAATGTGATGATCATTATTATCCAAAGTACAGGTATGAAGACACGATTTGATGTGAATATACTATGTATACAATCAGAGATATGAAAAATTGTGCTCTATATGTGTAATAAGAATTGTAATGCATTCCGCTGTTATAATTTTTTAAAAAAATTTATTTTAAAAAAAGAAAGCTAAAAAAATAAATAAATAAAAAGGATAGACTTTATAGACATAACTTAAACTTCAACAAACCTGACTGAAACCATGTATAAAATTTTTTAAAAACCTCAAAAAAAAGACTTACTAAAAAAGCAAATATTCTAGAAAAAAGTCCAAGTGGTTTACTGATTTAATTTACCTAGGAAATCCTAATAGTAGCAGTGTAAGCTTTTACTCTGAATGACCCCTAATTGTTCTTCCTCTCATCCTTCAGCCTCCCAACATTTCCCAAACACCACCAAACCACAGGAGTTCCAGAAATTTTTCTACCTCTTCAGATATTTTTTACCTCTAATATCTGCGTATTATTTTGTATTGCTTCCCATTTCTTCATGGAAATTGTTTTCCAAAACTATAAACTACAGTTACCTGTTCTAGTATCTTGTTACACTCATTAGAGTTTCTGCACGAGGCCACAGCCATTTCTAAGAAGAAAAGTTGTGTGGTTTTTGCTTTGTTGGAGTAATTCACATAATGCCTGTTTTGGCTACCAGAAACCAACCAGAGCCAAAGAGTCCAGGAAGGCTTGTCCTCAAAGCCCTTTTGTGACTAGCAGAAATAAAAGACAAAGGGGAGCCAGAGAAGCCTTCAAAAATTGCCTCTTGAGCTGGCAAGAGCCTGAGATAATTAAGCAGACTAATTGATAGCACTGGCTTTGAGTAAACATTCTGCTGTCTGCCAGTGGCCAGGCCTTTGTGATGGTGATTACAGCAGGTCTGCCTTTGCCCTACTCTCCTATTATGCCCTTAATCTTCTAATTTTTACCTAGGTGTTCTAACAGACAATTTGGGTGTCAGAATTTGTGCTGTTAATCTTTGCTTCAATGTGGGGGAGAAAAGCACTAGCCATGACTTCTGTACCAGGCATGGTTTTGAACAATGAACTTGCATTTCTTTCAGTAAAAAGTGAAATTATTATCCTCTGGTGAATGAGTTGATTTTATTTTAGGATTACTCCAGAATGTTAAAATGGGAATTGTTCACAAACTATGATTCTTAATCTTTTAACCCAAATTGAATAGTCTGTGTTTACTATTACCAGTTTTCTATTCTTGGTCCTAGAAGAAATAAAAAGAAAAGCATAGTTTTTTAATCTCAGGGTAGTATCTCAACTTCTTAATTGGCTGAGGCTCACTGAGTTCCCCTTAAAGTGCTAACTCCTTAACAGAACTAATAGGATCAGAACAGTAATAAGTAATTATAAATTACAGCCAACACAGGCTTTTCACTTAATCATCAGTCATTTACTGCATTCATAACTACGTTAGGCATGATGGCTGGGAGGTAGTAGACCATGGTAAAAGAATTTATAATCCTTATAACTACACTGATGAGAGAGAGGGTGTGTGAAACTTGGTAATTCTGATTGGTTAGAGGCTATTCTGAATTCTAGAATATTTTTAACACAAAAGGAAATTTGTTGATATATATATATTTGTATTCTGCATTTTCACATCCGTAAACTACACTAACAGAAAGTGCTAGCCAAAGCTAGAAGACCTATGTCCTATAAGATAAGAATAGTTTAAAATTTAGTCCATTAATTATGTGGATATAAATGAGTGCTTCTCAAGTGTTTAAGGATGCTTCCAAAGCATTTGTTGAAGCAAAGGTAAACTTTAATTCTGTCTGCCTGCCTATCCATTCATTCATTGAACAAATATTTATGTAGTACTTTCTCTGTGCCAGGCCTTGTGCTAGTCTTGGGAGAAAGCAGAAATGACTCAGACATTGAAGGTGTCCTCAAGGATCTTGTAAGTTATTAGGAGAAAAGAGGTGCATATACAAATATCATGGTACAAGACAGAAAGTGATAAAGAAGACCAAATACAACACAGTAAAAGCCCTTAACACTGGCAGGTTCAGTGGCTCACGTACTAGCTACTCAAGAGGCTGAGGCAGGAGGATTACAAATTGAGGCATGGGCAACTTAGCAAGACCTGGTTTCAGAATAAAAAGGGCTGGAACTAGGGTTGTAGCTCAGTGGTAGAGCACTTGCCCAGAATGTGTGAGGCCCTGAGTTCAATCCTCAGCATCCACATATGAATAAACAAAGTGAAAAATCCAGTGGCAACTAAAAAATATTTTTAAAAAATAAAAAGGGCCGAGTACTTAGCTCAGTGGTAGCATGTTTCTGGGTTCAATCCCCAGTACCAGAAATAAAAAGAAAAGGACTTAGCATATTGCCTGGGACATGTAAATGTTTAGTAAATGTTGGCTACTATTGATAGAGTTCAGAGGAAGAAGAGATCACTCTTAATGAGGGAATACCTGTTTTCCAGAGAAGCTAAAATTTAACCAAGGCCTTGAATGATGGGAAGGATCAAAAGAGAATTGATGACCAGTGTGATTCTGCAATCTGTACAATCAGAAAAATGAGAAATTATACCCCAATTGTTTCAAATGTATGAATTGCCAAGATCATTGTAATGTCATGTGCAGCTAATAAAAAAAAGAGAATTGAGAAAAAAGTGGACAAAGAAAATATTATAAGGAAAGACATCAAAGTAGAAAAATATACAAAGAATGAATAAAGTACTTCAACTGAATTTTGAGATGTATAGCTTGTGATTTTAATGCCTTCCAGAAGATAATGAGGTTCAAATGAGATAATAAATGTAAAAATACTTCATAAACTACATAAAATAATTTACTAAGATGTGGGTAGTGGCCGAAGTGTCATTAAAAACCTTTGAGGGCTGAAGTTGTAGCTCAGTCAGACTGGGGTTATAGCTCAGTGGTAATGCAGGTGAGGCGCTAGATTCGATTATCAGCACCACATAAAAGTAAATAAGGTTATTGTGTTCATCTAAAAATATTAAAAAATAAAAAAAAAACCTTTGAGCAGGGAAATGACCTGGTAGGAATTGTATTTTGGGAACATTAATCAGGCATCATGGAAAGAGTGTTTTAGAGAGGAGGGGGAAGATAGGAGGGGCCATTGACAGTGGTCTGGGCAGGAGACAAAAGAAACAGAAAGAATGTCTGGAAACCCTTCTCAGGTCTCTCTTTTTATGTGGTGTCATTGCTATCTCAGGCCTCAGGCTTCAGACCTCATCATCTCTGTTCATTCCCCCTCCTATCCCTGATCTAATCTGCTACCGCATTCTTTTGACTGAAAGGAACCTTAAATTCATCTCTCCAGTCCTCCATTCACAGTTGAATCCTTTCAATAACCCTTCCAGTCTCAATTTGAATATATCCAGTGACAGGGAACTCATTACTTACTAAGGAGTCTATCCTGTCACTGATGAATTTTTCATATTTAAAAAATCCCTCCTTATGCCAAGCTGAAACCCTGTCTCCCTATGGCTCCCTGATAGTACTATTCCTGCTTGCTCCTTGGTGACATACAGACTAAACTAACCCTCCTCTTCTCCCTGAACTCCCCTGGTCTCACCATGCCTCACATTTTCCTTTGCTTTTATTCTTCTTGGTCCAGTTGGTAGACTGTGATACAGATTACTCCAAAAACCTAGCGGTATGAAATAACCATGTATTAATTTCACAGACTATAGATTAGGAATTCTGTTAAGTTACAGAGAAGATGGGTTACTTTTGATCTATCCTGTCTGGGGCCTTGAGGTCACAATTATCTTGAGTACTTATTCCTACATGTCTGTGGTTGGTGCTGGGTGTCAGCAGGGGAGTCCCTAAACATTTTAATTTGTTGACTTACAAGGATGGAAAGATGATCACTTCATTGTTGCAGTTCTTCACAGGGTTATGACTGGGTTCTAAGGGCAAGCCTCCTGGAGTGATAGAACAGTTGGAAACCATATCATCTTTAATGACTTAGTCTTGGGAGTCACACAGCATTGCTTGCACTCCATTTTGTTCACCCAGGCAGTCATGAAGTCCCACCCAGCTTCATTGGGAGGAAAATAGACTTGGTCCCTTAATAGGGAATACGAATATTCGAGCAAAGCTTGAAATCAGAAATTATTCTGTAAATATGTTTGAAGACTACAGCCAGGGTTCCCAGACAGCCTGGGTAACTTAGCAAGATCTGTCTCAAAATAAAAAGAGGACTGCGGAGGTGGTTCAGTGGTAGAGCTCCCTTGGGTTCAATCCCTAATAATGCAAAAAAAAAAAAAAAAAAAAAAAGTGTGTGTGTGTGTGTACACAGTCTGTATTCCAATCTATCCCAAAGATAAATGAGTTCCCAATATCCTGTTCTCAGCTGTCTTCTCTTCTCTCTGGAATGTCTTATTTAGTTCTGTCACCCTATCTTTTAGTATCATCTGTCTTAACTCCTAAATCATTTGTTGTCAGAAGGCTTGGACAAAAGGTTTATTGGCATTGGAAGATGAGCAATGAAGTGAATGGAATAGGACTAGGTCAGTGGAACTCAGGAAGGCAACATTTAGTGGACACCTTTAATATGCCCTGGGCTAGTGTGGGTTATCTCCCAAGAAGCATTCAGCATTCCTGCTCACACTGTCCAAGGGGCCATAACAGCCTCCAGACTAATAATAAGGAATGACTTCCCCTATCCTTCAGATCCAGAAAGTGAAAGTAATACAGAAACAAGAACTGGGCCGCCTTGATACTCATGTCCGGGCAAGTGCTAGTGTAGAGACTTCTGAAAGGTCTATTCCAGCTGATATAAGCCCAAGTTGACTTCAGGGATGGAAAGATGATCACTTCATTGGTGCAGTTCAAAATGAGTGTCCACTATTGTGCTAAACACTATGCCAGAGAAAGAGGGACTAGCTGGGCCCAGCCCACTTGCCAGAGCAGATAGGGAATGATGGAGACAGACCCTGGATACATGGAAATGCTCACCAGGCTGAGCGCAGCAGCCTGTATCCAGGATATGCTTGCAGTTGGATTCCCATTGGCTGGGAATCCAACTGCAAGCAAAGTACTTAAGGACTTTGAAGAGGCAGAATCTAAAAAGGAAAACCTTTGTGTAGTATTGTGTTGTAAAGCACAGACTGGGGCATAAGAAAGATAGTGACAAATGACTAACACATTTGTCACTCTGACCTCTTGACTAAAGTGAGATAGATAATAATTGTACCCACTTTGTTCTAAAAAGATCTCAACAAAAGTCTATACATTGCGGGGAGGGTGCAAAATTGGAATAAAAGAATATAAGTAGGAAAAAAGTAAATCAAGCCACAGCAAGTAAGGTTAAGGCACAAACCATATTCATAACAAGGCACTGGCAGACATTTCCTCTTGGAATTCCTACTGGCACTTTCTACCAGGAACTTATATTTAATGTCAGATCTTGAGCTCATTGGCTTTCACCTAAAGAAATCTATTCCTCCAGACTGCTTTATTCTGCTCATTATTCCAGTCATCTGACAAGATTTTTTTGAGGGGGCGGAGGCAGGTTATGGGGATTGAACCAAGGGGTGCTTAACCACTGGGCCAAATCCTCAACCCTTTTTTAATATTTTATTTAGAGATAGGGTCTCACCTAGTTGCTTAGGGCCTTGCTTATTTGAGACTGGCTTTGAAGTTGCAATCCTCCTGCCCTAGCCTCCCAAGCCACTGGGATTACAGGCATGCACCCCTGATCCTGGCTCCAGCTAGATTTTAAGATCCAAAACTTTAGTCATCTTTGACTTTTCTTAGAATCCAGTCCAGACCTATCTGATTCAAAGAGATGCTTGTCCCAGAAATATGAGATGGAACATACTATTTATACCTCTCACCCGATAGTTCTGTAATTTCAAATTCATTAGTTTTCTTGCCTTGTTTATATGGTGTGTATGTTTTCAATCAAAATATTTCCCTAAACCAGGAGTGGTGTGGTGAAACATGCCTGAAATTCCAGCAGCTGGGGAGGCCAAGGCAGGAGGATCTCAAGTTTAAGGCCAGCCTTGACAACTTAGTGAGACTCTGTCTCAAAATAAAAAAAAGAAAAAGGCCAGGGAGGTAACTCAGTGGTAGAGTGCCCCTTTGTTCAATCCCTAGTATCAGCGGGCAAAAAAAATTTCCCTAGGGGAAAAAAAAAACTAAATATAAATATCCTCACCCTTAGGCACTTCGCACCAGGCTAGAAATAAATAAAGTATCAGGAAACAGTTTTTCAGAGCTAGTACATACCAGTGTGTACCACTGACCTAAGCCAGGACCCCATTTCTTGGGTCTACTTTTAACACAGGAAGAAGGGCCATCCACTCCTCATGTAAAGTATGAAGGAGACATCCAAGGCCCTCATTCCTTTGGCATGCCTTGCTAAGATCAAGTCTACCTTACTTCCTTCTATTAGCAAATATTTTCTCATTACTAATTTATTGAACATTTGCTATGCACTAGGCACTTGTCAAGATATTGGGGATCCATGGGCTGGAACTGTAGCTCAGTGGTAGAGCATGTGTCTAGCATGTGTGAGGCACTGGGTTTGTTTCTTAGCACTGCATATAAATAAATTAAATAAAGGTGCATCAACAACTAAAAAAAAAAACAATAAAAAAAGATACTGGGGATCCATTGGTAAATAAGATACTAGTCATGTAGAGCTTTTATAGTCTTATAGGAAGTAGGGAACAATAAACCAATAAATAAATAAGATAATTTTAGCCATTGATAAGTGACATGAAAAAATAAAACAGGGTAATATAGCTGAGTGACTTGGTCAGAGTCTTCCATAGATGTAGTAGTTAGGGAAGCCCTCTCTTGGTAAATGACATAAAAAGTTAAGAAGGGAACAACTGTGTAAAAGTTCAATTGAGAAGTCTAACTAAGAATGACAAGGCCCTAAGGTGGGTGTGTTCCAGAAACAGATGGTGGATGCTAGAACGTGATGAGTAAGTGGTAGGAGATGAAGTCAGAGAACTAATGGCCAGGGGATGAGGACAGACATTAGAAATTTGGGTTTTGCTCTTAAGTATAATGGAAGCCATTTGGAGGATTTTAAACAGGAGTATGGCTTAAAAAGGAAAAAGAGCATTTGCTTACTCTGCAAAGAATGGATTAGAGGGGCAAGAATGAAAGCCAGAAGGATCAGTTAGATCCTCCTAACTGATCAGCTGAGGTTTGAATGCCCTCAGCTGCTTTATTGGATATGATATTCCTCCTCTTCTAGGATGGGAATAAAGTGGAATATTTGACAAAACCATCAAGTTCACTTTCTAATTATTAGTAAAAAAAAAAAAAACTGTGTGATCAACACAGCCTCTGATAGGACAGTCCTTGCCCAGTTACCCAACAGAAGCAAGTTCCTTTTCCAGGCAAGAGACATCGTAGCCTCTGGCAGAGCCCCTGCAGCCCAACTGCCAAATCCTAAAGATAAGAAAGAGAGGCCCAAAGTATCAGTTAGACTATCCAAAACCAGCTCATCAGCACAGTGCCCTTTGTTTTTCGAGTATGAGAAAACTGAAGCTAGAGAATTCAGAAGTGTCCTACCTGAGAGACAACAATCCTAGACTACAATTCCCAGATCTAGGAGAATATCCTTTTGTGAGTTACCCAGAACTGCCTGCCTTCTCACCTTGTAGGCTCCACTCTCCTCTTTCTCACTCACCTCTAGTTTACCAAGACTGTCCTAAACTGGTTGCTTCTTAACTCTGCCACTTTCTAGGTCTCCCTTCAGACTTTTGCCAGAACCCAGGAGTCTTTTAGCAGCCTCTCCCTTTACCTTCCATTCCCATTGGTGTTCTTTTGGTCTTGCCCTTCCTGATTGTGGATCCTAAGCAACTGTTTTCACCATCTATCCTGTTCTCCTCAGGAGGGTTCCTCCTGAGTTCCTTTGAGTTCAACTGAAACTCAAAGTCAAGTGCTTTGGAAATTATTATATGTAGCTGAGCTTCTCCCTACCTAATATTCTCACTTTTTAATTGCCCCTATATTTTTCCTCTTCTCTAACCAAATGCCCCATCTTAGAGTGCACACTCATGCATGCGCGCGCACGCGCGCGCACAAACACACACACACACACACACACACACACCACCTTGACTTTTCTCTTGCCTTTACCTGCCTGCTTAATCATCTCCATTTCCTTCAATAGAGCCCAAATTAGATTTTCATTAAACAAACTATTTTCTACATGTACCATATTACATAAGAAAGGGCTGAGGGGGAGATAGATAGGTATTGTGCACGTGTGTGTGTGTGTGTGTGTGTGTGTGTGTGTGAGAGAGAGAGAGAGAATGATTATAATGTTCTAAGTCGATTCATATCTGTTTATAACATTCCAGCATTATTGTTATTTTTGTTTGTGGTGTTGGAGCTTGAACCCAGGACCTTGCACATGCTAGGCATGTGCTCTATCACTAAATTATCCCCAGCCCAACACTCCAGAATTGAACAAAATCTTAGATATCATCCAGTCTCATGCCCAGCTGAGGTTTGAATGCCCTCTGCTGCTTCATTGGACATGATCTTCCTCCTCTTCTAGGATGGGAACAAAATGCAATACTTGACAAAATTGTCCAGTTCACTTTCTAATTATTACGAAAAAAATCTATAAGTTTATCTATTCCTTGCCTTTTGATAATTCCTCTTCTCTGGGGGTCATAAATACCAAGGGTAGTACCTCTCCATCTCTAAGATAATCTTCATGTCCTCCAGTTCTGAGCCAAGTTCCTTCAAATCTTCATAAGATGACACTGTTTTCAGATACTTTTACCACACAAATCACTTTCCATGGGAACATTCTGACGTGTCATCGTTCTGAATCAGTGCAGCACCCAGAGCTGGACACAGCACTGTCAGAGTAGTCGTACAGTGCAGTGGAACAGAACTAAGCTTTCCTTGTCATGTGTGTTGTACTCCTGTGAGCCAAAGTTGCTTATATTTATCGGTAATCAATACTAGAGTTCCTCTTTTGAACTGATAGGCAGCTAATTTGCTAAGTGTCCCCCAACCACCCACTCACTGTTCACAAACTGTATTTCAATCCCCGGTCACTCTCCCTCTTCCCATCCTAAACACATACAGATAGTTTTTATAAAATATAAAAGTAGGACTCAAAAATCATTTTTATGTATTTCATCCTGTTTTTAGCCCTTGTTTTGGGGTAAACTTTTTTACTGATTACTTCCCCCTTCTTGAGACTATCTTCACTTTGCTTCTAGGACACCACACTCTTCTAGTTTTCCTCCTAGCCCACTAGTTACTATTTTTGGTTTCCTTTGCTGGTTCCTTCTTATCTCCTGACTTGTAAATATTGGGGTATCCTAAATACCACCTGTGTGTTGATGACTCCCAAATATCTCAGACCCAGACCACTCTGAATGCAGGCTTATATATTTAGTCAGTCATTCAACAAATGTTTATTGAATTACTTCTCTGTACCAGACATTGTTCTTAGCACTGGGGGTATATCTGTGAAATAGAAGAGACAAAAGTCTCTACCCTTGGGAAGCTTATTCTACACAGTTACCAATCTATCACCTCCACTTAGATGTGTCTAGTAGATATCTAATTCAACAAATGGTTTTCCTCCCTGGGCCTGCTCTTTCCACTTCTTACCCATTTATGTAAATAACAACCTTATTTTTCCAGTTGTGCCAAAAATCAGTGAGCCATTTTTTACTTCTTTTTCTCTCACATTCATATACAATCTATCAGTAAATCTTGTTGGTTTCCCTCTGAATATTTTCAGTACCTACCCACTTCTTGCCACATCCATGGCTACCATCCTTCTTGATCCACCTTCATCTCTCCCCTGGGTGGTTGAAACAACCTCCTAATTGGTCTCCCTGCTTCTGCCTTGGCTCTTCTAAAGACTTTTCAACCCATGAGCTACGGTGATCATTTTTAATCCTAAATCAGTTTATGTCACTTCACTGACCAAAAACTTCCAGTGGCTCCCCATCTCCCTCAGTAAGATCCTTGCAGTATCCTTGCATGCATCCCTTCCACACTGCCCTGTTTGCTGTTTCTTGGAGGGATCATGCATACTCCTGCCTCCAAGTCTTGGGATTTCCTGCTCCCCAACATAAAATATCCTTCTTCCAGATATCCACTGGCTTCCTTCCTCCCTTTCTATAGAATTCTATTTAATGCCTTAGAAAGCTTTTCCCCAACCACCCTATATAAAGTAGCATCACACACACCACTGCTTTTACATTTCTAAGACATGTTCCCTGCTCTTTTCTAGCACTATGCTATCTAACATACTGTACATTACATATTATACATTTACTAGTTTATTTGTAACTTCTTGCACAAAGTTTAAGCTTTATAAGGAAAGGACATAGTGAATTGTGATGTCACTGGAAACAGGTTGGCTTCTTGGATTATCCCAGGGAGTAAGAGCCAAAAACTGGAATACCTCTACAAAAAAAGTTCACCTCTCCTTGAACGGTGAAGTTCTCATCCATCGTTGGAAAAGTAAGTTAATTAATCTCCAACATTATGCAGATATTGAGTGCTGTTTCTAGTTTTAGAGGCTAAAAATGGGGCATTCTTTTAGGATGCCTCAGGGATTCCAGAACTAAAGGCATGAACAAAACCAAAATCCAAGAAGCTAGGAGAGTAGTCTAGAAGATCCCCAACACTGACAGAGATCAGAGAAGATGTTACCAAGCCAGACCAGGAACATAGAGGGGAGAGGGACTTTAAAACTGCCCTAGCTTCTTATTTTAGACCAACGAAGGCCTGGTATATGAGTGGTTTATAATACTAAAGATGGAGTGGATGGACCTTGATTCATGACCACACAAATCCCTGCTGGTTTTGCCCAACTGCAGTCTCATTTAAGGCAAAGTAGGGATTTCAGACAGTGTGTAGGCATATTAATGACCCAGTTATGGTTTTTCCTGATTGAATATAGCTGTAATGAACAGAAGTGAATATCCCACTAAGATCTCTAGTCCTGGAGTCCAAACAAAAACACCTTAAAATTCAGTAAAATTTAGAAGATCTTTGTGTAGTATGAAAAATTTCATATCTGATTTTTTACATCTTTCATGTACTTTTAAAGAAATCTATATAACTTGTGCTTGATGTGAATAAGGCCTTTTACTTTTTTATTATAAACATTTAGATTTAAAGTGATTATAACTGACAGTTAAGACCAACAGGAGCCAGTAGCCTGTTCGTGGACAAATTATCTGTATTTCAAGCTAAATCAAAAGTAAACATTCTCTAAAGTCCCGTCAGGTCTGCATTAGTCCTCATAGAAGCCAAAAGCAGCACATAAGCCTTCCCAGTCCCCCTGTATTCTGTTTATTCACTTTAAGATGAACATATTTTTTTTCCATGAAGCAGTATTCTATTCTTTTTTAACCATTCCTACATCTGAGTTCTTGAATGCTTAGTTGGTTTTCCTCAGTCAGCACTTTTATTTTATTAGGAGAATATTTGCAAAAGACTGAGACTGTGTTGTTTTATAATCTGTCAGATTAGTATTTTCCTAAATAACCATGCAAGAGAATAGCTGTCCTGATGACCTTTACTTTATTTATTTAGTTATTTTTGCATTTATTCTTTGGAAGAGGAAATAATGAATTTATGTCATTTAATAAATGATCAAAAAGATTAAGTATAAAAAAGATAGAGCCATATTACTGAATGTCTGCAATACAATATACTAATAATCTGTTTTAAAGCAGTACAAGCAATAAGAGGGAAGTCAGCATTCTGAATCACAGAGCAGTAAAATTCTTGCCACCATCAATGGTGTCACTCATTCTTGAGGTTCTGAGAGCATATTAGAAATTAGCTTCAGGGAAAAATGTCTTCTGTCTTGTCACTGGTTCTAAAAGGCAGTCAGTTTTAAACAAACACAGGCCTCTTTTTGGAACCTATATAATAAACTCAGACACATTAATCTCTACTCATGTCTCTAGTTAGGGTCTGACCCCTAACTCTTTCAGCTTTAATGGAAGGAAGTAAGGGCCAACTGACATTAGCTAACAGAAGTTTGTATAAAGAATCAGATGTGCCTATAAGCAAATAAATATCCTTTCTTAAACTTGTGTTTTTATTGAGTTCCAAAGATAAAATGTCTCCTCATGATGATACACAATTGCATTATATAATGTGTGTACTTTAACAATATTCACTTAATTGCAAATTTTGATGTAAGAGAAAGCAAGGAGATAACAAGAGATCACCTCTTGTTTGGACTGGATGCTTTGGTCCTTGTACAAAGCACTGCCCTTGGAGTCAAAAGTCCTGCATGGTACCCCTGCCTTTGCCACTTAAAAATTTGTATGCCCTAAAGCATCTCAACTGATATGTGCATATTTTTGTTGCTTTGTGTGTAAATGGGAAGAATAATACTTTCCTACCAACCATGAAAAACTGTAGTAAGAATGAAATGGCTGGGAGGTGGGGGTTGGGTTTGTGGCTCAGCAGTAGAGCGCTTGCCTAGAACAGGCTGGGCACTGGGTTAATCCTCAGCACCAAATAAATAAATAAATAAGCTGTGTTCGACTAAAACAAAATATTTAAAAAAAAAAAAAAAAAGGAATGAAGTGGCTGGGTGCAGTGGTACACTCCTGTAATTCCAACAGCTCAGGAGGCTGAGGCAAGAGGATCACAAGTTTAAAGCCAGCCTCAGCAAAAGTGAGGCACTAAGCAAAAGAAAAAAGAATGAAGTGAAATGAAAGATTTGAAAGTACTTAGCAAATCCTGCCATATAAATGAGATGACAGTATTTCATAAGAGAGCTTCTTTCTTGAGAACCAGGGTATATCAGGATGTCTTATTACAGGATACATTCTTAGAGTATTAGAAATTGTATATACATTCAGGGAAGTAAATGTTGAAAGTGGTTATGAATAAAACTCTACTTTGATACAACTACCAAATTAAAATGTACAAAACTATCCCTTTGGTAAAAATAAATTAGGAATTGAGAAAAGTAGAGAGAATATTAGAAATTTGCCAAGCAACACCTCCCTAATTCATATTTAATTTGTGGTGTGTTTTGAGTGTTTCTGGGCAAGATGATGAGGTGAGCATAGATCTTTCATGACTCTCTTCCATCCCAGGTTTCTGCTGAAAGGAATGATAAACTATAAAAGAAAACTTGTGTTAGTGTTCAAAACTAGGGCATGGTATCGTCCCATGACAAAGACATAACATCACTTCTGCTCAGTACTATACATACCATACCATATTAAAGGAAGACACTGAGAGGGGCCTTATAACTTCCCTTTCAGAGAGAAAGCTGAGTCTCATGAAAGAAAGTGACTGGCCCACTTAGAGCATTAAGAGACCTGAGGGTTTGTGCAGTGGTTAGAGTGTGGATCACAGCTCCAGGTCTTGCATCTTCTCACATTCATACCCAGTAGATGAAAGAGTGAGGACTTCTTTCTAAGCATCTTAGCAAAAGTAACCTTCTCTCTCCCACTAGCTCTGAGTAAGACATGTGCCATCTCTGAACCATGCTGAACAGCCAGAGAAATAATATACAGCTTAACCTTAGGCCTTGGCACCCTTGAGCCAAAAAAAAAAAAAAAATAAGAAGGGGGCCCTACCTAAAGCATATTGCCAATGAGTTAGGAAAAGGTGGTTGCTTATTAAAGAGGAATCTTTCAGTTTCTAGGGGGAGAGGGGAGGTGAATGAATGTTTGGCAGCCATGTTTGTTTGCTCTTGGTCCCTAGATGCTTCATGTATACCTGAATATAGGTGGATTTAGCAAATCCCTGCAGCTTTACTATTGATTTTAAGAATTCATTTGCCAATGCACTTGCCTCTTCTCTTGCTCATCCAAAACACTGCCTGCCTCAGTTGCTTATTTCACAGTGCACTTATATAGCTCTAATCCAACATTTATTCCTGGGGCTCTGGCACCCACACAACCTGTCCTCCGAGTACTCTGATGTTAGAAAGTGCTTCCAAAAGCAGGTAAAATGTCCCAACACATTGCCAAATTTTTGAGGATTCCTGCTTTCCTGATAGCTGCCTCCCTTGAGAAGGTTCCCTTTATGTATCCAGAAAGGAAACTCACATGTTTTGGGTCTCTGATTCCCTAGAGCTCTCACAGACTTTGTGCAGTTTTCCCAGATCTATGCAGCGAACAAAGTGGAACTACTTCACCTTCAAAGTGTAGTGAGGGTGGTGGGAACCTCAGCACTGGTTGCAGAGTGCTCATATGCCACTGCTACAGCAGCCTGGTCTCCCAGGGGAAGAAAAGGGAAGCCACAATACACTTGGTGGCGAGGGCTGCATTTGTTCCTTGAGGTTTCTTGTTACCTCATTACACAACTCAGATGGTTTGCTTTTAACAGTCTGCTTGTGTTGTTCCATTTGACCTATAAAAATGCTAACATCCTTTAACTAAATTTCTCTAAAAGACTTGAATGTTTCTTTGTCAGGTCATACAGCATATTTGACAGTAATCGCCAGGATCCCACGGGACTGACAGCTGCTCTTCAGGCCACAGACCTGGCTGGAGTTCTGCACATGCTCTACTGTGTTCTCTTCCATGGCACCATCTCAGACCCCAGCACTGCCAGTCCCAAGGAGAGTTATACCCAGAACACCATCCAAGTGGCCATTCAGAGTTTACGTTTCTTCAACAGCTTTGCGGCTCTTGATCTTCCTGCTTTTCAGGTACCAAGCTTTGGTTTGTGTTAGTATTCCAACCAAGAGTTAATATATTATAATAAATATATATAAAATATTTATATAATATTATTGATAACAATATTATACACACTTTTATTTTTCTTTTATTGGCCATTGTGCTAAAGGCCACCAGGAGCAGGACCAGTTGGGGTTTTATTTTATTTTAAAATAATATGCATACCTTATTAAGCTGCTATCTTCTGGGAACTGTTTTAGATGCTCTATGTGTGCTCTGTTATTTTAACTACCATGCAAAATATTATTATGTCAGTTTTACAGATGAAGAAACTGGCAGTTACATAATTTGTCCAGAGGTACACATGACTGAACCAGAACTAGTTACCCATGATTGTCTACCTCAAAAGTTTATCCTATGCCACACTGCTACATGTAAGCCTTCTGTCTTAACTTCTTAAATAAAGGTATTATCATCCAATCAACTTTTAAACATTAAAGAAATGATATCCTATATAAACAGAACCAAAATCATTGATATGACTTTTTATGGATGATTTAACTGATTTGCTCCCATTGTAAAGTGCATGTGTGGTTAAACGTGCAGACCCCTATAAATTAAGTTTTTATAGCTAGAGAAAGAAAAATTGCTTTATATTATAACACCAGATTGTCAGCTTAGAAACATATTTTTCCCATATAGGAAATTTAATTTTCAAAAACACTGAACCTTTAGAACAGAGCAAGACCCAAGGAGTAGGCTTTCTCTTTCAGTTTATTAACTGTCAAATGATTTCATTAAAAAGGAACAAACTTGGCAGATGATGAACTCATAATTTAGATAAATTACTTTTCTCAAAGGAAAAAAGGTTATAGAGATATAAATATATAAAAATAGTGGTCTTCACCATTCTGAGATAGAAGAAACACTTCTGTAGTTTATGACAAATGTGCAATTCTTTAATTGATGTCTTCCTGTAATTCTGGTCAAAAAGGGAAATTAGTTATAACATTGAATCTAATGTCTTTCAACTGTAGAATTAGTTTATTTGTCATAAGAACAGAAATCCCTCCCTTAGGGTTAGTGTGCTTCTATTTCCAAAGCTGTTGAACTAGCCTTAGGTGTAAACTACATGATATGTAGAGTTCCAAGAGTTTATAGCCATACCTAAACTAAGAGATTTGTCAGAAAATGTCAGTGATCCTTACCTCTGGTTTGAACATACATCCAGGTTTTATGAAAACCCAAGCTTCTTATATTCTGTCTGGAAACAGCTTGGAAATCAGGGGCCCTAATTTTGTTCTCAGGATATGCAGTCCAGCATCTACATTCCAGCTAGATTCTTTGCAACCAAAGATTATGAAAAAGGAAATTTCTAAAAACTGATTCTGAGCTTCTAGTTTCCTGGACCTTCTAACCAGGATTAACACTGCCGCAAAGTGCTCTATAATAGTAAACAGCATCTTTATTAAGTTGGCCATTCCATCAGTCACTCTGTGTATCAGGGAGCCCTAGGTTCCTGTTCTGTTCTTCCTGTACTGCCTCACTTACAGAAGTGCACTACTGGCGTGAGGATGTAACTCAGTGGTAGAACACTAGCCCAGCATGCACAAGGCTCTAGGTTTAATCTCCAGCCCTGAAAAAAAAAAAAAAAAAAGATATCTCTGAACTCCAAACTGGCCCTGCTCCTGGTAATCTTTAGGCCTAATGGCCAGTAATAGAAAAATCAAAGGCTTACTAATGGAACCCTTTAGCCCAACTAAGATAAAATCCAAGATTTCTCCTCTGTAGTTCTTTGCAGTATTCAGCCCAAAATGTGTCCACTATTAGAGCCAATTTTGCCAGAAATATGAGGAAAAAACACCATGGTAACTCAAGATTGTTTGACCATTCTCAGAATCAAATTACCTCCCTGTCATGTGGAATAGCCTTTCGTGGCTGGCTCTCACAGTTCTCCAATACCCTTGTTTCTTTCTTTTCTATTTCTCATGCAACTCCATATTTTTTTTAATTCTTTACTTACCATTTTTTTATTCTTCTTTGTCTCTATTCTGCCTCTCCTAACTTATTTTAGTCAATCTTGCATTCACTCTTTCTCATTCTGTTCTCAGCCATAACTCCCAGGTACCAGAGTATAGGCCAGGAAAGCCTACAGCGATTTTCCTCTTCCTTCTGTTCCTTTGATCTTACAAGGTTCTAACTGCTATCCTTTTGGTGCCCAAGATGAGCACGTTTCTCTCTTGATTCCTCGTTAGCATGTGATAGAACCCTGATGCCAAGAATTTCTAGCACCACTCCATTTAATACATTTACCAATGATTAGCATGTTATTCCCACTTTTATACATTTAAACAAAAAACACATAAATTTATCAACATAAGCTAACAATATTATTTATTATGATCACAAATTTCGTGAGTCCATTATTCAGACAGTGTTCCTCCCAGACAACTTGTCTCTGCTTCATGATGACAGGACTTCAACTGAGGGGATCGTAAAGCTGGAGGAGGGGAAAAAAGGAAGAGCTGGGTTGCCTCACATAGTTGGGAGCTGAAATTATCTGGAGGCTCTTCACTCTTGTGTTTAATGCCTGGATTAGCTCAAAGACTAGACTCACCTAGGACTGTTGGCTACAATATCTGTATACTCCTCATCTCTGTGTGACATGGGCTTCTCAAAATGTGGTATCTTTGTCCTGAGAGGAATGTCTAAAAGGAAGCTTCTGAAAAGAAGTGTTCCAAGAGAATCATATAGATAGAAGCTGCATAGTTTTTTATGACCTAGCCTCAGAAATCATATAGTTACATATCAACCATACTTTTTGGTTGAGTCAGTCATACGCCTTCCAGATTTTTGAGGGGAAATGAGAAATATGCCCCACCTTTCAGTGGGAGAACTGTCAAAGATTTGTGGCTATTTATGAAGTGTCACACTCTATTTAGCAAGCTAAAGAACCACATCTGTCTCATAGACACCAATTATGTAGATGGAAGTGATCAAGTACATAATGCTCAAACAAATACACAGTATTTGCACTGTATAGCCATGGGTGAGTTTGGAGGGAAAAAATACTGTTTTTTATCATAGGCATAGTCAATGAAACTCATTCTAGTTCATTAAAACAACTTACATTTCAAAAATAAGATTTCAGGAATTGTTTGTGAAGAATAGGAAAAGAGATTTTAGGTAGAAGGAAGGTATCCTTCTCAGCATTAGTCTGACCTGAGAAAAATCTGAGAGACAACCTAGGAGGCCCAAAGAAACTGAAATTAGATAAAATTTGCTTTTTCATAATCTTTGGTTGCAAAGAATCTAGCTGGAATGTAGACTGCTGGACTTACCTGCTGAAAAAGAGTCAGACAAGATAAAATGAGTCATGGTGATAGTTTGGGCCCCATAAATCACAAGAACTCAGAGCTTTTAGGAAGGCATCCCCCACCAGACTCCTGGATTGTTTGGCCATTCTCAGAATCAAATGTCCTCCTTGTCATGACCAAACTTTGAGCCATCATACTACCACCTCAAATTATGTGACTTTAGACAAGTAATTTGAACACTGAAGACTCAGCATCAGGGACTGGGGTTGTGGCTCAGTGGTAGAGCACTCACCTAGCATGCACGAGGCACTAGGTTCTATCCTCAGTACCACATAAATGTAAAATAAAGATATTGTGTCCATCTAAAACTAAAAATAAATAAATAAATAAATATTTAGGAAAAAAAGACTCAGTATCTTCATCTGTAAAGCTGACTTGAAACACCTACCTTATCACAAGACTGAGAATTAGATAAGATCACAAAGATGTTGTGGTTATACTAGCCAGCACACAGTAGGCACTCGGGACATGTAAACTGAATCAGTTTCTGAAGATGAAGAGCTTACCCAGACCATCTAGTAGATATCAGTAAGCCTAAGAGATGAATGCAGCATTCCCCAAAATTCTTCATTTTTCCTTGAAGTCACAAATCTATATCCTTATTTTGTGTGAGAGCCTATTATGTGATAATAACAAAAGGTAATCCATTAGAATATTTTCTTAGCTTATTCCCTTTTATGGTATAAAATAAAGCTGTCAAAATATATTCCCCTTTAGCTAACAGTCTGATTTTGCTCTGAATTCATATTGGCACAGATGGCCTTAAGATCAGGGGTATTGTATATTGTATTCACTTTGACAGTTTTTACAATTGAAGGTGGTCTCAAGAAACAAATCAATGTACTGACTTGACAATTAATTCTGGCTAAAAAGGAAATATAGTTTCCTTGAAAAATTGGTTTAATTTTTATATTCAAACTTACATGCCCCTTGACCTGCTCTTATCAGTGAAGGTTAAACAGAGGGCACTGGGTCACAGCATGCTGGACGTGACTAATTAAATAAGGGCTGAACCAAGAAGGTGTCACTGCTTGATTTACAGGAAGAAAGCCCTCCTGAAGCTCTTTGGAAAACTTTTTTTTTTTTGGTCTTGGGGCAGTGAAACGGAGACAGAAGACACTCTTAAAATTTTGCAGTCATTTTGTTTAAGTAATAACACTTGAAGGGCTGTTTGACCCGCTGTTAGACAAAGTGAATTCATTGAAACTTCCACGCCACAATATAGCTGAACTGGTTCAAGCCCACCGAGACCTCAAATCAAAAGATGAGTTTAACCACTGCCTTTTCCCACAGGCAGACCATGGTGCTTCATTCCAGTGTGGGCTGCAAGTGTATTCTGTAGGCTTCGCCTCTCCCCTTTGCCCTCCTGTCGTTCTGTCTGTTTGACATGTTTATTAAATAGAAGCTCCAGGCTGCACAGGCAGACTCAGACTCTCCTCCTGAGTCTCCCACAGCCGACAGCCCTTTGCCTGTCTGGAGAAAGGATCCCAGAAGCCTCATAGCTGAGGGGCTTCCTGGTTTGGGGCAGATTTTTTTTGTTTTGGTTTGATTTTTTTATGTTCTTTTGGGAGCCTTCAGTTTATAGAGGTATTTATTTGAATTGTTTATATTTGTTTCCTGTTTGAATATAACTAATTAGGAATATGTTTATCTCTATCACAAGAAAATATTTCTTTAGAAAGTATTAGAAGTTAGGTAAGTGGTACAGTTACAGGTGAATTTTAGTATTGTAATTTTTTCTAAATTTTCTACCTTGAAAATATTTGTATAACGAGAAAAACTAAGTTTTTAAAAATGGAATAAATAACCATACTTTAGAGAGCTAACATCTTGCTCCACGTGGGGGAATCATTTGCTCTGCTATGCTTTATTTTCTGTTCCTTGTTAGGTTAAACATTGCATTTATTATTGTCATTTATTAGAGCAAAAACCCCTGAACTAAACTGTTGAGCATAGTACTAGAGAAATAATGTCCACTTTTCCAGCCCCACGGCACAAAATGCACAGCGCCCAGTCTATGTGATTTGCAACCCTTTCTCTCCCTGGACTGGGGATTCTAACTGCTCCTTGTCCTTGTCAGTCTATTGTAGGGGCAGAGGGCTTGTCCCTTGCATTCCGACACATGGCCAGCTCCCTGCTGGGCCACTGCAGCCAAGTCTCCTGTGAAAGCCTCCTCCATGAGGTCATCGTCTGTGTGGGCTACTTCACTGTCAACCACCCAGATAACCAGGTAAGAGGCCCTGGAAAGTTCCTTAGACTGCTTCCCTAACACGGAGAGTGTGAGGTATTGGAGTGAGAAAAGGCAGGCTAGCCTGCTGGAACCCATCCGCCCTGTAAGAACCCCCTTAACCAGGCTCTAGGCATAGGTCTGTAACTTCAACTCTTCAAAGATTTTTTATCAGCATTAGGTTGCACCAGGCCTCCTCTTAGGGATTTTAAAAACAGAATCTTTTAAATAAAATATTCTTAATTCACACAGAAGCTTCTACTCTTTTACCATGACCACATAGATTGTGATACTCTAGCCACCATTTTGTTTTGTTTTGTTTTGATAAGGTAGCTTTTGCATCTTTCAGCTTGGATCATTTTATAAAACATATTAATCTGTTGCCTTATGAAAACATTCTTGGCTCTTGGTTTCTTCCTAGATGTTTAGAAACTTCCAAGTTGGTAGACAGCTGACTGAGAGGGCAGGATGTGGGCCTCGTTCCTTAAATTGCCAGAGTAATTCTGCTTTTAACTGATTTATTTGGTTTCTGAGCAAGATTTAACATGTAGATAGGGTTCTGCTGCTTTATGAAGCTGGAAAATCTTTTACACAGTTTGTAAAATAATAATAATAAAGTACCTTATTTAGTTTTGAAACAAGAGTTAAGGCATAATATATCAGAGGGAAATTTCTGGCAACTTAATTTATCTAACCGCTCCCCACCCCACACACAACAAGCTTAATTGTATAGATTGTAACTAAGAGAAAGATTTCTGAACGGCCCCTTAACTTTGCTCTAAGCTTAATAAAGTTTATTTTAGGCAAATCTCAAACAGTTGTTTACTAGGTTTATCAGCCTACAGTAAACTAGACCAGGGCAAGAGGAGAGGAGATGGTTGTGCTGCCAGAGCCAAGTACAAGGAGAAGCTGCACATTGAGAACTGACATTGCCTGCCTGACACGGAGGAAGGGTAGAAAAAAACAAAACAAGCTCGAGAATTTGAAATCAAAGCCTCCTGGGTACAAAGGGTCACCAAGTCCTATGTTTTATTTCACAGATGACTGTTGATGCTTCCAGTACTGACCCTGAGTAAGCACAGGGCAAATTGCATAGTCAGTGTACTCCCTTGAAGACGGTTCAGGAATATTCAGTCCATTTTATTTTATTTTTTAATTTTGTGTTTTTGTTATGGCTTCTTGCTTTTGGTACCAAGAATTGAACTGACAGGTGCTTTACCACTGAGCTACTTTTTATTTTCTATTTTGAGAAGCTTTGCTAAGTTGCTGAGGTTCTCACTAAATTGCTGAGACTGGTCTTAAATTTATGATCTTCCTGCCTCAAGCCTCCCAAATTGCTGGGATTACAGGTACAGATTATAGCCACTGCACCCAGCTATTCAGTCCATTTTAGAAAGGTATTCCCATTGTTAGAATATGACAGATCTAGGCCCTTACTGGAAAAATTATCATACATAGAATGTTTCCTTTTCTCAGACCCTGTTATCAGGAGGACAGATGGAAACTCTTTTTCACCTCCCACCCTGGAAACACTCAGGCAGTGTCCTTCCTTGGGAGGTGTTTTGTCCATTCTATGGATCAGGCCCAGCAGATTCAGTTTGTTATAAGCTGCTCTGGGAAGAAGAATTGTGGGAAATTTCCCCTGTGGACTTCTCTCTGTGTGATTCCATCCATTCAATCTACTAAATTGCAGTTTTATTTACCTTTAAAGTTTGTATTTTATTTTTCTGATTACAAAAGTGTTCCGTATTTATTGTGAAAAATACAGGACAAATGTAAAGAATACAATGGGATCATAGTTATTCTTGACCTCACTATCTGAGATAGCCACTGTTTTTAGCTAAAGCAGGTTCCCTTCCAGTTATATAAAATGAATAATTTTGCATAATTGAAGTCATACTGTACATGTACTTATGTTCTTGGTTCTGCACTTTACATTATACCAGAATCACTCTTTGTGAACATCTTTCTTTGTGGTGCTGGGGAATCAAAACCAGGACTTCATACATACTAGGCAAACACTTCTACCACTGAGCCATATCCTCAGTCCATGAATATCAATTTTTGATGTCTTCATGGCTTTATCTTATATGGACATTTGTGGTTTACCTAAGAATTTCCTGTTTTATACTTAAATGGTTTACTATATATCGTGACATTCTACTGCACTTATAAAGAGCTAATTAATTTGCATGTGTGATAATATTTGACTCTACAGTTCTGCAGCAAAAAAAGTTCAGTTTTTGTTTTTGTTTTGTTTTTTAGTACCAAGGATTGAACCCAGGGGCATTTATCCACTGAGCCACATCCCCAGCCCTTTTTTATTTTTTATTTTGAGACAGGGCTTCAGGAAATTGCCAAGTCTAGCTTTTAACTTGTGATCCTCCTGCACCACTGGGATTACAGGTGTGCATAACCAGGCCCAACAAAAGTTCAGTTTTTTTAGTGCATTTCATGTCAGAGATAATTTAAAACTTCTTGCATGAACCAAATCTGTCGTGATAAGCTGATAGAACTCAGAATTCTGTGGGATTCCGAGAGTTTTTCCGCTAATGCTGGATCATAGACTTATCCTCTCCTTTAGAAAAAATACATACTTTGAGTTCTTGCCAGAGTGAAAAGGGACCAGGATCAGGGGAATCATATTTGAAGATGGCACATTAGACCTGAATTAACCAGATGAGAAAGTGATGAGTGTGCATATTGGGAAAGGGGAAGAACATGAAATGAGCAGAGAGAGCATTAGGCAGTATGAGAACACAGAGGAGAGTAAAACCCTATTGCTTGTCTGTTGGGGAAGAGGATGCAGTGAGGTTTAGAGATCATTGTGACAGGTGAGCTCACTTTGAGGAAGAAATTAGAAAGGTAAAAAAAAAAAAATCCAGACTTTGAATTTCAACATCTTGCCTCCCAGAAGGACTGAACACTAATCTGGACATACACTTCTGGTTTGGGGGAAAATCAGAGAAATCAGTGCAGTTCTGGGGCAAGTGCTAAAATGCAACAACCTATAAGAAGAATGAACATGATGGAAAGTTCTCTAGAGAAGCAATAAGAAACTGATAGAGAAGATAGTAACTTCAAAAAGCTGAGACACTGCACCTTTTAGAGATGCTTTTACTAGGTGTATTATAGTCATATGATACTTCCCATCTGTTGGCTCTTACACCTCATTAACACTTCAGTGAGGTTGTAAATAAAGAAATTATTTCTGTTTCAAGCAGGTGAGAAATCGAGTTTGGTTGGTTGGTAGGTTGGGTTTTATTCTTTTGATTTTTTTGTTTGTTTTTTGTTTTGGTACTAGGGATTAAACTCAGGGTTGGTATATTACTCAACTACATTCCCAGCCCTTCTTATTTTTTGAGACAAGGTTTTGCTGAGTTGCTGAGGCTGACCTCAAACTTGTGATCCTCCTGCATCAGCCTCCAGGATCACTGGGATCACCCAGCTAGGAATTAAGGTTCAAAGAGGTGAATTAAGCTCCCTGAAATGTCATGGAGAATCGAAAGATCGACTAGAATCCAGGTCTTGCTAAACCCAAGTCATTGTACTTTTCATTTCATCTTACATTGCTTAAGAAACTCAGATGTGTCACCAATGATTGCTGAAGTATATCTTGGTGTCAGGAGTGTCATGTGTAGAATATGATGTAGTATATGATGCCTATTCATATACTGAGAAACTGCAATCTGCCCTCTGGATGCTGATATGGAAGTTTCTGGGGCATATGTGTATGACTTGCTCAGGAGACTCACAGATTATAGGAAAGTGTAAATAAATGAGTGATTGAGTACAGAGAGCACAGTTTAGCGAATAGAAGGCCTGGGTTCTAGCCCCAGCTCTACCATTAGCTGTGTGATCTTAGATAAATCATTTCATCTCTTGAGACTTGAGCATTGTTGACTGTGCAGAGAAGTGGATTGGCTCTGGAAATGGACAGTGGTGAGGGTTGCACAACATTGTAAATATACTTAATTCCCCTGAATTTTAGGGTTAGAAATGTTTGAACTGGAAAATTATGTTATATATACTTTACACAGAAAAAGAAAGGAAGGAAGAAGGAGGAAAGTTTTACTAGATGATCTCCCTATTGAGTCTATGACATTTGAAAGACTGAGACTGGAATCACAGACTAACATTCTGATCTCATGGGTATTCCACACCCTTTTGTGGCTTTTCAAATCCTCCTGACCCTATTCTAGATCCTGTCAGCACCAGACAGATTAATGGCAGCTTGTCATTAAAAGCTCTGTAGATCTTGGCTATCCCAATATGAATGGAAGGGAACCATTAACAGACGAGCAGAGGCTTCTTACAGGTGAGTTGACAGTTGCCATACTCTGAATCCATCTTCAACCACAGTTGGTTTCACCTGCACAGGAAGGCTGTGCTCATTAGCCCAGGAATGGACTCCAGGCCAATCAGGCTGTGTGATGAGGAAAATGTATAGGAGATCGCCTCAGCTTGTTGCAGTGGTAACTTCTCATATCCAGTAGAGTTGGGAAGTTTTCTGTAACTAAAAAGCTGGTTGTTTGCTTTCATTTAAAAAATTTGTTTTCTTAAACTCCCTTTCTACTCCCCGACCAAAACCCAGTTATTCATTAAGCAAGCATTTGCTGAGGGGACATGGTAAGTGTAGTTGTAAGCTCTTACCCTACCTTCTGCCACAGATTCATGGAATCTTCATCCTGGAAGGGTTCTGGCAAAGCCCAGCCTCACCATTAGCAGTCCAGTTTGTACCCCCTTTCCACTCCCCTTATGTTCTTATGTTCATACACACACACACACACACACACACCTTTACTTTATTCTATTCACTTATTTATATGCAGTGCTGAGAATCAAATCCATTGCCTCACACATGCTGGGCAAGTGCTCTACCACTGAGCCATAACCCCAGCCCCTGGAAGTGAATTTATTTAGCCTGATGCCACTTTCTCTAAATCAGAGGAGTTCCATCAGAGAAATTATGATGCTCAGTTCAATTAATGTTTCTGTGTCATTAGTCAGGAGTCATGTTAATTTCCAGGGTCTGTTTGTTCACAGGGGAACTCTTAATTTCCTACTGGGGAAACAGCTTGTGTCTTAAAAGGGGATCCTGAAATCTTGCTGCAGCCTAAGTCTGCTTGATTAGGAAACTGCTTTACATAAAGGATTGGCATTTTTATTTGCCCCACTTAGTCTATTAACTTGAAGGGCTGAGCCCCATAATATCAAGGATGACTTCAGAAGAGAAACCTAGATAATAAAAGGAATGCCATTGTTGATGGAACCAACCTTGTGTTTTCTATAGGGTTTTGCAGTTTCTAATTAAAATGTTGTTTTAATCAAAAGCTTCCCTGTATTTTATGGCACTTTCATGACTCTTTCTAAATTCCTTCCCATTTAATTATTAAAATGAACATAATTAGTATATGCTGTCAGCCCTTCACTTTATTTACATTTTGTATTGGATAATTAAATGTGGGCTGATAATTAAATTAACTTGAATGACAAATTATTCAACTGCCTGCATATTACTGTATTGGGAACAAGCACCTTTGCATATTCATTTGGTTAGTAACTGCCTTTTTCATTTGGAAAGGGCCCTTAGATTCTATTGGAGCTGTAGTCTTGTGATAGTTGAAAGGGAAGGATCCTATTAGCCCACCAGCCTCATTCAGCTTTTCTTTAGTGAAGGCTGTGCTGATCATGTAATTATCTGCTCTGCAATGTGCCAAAGACTCTTAAATGCTTTTGGGTGAATCAGTACAGGCAGGAAAGCTGGACAGTGAGGCTCTGTCTGAGGCTGTTTGACATGTGTTTTCCAAGACTTTGATGACAAAAAAAAAAATGGAGTTTTCCTAAAATGACTCCATTATACTCACCTCAGGTATTTCCCTGAATACAGAAACAAGAGCAGTTTTCTAGTTTGATCCCTTCTGCAGATAAGGAAGGCATAGTTGTGTTTTAAGAGTAGCAGTTAGGGCCCCCGCAGGTGTAGCTCTGTGGGGGAGCACTTGCCTAGCATGTGGGAGGCCCTGGTTCAATCCCCAGCACTGAGGGGGAAAACAAAAAGTGTCAGTTCTCCAGAATCTCATTCCAACCTCTAGAACTTTAAGAGGTGGCCTAAATCCTGCACAAACATTTTTAACTATACTCTGCCTTTCCCAACAGTGGGTTATCAGTCCTAGGTCTCACCCACTTGGTAAACTCACCTAGCCCCATCCCTGCCAATGAACCACAGCTATAGGGGCTCCAAGTGGAAATTTCAGCACATATTCAGCTTCCTGTGTTTTCTTTCTCTGACAAATACAGCTCTAGGTGAGAACCTAAGAATTTAAACAATAAAACCCTTTTGGAACCATCTTACTAATCTCAGTGAAACAGCACCAAAGAAAAATCTTAGGTCTTGGGGCCAAAAATAGAACAAAAAGTTCCTAATTAACAATGACTTCTACCTAAGCATTTATTTTAAGACTTCTAGTGAGTGACATAGCTGATGTTAGAATGGAGAAACTTGCCAATTAGCGATTCGGGCCAGTTGTATTAAAAGTCACCACCTTCACAGAATCCAAATGAAAAACACCTTTTACTTTCCTCATCATTTTGTGAATTTTCCTATACAAGGTTAGTGCAAAGTGCTATGTTCTCATTTTAGGAACACTTATTTACTTCTATGCTGATATTAGGAACACCTCATAAGGAACATCTGGCTAGACCCAGTGGCTGCACTTCCAGGAGATAAACTAGGGTACACAGCAGCCAACTCAAAAAGCAGGAACAGAGCCCCCAAGCCTGAGACTTAAAACCAAGAGGTTAAGTCTGTAGCACTATGGGGCAAGCACCATTCTCTCCCTTTCTTAAGGGATTGATTACTGATATGTGACTCACTGTAACTCCTACAGATCCTCCTGCTTGAGGCTGATGCAATGATGGTTAAGGAAACACTGAATGGACTCCTTGAATCAGTCTACAGTTGAGGTTTTGAACCTGAATTTTGATGGTACTAAGAGTCAGATGTTATGGTGATTAAGAGCACAGGCCTAGCATTGTGACCTTGCCCAAGTTACTGAAGGCTGAAATGGAGACCATGTATCACTACTTCCTAGGTGAATGTTTGAATTAAATAGACAACACAGGGCCTGACTTACCATAAATGCTCACCAAAGGTAGCTGTTGCCATCCCTGCTTGCCCTGTCGTTGTCATCTCTGTGGTACTGGATAATACATCGCATTACCTGAAAAATCTTAACAGTAGACATACTTCATGACTATCACAGTGATTGGAAAAGAAATATTATACAAATATAATTATATAGATAAACTATCCTTCCCTTACTAGTCTTCTAAGAGCCCAGAACTGCCAGGCCTTGGCAACAAAGACCTGCCCTTAAGGTACTTACAATTAATTTAGTTTCCCCTTTTCAGAAAACTCAGATTCAGAACACTCCAATATAGTAACTGTCTCAAAATCCTAACATCACAGTTTAGAAGTTGAAAGTTAGTCACAGTTTCATTCCATTGGACTGCAAAATATTGGGAATCCACTAAGCTCCTTCAGCAGTGTCCATGAGTGCACAAGTAGAGCCATTGTGAGTACTTAGTTTAGCCACAAAGTGACATGAAGTTAATCATCCCCTCTGAGCTCCATGCTAAGACCAGGCCCTGCTTCAGGGCAATGGAAGACGCACAGAGCAAAGCCAAGCACTAAACCCTCAGCAGCATCTTCCCAGAATGCCCAACCCATAACCTCTGCACAGGGTTCAAAGATGAATTCTGCTGCCAGGTCAGATGTGTGCACAGACCTCAGGTATTCTTTGCTCACTTGAAAATCTTCTATTGGGAGATCAAATATACACTAGATAATAAGACCAGGAGCGATATTTGTCAGTTTAACTCAAGACCAGTGATAAATCTAATTTTTCTGAACCTGCTTTGGTCTTCAGTCATGAAAGGAGCTTTATAATAAATGACTCTCTGAGATAGACTGTAAAGACTTAGTCTGTAATCACCGAGAAAACACATCTCCTGAAATAGGAAATTTTATGTGACCCTCATCAGTCACAGAAAGCCCATCATCATGGAACTGATACTAACATAGCATTCAGGATGGCTAGATCCTTTTATAGCTTTATTGCTGTGTGACACTGTGCAAATCACTGCTCTTCTCTGAGCTTTAGTTTTCTGTCTGTAAAAAGAGTTAGGGTGGCCAGGCAGTGGTGTATGCATATGATCCCAGGCATCAGGGAAATTGAGACAGGAGGATCACAAGTTGAGGCTAGACTCAGCAACTTAGAAGACCCTGTCTCAAAGATTTTAAAAGAGCTGGGTATGTTGCTTGGTGGTAGGACTCCCCTGTCTACAACCCCCAATAGTTTAAAAAAAAAAAAAAAAAAAAGACCAGGTGCTTGGAAGGCTCTTCAAGCTGTGATAGAGAATAAATTTATGATTCTAAGATGAATTGGGCAGTTATGGCTACACCAACATTCCAATAATTTAGTCATTTTCATTTCCAAGTTCAGTGATTACAAATACTCCACCCTAGCCACATTAACCTCCTGACCGCTCCTCAAACACATCTTCCACATCTTTCACCTCAAGCCATCATCCTTGCTGCTTTCTGCCTGGAACTTTTCCTTCAGCAGTCAGCATAGAACCATGCCAGGTGATGCATACCTGTAATCCCAGCCACCTGGGAGGCTGAGGGCAGGAGGATGCCAAGTTCGAGGCCAGCCTTGGCAACTTAGTGAGACCCTGTCTCAAAACAAAAAGGGCCAGGGATGTAGCTCAGTGGTACTACACCCTTGGGTTCAGTCCTCAGCACTGAAGAAAGAAAAAGGGGAAGGAAGGGAGGGAAGGAATAAATCAGCGTGGTTTGAGGGGCTTACCTCCAAAGGTTTTTTCCTCAAATGTTATGTCAGAGTACCTTACTGCAGTACCTAAAATAGTGTATGAGCCCTGTGGTCACTATTTTCCCTTTATCCTTTATTTTTCTTCACTCATTTATTACGCTATGATGTTTATTTATTTAGTTTGTTTTATTTCATGTGTCTCCTACCCCACTAAATTAATTGTAAGTACCTTAAGGGCAGGTCTTTGTTGCCAATGCCTGGCAGTTCTGGGCTCTTAGAAGCTACCTAATAAATATGTGTTGAATATTAGGGGTTGAAATGACACAAGTCTCTCCTATGTATAATACTATAGAAAAGGTTAAAATGGCCCTAGATTTTGAAAGATGCCTTACTTCAGTTTTATTGACCAGATCTCCTGGAACTGATTTTTGGCTAAATGCTAACTTTAGCCATCTCTTTGGCACTATAATTTAATCTATTCTAAAATAAATATGTTGATTTAAGGTTTTTTTCTGGAACCAGTAGATTTGAGATCCAAAGGAACAGTGGCCAGTCCTATGTGTGAGAAAATGGCAATGTGCAAGGGAAGCTTTGAAGGCAAAGTTGGGTGTACCCCCCAGCACCTCCTTCCACTCAGGGTATTTGGCCTTGGGCAGTTTATCCAGAGTATTGCTTTCCCCAGCTGTAACAGAGACAGAAGTCCTACTCACAAGGTTGTTGAGAAGATGACATATCCTTCTTACAGGTCCCAAGTTCATTCTACTTGCACTGAGAGTAGATGCCTTTGAAGTCTTTGCTCCCCAGATTGGTAGCATTATCACAAAAAAATCTACTCTGATGTTTTATGCATTGGTTTGAGAAAAAACTTTTTGGCAAGTATGTCCAACTCTAAGCAAGCACACAGTGGGAAAATCTACAATTAAAGTTATAAAATCACCATATCATTCATTTTAATAATAAGTTTTCTGAGGGCTTTTCAAAATATATTCCTTAAATCTCTTCACATATAGTTCCTTTGGGAATGTGCAGTCTACCATCAGATGCACACTCCTAGCTAGAGAACTAGTGTTTTGGGGTCCTGGACAGGTCTGTGCTCTTGTAGCCTGATGAGGGGAACCTAGGCTCTGGAGCCAGGCAGACCAAAGTGCTAGTCCAGCTGTACCTCTTACCAACCCTGTGATCCTGAACAAACCACTTGCCTTCATGGTACCTATTTCCTCATCTATAAAATAGAGATCATATTAATATATTAATAACACCTCATAGGATTGGTGTACAAAGTATATTAGATCACTCACCTAGTGATTAGCATATTCCCTTACCCAGAACAAATGGTAACTCATCATTGTTGAAATTATCATTGTCTGCCTCCAGATTCCCTGCACTTAATGAGGAAAGTCTTTGAGTATCCATTCCAATCAGCTCTGGC
This sequence comes from Marmota flaviventris, assembly GCF_047511675.1. NCBI lineage: Eukaryota > Metazoa > Chordata > Mammalia > Rodentia > Sciuridae > Marmota > Marmota flaviventris. The sequence goes on from NC_092499.1 coordinate 121,781,449, forward strand.
ACTTATTGCCACCTTAAGTAAGCCACTCTGCTGTTAGAGCATGTTTCTCCCTCTGTTGAGAAAATGGAAAAAGCTCCATGTGTCCCCTGCCTACAAGGTTCCTCTGAGGACCCAGAAGATGTAAAAGTACCAGGGGGTCTTCCTCTTGCAGGGTCTCTGGGTTGTCACTCGACATTCTTCTCTGACAACAGCCACCAAGGGGCTTGGTAGAGTCAGTCTGGCTATGGCCAGCTGCCAGCTTCCTTACCAAGGAGCACGCCTGGTTCAGCTGAACATACCTGACAGGTGATAAACATATGCTTGTCTGGAAGACAGTGAAGGAGAATCTCCACTCACCACCTTGGGCTGCAGAAGTAGGAGGGAGGGAGACCTCACACCCAAATAATTCTCTTCTGTATGGGTGATGGCTAAACTAAAACCACACCACAGAGATAACTCAAAGGTGCACTGAGATTGCATTAGGAAGAGAAACTGGAAAATGGCTCACATGAATCAATGTGAACATTTAATGGGCCTTAATTGGAACCTTATCCTACTATACTTAAAGCAGAGAGATGAAAGCAGAAGAAATCTGAGAGACCATTTATTTCACTTGAGAAAGCAGTAAACTGAAACTACAAAAAGATTTGACTACTATTATATTTTTATGATTAAATAAAATTGTCATAGACTAGTGCTGGCGAGCCCATAAATGCTCCATGGAATGCATCCATGGTCTCTGGCAGCTGTTAGGTTGTGACCAGAAAACCTTTCGGTCCATGCTCTGCATATGTTAACCCACTGTTCTCACACCACCCGGGAGCTCCATAGTGAAGAAAGTTTGTCCCCAGTTCTCCTATAGGCGAGTCCAAAGCTCCTTGGAATGTTTGTATCTTAAAGCATTATTAAATATTGTCTATCCTCTTATATACATATCCTGCATACTCTTTCCAGTTCGGTGTGTGTGTGTGTGTGTGTGTGTGTGTGTGTAGGTGATCAGTTCTCTTTTCTTAAAGAAGCTGAATTAGAAAATCGGAATAGGTATTAATTGAGAATTTTAAGTTGTCATATGTAATGACTTTTTTTCATTCTTTCATAAGAAAAAAAATGCCTTCTATGTTCTTCCTCTTTTACCATATTTAAATGTTGTACCTGGAGGTATGGGCTGCACAGAATACATCTGTGTGTGAATGCTTATAGCACAGGATTATGTGATTTCTGCAAAATCACAGGCCTTCAGAGATCATCTAGCCCAACTGCTCTCATGGCCAGAAAGGATAAGGACTTGGTGCAGCTCACTGGAATTGGGCCTCCCAGTGCATTATTCAGTGTTTTTTGTGACCCCCCCCCCCCCCGCTTCACCTTACCAACCTACTCCCCAGTGGCATAGATAATGCAAATACATAGAAAATCTAAAATAGAGTAATCCCTCAAATCTATGATGATACATTAAGTCTATACAAATTCCAAGGTCAGTGCTCTATAGACAGGGCTTTTTCTCAAGTGTAAATTAAAATGGAAACAGCACTTTTGAGTAGAGTCCCTGGCAAATTGTAGAACCTGTGGTTCTGAGGGTTGGCCAAGTGTTTGAGATAATCTTGCCTAGCTTTCTTGTGCTATAGGATGTGTTTGAAGCAAATTTAAAACATGGTTCTTTTAAGGGGTTACTCTTTTCCTTACAGAATAAACACATGAAAGAAGGAAAAAGGCTCCAGCCTCAAATAGAAAACTGGAAGGTGACCTGTTCTTGGGTAAATGCCAGTATTATGAGCTTGGTGTCCTCATGAGCACCCTTTCTACTCTCATTTATGAACTTTAGCTAAATGCCCACCCTGTGTCAAACCGTGTTCTGGAAGATGCAGAAATGGATACATCCCAGAGCTTGTCCTGTGGAGTCTGTAGCCCAGAAACAGTGCCATCAGTGCTGAGACTCTTTCCTTCCTTCAGCAAACATTTAATGAGTGCTTGCAAATGCCAGGCACTGTTCTAGACATCCAGGATACAGTGCAAAGCAAAATAGACAAAATCCCTGCTTCTGGTTGTTTGTTTCCTGGGGCAAAGCAGGGGACAGATGATAAACACACTTGGATCTATGCAAGAGGTCCCTCTTGGAAAATGTTGCAACTGAGTTGATTCCTGAAAGTGAAATAGAGACTTACTGTGTAGCGAGTTAGGAAAGACATTGGAGGCTTAGGAAAGAAACTGAGCATAGTAACTGAGATGTAAGTAGCCTGACACTTACCAGGACTACAAGCTATTTTATTCTGACTGGAGCTCAGCATATAGGGGAAAAGCAAGAGCTAAGACTAAAGAGGCAGGCAGGGCCAGGGCCTGAGGGACCTGTGTGCAAAACTAGAACTTGGGGATGATCCTCTAGAAGATGAGGAGCCTCTAAATGTTACTGGGAAGAGGAGGATAGGAAGCCTGTGTCAGTGTCACCTCTACTATGTAGAGAATGGGTAGGCGAGCAGTAGGTCTCCCCACTGAAGGCCCAGTACTGGGAGCAGTATCCCTGGTTCTGAAGCATTTATTCTCCTTTGCAGGAGTAGAATGAAGGGACCTGGATAGAGCCCCTTTTCATGTCTCTCTGCTAGTAGCACCCTGGACACGGCCTACTTCTCATAGGAAGCTGGCTAGAAGCCTTTACAGTTTCTCTGCAGGGGCCCAGCAGGACACAAGCAGAGCCCTGTTTCTCTAGGATCATTAGTTTCCAGAGCATGTGAGAGACCAAGCCCCCAGCCACTGGCTTTAGCCTCCAATGACACTAGCTGCTGCCTTCCCTCCTTCCCTTCTCTGTCTCTCATCCTTCCTCCTCACTGCTCTGCTGCTTCTAGACAGCAATGAATCCTGGGACCACCAGGAAGAAGGTTACTGCTCCAAGGCCTCCCTCCCACACAGTCTGCCAAGATCTGTGCATTTACTCTCAGCCTAAAAGTCATATTATGGGAGAAGCCAGTTTGGGAGGAGAAGAATTTGCTTGCAGTGCTGGACAAGAGAATATTTGTGTTTCTTTGCTCTAATTTTTATTCCATGATATATGTGAACAGATGCTTCAGATTTTCCTCCTGAAATATTAAAATAAAGCCACCATTCCCTACCCTATGCACCAAAGTATCAGATTAAAGAAACAAGGTATGTGTGAGGGGCATGCCATTTTCTTTATATAATACGTAGAGGTCCCAGGCCTCAAGGACCCTTTTGTCATATTGCTTCTGTCCTAGGCCTCTGCTCCAGGTGTGACAAACTAAGCAATGTGGAAGAAGTGCTTGGCCAGGACACTACCGAGCCTGGCAGCCACAGCTGCTGCCTCTTGAGCATTGCAGCAGGGCTAGTTTTGTGGAGAAGAATGCAACGACGGACAACTTTGTTTCTACTCTACTAGAAAAATATTCTTTGTTCCAATGATTTACAGACTCTCTCAGCTGTCTCTTTTAATGAATTTAGATGTCTAGACACCTATTTTTGCCCCTCTGTTGAGGACATTTTGTCTCTGACAAGAAAAGGAAAAAAACAAATCAAGAATTCATCAGTTTAAAGAATTTGCCCTAGTAAGATTTAACTATTTGCATTCATTTCTGTCTGGCTCCACACCCCACTCACCCTGCCACACCGGCCCACCGAACTGGTTTAGTCTTAGGTTTGACAGACTATCTCTCAATGTGTGCTGAAAGAAACTGCTGTGGCCCCACCACCCTGCCCCCACTACCTATACCATTGTGCCAAGAGGCCAGTGGCTCAGACAGGGTGCTGCCCAAAGTACCCATCATCTGTCCTAACAAATTCAAAGACGGCACTATCTAAGGACCTTGAAAGACTTGGGATGAGCAGGCCAGGGCCCTGGTGTGGTGGTTCAAGCCGCAGGAGTCAGGTGTGAGAACCAACATTCATTCATTCATTCATTCATTCATTCCCCCAAATAGTTAATGAACATCTATCATTAATCAGGAACTATGTTAGGTACTGTGACACAGACTGGTGATGCAGCAGTGAATAAAAGGGACATATAGCCCCTATCCTCATACAGTGTATATCCTGCAGACTATTAAAGACTGAGGATTCACATCAGTCTGTCTTTGCCTAAACTATTATGTTTCTGGATCAAGGCTGGGTATGGTTGTTTTCTGGTCAGTGATAGAAACAGGGCTAGGGTCCCAGCAACATAAGTCTTAAGAAACTTGGCAAAGGGCCTTATAGAGGAAAAAATACAGAGCTTTTTAAAACCATTGATGAAGTCCCCTTAAATAAGGAGAAAATTCACATTTTTCTTCTGACTTTTAGATCTTAGTAAAATCAGCAGATTGAAAGTAAATAGGTAAAATGAGTGTTTTATGTTGTGTTTGTTTTGCTTGTATGTGAGCTCTAGAGAGCTAGGGATTTTACTTATAGAACACTGTGGTTGAACTTTTATATAAGTAAGGGGTCAAGAAACTGCTACAGAGCCTTTTTCTAGTTTATTGTTTAGTATCATGGTTTTGATATGGTTAGGGAATAAACTGTTCTCATAAGTGAATTTTGCAGGTAGTCAAAACACAAATATGTGTCTAAAACACAAATATGTGTCTAACATTAACTATTTTCCATCTTTTTTTATAGTTTTAGATGACTAGCATGCCTTTATTTTATTTATTTTTTGTGTATGGTACTGAGGATCGAACCCAGTGCCTCACACATGCTAGGCAAGTGCTCTGCCACTCAGCCCCAGCCCCAGCCTTATTTCCAATCATTTTTAAGAAATATTATATACTTCCTGCTATTGTAAACAAATTATACTTAATATAATATATATTTTTGGTACCTTATGAAGTGCTTTCCTATTACAATGTTAGGTACACGAGGATTATCATGTATGTGGAAACAAATTTTAAAGTGTAGAGTACTAAATAAAGGTAATTGGTTATAATAATAAGATATTTTATTACAATACAGTTTGTTCTCAAACCAACTGAAAAGGGTAGAGATGTTTACTCTTACATCAAATGGTTCCAGGCAACTTTCTGAATTCTCATTTCTGCTTGAAATAATTTTCATTCCCACCCTTTCACTTATTCATGTCAGTCCATTTTCTTCCTCTTGTCAGTTTACCAGTTTGTCTCCAGCAGTCTTCTTTTTAATTTGCTGCTTCCAAGATCCTGGAGACAAGAAGACCCTCTTGTACTAGACTTGGTTCTAAAATGTGAATTGGTAGACTGAGTTAGAGTTTGCAGAACTTTGCTGTGAATAACTGATCTGGATTTTGTGGAAAAACAGGGCAGTGTCAGGATGTCTCTGACTTGCTCAGTGTCTCCCCCCAGGTTTGGCCAGAATGGATGCTTAGTAAATACTTGATGAATAGACTGATCTGCTCAGAGGCGTGCTTCCTCCTTTCCTTGCTTTTGACTTCATTCCAGGTGTTCCCAGTTGGAAAAAGGGAGTCTTCAAAGGGGACAGGAGAATTAGGCTGTTTTCCATTTATGTAATATGATGGGCCATGCTAGCCACTCTCTATGGAGTAAATGGGACAGCTATCATTTTATAGATGGGAAGTCTTCAAACTCTCTCTAGGCTGCTTGCATTCTGGACCAGAATGCAAGACCTATCAGTACCCTACTTCCACTTTCCTTTTTTTTTTTTTTTCTGTTTTATATTTAGCTTTTTGGCAAAACTGTACCAAGACCACACTAAGTATTCATATTATTAATATATTTTATACAACAGCATTTGTTTAAAATTTTTAAGACCAGAGGCTAGACATTTAGTGGTAACTGCCTCTTACAGTTGCTACACTTATGGCAAGGATTTTGCTCTTGTGGGCTCATTCAGAGACCTCCAGAGTACTACAGATTGAGAGAAGGTGTGGAGTCTCTCATTTGTACAGATGGATTCATCACCAGATCAAGAATTCCAGACAAAGTATTTCAGACTTCACCTGCAGACCATGAAATATGGTGGGGATTCTCAACACCTTCATAAACTGCCTGTCATTACCAGAATAAAAACTACAAAAAGACATACATACACATTGGGAAAAAAACTAATAAAGATAGTTGTAATCAAAAGAGCACATTCCCTTCAGTGACTAAAAAACTGAAAGTGGTTAAACGTTTAATAAGAGTCAAGCCCCTGAAGTTGCCACAAGGACTTCCTACAGAGGAGAACATGAATAACACAGGCATCAAGAGCACTAGGAAATTAGCGTGCAGTGGCATGGAAAACCTATGGGTCTGGAAACAATTAAGTCCTGATGCCAAAGCAGCTTTAGATTTAAAAAGCAAATTGTTCTGGCTTGGTGGCACATACTAATCCCAGCTACTCGGAAGGCTGAGGCAGGAGGATCATAAGTTTAAAGATAGCCTTTACAACATAATAAGACTCTAACTTAAAATAAAAATATTTTTTAAAAGGGGTTGGGGGTATAGTTCAGTGAAAGAGTACTTTCCTAGCATGTATGAAGTCCTGTGTTCAATCCCCAGTACCAGGGGGGAAATTTTTATTTAAAGATGACAAGAAAGTGTTTTCATTAAAATATACCTTAAAACCCCCAAATATGTATTTAAGACCAGATTTTCAGTTACTCAGAATCTATTGAGGCCAAAGGCAGCTGACTGCACAGCCATTGCAAGACAGTGTTCATTGCAAGACAGTGTTCATTTTACATCACATGTTCTAACAGTTCACTCCTGAGAATCTAGCCCTATCACCAACTGTTGTTCCTCTCTTTCAAGGTCTTATATCTGATAATTTGAGACAAACCCAGCACCGCACAGCACATAGCCAAGAACTCGTTATTTGATACTGAGCCAGGAAGAGTGATGTGTCTTTGAAGAAAGGCCTTTTGTGTTAGTTTAATCTGTATGTCAGTTGGTTTAGTCTGTTTAGAGTGGCAGTGTATCATCCTCATCTTCTTCTGACCTGGGAACATCATGCAAGAAGCAGACTGACAGCCAGTCATGGAAGTGAGCACAGGCCTGGTGATAGAGAGCTCTCTGCCCTGCATGGGCCTGGGAGGTAAGAAGATGCCCGCAGTCAGAGTTACTAGTGTTTTACAGGCCTGACTTCACCAATGACTGGCTGAGGGACCTGGGACAAATGTCTTGAATTTTCTGAGTATAAGTTTCTTCCTTATAAGAGCATAATAATCCCTTTTTACCCATCTCAGAGTTTAGCAACTCAGATGATGTAGGTAGAGGAACCTCCTGAGTACTCTCTGGGATTTCTGCTGTGTTGTCTACTGCTGAGATTCTGGCAGTGAAATAGTCTAGAAGACCTTAAGTTCCTTCATAACACGGGATATCAGTGTTGCACACACCACAAAAGAATGAAGGTCTTTTCTGGACCTCTCCTTTTAACCTACACAGGGATTTCTGAGTTGGTGCCCAGGATCCTGAGGATCCCAATCCCAAATTCCCTCTAGAGATGGAGACAGCGTCTCACAAAATCCATTCTTTATGAACTGGCTATACATACCTGAGGCAACAGAATGTAGATACCATGGAGGCCTCCAAGTCAGAAAATGACATCTGTGCCTCATGAGAAAAAAATGATTATGATTCACCTACAAGGAGTGTTTTAACCAAGGGCTCTCTGTCACTTTACTTCATTCATTTACTTATGTTTGAGGATTTGCTCTGTGCCTAGCCCTCTAGCAGAGCAGCGGAGGACAGTTTCTGCCCTCTTGGAACTGGGGATTAAACTACATTCACTTAGATACATGGTGTCTGCCACCATATCTTTGAGTTGTAAACGAAAGGCTGTGCTTGGCCATGATGTCTAGGAAGACTTCTGGGCTTCAGGATTTCATTAAGTACTTCAAGGGAAATTTCATTCTGGGTATGAATCAGGAGCCCACAACACCAGCCTATTAGCTTTGGCTCTACCTGCTGTTTTCAGATTGACAAATGTAGCACAACAGCCTCAAAACATGCACACACAGTAAGTTAAGCCTTTGTTTCTCTGTATCATTACCTGTATTTCTTGGATGGTGCTTATGTTGGGATTTTCTTTTCAAAGCTGTCAGAATGCATTTCCTACTTTGCCACCACAAGATCCTGGCTGTCATCCCCAGCACTGTTTGCATAGCTCTTTCCTGTGCAGGCAGGGCCAGGGAGAGATCTTAGCAATGACATTTCAGGTGTCATGAAGCTTGCTGATAGGTCCCAACCAAAGAGGAGGGCCTGTCTCTGCCAGCCCTTCTACTCTAAAGAGGGATGGGGTAGGATGATGCAAAGTCTTCATTCATTAGGCCTTACACTGGGAGGAGACATGTAGTCCTAATACATGAGGATTGGACTCAGAATAGCAGAACTAGTGAGCCAACCAAATATTCATAACTAACATTGGTTTGTACTTTGTGGTCACAAACATTGTCTCATTAGATCCTCACCTAAACTTTAAAGGCTGCATCTACCTGTTTTTATAGAAGGACCTTGAGGCTCAAATGTTAAGTGACCATAGCCTGTCAGAACAGATTCAGACTGAGAGCCCTCGCCAAAGGTTAGCACTCTTGAGCCTGTAGGTTCATGTTCTACAACCACTGAGAACCAGTGAGTGACCCAGGAAAAGCCACTGGACTCTGAAATGCATCTAGTTAGCCATGGCACCTTGCTAATAAAATCCCCTTCTGGGTGGTGATAAGAAATGAGTCAGAGCTGCACTATGAACTGAATGTGTTCTCCCAAAATTCATTTATTAAAGCCCTAGAACCCAGTGTGACTGTATTTGGATAGGGCTTTTAGGGTTTATTTAAGGATAAATGAGGTCATAAGGATAGACCAGTGGTACTGAGAAAAGGTCATTTGAGCACATGGTCAAAAGGCAACCATCCACAAGCCAGGAAGTGGGCCCTCCCTAGAACCTGATCATGCTAACACCCTCACTTCAGACTTCCAGCTCCAGAGCTGTGGGAAATTAATTTAAGCCCCCTAGTCTATGTTACTTTGTTATGGCAGGTCAAGCCAACTAACAGTCTAGTATTGAATGTTTGAGGGTCTTCCACTTAGGATTTCCAGGTGCCCAAATCTGATCCAACCTTTAATGTTCAGTGCAGCCCTCCTCATTCACCTAGGTAAGAGCAATCTCTTTGTCCCATGAGGCCCCCATGGGCCTCCCTTAGCCTTCCCAGCCTCCTTTTATTATTGTCACTTGTATACCCAACTCATCTCCCTGAGAGTTAAAGCCTGATCCTTCCTATCATATCGCATCTTCATTCATGTGTTTAGGGAAGAAACTTTCTTTATTCTCTTTGTGTCTCTATAATATTAGTCTGGCACTTAGCACTGGAGACATTCAATAAATGTCTGCTGAAGTTAGCCCTCCCTGGTTGGAGCCAGAGGCCTAGTGGGTGGCCAAGGTCAGCAGCAGATGAAAGAATCAGCATGCTCACTTGTCTACTCAGATTCCTCTCCTTTTTCTTTCTTTCTTTCTCTCTCTCTCTTTTTTTTTAAACCAGATTCCTTTTCCTTCTTGGCAATCAGTCCTCCTAGCCCTGTCTTTCCACCAGGTTATAGCACACATGGCCAGTATGCAGCTTTCTTTTTTCAAGTCGCTGAGATTATAGGAGCATGACCTGTGCCAGCTCCAGCTTTCCTTTTTCTAAAGCTACTACTTCCAGAATTATTACTAATTCTAAAAAAGAAGTATTAGTCATGGGTCTGTCTCTCCCTCCTCCACCCATTCCTACAGCCCCTCACCAGTGATACAAGAGAAAAAAATTGGTGGTCCACAGGGCATTTAGGTAAAAGATGTCCTTCTTTGGAGACTGTGAAATTATGACTCTTGTCTCTTCTTAGAAGACCAAAAGAAGAACCTGTATTATCTATGCTTTTTTCTTCAGTAAATGAACAAGAATGGCTCCAGGAAAGCCTTGAGGAATGCTCCTATGTACTCCACAAAAAGTGGAGACATTCTTCCCTCATCCTCCAGCCCAATCTTTCAAAAGCCCCTCGGGCAACTCTTTCTTGGGGCTTAAAGCCTAGAGCATCAAACTCAGGATGTTTGCATTCCTAGACTTGCTTCCCTGCCCCAAAGGGAAGCGCTTAGCCTAATTCAGTTGAATGTTCATGCCCATGACATCCACCTGCCACCCCTCTGCCACAAGCCCACATGAATTAGCCCACCACATCTCAGTGCTACAGCTTAGCCTATTCCTGGACCTCCTGATTCCATCCCTCCCACAATGTCTGAAATGTGATTCAAATGACATTACCAACTAGATGTTCCACTCTGGCTCACCACCAAGCCCAGGAAAGGTGGAGGTCTTCCCAGCCCTGTAGATTCCTTACATGTAACCTGGTTCTGTCATATGGTGGTCCTATGAGTAGAACTTCTTAGCTCCAAGGTAACGAAACTGCCTACATTCATTTGTGTCTTCTACAATCCAGAGGCTTAAAAATAGTGGCCTCTGGCAGGTCATCTCACTATACTGCTGTTGATATCTTTAAATTCACTCTGTATTCTGGCAACAGATAATTAGTTCTGCCCTCTGCTTCAGGAGGCCAAGTGAAGTAAGTTCTGGTGAATCTCTGACATTCTCTGCTAATTTACCAAGAACCAGCAGTTGATGTCATGGAGTTATCATTGTGCCAGTGCCAGCCAGATTGGCCAGTTTAATATCTTTTCAGTTATCAAATCATCCAGTGATAGCATTTAGCATTTCAAAGAAAAAAAAAGCATTCTTAATATTTGTCCAAAGAGGAATTAAGACTTCTAATAATGGTATCATTATAAATTCTAAAGTGGCAACCATTTGGCTGTGTTATAAAATATGTATCTAATAATTAAAATAAAACTTAAGTAAATGCATTATCAATAAACTAAATGATAGGGCATACTTTTCTCAGCCACGTCAGACATGGCAGCACACAGCCTTGTGTGGAATTGTCACATAATGCAAGTCTTTAAAATTCCTTTCGGATTTGAAGGTATTAACAAGTCCCTATCAACATTCTCTAAAGGTTTTTGATGTCATTTTAGCTATTGAACAAAAATATGTGAACTATTACTTTGTTGATTTTGTTCTTAAACCAAACTGCATTATCATCTAAGAGTATGTTCTTAAAGTATTGTTAAAAGTACTTTGAAAACTTGTAAATCCCTATAATTTATGCTTCTCCTGCCTCTGCTGTTTCATTCTGTCCTTCTGGTTTTAATTTGAATGCAGTCCTGTCTGGGTGTGTACCTGTAAAATTGTGTTTTTCCAAGTACAATTTACAGTCCTGACCTTACATTTTACAGTGTTCCTAACCTTCTCAGAGCTTCCTCCTGCACCATGAAGTGGGCTTTGGGTCACCCAGCTCTTTCATATTAGAACTGTCTAATCAGAGTTACTTGAAACAGATCTGATTTTGACATTTCTTAGTTTATCATGTAGGCTGAGGGAATGAATCGGGAGGGTTTCCCTGCAAGCCCATTAATTGCCTTGCCCTATTTCTTAAAATGTACACAGTTGTAAACCTAGACTGTTTCAAGACAACAGTCTCATTTATGTAAACAATTCTCCTTTTAGATTCAGTGGCACTGATGGGAACAAAGATAAGAAGTATGGGTTGGAGGATTTTTTGGAGCCTGAGCTTGCTGAAACAGTTCCTATTCCCCTTCTAGTTGATCCCCTATTCATTCTCTCTCTCTCTCTCTCTCTCTCTCTCTCTCTCTCTCTCTCTCTCTCTCTCTCTCTCTCTCTCTTTCTTTCTTGCCTCTGTCTGCATTTGGTATATCCAGTGAGCTAGGCTAAGGGAAGACGGAAGTGGGGAGGGCACAGGAGAGAGTATCTTACTAGTGAGTGAGCTCTTTGCAGGTTTTTAAGGAATGGGGCTACTATGCTTTCAAGGGGCGGGGAGTGCTTTGTTAAAGCAGCGAGTATTCTGAATGCATTTCATAGGCATCCTTTCTCCATGGACACTGCACCCTTCATCCTGGGTTACAGTAATTTTTATATAGCTACAAAGCTTTTGGAATCTGTTCCTCAAATTAGGAAATGAGATTTTAAATTTTCTGCTGTCTTCAAATATCACTTAAAATATCACTCAACTTAAGCTCTGTTAATGAGTTAGGAGCCTTTTTCTTTACACTCTCTCAGTATGTTCTGACTGCACAGATGGAGGGGGAAGTGAGGGGTGTGTTACTGGGGCTCTTGGCAGTGGACCTGAACTCCTCCTCTGTCGCAGGTAATCGTGCAGTCTGGCCGCCACCCCACAGTGCTGCAGAAGCTCTGCCAGTTGCCCTTCCAATATTTCAGTGACCCGCGGTTGATCAAAGTGCTGTTCCCTTCGCTTATTGCTGCTTGTTACAACAACCTTCAGAACAAGATCATTCTGGAGCAAGAGATGAGCTGTGTTTTACTGGCCACATTCATTCAGGTACCTCCTACATTATGCCGAACTCTCTAGCTTTGTGTGTAAATTTACTGCAACTGAAAAGCAAAAGTGAATCAACTGTTCTTTCCTCCTTACTGTCTTTGAAAAACTTCACCAGTTTCTGTATTTAAAAATTGATTTCTTAAATATCAGGATAGTTTCTAAAATCTCAGTAATAGAACTAGGGTTGTTAAAAATTATTTAATTTTTTCATGGAGAACTGCAAGGAAAGGATGTTTTTGCCACTAGTGAAATGGAAACCCATATTTACAAAATGTATATAAAAGACCATAGACTTCTTTACAGCTTTGACTGTTGTATTCATCTTGCTCTCAGTCTAGATACAGGTAACAATTGCTAAAGGAAAAACAATTACAACTTCGGTTTATTTGTAATTTTTAAAATGTGATTCTCACAAATGTGCATTCCAAGAGGGGCAGATAAAAGCCTGTTATGTTGCATTTTTTTAATATTTATTTTTTAGTGGTAGTTGGACACAACACCTTTATTTTATTTATTTATTTTTATGTGGTGCTGAGGATCTAATCCAGGACCTCGCACATGCTAGGTGAGAGCTCTACTGCTGAGCCCACACCCTCAGCCCCTGCATTTTTTTTTTAATCTAAAACTAAGTACAGCCTTATGGTGCTGTAGAATTAGTGCTGTAGCAAAATAATAACTGCCATATCTAAATTAACTCAAGTCAACTGACAACAGAGATATCAAGGTGACTGTTCTTTTTTTTTTAATCTTTTTTTTTTTAATTTATTTTTTAGAAGTAGTTGGACACAATACCTTTATTTTGTTTATTTATTTTTTTGTGGTGCTGAGGGTCGAACCCAGGGCCTCGCACGTGCTAGTTGAGCAGTGTACCGCTGAGCCACAATCCCAGCCCGTGGCTGTTCTTTTAACATTTGCTAATAACTGATTTTTGTGTCATTGTACATCTTTATTTTCTGAAAATATCCCATTATCTTTCACATATTCCACTATAAAATCATTGTTTTTACTCCTTGATACATATATGATTAGAAGACATTGCTTCCATTTTACATAATAGTGAAACAGAAAGCAGAATTCTGTTGTAGTATTATTCCTTATTCTAGCTAATATACATCGACCACTGTGGAAAGAGCGTGATAGTGCCCAGCTGCTTGGGAACCATAAGGATGACTAATGAGTTCCCCAACCCTTCTTTACCTTAGATAATGATTAGTAGTTTACATTTTCTAAACTACCCTCTATTGGATCACAATTAATAAAAACAACTAAATTACATTTATAAATGTCTTATTTTCAGCTTATTACATTTCACTCTGGGTTCCATTTTCTGAAAATGTTTTCAAGTTAGACATTCAGATATACATGTTGGATTTTCAAACTGTCTTATGCATAAATTAAAATCTTATAGTACAGGCAGACACAGTGGTGCATGCCTACAATCCCAGAGACTCAGGAAACTGAAGTAGGTTCACAAGTTCCAGATGAGCCTCAGCAACTTAGCAAAACTCTATCTCAAAATGAAAAATAATAAGGGCTCATGAGGTAGCTCAGTGGTAGAGCACTCCTGGCATCAATTCCCAGTAACCAAAAAAAAAAACTTATTTAACCATCATATCAACAGAGGATTCTTCATATATTCTTAGTGCTTTAGGATTAAGTTAAATAAAGATACATTGTAGAGAATTTTTTAAATGTCATCTTTCCATTCAGATTATTCATTCTTGTATTTAGCAGGTAACTTTTGCATGTGTACTGTGGCTGGGCACTGCTTTAGGCACTGGGACTACAGCAACACCAAAAAAAAAATTTAAAAATTAAAGCTCCTCTCTTCAAAGATATTACTTTGAATATAAATAAATAAATGAACTAACAAACAAACACATAGTATGTCAATGATGGTAAGTGCTATAGAGAACAGTAAGGTGGGAACAGGGCCAGGGACTGCAAGAAGGTGATATGCGGCTTCTCCTGGCATGAAAACAGAAGCCTCAACCAAAAAGTGATATTGAAGAAAGACAGTTGTGCATCTGTGCCACCTGTGCCACTCACACTTTTAAGTGCTTAAAAAACAACTTATAAAAGTACAAATGATATCAGAATCTAAAATAAAGGTCATGTGTTTTTCCTATTTTATATGATATTGATTACAAAGTACTTCTAAATATCCTTTTCTCTATTCCAAAAAATCCATATTTAACATAAAATTTTTGCAGATCTATAAAAATTTCACATATTGCTTATTTGTATATCATATTAAACTAGTGAAGTTAAATCAAGTTTTTTTCTATAAATATATTCAGGAGAATGACAGTACATTGGATTGTAGTTTATAAAATGGTTCTTCAGGGGCTGGGGTTGTAGCTCAATGGTAGAGCACTTGCCTACCATGTGTGAGGCACTGGGTTCGATTCTCAGCACCACATATAAATAAATAAAATAAAGGTCCATTGACAACTAAAAAAAAAAAAATAGGAGCTGATGCTTTATTGCAGATTTCAGAAGATTTACATATTGCAATCTACATTATTCACTTTCTATCTAAAAGTAAAAATACCAGACTTTAATATTTAGCTGAAGCCAAGCACAGTTGCACATACCTATAATCCAGCTACTAGAAAGGCTGAGGCAGGAGGATCACATTTGAGGCCAGCCTAAGCAACTTTGTGAGGCCCTGCCTCAAAACAAAAAGCTTAAGTTGGTAAGAGATTTAGCTCAGTGATAGACTACTTGCCCAGCGTGCATTGATTGGATCCTAGGTTCAATCCCCATAACTTGAAAAACAAAAAAAAAGCTGCAGAACATCTATAAGTGTTGTTATATTTGTTTTTGTTGGTTGGTTGGTTTTTGGGTTTTTTTGTTTGTTTTTGTTTTTTGTATTACTGGGGATTGAACCTGCAGCGCTCAACCACTGAGCTACCTTACCAGTCCTTTTTATTTTTTTATTTTGAGATGGAGATTCACTAAGTTGCTGATATTGACCTCAAACTTTCAGTCCTCCAGCCTGAGCCTCCTGAGTATCTGAGATTACAGGTTTGCACACCCACACCCAGCTATATTTGTACTTTTTAAAAAGAGTCTTTAAAAATCAGTCAGTAGCTTAAAATGGTAATTTTGGCTTAAATTTTAGGTTTACTAGGTATAAAGTTGTAGTTTCCAAAGTAAGCAACAACCTGGCTCCTGGTAGCATTTAACAAGATTTAAGTCATCACTATTTGGTTAAAATTTATGAGAACCTGGACTATGTAACATCACTTTCTTTAGCCTTTATGTTTGGGTTCCAGATTATGCATGTGAAAGTGGTTGCATGAATCAGAAGTATATTTAAACCTACCTTAATGAAACTCTCTACTCAAGGTTTTTGTATAAAAACACTTCTCTTTTCACACAGGATTTTGCACAGGCTCCAGGTCAGACAGATAACCAGTTTTACCAGCCCAAAGGTATGTTGAAACTAAATTTCATGTGTTAGCCAAAAGAACATGTTTGCACCCTCTTTTCTGGAATTGTTAAAAAAAAAATTTTAATTTAGTACCTCACCTTAAATACTTGAGGTTTACATACCAAATATTTCTCTGAGTAAAGAAATCAATTTTGTCATAAAACCCAAGGGCAGTATAATGTGCAGAGAAATCTATGGAAGTAAAAGAAAAGCACAAAACATCGTTGTGTTCTTACCTCAGGCAAATATACTAAATGGTAAATAATCACTAAAGAGCCACTTTGTAATACAGAAGATAATCATATCATTAACATTGGCCTATACTGTTCACATGAATGCTGGAATTACATAGGTTTGGTTCTCTACCCATGTTAAGAATAAAGTTATTAATGATAGGAGCCCATATTTCCCCCCTAAATTCAAGTACTTGGACTTTTTAATGGACAACTATTGTTTTCCCTGGAGAAAAGCCATTAAATTAGCAGTATTCAAGGGCCAAAGATTTATGCACTTTTTTCCCCCTGTGTTCTCACTGAGAGTTTCCTGTGACCAGAGTCAAAGTTTTAGAATTTTAAACTGCATTTTTTATTTTTAAATATTCTGTCACCCAGACTGTAATTGATAAATACAATTTGGTCTTTGGCTGTCACAGTAGCATCTCCAGTCAATAAGAACCCTAGTCAAGATTTTCACCAATTCTTCCATTAGTTTGACAATATTTAAAGTGTTCATTCAGATGTCTGCGTCCCAATAGCACCCTCTGAAGTGTCCACTCAGAATCCCTTAGAGAAACCTTGAGCTCTGTCACATACACGTGCGTGCGCGCGCGCGCGCACACACACACGTCATCTACAGTGGGCAGGTATTGTAATGTACATAGGAGAAAATATAACTAAAGCTGTTACAATATTAGGAAAAAATGCCATGTGTTGTTGACTCAGGTACTCAGTAAAGTAAACAGAAAGCTATGCAGCTCTTCAGAAATGCAAGTCAACATTATAATCAGTACCATTTGCCTAAGCCGGAATTAGTGTGCAAGTTCAGTTCTGCCCTGACTCAGTCACAGCCTTTTTTTTTTTTAAAGCTATTGGGAAAAATCTGTATAACTTCTTACTATTTCTTACAAAACAATTTTTAAATTTTTGAATATATGAAAATACTTAGAAAAGTCCTCTAATAAAGCTATTTTTGATCGTACAGAATTTTTATTTATTTATTTATTTATTTATTTGCCAGTAAGACATATAAATATTCTTTTCTTACTTTTTCGCCTGCCCAAAAAAGATGAATCACCATTTGTAGCATATCTGGAAAGTGCAGTTCCCAGGAGCTGCCTCCATCTGCTTAGTGGGCTGAGAACTATGGAAGTCTTGGCCTTCTTTCTTTTCCAAAGGACCATCTTCCCTGATTATTCATGCTTTCCCCAGTTACAGCAGACTTGACTCACAGAACAGCAAATAAGCAGTTGGTCTATGCTTTCTTCTGAAAGAGTCAACACTACCTTAACGACAGCTCATATTATGCTTACTTGATTAAAACAAAATTTCTTCCACCTATCTAGTTTGTATCATGGACAGAACATCTGTTCTCTTTTTGCTTAAAGACATTTTGAGTTCATTGCACAGATAAAACTCTGAGTATAAAAGCAATTCCTGGGAGCTCCACATTCTCAATGCCGAGAAAGCATTTAGCTTTCAAATGCCCACTGCCTGGCTGTGAGATTATTTGCTTTACCTATATCGCTGGCCAGTGAGGCTCTTAACCATTCCCTCTTCTCTGTTAGGTAGGCAATTGAATTCCAAATTTGGACAATTTTAAACTTATATTAAACTAAATTCATGGTTTTTTTTTTAAACAAATATTATCATTTGGGCTGGGGGTGTGAGCTCTTGCCTAGCATGTATGAGTCCCTGGGTTCTCTTCCCAGTACCAAAATAAAAAATAAAAAAATAAATCAACCATTTATATGCAGATTTGCCCTTTCAAGACTAATTTAAAGATAGAATATATGAAATTTTATTTCATTCATGTACTTACTTTCCATAGTTATTTTCTTAATTCTGGAGTCCAAAACCAAATTTTTCCATAGTGTTTTACATATGGGTTAATGTCTCAATATTCTGGAAGCACAAACTGGACTGTAGTTAAAATATATTTTATACTGTAGATAGGTGGGTATAGAGATTGATCAGTCGCTTTATTCACATAAAATGTATAATGGTTTATTTGAAGTGATTTCTGTGTTGTACTCATTAAAATAGGTCTAATTTCTTAAACTGCAAAGAAATCTTTTTAATTTAATCTCTTTTAATTTTATCTTAATTTAATTTAATCTTTTTCTCTCCCTATCAGGAAAATGTCTTGGTTCCCAAGACTATCTTGAGCTGGCTAACAGATTTCCTCAGCAGGCCTGGGAAGAAGCTCGACAGTTTTTCTTGAAAAAAGAGAAAAAATAAATGTTTTGTTTGGTTCTGTGTTTGAGTACCTTGTTAATATTTTAAATTGTTCAAACAAACGTTCTAACTGTTCCTTAAAAAACTCCTTCTCATGTGTTTATACTCTCCCCCTACAGTGTAGATATGGTATATACTTTGCACTATTTATAATAACTGTAGATACTTTAATATTCTTCCTAATTTTTGCAAGTTTATTTCATTTATACACAATATTTTGGAGTGTGTTTAACTTCCATCCTATGATAATACATAATTTGCATTTGTAATATGGGCAAAATTAGATACAAAATTAGCAAGTCAGTTTTGTTCTTGTAATAAAATAACTTATTCTGTTTTCAGTGTTGACTTTTTGTGTTAAGAAAATACAAATTTGAAATAAAAGTGTTAATTCCAGCTCCTAAGTTATCTTAAAGATTTAATCAAAGTTTACCAGCTCTAAATTTTCCTTTTTAAGGTTCAGAGCAAAGATGTTTACAACTTTTACATTCTACTTGCATTGTTTGGGGTGTATTTGAAGTGAATTCGGAGCGTTGTATTAATTGGTCTGCCCAAGCTTTTCTGGCAGAAAATACCGAAGATCTCGGTTAGTATTGCTTAACTGAAATTATTCTGAATAAAATTTAGTGACCTGAAAGCATCAATCACCCTTGAGTATTTTCTCAAGTAACTGTGAAGTGAAGCCACACCGAAGCAGAAGTAAAACAGAGGGTCACAATGGCACTGAATAAGTTTTATACTACTATGCCCCGCTCACGGCTGCACCTGGGAGGTGCTGACCTTTTCCTATGCGTTCTCTTCGTTTCTCCACATAAAGCCACTGGTCAGTGCTAAGCCTTCGTTGAGTGACGTGAGCAATAATTTCTGTCAGATAAGAATCAAACATTACCAAGAAAAAAAATCTCGTTGAGAAAAATTGATCAAAAAAAAAAAAAAACGATTAAACGCAAGACTATTGGGGGGGCGGGGGAGTCGGGCTTGAAAATACATAAATTTTACCTTTTTTAGAAGCAAGCTTACCTACTTAATATTCAAGACACTTCTTTGTGGACCCTCAGAGATCTGCCAAGTTATGAATACGCTGTTTTTACTTTATAAATCCAGAGAAAATAAAGAGGTCCAATTTTTTAAAAGCGGGGGCGGGGAGGCAAGTCCTGCCCGTGCTCTGGGGGCTCCGCCGCCGCCGCAGGACCCTCTCGTTTTCAGGGCCTTGACCTAGTCTGGGCCACCAGCCCGCAAGTTTCGACTCCAGGTCGGGGGCGTCAGTGCCAAATCCTGGCCCTCGAGAGGCCCCTCCACTTGGGTGGCGCCACAGCCGCGGAGCGCGGGTCCCAGGACTGCCGCCGCCAGTCGGGGGGCGCTCAGAAAAGCCTCTCGCCGCGCGGCAGGACCGAGCGCCGAGCACCCGGAGGCCGAGGCCAGACCCCGGCATTCTCCAGCTCTAGCGCGGCAGAGGGGGCGGAGGCAGGTGTCGCCGAAGGCTTCTTCCCAGACCCCCAGCCGCCGCCGGCTTCCCTACCTGGAGAAGAGTTTCCGAATCCCGCCGGCCCAGCGCTCTCGGGCGTGGGCACGGGATCCTTGTAGCTGAAATGAATCATCAAGTATTTATAAGATTTCCTGCAAGACGCTCCCCAACAGAATATACTTCTTATCTGGCGGGAAATTTGCCAAAAAGCCATAAATAATTGAGACAGCTGTGATTAACCTCCCAGAAACCATACCAGAATTCACAATTCAACATTTAATTGAATGCTCTCCTTGCCCCTCGTCCTGGAGGGGGCGAGGGTTTGAGAGAGAAACCCTGGCCCCACCCAGCGGGGACCCTAATAGGGCTCCTTGGTGCCTCCCGTCTCCGAGTTTCAGGAGGTCTCCAATTCCCTTCTTCAATGTGCGCGGGGACGAGCCAGCGGGATTTAAGCTCCAACTCCCCCGGGGTTTATGACTTCTAAACTCTCCCGAGATGGAAGAGCGCGACGCCCAGGTGAATGCGGGCACATCTTGTTCCAATTTGCCGGTGCCACCACAGGATTTCTCCTGGGACAGGGACCGCCTCCGGGATCTCCCGAGGCTCGGGGGTCACAGGCGAATAACACTGGGCCAAGGCGAAAGATCTCTGCTGGATCCACCCAGCCTGGAAAGTTGGTCGAACTGGGTACAACTGAGGCAAAAGCAACAACTTTGTTGGGGCTTTAGAGCCCAGAATTTGAGTCAAATCGGAAAAAGCTGCCCGAGGCTCTGGGGAGCAGCAACATTTGAACGCTCAACGCAGTTGCCCAACCGAATTTCCTGCTCTGGACGGCAACTCGCTTCTCCCGGAGCTCAGCAGGGCTTGTCCTCCCACCCCCACCCCCCCACACACACACACACAAACAGGCACACACGCGCACACACACACACACACACACACACACACACACCAGGATGTTAGAGCTGCCGCTTCCTGCCTGGTTCCGGAGCCTCTCCCTCCCTGCAGTTACTGGCAGTAGTGAGAGCTGTGACCTCGAATCCCGAACCGGCCCTCGTTGACCTAGGTCCTCACCTTCTCCTCCCCTAGACACCTTCTACCTTCCCCAGAGCAGCTGGGAAAAACACCTGGGTCATGTCTTCCAAGTCTCATTGCCATGCTCTTGGGAAGTCTCAAGTCTCAATCTGGGAAATCACTCCTCACTCTCCCTATTCTTTCCCTTCCCTTTCTGCTTCTCCTCTCTCGCCACCCAGCCCTGGGGTCTCCAATCTTCAAACCGCACCTTCACTCAAATATCCTGCTTCCAGGAAACTCTCAACCTTCCTGCTCCTCTCTCTGTTCACTCCCTGACCCACTCTCCCTGTGGCCCAAAGCTGCACTCACCAAGCACTCCCGCCTCTCTGGAAACTTTGATGCTGGGGCCCCAAGTGCTTTATAATTTGAGCTGCTCCCCACTCCCCACATCTGGATCTCAATGGAGTTATTTTCTTATGCCCTTTCCTGCTGCCATTACTATACTCAATCTAGCTCTATTTATCTGCATCTTCTTCTATGCACAGTCTCCATCAACAAGGTGCTACTCTATAATTGGTCAAACAATCCTCATTATTGCACTTCATCTCAGTATTTTCAACAAAGTTTAACTTTACATCAATCAGACCCACATTTAAAAGCCTCTAATCTTCCCTCCATCAGCTTAATAAACTCTGAATTTCCTGCTTTTATCACAACTCCATTGGGAATTTACTTCTCTGCAAATAATTATTCATCCATTGTTTTCTCTTTCTAGCATGGTGCTATTCAACTAATTTTCTTGCTGTCTTTTGGTGAACACTCACATGGGAAAACAGGCTTACTAAATATGTGGCAGTTTAAACCCTTCCCTAGGCAGCAGAGGCAGAATCTCAAATTTTCTAATGACCAATCTTAAACAATGCCTTATTTAAACCGTCTTTGCAGCTCTGACAAAATCGAGCTTTACAATATTCTATATTCAAAACTGAAAGGCTGATTTCTGTTCCACACACATTAAATATTAAAGTTCATTGGGAATACTGCCACAGGGACTGAATTTCCCAGAATTATGCAGTCTTTCAATATGTATTAAATTGTGTGCCATAAACTTTTCCATCTCTGGGAATCCCTTTTCTGCCTCAATTTCATAGAGCTACTCAAATTATTAGATAAATCTTCTGAGAAAATCTTATTCTGAAATATTTCTAGTTAAATAACTCACTCCAATTTTCCATCTATGGTCTCTTCTTGAATTTTTACTACTCAAGTGGGTATCTCATGTTAAAAGTTCAGTTAGCATAAAATACAACACTTGTAATTGTTACAGGTAATTTAATTTACCGGGAAATCCCTACTGTATTACAGAGGATGTTTAAAGATGATCTGGGAACCAGTAAAACTGATATTTATTGAGGTAACTAACCAACCATAGATCTCTGACACCTCACCAGGAAACCGTTGTAAGAAGGCTATAGAATGAACCCTTTTCCTGGAAACCAGCAAAGAAAACAATGCACCCTTTGGGTGGCTAGTAACAAGAGAAAAAGTTTATGATGTTTGACACAGTAATATAGAGAGATACAGGCATCTTAATATGCAGTAACCACTTTAACTGGGTAATTTCCCAATATTTGAAAAAAATCTCATATAAGTATTGTAAAGAGGAATTAGGTTTATGATCTATGGATGATGAGAGAAAAGATAATTGAAATTAAATAGGTAGCTATTTCAATTCACAGCATTAAAATACTGCAGCCTGTCAAAAGCAAAATTCAGAGCTAATTAACAATGACTAATGAAATTCTTTATTCAATAACCTGTTGTTTCCTTTTTAAGAAAAAAGAAAACCCAATAAATCAAAAGTTTTCAAAAGCAAGATTTATTGGAAGTTTAGTCCCTGGTCCAATAGCCGGTCAGGAGGTTAAAGAAGAAATCTGTATTTCTGCATGGGATGGAATGGTCTAAGTTAAAGGAATGAAGCCTCAAAGAACCTAACCCTGATTATTAAAACCGTTTCTGGGCACTTGAGAGGTAAAGCTGTTCCTCATTAACCCTGCATATCTCTTCCCTTATCTCTAAGTTTGCAGCACTATTTCCTAAATCCCAAAGAAGGGGTATGTTCTTTTTAATATTTGTGCTAGCATCACCTTGGCTTTCAGGAAATAAGATATAAAGGTGGCTCAATTTTCCCACCTCTTCCCATTTTCTTTCAATAATTGCCAGCAAGCCTTCCATCTCCATTTGGGCTGGGAGTGGGGAGTGGATGAGTATGTGTGAAGGCATCCTGCCAAAAGTTCTGCTGAAAAACCCACAGTGGCCTCTGGCCAGGCACACTTAAATTTAAGGTTCTCTAACACAAGGCACCTATTCCTCTCTATCCAGCGACTGCAGCTGCCCCTTAGGCACATTTTTCCTTACTAGCTTTTACCTAAGCTAGGATGGCAACTGTCCACCATTTAGTTAGGGCGTGGCCCTCTTTCACAACAACCCCTGTACAAAGAAGGAGGCACTGTGCGTCATTTAACTCTATGGACAAGGAAATGGAAACTCAACGCCAGAGATACTGGCTGGTAGGTAGTCTGGCAACTGCCTGAGTCCATCAAGTGAGGGCTGGTCTCCGGAAAGAACTGTCCTAGGCTGCCAAAGGGTTAAATATTTGTAAAGGGTAAAACCTGAGCCTACCGTTTTTTGTGTGTGTGCTTGCCCGGGGGCCTGCTGGAGATTCAGTATCTCTAGGTTATTTCCTGCGATCACGAAAGTCAGTTTTCAAGAAAACAAGTCGCAAGGGTTTGAAATGTCACACCAAGTGACCTGGGCAAGGCATATCCAGGGGCCATTCCCAGCCCCCTCCCACCCGGGCCATCTCCTACCCCCTCCATTTCGGATCTGGAAAGAAAATAAACCAAGGACACGCCAGACTGGTTCTGGGTGGACTTATTTTCCCCGGCAGCAGCCATCCTAGAGGGGGCTTGTTGTGGCTCCTTCAGTGTATCGCTTGCAGGTGATGCCAAATGCAGATAAGGAGCCGCCGCCCGGCCCTCTCCTCTGTCTAGACTGGGGAATTAATAAATGCAGCGAGATTGATCACGTCGCGCATCCACTTTGGGACAGCACGGAGGACCGGGCATCGTGACCGGCGGATCTGGCCGGGGTCGGGCCCCCTGGTCACCCCGGGCCCACGGGCCGGCCTCGATGATGCTTGGCGGCAGGGCCAGAGCTGCTGGGCAACGCGTCCAGGGCTTCCAGCCTTCCCTGGGAAAATAAGTGGCAAGAGGACCCGACTGCTGCAGGCCTAGAGTGCAGCGAAAACCCGAAGCCCCAGCCTCAGAGGGCGCCCAGGCGCAGTCAGCTTTAGGGCTGGGGAGGCACGGGATTGAGATGTGGCTGAGAGGAAATGAGACTCGCCCTCGAAAGCCTGAGCTTGCTTAGAAAGCAGTAGGTCGCGAAGCCGCCAGGGGCGTGCAGAGGGGCCCAAACAAGGTGGCCTCACGTGCCCGCGTACCTCCTCCGCGAGGCCCCCAGAGGCGGCAGGCAGCGAGCGCACGCCGGCTTCCGGAAGGGCCTCGGTGCTCGCACGCAGCTCCAGACGCACGGCCCCGCCCCCGCGTGACGTCCAATCCCCGCCAGGCCCGGCCCGCTGGGAGCGGGAGCTCGTTGGCCAGCGACGTGCGAAGCCAGGGAGTGAGCCCTGGAGCCGGGTGTGGAACGCAGACGAACCCTAGAACCTGCATTGGTCCAGCCTCCCGCTGCGCCAACAGCACACAGGAGCGTCTAGGCATTGGATTATTTTTTATTAAGATCAAAATATTCGTCCCACTATGAACTGGATGTTCTTACAATAAATAACAATAACTTACGTTTGTTTGTTCGGCAAAGGCTCACACAACTCTGTCCTCCGTCGACTGATAATTTAAACATTTTAAAGGAAAGTCTTGTTTTTACTTTTTCCCAGCAATCATGCGCTTTGGGGATTGAGTGTCTGTTCCTTTGGGTTATCCCTGTCCTCTTCCCCGCAAAACCCCAGGCGAAGCCGCTGGGCAGCACTTGGGCAGATTTGGGGCAGGAGCCTGCCCGGCCCGGGAAGAGCCCTGCATGTTCTCCACGCCGAGGTGGTTATGTGGGTGGTGGAGTGGAGCGCGGGAGAGGAGAGGGCAGAGCTAACCCTAGTAAATCCCATATTCCGGTTTGGAAAAAAATAAAAGTCCTCGGAGCAGGGGTCTCCAGTCTTGGTGAAAGCAGGTTGCGTCCTGGCGCTTTTGGCTGTCCTGACCGTTTTTTCTCGGTCTTCTCTCTTTAAATAATAATAATTACAAAGGCGAGAGAATTTTCGGAGCTGGAATGGCCTGAGCATGGGTGATTCTCATGCAGGGAGCATGCGAGGTCCACGGGCTGGCAGGGAGGGGTCCCCCCTCACGTCTCCACGGGACTCGGCACCATACTGTTGGGGGTGTCCGGGAGCTGCGAGGACAGGGAGGTCACGTCGCTGCCAGAGGAGTTGCCTAAGGAACCGGACTCGGAGAAGGAGACCTGGGGTGGTGGAGACATCAGGAAGAAGCAGGTGAACCACACCGGAGCTGGCCCTCCGAGCCTTGCTCTCTGTGTCACGGAATGCCCCTAGGGGATGGCCGCCAGCTGAGAGCAAGCCCGGCGGAGGGAAAAGCAGGTCCCCTGCAGCACGCAGAGGGACCAGGACAGGGATGCGGGGTGCTGCCGTCTGTCCTGTGTACGCTTAAATCCAAGGAGTCCTGGGTGAGAGCGTGTTGTGGGCTAGGTGAGACTGCAAGACCCGCTGCACTCTTCCCATTGCCAGCCCCTCGTCCCATTGGTAGCCCCCTTCCCTCTACAGCTAAAAGGCTAAATTCCCACCCCGAGAGTCCGGAGGTCGGGGCGGTAGCGCAGAGCCTCACCAGCTGCTGGAAGGCTGGTTGGTCCAGGTCACTCTGAAGTGCGAACTCGCTGAGTGCTTTCCATGGAGGCTGGTAGGTCTGCACCTCAACTGCGCTGCCCTGCACCGCGCTCTCGTGGCGAATGGGACTGCCCGCCACCAGGGGCGTCCCGGTAAGTCCCTGCAGGCTCTGCAGACAAGCAAAAGACACTGGGCGCTCAAGCTAAGGCTCGCCTTTTACGCCACCTTTGGAAACGGAGCTTCAGGATTTTAGGCCTGCACTGGTTTGGGGAGAAGCGCACACCCTACTGAAAGCGGAAGAGCCCTACTTTCCACTGGAAAGAACCAGAGGCCCGAAATTTTCAACCAGTCAGTGCTGGGAGCCAGCCACCTAGCAAGGGAAGAAGCCAGTGCTACCATCCCTCCCTAGGTATGCAGAAGATGTGTTCAAACCGAGCCATGCTGAAAGACACAACACGCCAGACCAAATTCCAGGCGATGCACACACCCTTGACACCAGGGTTCCTCACTGTACCTAGGACCCCAAACTCTGGGCTGCTACTGGGACAAGACCACCCCACCTTAGACAAAATAATTAGGAAGCCTTAAACCCCAAAGCAAGTCTTGCTCTGATGGTACAAATACCTGCTATTGGAGAGTCCGGTTCCCCTTTGATCTCCCCAGAGCCCGCCCATAAAAGGGCACAGATACTGTGGTGGGAACCGAGGCCCCACCCGACCCATTCCTCTGGCGGCGCAGCCCCTCACCGTCTTGTCATTGTGCTGCTGTTGTTGCAGCTGCTTCATAAGAATGGATTTCTTCTTGTCCTTGCACCGCTTGTTCTGGAACCATACGCGGATGACCCGCGGGCTCAGGCCGGTCATCTCCACAAGTTGTTCCTTCATGAGCGCATCTGGCCGCGGGTTGGCGGCGTAGCACGTCCTCAGAGTGTGCAGCTGCTTCTCGTTGAGCACAGTCCGAACTCGGGTCGTCTTCTCCGTCTGCTTGTGCACGTGTGGACGCAGCGAGGGCTGTCGGCCCGACCCAGGGTCTGCGAGGACAGGGTGGGGCGAGAGGTGAACGAAGGGCAGCCACCTACTCGCACAAAGACTACCCTCCGGGTGGCAGAGCCCTCCAGGGCCCGATTTCGTTTCCCTTTTATTTCGTTTATTGTTCCTCTCTCAAAGGAACTTTGCGTTTCCCCCTTTTTCCTTGCTCCCAGGTGGAGTTGCCCTGCTGCGATCTCCCGGGGCTGGGGACCATAGTGACTATCCAGGTTATGCCTCCTCCACTCACCCGACCCCAGGAGAGCCGCTAGGGCCCCTTAGGGACTGGCAGAGTCCTCCGAAAGAAGTCGGAGTTTCAGAGGAAGAGACCGGAGGCGCGCCCGGGACTCTGACGGGAGAAGGGAAACTAGCGTACCCGGGGTGAGGCGCGACTTTGGGACGGAGGGATGATCTCCCACTCCTGGGGGCCTCTGAGGGCCCTTCCTCCTCCTTCAGAGCCGATTCCGACAGGCCTACGCCACGCGTCTCAAAAACCAGGCCTGGGGCAAGTACCGGCCTCTAGGGCCCTACACAGTTCCTTCCTGCCTGCCTTGGGGCCTTTGAGCCCTAGGACCCTTCTCCCAAGGCTCCAGACTGCCCTGGCCCAGCGGGCGGAAAACGCTGGCACTCTCGAATTAGCCTCCGGTTCTCCCAATTCCTGGGAAATAGCCCGATTCCTGCAGCCTGCAGCAGACAGCCCGCCACAAACAAAGGGGAGCCCCTTCCAGATCCCAGACAGGGTTGCACTCAATATCTGCTTCATTTTGTACCACAGTCCTATCCAAACCTGGTCTATACACTCAGGGATACATGCTGTATTGATTAATGTTCCCCTAGGCATTTCTAGGTCCAGATAAATATTTACAAATAACCCATCCAGCCCAATTTCCTCTTTCTATAGGGAGGAAATAGAGATCCAGGGAGGGGAGGAGTGTTGCAAAGCCACACAGCACCCAGAGGCTCAGCTTGATCTAAATATCAGTGCTATAATGCCACCGACTACCTGAGGCTGGGGTCCCAAGCTTTCTCACTTTCTCGGCCTGCCTATGGTTACATTAATATCCCGTTTCTAGGCAGCTCCTGATTAGGACACAGAATATCCTAGTGAGGGCTTTCTTTGATACAGGGAATCTGCTGTGCCCTTATACTCTCTCCCCAAGAAGCACTTGACTAAGTTGTGCATCAAATTGGGCCTCAAAATACAAATTACAGAAACCTCTTTGTTGGATGGTTGGCCTTCGGTGGGCTCCTGACTGGCTGAGTGCCTTCCCAGCTCCCAGTTGGGAGCTGTATTACTTACATATACACACCCCAGGCAAACCTATCTTTCCTTTCTGACAATAACACATATTCCTGGAAGAAATTCCAAATACAAGTCCCTCCGACAGGCACCATTTAAAATCCCCTGTTGGCATTCACTTTCTGCTTCTCCTAGCAGTGTGTCCCACATATTCCCAGTCACGGAGAACACAATTCACAATTCCCCAAATTCATACATGCAATGTCTGCCTGACACAGACGAACACACAGCCTGGCTCTCAGCACACAGTTCCGCATTCATACGGAAAAACCGACACAGCAGATGGAACCTCACGGAACTGACCACTTCAGGTCAGGAGCATAGCACCCTACACACACACACACACACACACACACACACACACACACCACTGACACCGACGCAGGCGGGAGGCGCAGCCCGAGGGCACGGCTTACCTGGCAGATGCAGGCCGCGGGCTCCGGGGAGAGGACCGGGGCTGCGCGGGCTGCCGGCCGCGGCGCGCTCAAGCAGGAGGCCGTGATCTGCGCGGCAGAGCAGTTCGTGCTCCCTCAGCGAGAACTCATCTCCAGGCAGCAGCTGGCGGCTGCACACGGAGCAGCGGAAGCACTCTATGTGGTACACGCTGTCCCGCGCCCGCATCACCAGGTCGCTGCTGCTGAAGCCCACCTGGCACTTGGCGCACTTGATGCCGAACAGCCTGGGGGCCCAAGACACCAGCTGCGTCAGCGTGGAGCCTGCAGCCGGCCTCACCTCCCACGCTGCTATGGGGTCCGGGAGACTCTCGCCCCAGATGCTCTGTGGCTCACTGGGGGCTGCGGGGGACTTGCCCGCAGGGGTCCTGGGCCCGGAGTTGCGCCGACGCGCCGGGGTTGGGATAGCCGTCTCCCGGGCCTGGTGGGAGCAGGAGGGCGGGTTGCCATCCCAGGCCTGGGCCCGGCCCTAGCAGGCGGTACCGGAATCCCGAACTCCCTCCAGCCTCACCTTACGTAGTCCCGCTTGCAGTAGGTCTTCCCGTCTCTCACGAAGCACGTGCACGTCTCATCTAGGTACTGGCTGCACTCAGCGCACTTGAGGCAGGCGGCATGCCACTCGAGGTCGGGCGACACCCGAAGGATAAACTGGTCGTGGATCTGACTCCCGCAGCCCACGCACATGGCGGTCCCGGGCTTCTCTGCCGGGGAAGGGCGCAGGGCCCGCGTCAGGCCTGGCTGCCCGGACCCCGGCCGTCCTCGGCCACTCCAGCCCCAACCCAATCCGCTCGTTCTTTCACTCTTTCAAGAATTGTGAGCGCAAGGAAAAGATGAGCTTTCTAATGGTCCAGAAAATTGGAAACGAAAAAACAAAATATTCTGATTTTGTGAAGGCTTTTCGTCTCCCTCTCCAAATACTTTCGCTATCACATTCATTGAACACGGTCGTTGAATCAGTATATCTTGTAACTAAGCTCTGGGGTGAGACGAGAGTGAATACATAGTTCAGCACCAGAGACGCGACATCAATACTGAACGGTGATGTCCCGGCATTTCCGCCAGCACATTCCCACTCACTGCGACTCCCTCCTATCCCACCAGAGGCACATCAGCTTTCAGTGGAGTCCCTGCTCATTCTTCTGACATGTCTTAATTTAAATATCTCAGATCAAGCGAGATAAATCTTTCCAGCTTTGAGAGACCCAAAGACAAGGAAACAAACAAACAAAAACCCCACATCCCTAAATCAAATCGGATTGCCTTAGCGCAAAACAGAAGCAGAATTCACACCCTGAGGTCAGCCTATCTGGCTCGAGAAACAGTATTTAATTATAAAGCAAAACAACAGATTTCAAAGGATGAGCAGTCCTATAGGAGAAATGCACTCGTTTTATTTTTTCCCCCTCAAGCACCCTGTCAAATAGAAGCCACTTGTAGAATCCACTAAACATTCTTCTGCATTAGAAATATTGCATATTAAGCACACTCATACACACCCACACAGAGAGAAAGACTTACTCTTGGAATGATCCCCCATAGCACCCAGAAAAGGATAATGAAAAATAATATCCACCATGCAGAAAGAGATGTGCGCAAAGTGTGCGACCAGGGGCAGAAGGATGAGGGTCGTGCGCCCAGCCTCGGTTCTTTGCTAACTAACTCCTCCTGCCCCGCGGAGTTGAAGGAACGACTCCGCACCGGCCCGCACGCAGCATGACGTCAGCACGCACTCGCCCCGGGCCGGAGCTGAGGGCGGGACCTGTGGCGTCACCAAGCTTCCCCAGAATCGCTAGGGATGAGGGGGAGGTGATGGGGACCCGGGGGGTTGATGGGCGGGGTGGGTTAGGGTAGAAGGAGGGGGTGAAGGGAGATTGGCTGGGAAGAAGAGGCCAAACCTGATTGGCTCGTAGTGAACAATGGAGCGCAGCCCCCTCCCCTCAAATCTACAGGGATCTTGTCTCCCGCCCCGGGTCCGGCAATCCCAGCTGGACCCTGCGTCAGCGCCAAGTTGGCTCTGCGGTCGCTGCAGCTCTGAGCTTCCTCTTGGGCTTGCTGGGCGGTTTCCCCAGTCGGCCCCAGCAAGGTGATGGATACCTGGTGATAGATGGGTCCGACTCTCCTTTAGAAGCTTCTTTCTTTTATAAATTAAAAAAGAAGAAGAAGAAAAATCCCCTGTAGAGACGAGTGACCTGGGGAAAAGGGGAACCGTTTGGAGGTGAACATCATCGTCCAATTGGTCACCTTTCTTTTCTCGTGTGCTTTTGTTCTCAGGATCCAAACTAGAGAGAGGGGTTAGGGAATGACCACTTGTGTCAACTCTTTTGAGACTTCACCACTCGAGTTGCCTGTAGAAAAACAAGTTGGAGGTGGGTAGCGCTAGAATGAAGAATCCAAAGACTCTGGGGACGGGTCCTAATTTGATCCTTGCATCGTTCGTGGCTTCTCCTATTTCTTCTCGTTCTTTTTCTCCTCCTTTTTCTCCTGGCTTTCTTTCTTCTTCTTTTTTCTTGTCTTTTTGCTTTTTGTTTCTTTGTTTTCAATTTGACATCAAACCTCCCCTATTCTTTCCCCACTCAAATTGCATAGCTCCTTCTAGGAAAACGGCTGGGGTCCAATGTGTGTCCTACTTCCAGAATACGTGATTTTTGCAAACTCTGATTTTTCATACACCAACTGCAACATCAATAAGCAGAGGAAAAAAATATTGCTCGCGGAGTAATTTACTATCTACACAGTGGTTTATCAGTCCTTAGAAAATCCCTGAATTCTAAGAAGAATCCAGGCATATTTAAAAAAAAAAAAAAAAATCTCTGTAGGTTTTGTTTGAAAGGGTTCATAAACCGGTTCATGAATTATAAATAACATTTGTCCGACCATGGTGTCTGTTGTTTTCCCATTAAAAGGCATATCGAGAACCTGCACGTGCCTGGGTGGGGCGCGGGTGAGCACCTAGAGATAGAGTGTCCACGGGAATCCCAGACCCAAGTCCTGATCTCCGCGGGTGTGTCAGCCCAAAAACCGAGTCAAGCGCGGCTGCCAATCTATTAAGAACCAGAGGCTGGTGGGTTTAAGATCCCGGCTGCTCCCCGGAAATGGGTGCAGCCCAGAGCGCAGGGAGAGGCTTTGTAGAAAACCGGGCTAGGCCCTGAGGGCTCCCTAGGACCACCACTCAGTGAAGCTCCACCTCACCGTGAACGTTCTTGGATCTCCCGGGCAGGTTTGTGACCACCGCTTCCACCATTGGAACGTCTTAGTCCTACTGGTCTGTTTCTTTGTCACTGCCTACCAAAGGCTCTGTCAACAGTTTCTTGCATCTCTGGCCACTAGATCCCCGAACAGCGTTCACGATGAATGTGTGCAGAGTGCGATGAATGTGTGTAGAGTGCGTCAGGGGTAGAGAGAATGCTACATTTGCATTCCACAAATAAATGGGGAAAGAGGAGAAGAGAGAGTATCTCTGCACAGGGAGCTGCCCCAGGCCACTTGTGTAATGTCAGGCATCTCATTTTAATTCTCCTGCCCTCAGTTTCCTCATCTACAATATGGGGTATAAGAGTAGCAATGTCTCCTGTGTAAAAAATTTAACTACTGGAAAAGCCTTGGAATACTACCTGGCACATAGTAAGGGCTTGAAACACTTTCACTCTAATGGTTATCATTATGGCTGTGGTGTGTGTGTGTGTGTTGGGATCCTCTTTCCAGTGCATGGTGCCTGTGTAGTTCTGGGCTTGTTGGAGAAGTCTTTATAAGTGAGTGGACTGTGTGTCAGCTGAAGACTTCTTTGTGTATTTGATGTGTGCTTGCTATGAGTATGGGGGATGCGTGTGTGCTCTGAGTATGAGCTTGATTCATAGGTAATGTCTGTGTATGTGGGCATAGTCTCTATAGTGTGTGTTGGGTGTAGAAAAAGAAAGTACACCCCATCAGGTGGCTTCCCCCTGGGGGCCCCTGGCCCAGGTCAGGCTCCCACCAGAGGTCTTGCTCACCCTGCCAGGAGCAACTAAATCAATCAGGGGTGCCAGTGGCCAGGAGGGGGCAGCTCCAAGCAAAATCCTAGACTCAACCTTTAACCCTCTCTTGCCCAGAGAAACATCCCTTTCCTGACCAGGAAACCCAGTCCTCTGAGACTCCACCCAGAAGGAGCCTTTGGCAGAAGGTGGCCTCTTCCATGCCAGGAAGCCAAGTGAAGGACAATATTTGTTCTGCACCCACCAGTGCAAAGCCTCTGTTGTTAACTGCTTAGGCTTTCCAGCAGTGTCACCAGGTAGGTTGTGTTAAAACCATTTGTTCCAGGGGGAACTGAGGCTAGAGGGAAAGTTACAGGGCCACAGCCACAGGGCAAAGTCAGAGCTGGCAGTGAACTCAGGTCTGTCTGGATGCCCCTTCTTTTTCTTTCTTTCTTTTTTTTTTTTGATACTGGGGATTGAACCCAGGGGCACTTAACCACTGAGCCACATCCCCAGCCCCCACCTTTATAATATTTTATTTAGAGACAGGGTCTCCCTGAGTTTCTTAGGGCCTCACTAAGTTGCTGAGGCTGGCTTTGAACTCACAATCTTCCTGCCTCAGCTTCCTGAGCTGCTGGGATTACAGGTGTGTACCACCGTGCTGGCTTCCTTGGTATTTTTTTTTTCACTGGGCCACTAATGACTCATTGGGTGTGGCTTTATCACTCACACCTTCACTTCTCTATGGCTGTAAAACCAGTTTCATGGTTCCTCCATGTGGATCTCCTGGGTCACAACCACCCCCAGAAGTCTAGCACTAGGGTAGGAGAAAAGCATACCTGCCATTCACGGCCACAGGGCACCTTCAATCTGGCCCTGCTCTGGTTCTTTGCCTCCTAGCTTCAGAGTACCCTATCCTTATTGGGATCACTGCACAAGCTCCAAAACTAACACCAGCTATGACCCTCCTCCTAGAAAGGTTTCAGGAGCACAGAGAAGCCTCCCTGGATTCTTTCTTCCCCAACCTCCCTCACTCCACCACTACTGCCTAAAACTGTTCACAAGGGCTGGGGGTGTGGCTCAATAGTTGAGCACTTGCCTAGCATGTGTGAGACACTGGGTTTGATGTTCAGCACCACATAAAAATAAATAAATAAACACAACTAAAAAGAAAAAATAAACTGTTCACAATTACCCCCAAAGAAGATTTAGTGTACAAAGATCCCAGCAGGTGAGGGTGGGGGGCGTGGTGGAAAGCAGGTGGTCATTCACAGGCCATAAATGGCAGCTCCTAGCCTCAAAACAAGACCTATAGGGGAAAAGAAGACAGGAAAGTTCTCAGCCAGGGCATCAGGGGCTGGAAGGAAATTTCCAAAACAGGACAGATGACCCAAAACATACCAACTTTTATTATTTTATCTGTTTGCTCAGTCAATCTTCCCACCCTTTCCCCCGCCCTTTTCCTTCTTCTTATTTCCTTCTAGAATTCTGGAACCAGGAAACTGAGAGAGACTTTGGAGATTCTTTCAGCACCAATACAGCAATGACAATGTTAAACCAATAAGGGAGTCCTTCTAAAGCACAGGGCCCATGTAACTGCACAGGTTACATTTCTGTAAAGAAGTATTGAAGAAGATTCTAAATCTTAGCAGCTCCTAAGTCAATAAACCAATAACTCATACCAATACAATTAGTAAGAGGATGGAAACCCAAACCCACACCCCACATCAGTTCACGAGATGAGTTATGAACTGGTGGTCCTTGCATCTGTCCAAATGGACATGATTTTGTCTGTTGTTTTTTTCATAGTGGACAGACACAGGCCAAGGTTGCCCAGGTTATTCTATATTAAAACGAACAAGCCCATAAGCCTAGCTCTTGTCCTTGGGCAAGTCAGTGGTGAGGGGATGATGTGAGAGGCAGATAAAAGTACCACATGGAGTTTTACAGAAAGAAGAAACAAATGAACCCTTAAAAAAAATACACGAGAGTCTTTGTTTCCTCCCAAATTACACCCTGAAGGTAGCTGCAGGAACTGCCTCCCCAGTCCTAGATCCTGGGAGAGGAGTGGGCTGTGGGGAGGAGCAGTGCCTGTTGGCTTTGGGGAAAGTTGCATTTCCCCCCTCTTTCCAGAAGGGGGAACACAGCCAGCTCTGCTTGCCCAGGGCTCTGGAGTTTTTTGGCTCTTTTTAGCCAGCCTGCTGCCTCTAGGCCTGCCTGCCTTTTAGTGTTCTGTTTTCTTCTAGAAGCACCTCTCCCCTTGCCAAGATCCAGGTACTGGGTAAAATGAGAAGGAAGTAGAGGGAAGAAAGAAGGGAGAGATTGAGATCCAAAAGGAATGGATACACTAAACCAGGATGGGACGGTGATTGTGCAGAGAGGCCAGCATCTTGCCAAATGAGCCAGGGTTAGTGTTAGGGCCCTGTTTGTCCCTTTAACAGTATCTACATCCAAACTAGAGGAACTGTACACTGTCAGAGCTCAGTCTGACTTGGTGCTAATGATGCTTATTTTTCAATTAATTTCCCCAGCAGGAAAACGGAATATTGTTTTAAGCTCCTTCATCCTGCATAAATGTATGTGGATTTAGGTTTTGCAGACTTTGGGGGCTTGTTTGAGTCTCTTTGCCCACCATGGATGCTTGCCCATATGATGCTAAAATAAATGAAGATTGATTGATCATATCATCTTCAACATGAGACTATCTCATAATAAAGTTATTGTCCTTTTAAAGGTTTTAAAAGATGTCTTCTATTCTTTCCAACATATATTTGTAAGAAATTAAATATGTGTGGGGTTTTTTTTTCATAACAAGGACCACAGATTCTTGTCCCATTTGCTTATTCATTATCTTGTAACGAAACAGGAGATGTAAATTTCATAATGTTTGGCACTAGCTGAAGCAGCAATTTTTCAAAAGAACTATGCCGATGGATTCTCTTTCACTGAAAAACATCTTGTGGAGGTTTGATTTACCAGTAAATTCCAAAAATAGATAATAACATGAGATAATAGAATCTAGGTTGTCACCTCCTGTCCGATGGGATTATCCCAGGTCTGATCATGGGCAGATTGTGATTAATGTGATTGGGGATGGGGCATTAGTCCTCTGCAGGAGAGAATCTAGTCAGATTGTCATCTGCTCTGAATGTGTAATCGGTTTGGAGGCAGCAGAAAAGCAGCTTGTACCAGATTTTGCCACATCACTGCGATGAGGTCTATTTTGATCAGCTTGAGTTATGGACAATATAAATTATTTATGGCTGCTTTGGACATGCCTTACACTTGTAAAGACCTTCAGAACAAAGTAATAATGTTCCTCTGGTTGTTGTAGGAATCTCATTCTGCTAAATGTCGGCACCCACATCTTGTAAAGTGCAAGAAGGAGAAGAGATTGATGGCCGGGAGGTTCATCACCAAATACCCAGTGAACATCACGAGAGTCAAAGGGTTGCTGGAGGCTGGGTAGGCGAGGCCAAGCGGTGTGTGAAGAATGGGAAGGAGACCTAGACTCAGTACAGGCAATGAATGGTGAGGCTCAGACAGCTGGGTATGGGGGAGACCTCCTCACACTAGACAGGCTTCTTGAGGGAGGTGGGATTTGATCTGTGCCTTTAAGGTTGAAAAAGCATCAGATGTGGCTTGCAAGTGTAGAGGGAGAGGGTTGGTAGCCAAGGGCAGAATGTACAAATGTCCTGGTCAGCAGGGAGGGAAAAGGAAAGTGCTGTTATGTTTGTTGCAACCACTTTGTGCTGGGCACTGGCCGGGACTGCGTGCATCTCATTCAGTCTGCACATGTCAGATGAGTGCTTTGGGGTAAAAGAAAGCCCAGCTAAAACTGGCATAAGCAGAAAATGAGCTTGCTCAAACAAGCACAAAGCTAGGAGCAGCCCTGGAGTTGGGGAGACAACCATGTCATCAATTCTTAGTTCCTCTGCTTTACCGTCCACAGTCTCAGCTTCATTCTAAGGACTGTTCTTATTTGTGCTTGCAAAATGACTACCAAAATATTTAGGTGCATATGTCTCATTGTCTGTGAGAGAAGCTGGTATCTTTGCAGAACCCCCTCCTCATCAAAAACCCTTTTTCTGTTCCCTTGGCTCAAATTAGCTTACTTCTGCCCATTCTGGAACCAATCAAGGAATTCCTTGGGAACAACCAAGGAATTTGGGGTTCCCAACTGAGTTAGAATAATGAGCAAAGGCACAAACCAGTGAATACTGATAAATATTTAAGAACTTAGCCGGACATAGTGATGCATGCCTGTAATCTCAGTGGCTTGGGGAGGCTGAGGCAGGAAGATTTCGAATTTAAAGCTAACCTCAGCAAAAGCAAGGACCTAAGCAACTTAGTGAGACCCTGTCTCAAAATAAAATATGGAAAAGGGCTGGGGAGCTGGGGCTGTATTTCAGTGGCAGAGAACTTGCCTAGTATGTGTGAGGCACTGGGTTCCATCCTTAGCACCACATAAAAATAAATAAGATAAAGCCATTCTGCCCATCTACAACTACAATTTTTTTTTTTTTTTAATTTAAGACTGGTTCTCTAGGAAAAAACTTGTCATGGATATTTTCCAAACTTGGCCCACTTATGGTTGCATAAGTGTATAAAAAGTAAATATATTTCCTATAGCTTAGCATAAACAATTATAAAAAATAAACTAGAATTAGTATATTCCAAATAAAAATATTTAAAATTCTGTTATCAATTCAACAAGAAAGGTGTAAGTCTTCATGAAGAAAACAATCTTGACTAAAGCTACATAAAGGAAAGCAAATACACAATCGTGCCACATTCTTTAGAAGGGTGGGGTTGCTTCTCCCCCAAATAACCTATAAAAGCATAAATCTATAAGTATAAATCAGTATAGCACAAATATAATTAAATTGCCAATGGAATTTTACAAAATAATTCCAAAGATAAGGTGAAAGGAAAAATGTGTGAAAATAGTAAGGGATGTTTATAAAAGAAGAGAAATGAAAGGTGATTTTCCCCTTGAGATATTCAAATTAATTGTGAAGTTCTAATAATGAAAATAGTTTGACAGCAAAGCAGACCTGATAGATTTAAGGTAGCAGATTGAAATGGCAAAAATAGGCTTTTGACTTCCTAGTAATTAACTGGAAAAGTGGATGATTTTTTGGTGTGTGTTTGTTTCTTTTTTCAGTCTGGGGATGGAATCTAGGGCCTCTCACATGCCAGGCAAGTGCTCTGCCCCTGATCTAGCTACATCTCCAGCCTGGCAGATACTGTTGATACA
Source organism: Marmota flaviventris (assembly GCF_047511675.1). Lineage (NCBI taxonomy): Eukaryota > Metazoa > Chordata > Mammalia > Rodentia > Sciuridae > Marmota > Marmota flaviventris. Next base: position 121,819,018 of record NC_092499.1, read on the forward strand.
TTTGAAGAAAATTAAAGTTGGACTTCCCTGCACCCACCATTGACCAACATCTGCTTCACACGAATTAAAGATTCAAAGTAATGATAAAGCCACAGAGGTACTAGGTAAAAATGCATGTAACTCTCCTATAACCTCAGGATGAAAATAGGTCTTCCAAGTGGTACCACAAAAGACAGCTCTAGTTGGAGAGACACAGGGACTTGACCACAGTGCAATAGCTGTTTGTTGTTGATGATAGACTAAGGGAATGAGACCCTTAAAAAAAACTCACTATGTTAAAAATTCAAATACCAATAAGAAAATTATGAACATTAACAACAACAACAAAAAACCAGGAGCTGAGGTTGTGGCTCAGTGGTAGAGTGCTCGCCTGACATGGGTGAGGCTCTGGGTTTGATCCTCAGCACCACATAAAAATAAATAAACAAATAAATAATAAAATAAAAATTAAATCCTTAAAAAAAGGGGGGTGTGTGTGGCATGTAGCTCAGTGGTAGAGCACTTGCCTGGCATGTGCAAGGCCCCAGGTTCAATCCCCAGCACCCCCCTTAACAAAAAATGGGCTGGAAAGAAGAAAAAAAATCTGATCAATAACATATGGAAAACTGTAGTCTTGTAAGTGGTTTTAGATATTTATTCTGCATTACAAATCTCTGCAAATTGTGACTTAAAACTACATGCATTCACTATCTCATAGACTCTGTAAGTCAGAATGCTGAGCCTGGCTGCTGGGTGTGCTCAGATCCAGCCTGAGGTCCAGGGCAGCCAAGTTCATTCTCATATGGAGCCTTGATTGGAAGGATCCCAAGCCCCAATCTCCTTCAGATTGGTGACAGAATCTTTTTTTTTTTTTCAGCTTCATTTCATGATAGTTTGCTTCTTCAAAGGTAGGGAGAGGGAGAAGGGGGAAGGAGTGAGGAAGGCAGGAAGGGAGGAAGGGTTGGGGTGGGGAAGAGAGATTCTACTGCTTGAGTGTCTGAGTTCTTTGGAAGAGCTTGCCTGATTAGGTAAGGCCCACCTAGGAAAATCTCCCTTTTGATTAATTCAATGTTAACTGATTGGGGACCTTAATTATATTTGCAAATTCCTTTCACTTCACTTTTGCCATATTCTACTCATTAGAAACAAGTCATAGGCATTTAAGGGGAGGGTATTACACAATGGTGTGACTCATTGGGGGCCCACTTTATGTGTATCCACTACACTAATAATCAAAGAAAAGCCAATTAAAGCCCCATGAATTGTCATGTTTGGTTTCTCACATTAGCAAAAGTTTAGGAAAAAAAAAAAGAAAATCTGAAAATTCCCAGTGTTGGCACAGTATAGGAAAACTGGTCCTCTGATAGCCTATTGCAGGGAGTGTCACACTGTCTAGCATCCTGAAAGCAGTTTGACCAAATTTGCCAAAGTCTTCACATGAATCTCTTTGACCCAACAAAACTTTTGCTAAAAATTATCCCAAGGAAGTACTTATGGATAATAGATGTAAAGATTTAACCACACAGCTATACACTGAAATTTTACTTATAATATCTAAAACAAAGAGGGAAATAAAAATAAACAGAAGAGGGGCTGGGACTGGGGCTGGGGCTCAGTGGTAGAGTGCTCGCCTAGCACGTGTGAGACACTGGGTTTGATCCTCAACACCACATAAAAACAAATAAATAAATGTTCAACTACAACTAAAAAAAAGAAATTAAAAAAATAACCCTAAATCATTAAAAAAAATGTGGTACTCTCATACAATGGAAGTGCACTGACTATTTTAGAATTCAGGCTCTCCTGAAGGCTTCATCTGGGCTGAATTTGGGAACCACTGAGGTAGACTCCTAAGGAGAGTCCTTGAAATCCCTTTTCTGAACACTGAGAGCATAGCTATGAATAAGACAGATATGATTCCTGCCCTTTCTCAGGGAGGAAAAGACTCTGGGACAAGTGTCTTTCATGAAATCCATGAGAAAAGAGATGACATCTCCCCTTCACCCTCCACAGCACTAGAAGAGAAGAGCAAACTCAGCAAAGACCTACCAAACCACGAAGTCTCTAGGTGCCCTCAAAAGGCCAGCCAAGGGCATTAGCGGGAAAGACAGCCATCCAGTGGAACTTCGGCTGATATCTCTTGGGCACTTGCAAGGCTCTTCAGCATCAGAGAAAGTTCTGGTATCCATTTCTGTCCATGGGTATATTGGAAAGATATGCATGTTTTATTAAGCCCAGAATAAAGACTTCAATATTTATATATAAATCTCAAACTTCACTTCAGCATTAGGAAGGCTAGCAAGAAGCAAGGTTAATTTGATAATGTAGGCAAATCCCTTTGCCATTAATCCCATGAATCATATATGTCTCCTCTAAGAGTCTGAAATATGAATATTTTAGCACAAGTAAAGTATCAGGAAAGTAAAATCTCACTAATTGGAACAAACTAGGAAAAGTCAAAGTACATTCTAGTAGATTTTAAATTCAAGGTCACCTTTTTATATAGTACACACATGTTTATATGAACTCTACGTTGAAAGTCAGTAAAGTTAACAAAGTGAACAGGTCCTTGTCAGATAGAGGTCTCATCTTAGTTGTGTTCACATTGAGCTTAGGAGCTCAGGAGTTTCAAAGCTTATTTGTTAGTATGCTTCTAGGTGCAGCCAGTGTCTGAAAGAACAGTTTTGGAAAAACCACCCTTGCACAACTGTGGACTACAACAACCTACTTAGTACATCTTTTTCTCCCAGACAATTATAATGTTTGTTGTCACTTCACTGGGATCCTTAGTACACATTCTTAGCTTCTAAGCCCAAAATTTCAGAGTGCTCTAACTTTAATGATCACATTTGGGGTTGGCGGGGGTTCCCTACTTTCCCAAGCACTTGGATCATCGCTGTGCCTTTAATTACCAAGAACTCCCTTTAGGAAGATTCTTTTTTCTTTCTCTTGGGGAGAAAATTTCTCTTTCTGGAATACCTACGATGGACCTCTAGAGTGGAAGCCCTTGAGGGCAAGTACTGTATCTATATTCCTGGACCTAGAAGAGGCCTTACACACAATAAGTGCCCAGTAAATGGTTGTTGAAGTAATGCTATCCAGCTATCCCTGAAGTGGGCATTAAAAATGGGTGGTAGCCAGGTTCCAAAGTGGCCCCTAGTGATCCCTGATTCCTGCCATTTCCTCCTAGGGTATAGCTATCTTCTACACTGTGCCAACATTGAATAATGTGATTGATCAACAGAATATGGCAACGGTGTTGGCATCTCATTACTGAGTTTAGGTGAGAGAAGGCTGAAGCCCCCTCCTCCACTACTTCGGAGAGAAGCCCTATATAGAGGTTCTTGGTGAGCAACAGCAGCCTCCTGCCCATAGCCACAAGTGAACCTGGAAGCAAATCTTACAGTCCCGTTTCAGTCTCCAGAGACCACAGCCCTGGCCACTGCTTTGAATGCAGCTTCATGAGAGACCTTGAGCCCCAGAACCACCCAGCTCAGCTACTCAATGATTCCTGAACCCCAGAAATGATATAAGGTAATTAATGTTGTTCCAAGCTGTTAATTTTGCCTTCCTCATAGAATCCCACATGTTTCTTTCCCACGAGGAAGGCACTGGCCTCCCTCTTCTACCAAGGAGGACTCAGGATCAGTGCAACAAAGATGCTTGTGTGAAACATCTCAGTTAAACCCCGAAATAAAAGAAAATGGATACAAACCCAGATCCCACACCTGTTGTCTCTCAGAGAACAAAATCATCACATTTCTCTTGCTCAAATAATCTTTCCCTTAAGTCTGTCACTCTGTTATCGTCTGGAATTTCAACATCTGGTAATAATAAGAGTAGTGATTATTAAAAATATACCAAGGGAAGCTGTTTGCATAACCCAGAAATGTTCGAGGTTTCATGGTCATGATTTTCAAGTAGAGAAATGACAACACATGGGAAGGAACAGATATGTTGAAAAGAGAATCTGAAAGCAGCACGGTTAGAATCATGTGTGAGTGTTTTTAGCACAAAGAAAGAAATCCTGTTGGCAGACATTGCTAAGAAGGTAGGTCCATTTTCACGTGCTGTACATAGAAAGGCAAAATGTCTTGCAAGATAATTGCTTGTTTGAGAACACAAAGGAGCACGGAAAATCTGAAGCAGGTTTCAGAAATATGGGCCTATTTCTCCCCAGCCCACACTGAAATGGTGCAGGGGGACCACTCAGATGCAGTACTCTAGGGTCTCATCTCCACCAGCTTCCAAACATTCAGTAAAGACGCTGGGTCTGCTGTGCAAACAGAGCTTCCAGACAAATCCCTGAGCCTCCTTCCTATCCAGAACTTGTGCAGAAGCCATAGGAAGTAGAACTGGAGCCATCCAGATGGATGGCACCAAGAACTGAAGGAGGCTGAGCGTGTCCCAATGGCTCTTGTTCACGGAGCCCTGAAGCACTGGTGAGTGGAGGTCAGCATGTGAGATGGCTACAAGATCTTTGTCAGATGACTACTTAAATTACTGGCTTTTCAAATAATTTTAATTTTTTTTAAGGATGGAAAGTAAATGAGAGGACTTAAAACCTTTCTTCATTCTCACAGTATTTGCATGTGTTTCATAATATAAAATTCACAAAGATGAAATTTATATATATATAGTTTTTTTAAACTTACTTATTTGGTCCTGGGAATTGAAGCCAAAGGCACTCCACCACTGAGCTATATCTCCACCGCTTTTTATTTTTTATTTTGAGACAGGGTCTCACTAAGTTGCCCAAGCAGGGCTCAAACTTATAATACTGCCTCAGCCTTTCTATTAGCTGGGATTACAGATGTGCACCACCCGAACTGAAATTTACCCATTTAAAGTGCACAATTCAAGGGGTTTTTGTTTGCTTGTTTTGCGTATTCTCAGAGCTGTGCCACTATAACCACAATTAATTTGGGGACATTTTCATGGTCTCTGAAAGAAAGCCCAGACCTGTAAGCAGTCGTTTTCCATTCCTCTCTCCCTGGCCTCAGCCCCAAGCAACACTGTTGTACTTTCCACCTCATGGATTTGCCTATTCTGGACAATTCACATGAATGGATCATGCAACACAGTATGTGGTCTCTTGTGACTACTTTCTTTCATCTACCATAGTGTTTTCAGGGTTCATCTTAGCTGTACCATGTGCCAGTACCTGAATTTATTACTGAATGATATTACATGGTATGGACGTACCACATTTTATTTTTCAGTTTATCAGTTGATGGACATTTGGGTTATCTTACTTTTCTGGCTATTATGAATAATGCTGTATGAACATTCATGCACACATTTTTTTTTTTTTTTTACATGTGGGGCTCAAACCCAGGGCCTTGCAAATGTTAAGGAAGGGCTCTGACACTGAGTTATGGTCCCAGCCCCCATGTACAAGTTTTTATGGGTCATACATTTTCATTTCTCTTAGGCAAGTACCTAGGGATGGAATTGCTGAGTCATATGACAACTCAGTGTTCAGCATTTTGAGGAACTGCTGGACTATTTACCAAGCCAGCTGTACCATTTATGAGGGTTCCTACCAGCAATGTGATGGGTACCAGTTTCTCTAGATCCACATCAGTACTCTGTTGGGAAGGGGATGGGGCGACAGGGTATGATAGCTAGAAGGTATGAGGCTTCTTTTTAGTTGATGCAAATGCTCTAAAGCTGTGATGGATTATACATTGGATTGTACAATATACGAATAAACATTGATTTGCATACATTAAGTTAGTGAATTGTAGGGTGTGTGAATTATATCTCAAGAAAGCTATTGATGAAAACAATCAAACAAACAAAAACAGCAAATGCCAGAGGAATGAGGAAGAAGGAGAGAAAAGTGCAGGCCAGGCAGTCTGAGAAGGCTTCTCAGGTGAAATGCCCCTCAGTTCACCCACGCATTCATCTGCTCATTCACAAGGATACATTGAGTACTTACCTGTGCCACATGGTATTGTAGGAGCCACGTCTGCAATAGTGAGCAGAACAAAGTCCTTGCTTTGAAAAATAAAGCATAATAAAGAAATGGACAAAATGGGGAAGGGGTTAGATAAAGTGGTAAAGCCTCTCCTAGGAGGTAGTAGCTAAGCTGAAGGAAGAGTGGGAGCCAGCCACAGAGAAGACCAGGAGGAAACGCATTCCAAACAGAAGGAAGAGCAAATGCAAAGGCCCCAAGGCAGAACCATGCTTATGCATTGGAGGATGAGTGAGAGAAGGAGATCGGGTGGAAAGCCAGGGGCCAGATCAAGCTGGGATTTGAAGCCCTGGCAGGAGCTTGGGATCGCGCTCCACCCCCCACCCACCCACACCCCCCACCCCCCCCCACCCCCCGTGGCCCCAGCACAATGGGAGGGTTTTGAGAGGAGATGGTGTAAGGTGATTTGTGTTTTAAGAGGATGATTATTTGTTTTGAAGCATATAGCCTGAGAAGGTAAGGCTGAGGCTCAGTGCCCAGTTAAGAGGCTACTGTCGTCGTCCCAGTGACAAGTGATGGTGGCTTGGTCTTGGTAGAAGCAGAAAGCTAGAGCCAACAGGATTTGCCAGTGGAGTGAATGTAGGATCTGGGTCAGACTTAAAAATAAAATACTTACATTTATACTTCTCTCAACATTCTGGTTGTAAGTCATATAAGCAGAGGTTTCAAACTGGTGACCTGATATGTGTGTTTGCGTGACTGTGTTTTAGTCGGTTTTATTGAAATGAAACTTACTTACATCTAATAACATTCATTAATTTTTAAACGAGCAGTCTGTGGAGTTTTGATAAAGGTACACAGCTGTTGATATACCAAAATCATGATGTAGAACATTTTTATCTCTCTAGAAAGTTCCCTTATGCCCATTTGCCATCAATCCCTTACTTTCACGCCAGCTCCTGGCAACCACTGGTCTGCTTTCTGTCCCTCCGGTTTTAAGAATGTCATAGAAATGGAGTTGTCTGCCTTTGTAGCCGGGCTTGTTACCATAGTGCTTCTGAGATCCATCCATATTGTTGCATGGATCAGGAGCATGGGCTTTTTTATGTTACACAATGTAATACAACAGACCATAGATCTATTTATCAGTTAACAGGTATTTAGATTTTTTCCAATTTTCAGATATGATAAAGTAAGCTGCTATAAACATCTGAGTATAATTTCAATCTAGGTCTACTGTTAAGCCATCCAACCCATGTGTGTTAGGACAGTCGGAATATTCAGCTTCTATTTCTGACCAAAATTCAGAGAACTGACAATTGTCCATGAGAGTGAATGAAGTGTCCACCATTGACCCCGTGACACAATAACACACAATAGATTCAAAATATTTTCAGCATAGTACCTGGTGATGAACATGATGAATAACTGTAGGCTTTACACACCTTATGTTTTCACAAGCTTTCAAAGTTGTCCCTTTCTACTCCATACATATTATTGGCACCATGTGTTGGTAGTACATCTTAGCCGATTCCCCTCTTCAGGTTACACTGACTCAGTGTTGTCTCAGCTTCTTTGAAAATATCCCATCGTTCCATTCAGACTCCTCACAGAGGCCAAGCCTACAATCACCTTAAGCTTGGCTTTAGAATCTTTGAATAAACAGTATTTTAAAAATAACAGTTATATTAGACAGTAATTCTACTCAACTAATATTGAGTAGAATTGGTAATATCTGTGAACCATCCAAAGCCAAGGAAAACTGCTTGAAATAATTTGCTTGCTTTACAATTGATGATAGATGTTGTTCCCATGTCCTCCCCTCTTCTCACATTAAACCTCCTAGTATTAAACAAGTTAATTTTCTCAGGACACATTTTTTTTCAGCTGCTATATTCAAACAGTTTTATCAGCTCACTATTAGTAAAATGACTCTCCTTGTTGAACAGATGAGGTACTTGGAAACCTACTTTGGTTGCATTTTCTTTTCTTTTTTCTTTTTTTGGTACTGGGGATTGAACCCAGGGCCACTATATTACTGAGCCATATCCCCAGACCTTTTTTTTTTAAATTATTTATTTTTTTAGTTGTAGACGGACACAGTATCTTTATTTATTTATTTTTATGTGGTGCTGAGTATCCCAGTGCCTCACATGTGCCAGGCAGGTATTCTACCACTAAGCTACAGCCCTAGCCCCCACCCCAGACCGTTTTATTTTTTATTTTGAGACAGTGTCTTGCTAAGTTGCTTAGGCCTTGCTAAATTGCTGAGGCTGGTCTTGAACTTGTGATGCTCCTATTTCAGCCTCCAGAGTCACTGGGATTACAGGCATGTGCCACCATGCCCAGCCATCTTCATCTTTATTCTTTACATTTATGAAGAAATTCTGATATAATAAGATAATCTATTTTAAATGTCTCACATAAGATAACATGTTCTACTTAAAATTTTCCAATTTTTCTGATGGCTGTTCTTCTGAAAGTTGGGAATGTGTGGTAAGTGGTTAGTTTGTTAATGTACACATATATTCTTTCAGCATCACTGCACAATAATTTGTGCCACTCAATAACAGAATAATTCATGTTCCGTTGGATTATTGTTCAGGCCTGTGTATGGGCCCAGCTTCTCCCTCTGCCCAGTTCTGCTTTCATCACATTTCTCACACAAGGGTGGATCCTAAGGGCATACCTTAATAATTATCATGTATCTAAATTTGTCTCAAAGTCTGCTTCCCAAAGAAGCAAGAGTACATGAGCAGTCTGAAAGGCAAGTGATAGGATGGGTTTGGGAACCATATTACTCTTTGCCAGATGGGCACCAAGGACTCCATCACGGCTGGTATCGGGACCACAGCTTCTAGCATAAGGTGGTGGTCCAATTGTTACAACTTATTGGTTTGAGATGGAATGCTCACGAAAGGGAATATAGTGGACATTTGAGAAATATGGGTGAGATAGTAACTACAAGGACAATGGCATTGCGTGGCAACTGCTAACCTCCACAAGGATGCCCTAGGAAAATAATACAAAAGACTAGGAATGATTAACAGGTAATTGAGAGCCATGTATAAAAGATGGAGGACCTCCTTGGCAGCAAACAATGAGGTGAACTTCAAGTATTTGAACTTTAAGGACCATTTCCCATTTAATTCACCAGTGTTGTCCCTGCAGAAATCAGACTGAAGCTGGAACATGATGGTAGACCTGTAAAGTACACAATCTCACACAAGTGGTAGCTGTGTGGCAGCCACCACACCAATTCTGGTATCTTTACTATCCTTACTATAGCGGGTGAACATGGTCTCAAGTACATTTCATGTGGGCAATGATTTGGCAAATGGGTTCTTTTCTATCCCTGTGAGAAAAGTGGATGCAAACCAGTGTGCATTCACATGGAACAAAAACAGTATACATTTACAGTTTTGCCCCAGGGCCATTATCAACTTTCAGCATCTGTCATAACATGGCCTAAAGAGATCTGGACCATCTGGACACAGTGCAGAACATCACAATGATCCATTACATGGATGACATCACACTCTGTCTGATAGACAAAAAGTGGCTCACACACCAGAGGTCTTGGACTGTCACATGTATTTCATAGGGTGGGAGATAAATCCTATAAATGTTATGGACCTGTTATATAAATAAGATATTTAGGGGTCCAGAGTTGGGGCATGCCAGAATATCCCATCCAAAGAAAAAGACAAATTAAATTGGGCATTGTGGTATATGACTGGAATCCCAGTGACTGGGGAGGCTGAGGCAGAAGGATCACAAGTTTGAGGCAAGCCTCAGAAACTTAAGAGAAGCCCTAAGCAACTTAGTGAGACACTGTCTCAAAATTTAAAAGTTGACTGGTGATGTGACTTAGTGGTAAAGCACCTCTGAATTCAATCCCCAGTATGTTCCCCTATAAAAGAGTACCTATTTAGGGTGGGTATTTCCCACAATAAAGAAGAAGCATATCACAGGAGATAGCTGAAAAGACCTTAAAGAAACACAAGGAAAGGATAGGGCACAGGTACTTTTCAGAATAACAAAGTTGAAGTCCAAACCCACTATGATACCCCTTGAGAGCTTATGGCTATGCAGCTTCTAGGTCCTTATGATAGGTCAGGAGCTGGCAGAGGGTATAATAGCATTGGTGAGGAGCTGGTTTTGAGACGATGAGGCAATATGCCTGTGGTGGAGGGTAGGGAGGCTATGATGACTATGGTGGCTCTGGTATGGGGTCTGATAGATTTGGAAGAGACATTAGTTACTGCTTCTCAGGAATGTCTGATCATTTTTCCAGAGCACCACAGGGCATTGTGTACATATGAGGGGTTTGCCTTACAGAGCCACTGAGAATGATATTTACAATTTTTATCTCACCTCTTAACCCCATGAGCGTGCACATTGAAATTGGACCAGATGGCAGAGTAACTGGTGAGGCAGATGTTGAATTTGCTACTCATTAAGATGCTGTGGCAGTTATGGCAAAAGATAAAGTTAATATGCAACACAGATATGTGGAATTCTTTTTGAATTCTACTGCAGAACAAGTGGAGGGGCTTATGATCACAGCTATGTGGAAGTCTTTTTGAATTCTAGAGCAGGGGCAAGTGGTGGTGCTTATGGTAGCCAAATGATGGGAGGAATGGTCTTATCCAACCAGTCTAGTTATGGGGGTCCTGTTAGCCAGCAGGTGAGTGGTGTTTATGAAGGTGGCTATGGTGGTCAGAGTAGTATTGAGTGGCCATGATCAAGTTCTGCAGAAAACTCCAGTGACTATCAGTCGAACCTTGCTTAGGTAGAGAAAGAGCACTGAACAGCTACTACAGAAATAAAAGCTGTGCATTTATGGGAGCTGAAGAGAATGGGAGGGATGTCTAGAATATCCAGTATGATTGGTAAGTGGGAAATAAAATGATTCTGATCACTCTTGGTTAACTATCTTTCTCCTCTTTAAAGAAAACAAACAAAGTTAAGTTTAACAGTTTCGCATTACACACCTGTGATTCATGCTTACTGTATAGTGGAAGTCAAGATTGTTTTAAAACTTTTAAGTTTTCATTAGTTTTGAACACTGAAACATTCATCTAGGATGTAATAGCAAAGTTCATAACTGTTAGAACAACTTCTAGCTTTCCTCAAGTTAGTGATGTTGTAGGAGTATATCTAAGCAGCAAGCATATTTAGGTTAAAGCAGTTTCACTTATGTTGAATGTTGCTCTTAGGGCAGGGTTTGTAGCTTAGTGGTAGAGTGCTTGCCTAGTATGTGTGAGGCCCTGGGTTCGATTCTCAGCACCACATATAAATAAAATAAAGGTCCATTGACAACTAAAAAACTATTTTTAAAAAATGTTGGCCTTATGCCACAATACATTGAAAACTAGCTGCGTGTTGAGAAACATGCTCTTCTGTAAAACTCAAATATAGGAGCTGTGTCTGTGATTAAAAGTGAAAATATTTGGCATGTTTATTAATTCTAGCTTTTGATTTAATATCCTGGAAGGCATGTGAGTGTACACTTTCATTTTATTTTAAGATCTAAGACAATTTTGATCTGTAATACCAATACTTAGGAGTTTGGTCATGTCGTTTGTATGATATTCTAAGGCTTTGATTTAAATCTTTCCTTGTATTACAAGTTCCACTTAGATGTATTGTACCAAGTGAAACTTGTTAAATAAATCCTCCTTTTAAAAACTGGGGGGGGGGGAAGGAAGCATAATGCCCGATAGGTTTCTTTGGGTTCTAGACACAGTATATGCCACCTACAAATACTGCCCTAGACCATATGCCAGGTGACATGAAAGGCCACTAGCTGTAAGTGGAGCTCAGAGCAAAAGAGGTTTACAGCAGGTCCAGACTACAGTGCAGGCAGTCCTGCTACCTGGCCATTTGTGTTTGCATAGTGTTATCAGTGGCATAAAAAGGTGTTATGTAGAGTTTATGGCAAGCTCTGCCGGGTAAACTACAACATAGGCCCCCATGGGATTAGAGTTAGGTCATGCCATCTGCAGCAGAGATTTATGTTCTTTTGAAGAAAAAAATGTTGTGCTTGTGTGCTATTGGGTCTGCTTATGGGACATCAAGTGACCACATGTCAGGTATTATCTGTAATAATCTGGGTTCCGTTAAACCCAGATCATAATATCAGACAGGCAGCAACAATCCAGGGTAGGATGGAACTGTTACATCTGCGACTGAGCACAACCAGGACCAGAGGGCACACACATGTTCATGAGCTGGCATCCTAGACCCCATGACCACTGCTATACCAGCCCCTCTCCTCAAGTTCCCACTTATGGCTATATGCAGGATACATTACAACCAGCTGACAAGAGGAGGAAAAATCCCATATGTGGCTTATGTAGGTTCTGCTCAGAATTGGATTTCAAATTGAAAATGGAGGGCAAGTGCTCTGTAGCCTCACATAAAGGCAGGGTTGAAAGAGAATGGTGAAGGAAAACATTTGAGCGGGCAGGGCTTCAGGAGGTGCACTTGATCATCCACTTTGTGTGGACAGAGAGGTGCCCCAAGTTTACAGTGCATATGAGCTCAGGGACAGTGATGAAAGGCCTCCTTGGCTAGGTAGGGGCCTAGAAGCAGAAAGATTTGAAGACTGAGGACAAGGAGACCTGGGATAGAAGCATGAGGTTGAATGTTAACACCCACCATAAAGCCACCATGGAAGAGGTACCAAGAAGTCAAGAAGACAAAAATGTCCTGGCCACTTGATCTTGGCTAGCCTTTGTTATCAGCCACCTAGTGCTGACACTACGGGCACATACATAAAATGACCACGGTGGCAGAGACAGAGACAGTCTCCCTAACAGCATGGGCTCCCACTTATAGAGGCTAATCTAACTACTGCTGCTGATTGAACCACACTCTAGACCAACTGGCCCTATGGGGGCAAGCTGAGTATACTGAACCCCTTCCACCTTGGAAGAGCCATGATTCATCCTGATGGGGATTGACATATATTCTAGGTACTGTTTAATTTTCCTGCTCACAGAACCTTAGTATCACTGAGAGAGAATCAAGTATATATTCACCAGCACTGGATCTCACATAACAATTTACTGCAATGGTGGTGCAGAAATGAGTCTAGGATTCCCTAAGCATTCTACCATTTAGATATTCCTGGCACCTAGGAAGATATTCTGAGGTAGGTATTGGAATGGCCTGCTGAGAACCCAATTGTAGCAGTGGCTTGGAGACAGTACTTTACAAGGATGAGGATGCCATGTACATTTTGCGGGGGGGGGGGGGGTACTGGGGATAGAACTTGGGGGCACTCGGCCACTGAGACATATCCCCAGTCCTATTTTGTATTTTATTTAGGAACAGGGTTTCACTGAGTTGTTTAGCACCTCACTTTTGCTGAGACTGGCTTTGAAATCTCGATCCTCTTGCCTCACCCTTCCAAGCTGCTGGGATTGCAGACATGCGCCATGGCACCTGGTGCCATGTACATCTTGAATCAAAGATGATGCTCTGACTTTGGGACCTGCTGGGCTAGAGGTCTTTGTATCCAAAGGAGGAATCTTCCACCAGATGACTCAGCAAGAGTCCTCTTGAGCTACAAGCTATAGATGCCACCTGGGCACTTTGTGAACCCTATGTGCAGGAACCAGAAGTCAAGAAGAGTCATCAACATCTTGGCCAAGATGGATTCACTTGAGTGCCTTTTAGCACTCTCTTGCCCAATCGTGACAACAGAGAGGCAAGTGAAGTGTAGCAATCCTAGTTTGAGAAGTGCCTGGTGGTCATCAAGGGACCACAAATCTCCAGAGTATAAGGCATCAGGTAAGCCAGAGCCGGGTGGAGATACTAGCAGAGAGAAAGGCATTCAGAATGGATGATGAGGAAGGAGACAATGAGCACCAGTGGTGGTGATCCCCAAATAACTGCAGCAGCTGGAGCTATAGTTTGTCCCAATAACCTTCCTCTTCAATTTCCAGCAAGAGTCCTAGAGGAGCTGCTCCTAAAATTGCCTGGGTGGAGCCTGTCTTCAAAGGCTGGCTGTGGCAACTCCTCCAGCTCTCTTTCTTCTTTCCCGTCTGGACAAACATTTCTACAAATGCTCGCTGAACAGCCACAAATAAGAGGCAGCTAATGGAAACTATGCATCCTGCCACCAAGACAGCGCATAACTGAGTGAGAAAAACACACACATAAACACCTATGGGGAAAATCCTCTAACATCAATATTTTCATACACACATTTCTCTGGTACTTGACCTGCACGCACATTCCATACCCTTCCAAGGTCCATGGGGAGCATCTCACGTGTGCCCAGAGCAAGTTTGGTCAGTTGTTACAGACTTTAGCTATTTTCTGTCTCTTCCTTTGCTCTGTCCTGCTCTGCCTGGAACCATAAAGTCCCATGGGCATTGTGCCTCTGCTGGGCAAGGCTGCTGCTGCTGATTCACTGGAGCCTGGGAAGTGCCAAAGCTGCCTGGTGGGGTAGGGGTGGGGAAGCTTCTCTCCCCTTTTGTGTTTTGCTTTGTCATGGGTGGGGAGACAGAGAAGGAGGTTACTTCATATCTCAATTTTTAAAAACACAGTTTTAAATAAAATCTTTCTTTCTCCACCCCCTCACCCCCAACAGGGCTCTTTCTTTCAACTTAAAGTATCCTTCTCTCTTTCTTCCACTTCCATAAGACTTGGATCTGAGTTCAGTGGGAAACTGGGTTGGAAGGCAAATGCAGTGATGAATGGAATATTAAAATGCTCCTCCCACAGCTACTTGTGGGGGGAAGCGGGGTCCACGGCCCCACACTATTGCTCATGTACAGATTTATGTTTAAGGTGGGTTCTCACTTTGTTCCTAGAACCAGGAAAGTGAAGAATAAAAGATTAATTCATGCAGGAGGATCAGGGATGCTCTTACACAAGAAATGTTACTTGAGCTGGGCTTTAAAGACGAAATAAAGATAAGTTTGTGAGGTTGGGAAAGGTTTAGAGGTGTAGAGGACATCTTGAGGAGACATCCCAGAAGGCGGATGGATATGGAGATTTGGTAGTCACTGGTAGTCAAGATGTGGGAGGCACTGCCCAGCAACAGGCAGAGTGGAGAAAAGAGGGCCAGGGCGGGCTTCGAGTTCAAAACCTTTCTCTGCCTGGGCAGCTCCAGCCGCCTCACCAGCCACTCTGCCTCCTGCAGGCGTGCACAGGGCATCCTGCCTTGTCTTTGCACCATCTCCCTTCCCTGTTGTGTCTACGTGCATCTCCTAGAATCCAGCTCATATATAACCAGTTCGGTGAACCCCTCTTCCCATAATAGTAATATGCTTATGGTTTCTCCAGAATTCCTAAGGCCCCCAGGACAGGACAATACCTTAAGAATCCTTTTATTATGTTCCCCTCGCCTGGGAAAGTGTTTGGCACAAGCGCAGCACCGACACTGTGAATAAATGAGTGGGCAAAAGAATGAGTGGCGCAAGGGTGGCCTTCATCCGGAGAGCAGGGAAGCCAGGAAGGAACTGCGAAGTTGGCCGGTTCATCCTAAAAACTTTGCCCACTTTAGGGCTGGGAGACCGTCGGAGCCTCGGTCCCAAGCACCTCCTAGGCTCCGCTTGGGCAGCTCGAGGCCGGAACTCCCCCGCACCCTCCCAGCCAACTACCTCACCTTTGCCCCACTCCAAGCCCAGCCCCTAACTTTCCTCCCCTCCATTGGCTGCGCGATCGCCCAATGGGCAGGCGGGAGCCTCAAGCTCGATTTCCTAGCCAAGGGCGTCCGTTCTCGTTCGCGCGTCTCGCGAGTGTTAGGGTGATTGGCGGAGGCGGTGCAGCTTCGCGGGGCTTGAGGTTGCTGAGGCCGAGGTGACAGCTTGGCCCACTAGAGCAGAGACTATGTTTCGGGTGGCGGCTCCTGGGCAGCTCCGGCGGGCGGTGAGTCCGGTCGGGGAGGGCCGAGTTGATGACTGTCCGGCCTCAATCTGCCGTCCCTGTGAGGGTCTTGGCGAAGGTCACCGGCTCCTACAGCTCCGACAGGCCCAGGCCAGGCCCAGGGACTGCCCTTGACTTCTCCCGGGCCTCAGGCTTGGAGCAAAGATCGGGCGTCAGGCTGATCAAATAGTGAGCCTGCACTGCTCTGCTGCTGCTGCTGCTGCTGTTCCTGCTGTTCCCCGGCCACCCTCCCCTTGCTCACTTCCTCACCTTTCTGGCCCGGACTTGGCTTTCTTGGCCACCCACGTTCTCCACACCTGGTGGGGAATGGGCAGCTGCCTCCCCGGTGAATCTTGACCCAAGGGAGCGAGATGTCGCTCTGGGGAATGCCCTCTGGAGAAAGTTTAAAACTCGGGTCCGCCTGGAACCCGACATTTCTGGAAGCATACTCACTTGGCGCCTACTGGCTGCTCTGACCCACTCGTGGTCAAGGGCTTGGGGCGGGGGCGGGGTGTGGGACTGCCACGTTGCTCTGCTTTCTGCCTAATGGGCGAGCGCTGAGTTGAGGTGATCGTGTGTGCAAAGCCCGTGGATCAGTTTGAAAGCTTTGACTAATTTGAAGAAGCAGGTGTCTTTTAAACCAGGTTGTAGAAATAGGGAACTGTCGACGATAGTGATAAGTTTTTGATGTTTTCGGTAGTGACAAATCATGAGTTTGCATCATTTCTTTTTCTTTTTTGTTGTGGATGGACACAATACTTTATTTTTATGTGGCGTGGAGGTTCGAACCCAGGGCCTCACGCATGCTAGGCAAGCGCTCTACCACTGAGCTACAACCCCAGCTGCATCATGTCTTTTTGTTGTTGTGAGAGGGACTGACAGGAAATATGTTTTTGCCCTAATGCTGTGGGAGAACAGTAATTGGAGACTGACAAACTACAAGTCAATTTATATTGTGGATTCTGTGGGTTTTATAATTTACATTTAGGTTAAATGAGAAGCTAGGTTGCTAAACTCGCTAGGACGCTTGTCATCCTACCTACTTGAGAGTCTGGGGCAGAAAGACCCTCAAGTTCCATGCCAGCCTAGGCAATTTAAAGAAACCTAGTCTCAAAATATAAAGGGCCTGTGTCTCCTTGGTAGAGCACTTGTCTAACATGTCCATGGCCTTGGGTTCAATCACCAGTAAAAGAGATTGCTAACTTTGGGTTAAAAAATGTCCTGATGTTGTGCAACTTTCATACACACACACTTTTTTTTTTTTTTTTTTTTTTAGTGTATATGTATTTTCCCATGCACCACTGAGATTTTTCCATAGTTGGTGGTCTTTTTGGGGTGTCTGTAGACAGTTTTTTTCCTTGTACTTATTCCTTTCATAAAGTCCTGACCTCTTCCAAAAAGTTCAAGCAACTCACACCTTTCACCTCAGAGTCCTGTTTTTCCCTCAGGAGTCTTTTTTTTTTTTTTTTAACCCCCTTAAAGATCTAGACAGAAGTAAATGTCATGTTTTGGGGAAAATTCCAAGAACCAGAGACAGAGTTGTAAAATACCTCTCTGTAGGAGTTGGAAGGCAGTTTTGTGGGCAGATTGCACTTGTGGCATAGTTGTAAGGGAATTTAGGACTCAGTAATTTTGGAGAGCTAATAAAAAGTGGAATGATTAGTTTAAGTAATTCTTAATATTCTACACAGTTGGCCAATATACATAGACAGTATTTCCAAATCTTTTTTGTGGCTTGCCAAGGACTTTGACCTTGACTTATTTTTAAAATTTGAAGTCAAATAGTAGAATAGTTGCTCTAAACTGATTAAGAATATTTTAGATTAGAATTTCAAGCATATAAAAATGGTGGAAACCCTTCTAATACAGACATGTAGATACACATAACACATTTAGCTTTTTAAATTTTTAAGTAATTTCAAAATTGGAGAAAACTTGCAAGAATAGTACAAAGAATTCTCAGAATTCCCTTTCTAGGTTCACTAGTGGTTAACAGTTTGGCACATTTGCTTTCTCTTGCTACATATATATACAGGAAATATATTGACAGGAATTATTAATAATTATTAAATAATATAACTTATTTTTCAAAAGTACTTGAAATTATAATGCAGATATACCCTTTCCTCCTAAGTGATTCAGAGGGTATATCAAAAGAACAAAGGTTTCAGTTTCATAACCATAGTATAATTGGAAAAATCAGAAAGGTAACAGTGATACAATGTTCTCATCTACATTCATCTTTTGCCAACCTTGTTTATATTGTTTAGCAATTTTTGTTTTTATGGTCTAAGGTATGGTCCAGATGTCTTGCATGTGGTTTTCTTGTCCCTTTAGTCTTTGTTAGAAAATTTCTCCAGCCTTTCTTTGACTTTGATGACATTGATATTTTTGAAGAGTACAGGTCTTCTATTTTGTAGACTGTTACCCAACTTAGTTTTTTAAAAAATATATATTTTTAGTTGCAGATGGACACAGTACCTTTATTTTGTTTATTTATTTTTATGTGGTCCTGAGGATTGAACCCAGTGCTTCACAAGTGTTAGGCAAGTGCTCTACCACTGAGCTACAACCCCAGCCCCCAACTTTGTTTTGTTTGGTATTTCCCTCATGTTTAGACTCTGGCCATGTACTCTTGGCAGGGATGTCACTAAAGTAACATTCTGTCTCAGTGCATCATATTAAGAGGCACTTGGCGTTAGTTTGTCCCATTACTGGTGATGTTAACTTTAGTCACGTAGGTAGCAAGTTGTTTGCCAAGTTTCTACACTGTCAAGTAATAACTCCTTCTCTGTAATTTTACTAGGTGGGGAGATACATTGAAACTATGTAACTCTCATGAATATCACCTACTAGTCTTAGGATTTGTTGATGAATCTTGCCTGAGAAATTATTGCTGTGATGCAAAATGGTGATTTTTCTAATTCCACTGTTTACATTTATTAGTTAGTATTCTATTCTGAGGAACAGTCCCTTCTTGCTTATTTATGTATTTAAGGATTCAGGAATTCTTATTTAGTAAGTTATCATCTCTTTTTACCTGTATTTATTTTGATCCTCAAAGTGGGATTATTATGTTTTGAAAATAATATAAGTTCAATTTGATTTATTTTTTAAGCTCTTTTTTTTTTAGTTATAGACGGACACAATACCTTTATTTTATTCATTTATTTTTTTTTATGTGGTGCTGAGGATTGAACCTGTTGCCTCACACATGCTAGGTGAACACTCTACCACCAAGCCACAACCTCAGCCCTGTGATTTTTTAAAAATATTTTTAGTTGTAGATGAATACAATACTTTTATTTTATTTATTTATTTTTATCTGATGCTGAGGATTAAACATAGGGGTTAAATTTCATTCTCTCACATATGGATTTTCAGTTTTCTCAGCACCATTTGTTGAGAGGCTATCTTTTCTCCAAAGTATGTTTATGACATCTTTGTCTAGTATGAGATAACTGTATGTATATGAGTTTGTCTCTGTGTCCTCTCTTTTATACCATTGGTCTTCATGTCTGTTTTGGTGCCAATACCATGCTGTTTTTGTTACTGGAGCTCTATAGTATAATTGAAGGTCTGGTATTGTGACGCTCCTGCTTCACTTTTCTTGCTGAGGATTGCTTTGATTATTCTGGGCCTCCTATTTTTCCAAATGAATTTCATGACTGCTTTTTCTATTTTTATGAGGAACATCATTGGAACTTTAATAGAAATTGCATTCGGGGCTTGGGATGTGGCTCAAGCTGTAATGCGCTCGCCTGGCATGCTTGGGGCGCTGGGTTCGATCCTTAGCACCACATAAAGATGTTGTGTCCACCGAAAAACTGAAAAATAAATATTAAAAAAATTCTCTCTCTCTCTCTTTCTCTCTCTCTCTCTCTCTCTCTCTCTCTCTCTCTCTCTCTCTCTCTCCTCTGTCTCTCTTAAAAAAAGAAAAAGAAAAGAAATTGCATTCAATCTGTATAGTGAGCGCTTTTGGTGGTATGGCCATTTTTACGATATTAATTCTGCCTATCCAAGAACATGGGAGATCTTGCCATCTTTTAAGTTCTTCTTGAATTTCTTTCTTTAGTATTCTGTAGCTTTCATTATAAAGGTGTTTCACCTCTTTTGTTAGATTTATTTCCAAGTATTTTATATTTTTTTGAGGGTGTCGTGAATGGGAGAGTTTTCCTAACTTCTCTTTCAGCTGATTCATTATTGGTGTGTAGGAATGCAGTTGATTTATGGGTGTTAATTTTATATCCTGCTACTTTGCTGAATTCTTTTATGAGTTCTAGAAGCTTGTTTTTTTAAAAAACTATAATTTTTCAAAAAATTAAAAAAGAAAAATTATTAAACTTTTAGAATGTAAGTTAAATGACTTATGTTTAGTATCTATATTCTGTTTCCAGTTTTGATTGATTTGTGCTACCAAGCAATGTCCTTCGTCTTGGGGAGGGATCCCCAAAGTCAGTTGTTAACAAAGGTGGTTATTACATCTATAATATAGAGCTGGAGAACACACTAAGGAGAAAATAGAGAGGCAGACAATTGAAATTGCAATTAGTTAACTTTTTTTTTTTTTTTTTTTGTTAGTACTAGGGATTGAATCCAGGGTCTCTGCCACTGAGCTACATTCCCAGACCTTTTTTATTTTTTATGTTGAGGCAGGACCTTACTAAGTTGCCCAGGCTGGTCTCGAACTTGTGATTCTCCTGCCTCAGCTTCCCAGGTCTCTGGGATTACAGGTGTGCATCACCATGCCCAGCTACAATTAGTCACTAATATTCTTGCAGGGTGACTAATCTAAATTTATATTTTGTTGATTTATTTTTAAGTGGATCTGATGACTAATAAAAAGATGCCAAAAAGTAAAAAATAAATATTCTGTGGAGAGGGAAGCAATACTTGCAGGGTCATTTGAGTGTCCTTAGGCAGATGGGAAGGAATATCTATCATTACTGAAAAGCTGTGAAACTCGTGAAAAGGAACATGATAGTTTTCAGAGTCTACTGTTTAATGTTGATGAATGAGATTTAACTCTAATTCACATGCATATTTTAATTTCTTTTGAAAGAAGAAAGAGAGCCAATTTTGGTGTGGCTCTAAAAGAAAATTTATTGCATAAGGTGAATTTAGTAAAATTATGCTGCCTGCCAATGTGTCTAAGAGTCTTGTCTGATTTTAAAATGAAGTAAATTGACTATGTTTTTAATATTGTAATCAATGTCATATGATGTTTCTAGTTATGATTAAAGGTGCTATATTTTATTACTAAGGAGGTTAAAGTATTTAGTTTAAGTATAGAAATGCAATATACATTTTATTATTATGAAATGTTAAAATAGGGATAGGTAACTTTAATTATATGATTTATTCTTTTTTTAACATTTTTTTGAGAGAGAGTTTATATATATATATATATATATATATATATATATATATATTTAGTTTTCGGCGGACACAGTATCTTTGTTTGTATGTGGTGCTGAGGATTGAACCCGGGCCACACGCATGCCAGGCGAGCTCGCTACCGCTTGAGCCACATCCCCAGCCCATGATTTATTCTTTTGAGAAGAACTTTGAAAGATTTTATAGCTTATAACTGTTTTTTTTTTAATTAAGAAGCAAAAAAACATTCCTCCACCTCCCCCATCCTAGTCCCTCATCCCACTTAGTTTTCAAAGATGGTTGCTGGGAAGTAAGCTAAAATTATTCTAGCTACTTAGGTTATGAATGGGTTTGTCAGGGTGAAGTAGGGAGTTGGACTCCAGCTGTTTTTTCTTCTTCCAACATCTGTGGTAGTTAATTGCATGAACATGAGGTTAAAGTCACAGGAAGAACTCTTAAAGAACTGTAGAAGTAAAAACTGTGTCAAGAAATTCAGAAATTAGAATTTTGAAATTATAATTGAAATCATTAGAAAAATAAGGTTCATATAATCTGTAATATATTTAAGGACAGGATTGACAGCTATTATTTGATTCTATATAAGAAATTTCCTGGTACTAATAAAGCACTAAATTAAAAAAAAAAAAACTGTGTCAAGAACTATTGAGGTTAAATAAGAGAAGGGCCAAATGTATTCATTAGACTTGACTTTAGTATGGTTCTTGGTGACTTTGAAGAGGTCAGATTCAGTGTTGTGTTACAACTGAAAGCCAGGGTGCTGTTAGTAAAACAGAAGAAGGGAGGTGAGGCAATAGAATTGGTGTCTATGGGTGTTATTTTTAAGTGGTTTGTCTCTGAAAGGGTGCAGAGAGAATTATGACCTCTTTAAACCCTAACCTCAAGAAGTATGCTATCACGTAAAGGCCCATCAATTTTAAAAAGGTATGCAGCTGGTAAACAGAAGAAAAATTTTCACATTTTGCTATTTGGAACCAAGTCTATTTAGTAGTCTAAATAATTCTCTAAAAGCAAATGGGGTTTCTGTTTTAGTGATTTAACAAGTTTATGTACTGCTGAGGTGCCCTTAAGTGTGTGTAGATGGTTTTCAATAGGAATAATTGCTTTTTAGTTTTTGATTATTTAGGAAAACTTTTTATGTAGTCTCTAAGCATTCATTGAGTGCCAGTTGTGGGCCAGGCTCAAAGGTAGGTACTGAGATCACAGTGGAGAACAAGTCCCTTGTCCCTGCCCTTGTGCTGCAAATAGATTGAAGACAGATAATAAACATATTGAGTGTGGTCAGTATTGAGTAAGAATGAATATGGCATTTGGGGAGCATAAGATAGGGAGAGGGTCAATTTTGTTAGGAAGCTGGAAAAAGTAAAGCATCTCTGTGAAAGTACTTTGTAGGCCATGGGAGGAATGGAGGAACCTTTGGATTGAGCAGAGGGAAGGAGGGGGAGGGCTTATGAGGGTAGGAAAGATGGTGGAATGAGATGGACATCATTACCCTAGGTACACATATGATTGCATGAATGGTGTGACTCTACTTCATGTACAACCAGAGAAGTGAAAAATTGTGCTCCATTTGTGTACAATGAATCCAAGAGCTTTCTGCTGTCATGTATAACTGATTAGAACTAATAAAAATAAATTTTA
This sequence comes from Marmota flaviventris, assembly GCF_047511675.1. NCBI lineage: Eukaryota > Metazoa > Chordata > Mammalia > Rodentia > Sciuridae > Marmota > Marmota flaviventris. Next base: position 121,841,840 of record NC_092499.1, read on the forward strand.
AAAAAAGAAAGTACTTTGTAAATTAAGGTCCTTCAAACTGTTTATTGTAGGATAAGGGTGAAGGATTTTCTTTAGATTAAAAATGTCATTTTGTTTTTTGAATTTTATCTATCTTAAATCACTTTATCATTGTTTTGGTTCTGTTCATATCATATGTGTTGTTGTTTTTTTAAGTTGTAGATGGACACAATATCTTTATTTATTTTTTATGTGGTACTGAGGATTGAGCCCAGTGCCTCACACATGCTAGGCAAGCACTGTAACACTGAGCCACAACCCCAGCTCCTCATATGTGTTCTTATTAGATATGTATTTTACTTTTTTAAATACGGTATCGTTTCTACTTCTGTTGAAGTAGAAAAAAAATGAAAGCCTATTAGTTTGATTATTCAAAATTAAAAACAAAGACTTATACCCATGTGGATTCTATCTAAAGTAATATGAAACACATTGAAGCAACCCTGGAAATTAGGAAAAAATAGTTCTAGAATAACTAGACATAATATGAAAAGGAAAATCTCCGACCTCTCCTGTTTCAATTACCATCTCTGAGGGCTCATCCCAGCTTCAACAATCCCTTGGGATCAGCTGCAGTCTTTGTTTTGACAGTAGTGCAGTTCAGCTTCTCCCACTGCCCAGTCGTATTCCTTGATCGTTGTAGGTCTCAAGAATTTGCTCTCAGCACCAACCCTGCTACATACAAAAGGAAGATAACTGAAAGGTGGTGACAAACATTTATAAGCATCCACAGTATATAATGAATCAATTTCTTACTTCTGTGTATACAGTTGTACTAGCTGTAATCATTTTTCAAAAAATTAAGTAATTTTAGTTATTCTCTGTGGTTCAAAGGAGTAGTGTTGAAGTATGGCTGAATTAGAGTCTTAAAATTGCTTTTTACAGCTCAATTTATAGAGTAAAATTATTAAAATAATGTTTTTAAAACAATAAAGTTTTTTTTTTTTTTTTTAAATTTTTGTACTGGGGATTGAATTCAGGGGCACTTTACCACTAAGCTACACGGAAGAACCTTAAATGCATTCTGCTTAGTGAAAAAAGCTAGTCTCAAAAGAACTTTTTATTTTTTATTTTGAGACAAAGTCTTGCTAAGATGCTGGGGGGGGTCTTGGTAAGTTGCAGAGGTTGACCTCTAAGTTGTGATTATCTTGCCTCAGCCTACTAAGTTTTTGAATTTCAGGCATGTGCCACCATGCTCAGCTATCACCAACGTGTTTTTAAAAGTAGATTATTTCTTAAAGAAATTTCAGGTTGACAGCAAAATCTGATCAAAGTTCAGAGAATTCTCATATATTCTTGACCCACACACCCATTACCATCCCCACTGTCAATATATAGCATCAGAGTTGTACATTTGTCATAGCTATGAACCTACATTGACATTGTTGTTATGCAAAGCCTGTAGTTTACATTAGGGTTCATTCTTGGTGTTGTACCTTCCATGGGTTTGAACAAATGTATAATGACATGTTATCTACATCAGAAGTATCAGATAAAATAGTTTCACTGTCCTAAAAATCCTCTGTGTTCTGCCTATTTATCCCTCTGTCCCTGTAAACCATGGCAATCACTGATCCTATCGCTGTTCCCATAGCTTTACTTTTTCCAAAATGTCATATGGTTGGAATAATGCAGCATGTAGTCTTTTGAGACTGGCTTCTTTCACTAAGCAGTATGCATTTAAGGTTCTTCCAAGTCTTTTCATGACTTGATAGCACATTTCTTTTTACTTTTGAATAATATTCTGTAGTATGAATGTACCATAGTTTTTTTTTTTCCTATTAAAAACATCTCGGTTGCTTTCTATTTTTGGTAGTTATAAATGAATGTGTGAAGATTTTTGTGTGGACATAAATTTTCAACTCATTTGGGATAAGTCCCAAGGAGTGTAATTGTTAGATTGTATGTCAAGAGTATGTTTAGTTGTATAAGAAAGTACCAAACTATCTTCCAAAGTGGCTATACCATTTTTCATTCCTATAGAAATTTATGAGAGTTGCTTCCGTTCCACATACTTGACAGCATTTGGTGTTCAGTGTTTGGATTTTTGCCATTTTAAAAAAAATTTTCATTATAGTTGGGTACAATACCTTTATTTTTTTTTTAAAGAGAGAGAGAGAAAATTTTTTAATATTTATTTTTCAGTTTTCGGTGGACACAACATCTGTATTTTATTTTATGTGGTGCTCAGGCTCGAACCCAGAGCCCTGCGCATGCCAGGAGAGCGCGTTACCACTTGAGCCACATCCCCAGCCCCAATACCTTTATTTTTTTTTAATTTTTTTATATGGTGCTGAGGATGGAACCCAGTGTCTTGCATGTGCTAGGGGGAGTGCTCTACTGCTGAGCCACAACCCCAGCCCCGATTTCTGCCATTTTAATAAGTGTATAGTCGTCTCATTGTTTTAATCTACAATTCTGTAATGACATATGATGTTGAGCATCTTTCATATGCTTACCAGCCATCTGTATATCTTTGGTGAGGTGTCTTTTCACTTCCTTTGCCCCCTTTTTGGCTATTTTTGGAGATTGAAACCAGGGCCTTGTGCATGCAAAACAGTTGCTCTATTATGAGCTACATCTCCAGCCTTACTTTGCCCATTTTAAAATGAAGTTGTTTCTTACTTTTGAGTTTTAAGAGTTCTTTGTGTGTTTTAGTTAGATAGCAGTCCTCTGTTGAATGTCTTTTGCAAATATCTCCCCTCAGTCACTGGCTTTTCTTCCCATTATTTTAGTGAAGAAAATTTTAGAAAGATATTCTGTTCATTCTTTAGACATCTGCTCTGTGCTGGATACTGAAGTAGAGACTTGTGTTAATATTAGAAAAATCAAACATGACCCTATAGTCAATATCAGATGGGGAAGATAAGTTCATCAAATGAGTATAGTGCAATTGTGTAAGTGCTATAATGAAGGCAAATATGGGTACCATTTGGTGCTAGCACAGCTAACTAGTTGTAGGAGATCCAAAAAAAGCTTTATTTGTAGCTAATGTTTAATAAGCATTTAATACTTCCTGGCAGTATTCTAAAATCTTTACATTTACTAATTTAATCCTCACAACAATTATGTGAGATCATCATATCCCCATTTTATAGGAAACTGAGGCAAAGAGAAGCGATGGTAGAGATGAGATTGAGACCTGGGCAGGATAACACAGTCTGTGCTCTTTACCACTGCAGTCGTATGAAGGCTTTTAGGAGGAATTGTACTTTAAGCAGAAAACTTAAGAATAACTAATTAAAGGCTAATCAGGTAACAGGGTAAGAGGCCCTCTAGGCAGAGGGAATAATATGTTGGAAGACTTGAAGTCAGAGAGAGCAGGGTTGAGTTTAGGTAGCTGAAAATAAGGTGTAAATGAGTGAAGTATGTATGGCTAGGGAGGTAGATCAGGCCACAGAATCAATTCCTGGTAAATCAACCTGAGGAGTCTAGTTTACCATATGCTCAGGGGACAGGAAACAACTGAAGTGTTTTCAGCAGGGGAATAACATATTATATTTGTATTATGAAAAGAGAAATGGATTGGAGGGGGCAAAATTGGGTTGGGAAACTTTCAGAATAATAGAGGAATAATGGCATATTGGTATTGATGATGGAAAGGACTAATGAATATGGAAGATGCCCCATTTAGCAGGAAGAATTATTATGATTTCAGAGGCTGATCATATGTGAGGGGTGAGATCATGGTTTGGACAGCTTGGTAGAGAGTGGTGCATCCCTTGAAGAAGTTGGAAGAGAGGAATTATGGGGCGGGGCTGGAGGAACATGGGGGAAAGATGAGGTAAGGTTAGGATTTGCTGAGTTGGAAAATGTTTTGATGAGACGGGCAGAGTGAGCACTTACATGTGCAGATGTAACCAATTATAGGTCTGTAGCACTTAGGAAAGAGATTTGAACTGGAGATATACACAGATGTGCAAAATATGGAAGTCATTCTCATATAGGTGGTAAATTAAGCCATGGATTGCAGAAGGAAATAGTCAATAATTTAAAACATTAGTGAGAACAAGTAAGGCAAAGCTTGAAAAGTGTTGGTACTTTTGGTGAGGGGGCGGGAACCAGATGCAAGTAATTGAGGCATGATGAAACATGAGGGATTAGAGAAGGTAGTGGCTAGAGTGGAATGTGGGGCAGTGGCTTTAAGACAGGAGTTCTTTAAAATTGGGAGAGCCTCAAACAGGTTTCAAAGTTGATGAGAAGGAAGGAGAGGTAAGGGCAAGATTGGAAACACTACAGTGCTGAGTGGGAATTGCAGAAAGACATCTGAGTAGATTTGTAAGAATGATATCTAGAGCCCAGGTGAAGGGATTAAGACCCAGGAGGAAGGGAGGACCCTCCTGTTTCCATTGTAATAGGGCAGGGTCAGGAATCTCTGTGTTCTGTCAGGAGGAGAAGCAGGTTCTGATGTTGGCTTTAGGTTCATTGAGAAGGAGGAGGTGAGGCTCTCTTAAAGTAGGTGCATAATGGTTGGCAGCTTGAGAAACATCAGGATATTTGAAATAGTTGACATGGAGGGTGAGAATGCTGACAAAGAAGGCATAGTAATATTGCTAAGGCAAGTTTTGTGGACTCCGGTAAGGCCAGTGACCAAAAATTTATGGATGTCACTGACCTGCATTAATATATTTTAATTTAATAAGCACTGTTTTGAAGAGATTGGGATTCCTTTTCTGGGCAGTCACATTGTTAAGTATTTCAGTAGTTATCTTTGAAGTTTAAGAATTTGGCTGTCTTTCCTCCTATAACCATTGTTTGTTTGTTTGTTTTGGTACTAGGAATTGAACCAGGGTGCTTTACCACTGAGCCACATCCCTAGCCCTTTTTATTTCTTATTTTGAGATAGGGTCTCAGTAAGTTACCTACAGCCTTGCTAAGTTGCTGAGGCTGGCTTTGAACTTGCGATCCTCCTGTGTCAGTCTCCCGTGTCACTAGGATTACAGGCATGTGCCACTGCCCCTGGCCTCCTATAACTAAGAGGGTCCTAAAGAATAGAGAGGCAGTGGGTCATAAAATAATAAAATGAAAAATAATTTTGCTTTACAGCTTTTTCAGTAATGAATTGTATTTGTTGACTCTTTATTCTGTACTACTCTTGTACTTAAAATAGGATTTTTGAGTGACAGAAGATTATTAGATAGAAATATAACCTGATATTTTCCTTTCTTCTTCTTATTGTTATTTTATTTTACTTTATTTTATTTTTTCTTTTTGGTAGTAGAAATTGAACCCAGGGGCACTTTACCACTGAGCTACATTCACAGCCCTTTTTATTTTTTTTTAATTTTGAGACAGGGTCTTGCTAAATTGCGAGGCTGGCCTCGAACTTGTGATCATCCTGCCTCAGTCTCCAGAATTGCTGGGATTACAGGGTTACGCCACCGTGCCTGGCCAGTGCTATTTTTTTTGTTGTTGTTAAAGCAGGAACAGGGGTGGGGTTGTGGCTTAGCGGTAGAGTGCTCACCTTGCACGTGTGAGACCCTGGGTTCGATCCTCAGCTCAACATAAAAAAAAAAAGCAAATAAACAAAATAAAGATATTGTGTCCATGTATAACTAAAAAATATTTTTTAAAAAAGCAGGAACATATTTGCCAAGTGAAATCTTATAGGTCTCATATTTAAAACAGCTATAAATGGTGGTACTTTGATGTGAGCTAATAATTAAGAACCCAAACACTGGAGTCAAACTACCTGGAGTTAGAATATGCTTCCTAGATATGTAACCACACAAAAGTTCGGTTTCCTCCTTTGTAAAGTCAGGCTATAGTACTTGCATCATAGAGTTTTTATGTGTTTTAAATAAGATACTACCTGTAAAGTAAAACTACTTTGTACAGTGCTCTATAATTGTTAATTTAATACATCTGGTTAAAACAAAGCTGAGGGGTGTGTTCTAGCAGCCCTGATTGCCTGGTTCCAACTTAACCTGTGTAGTGGTTCCTGAGGTGCCTTCCAGGAACTCTTCTATGAAGGGTAGTTTGAAAACTTATGATCTAGTTCATCCTCCACCATTTCATATGAGGAAATTAGGCTTCAGATTGAGTACTAACATTTTAAAGATCACTAGGCTCCATACAACAGCTAACTGCTGAATTAAGCCACATAATTAAGATCTGAGGACAGAAAGGTAAAACACTGACTTAGAAGGAAGCTTAATATTTTTTAAATTATAAAGAAGTCAACTGAGGGGTTTATTCTGAGACCTATGGAGAGCTCAGCTGAAGTTCTGGATTTCAGATTTTTGTTCTGGATTTGAGATACTGCTTCCCCTACATTTAAAAATCTCAGGACTCATGAAGAGAATGAGTTAAAAGCCAGCATCGTCAAATTAATGAGACCCTAAGAAACTCAAAGGGACCCTGTCTCTAAATAAAAATATAAAAAAAAGGGGTGGGGATGGGAATCAGTTGATGAATGCCTCTGGGTTGAATTTCTGGTACTAAAAAGAAAACAACTCTCTCTCTCTCTCTCTCTCTCTCTCTCTCTCTCTCACACACACACACACACACACACACACACACACACACACAAAATAAAGAAGTCAACTGATTAGCATGCCCTTTTGATGTATGTAGGATTTTTAGTAAAAATCTGATCTGCTAGATGAACTGAGGGTTGGCTTTTTGTTTTGTTTTGTTTCTGGGGATTGAACCCAGGGATGCTTTACCACCAAGCTACATCCCCAGGCCTTTTTTATTTTTTGTTTGAGACAGGGTCTTGCTAAGTTGCTGAAGCTGGCCTCAAATTTGTGATCCTCCTGACTCAGCCTCTTGAATCACTGAGATTACAGGCATATGCCACTGTGCCTGATGTGAAAGGGTTCTCAGCTATTTTATTTCATTGTTTACTTAGAAATTGAATTTTGAACAATCTTTTAAAAAGCATATGCAACTCTCACTGGAAGTTTAAAAAAGTCTCACACTTCCTTATGAGAAGTACCCAACTTATTTTATGATAGAACTATAATTTTCAGCAAATATGGGCCTTCTGCCACCAAATCTTGGATTTATTCTTCAAATGGTGATGGAAATCTCATAATTTTTATGGTAAATGATGTGTGATACATAATAAAAAATATGATGTCTGATATATATTGGTAATAGTTACTAGCAATTCTTGTGAAATAGTCAAATCATAAGTTATGTTATTGGTTCTTAATTAGAAAGTCTTTTATATTGTGCTCTTCTGCTTAAAAGAGAAAAAATATATAATTAATTCTTCAGATGTAAATTTTAAAAGTAACATTGTATTAGATATTGAGCCTAGAAAAATGAACAGGTATGGTATTTGCTTTCCAAGAACTTCTTTCCATTCTAGAAATTGTGAATTCTTATGAATTGGCAAACACCCCCTAATCCCTACACTGGGGCACTTTACCACTGAGCTCCACTGTTGACATTTTTAATTAATTAACGAATTTTAATTTTTAATTGTAGTTGGACACAATACCTTTATTTTACTTACTATTTTTATATGGTGCTGAGGATTGAACCCAAAGTCTTGCACATGCTCAGCAAGCACTCTACCGCTGAGCCATAACCCCAGCCCAGTTTTTAATTTATTTTTGAGGTAGGGTCTCACTAAGTTGCCCAGGTGGCCTCAAACTTATGATCCTCTTGCCTCAGCCTCCTGTGTGCTGGGATTACAGGCCTGGCTAATACAAGAGTTTTGAGAAACCATTTGTATCAGTCTTTATAAAAAGCCTTGAAAGCTTGCCTATACTTCTTAATCTGCTATTTCTGGGAATTTGTCTTAAGAAAGGAATTGGGGGGGGGGCAAGGTACTAGGGATTGAACCCAGGGGCACTTTACTACTGAGCCACCGCCCCAGTCCTTTTTATTTTTTGAGACAGGGCCTTGCTAAGTTGCTGAGGCTGACATGGAACTTGTGATCCTCCTGCCTCAGCCTCTTGAGTTGTTGGGATTACAGGTGTGTCCCACTGCACCCAGCAAGAAAGGAATCTTGAGATGTGCATAAAGATTTCTATTTTAAAAAAAAATATTTATTTTTTAGTTTTAGGTGGACACAACATCTTTATTTTATTTTTATGTGGTGCTGAGGATCAAACCCAGCACCCCGCGCATGCTGGGCAAGCGCGCTACCGCTTGAGCCACATCCCCAGCCCCGTAGATTTCTAATTTTTAATTTGAGCTGCCTCCTTTCTTACTAGAAATTTTTTATTTGTAAAAAAAGAAAAAAGTTCTATAAACAGGAACTTGATTTGGCAGTAAGCAATTCTTATTTTCTGTCCTTTCCTTGCTACCTTTGAGTAAACAATAAGGTGAGAAAAAGATAAGAAAAGACATCTACTGGTACCACAATGTAGTGACTGCTTCCTCTGGTGCATCCTGCTATGATGTCTTCTTTCTTCTCCCATCCTCAGGATAGTGTGACCCTGAAGCATTTCTACCTCTTGTTGCATGTCCCAGGGTCTCGGGCCCTAGCCGTGATCTTGGTTCTTTGGGGGTTAAGCAAGTGTAGAAGGCTGGGGATGAAGTGGTAGGGATAAGTAGTTTAGGGAAATGAGGTATCCATCTTGCTGCAGGTTGGACAGAATCTGGCTTAGGAAATCAAAGCTTCCAGAATAAGTAAACTGGCCAAGTTCCAGTCAGAGGAAGGGCCGTTCTACACCAGAAGGAAATTTCATCTGTTGAGGTTGAGTACAAACATTTACTTAAGAGGATTGTCTTCTCTACATTGCTTATAATAATAAAATATTGTGAATAATCCAGATCTTACACTGGTAAGCCTATATACTATGATAACAAAAAGGTGAAGAATATGATAACATAGCAATTGATATTTATAATATAATAAATGAAAAAAGCATAATTTTATGAAAACTGCATATTAGTTGTGTAACCAGTATTATCCATTGTCTTATTTCTGGCTTGCCTTCAGACCCTCCTTGTAAGTTTCTAGCTTTGAGTAAATTTCATACTATGCTTTCTTTTTTTAAAAAATTTTTTAGTTGGAGATGGACACAATACCTTTATTTAGTATTTTTTATGTGGTGCTGGGGATTGAACCCATTGTCTCACGCACATGCTAGGCAAGCCCTCCACCATTGAGCCACAACCCCAGCCCTTACTATGCTTTCTTTATTCCAACTCCAGAGCTGAAATTTTTTGCTGAATTAAACCACACAATCATGCCATTTGATTCTTAGTTCCATTTTCTCATTTCATATTGCCATTTTCCACAAGGGTAGGTCTAAAGCTTGTAGTGCTGACCTTCCTCATCTTTTCACATGACAGAAATACCTAAACTTCTTTTCTTTCCTTCCCTTGACTGTATTTCATGATCAGCAGACTTCATTTTGTTTCTCTTCATTATTTGAAAAATTCTTCTATTGTATAATGTACATGAATAAGTCTTATTTCTTGTGAAATCTTTGAGCATGGGGGTTACTATCTACAAGTATTTCTTTTTAATTCAGAGGCATATTTGAGCAGTTAAAATTCCAGTAAAATTGCTGTTTATTGTCATTTTTTTTCTTTTCTTTCTTTTTCTTTTTCTTTTTTTTTTTTTTTTGGTATTGGGGATTGAACTCAGAGGCACATAACCACTGAACCACATCCCCAACCCTTTTTTGTATTTTTAATTTAGAGACAGGGTCTCACTGAGTTGCTTAGTGCCTCACTGAGTTGCTGAGGCTGGCTTTGAATTCTTGATCCTCCTACCTTAGTTTCCCGAGCTGCTGGGATTATAGTGTGCACCATCATGCCTAGCTATTGTCATATTTTAAAAATAGATTTCCTTTATAATTTTAGTATTGAATGTTTTTTGCTAAAAGCAATAAGAATCAACTTTAGTGCAAAATGTGGTAGCACATACCTACAATCCCAGCAATTTGGGAGTCTGAGGCAGGAAGATCACAAGTTCAAAACAATTTTCAACAACTTAATGAGGCCCTAAGCAACTTAGTGAGACCCTGTCTCTAAATAATAAATAAACAAATAAACAAACAAATAAGTAAATAAATAGATAGGGCTGGAGATGTAGCTCAGTGGCTAAGTGCCCCTGGGTTCAATCCTTGGTACAAAAAAAAAAAAAAGAATCAACTTTAGTAGTTGTTTTCAAACCCTTTATTTCTGAACTTATACTGTTTAGTATAGTGCTCCTTAGTGTGTAATTGGTGGTAGAATTTGACCAGTTCCTACTCTGATGATTAACATTTTCCATCTAAGGATTTTAAATTTAGGTATATATAACAGTTACACATTGAACATAGTCTAGTGGCAAAATTGTTTGAAATAATTTTTAAACATTTTCTAGCAATAGAAAACTCATCTCGGGGGCTGGAGTTGTAGCTCAGTGCTGGAGTGCTTGACTTGCATGTGTGGTTTGATCCTCAGACCATACAATCAATCAGTCAATCAATCAATAAAAAATATTGTGTTCATCTACAACTAAAAATAAAAAAGAACTTATCTGCATTTCAGTTTTTATTAGGTGAGAATATTATTACAATGATAGACACAACCCAATTTTTACTATTGATATAAATGTATTTCAGAAATACATTTACAGAGTATTAAGTACAGAATATTTTCTTTAAAGCACAGAAACTTAACAATTAGAGTAAAAAAAAAAAAACCTATGAATAACTTTTTTCTTTTCCCCCCTTTTTAGGCTTCATTGCTCCGATTTCAGAGTACCCTGGTAATAGCTGAGCATGCAGATGACTCCCTAGCACCTATTACTTTAAATACCATCACTGCAGCCAAACATCTTGGAGGTGAAGTGTCTTGCTTAGTAGCTGGAACCAAATGTGACAAGGTGAGAAATTTTTAAGGTCAGCCATAGCAAATATAATCTCCATCAAGAGACAGGAAAAGATGGCAACAGAGAATTATGCTGAGGACTATAACCCAAACTGGGCTCTAATCCCCATTAAATGGCGAGTGTCACAACCATTACTGTGTGTGAAAAAGGAACTAAAAGGTTTGCTCACTAAGCATTTTATCTTTTGGAATGAGGTAGAATACTTGATTTAGTTCCACTGGCATCATCATATGCCATCAGGTACCAAGTAGAATGATAATATTTGAGTCCCCTTAAAGGTTAATAGCCAATCCCTTTTTGTGTTGATGGATATACTTACTAATTGCTTCTAATTCCTGAAAGTGGTAAATCTGGACAAAGTATCATGGGTGTTAATTTTTAATTGATAGGAGAATTCAAATGTATTATTCTTACCAAATTATAGCTGGTACTAAAAAATGTTCTTGTCATTGTTATAAATAAGATAATGAAAACTTTGAAAACCAACCCTCAGGAAAGATGCTGTAATGTGGGTTGCAGGGTCTGTGCACTGAGCTGCTGTGAAAATGAGTACTTCAGTATGCTCATGCCATTTGAGTCCTCTCATATTCTAAAGGAGTAGCCAAGTAGATGATTGAGAGTTTGAACCTCTTAGAAGAGTAAATCTGGACAGGGTATGTTTTTTTCTTAGGCGATTTTATTTTATTTTTTTACTAAACTATCAATGCAGGGCATGTGATAATTCAGGTTCTGAATGCTAGTGTAATTCCTTATATGAAATTGGTATTTTCAAAGAACGTATCCTAGCAGGTTTAGGGTTAATGTGGACTCATTACCTAACAACTATTAACATTTATTGAATCTTATATAGTTGATATTAACCACAACATCTGACAATATGGCTGAACTATCTTTTTTGTTTACTCAATTTTCAGATACATACAAATTTTGGATTTGTCTTGCTATAATTTTAAATATTATTCTAATATTGTCTTAACAATATTTGAAACGATATCTACTTAGTTACAGTGTTATGTCATGTTCTAATCTTAAAGAAAACAACAAATGCCTATGAATAATGTAGGCAAATTTCAACTTTGTATTGGGTTTTTTTTTTTTTTTTTGCTATTTATCATAAATAGAAAGTGATTCTTTTGTGAGGTGCCAGAAGATAAAAGATAGGACAGATGTGTAATCCCAGTGACTTGGAAGGCTGAGGTAGAAGGATCTCAAGTTTGAGATCCTCAGCAACTTAGCAAGACCCTGTTTCAAAATAAAAATAAAAATGACTGGGGAAGCAGTTCAGTGACAAGAGAGCCCCTGGGTTCAATTCCCAGTACCTGCCCCCACCACCCAAAGAAAGAAAGATTTGAGCCAGGCATGGTGGTGCAGCAGCTTGGGAGGCTGAGGCAGGAGGATTGCAAGTTCAAAGCCAGCCTCAGCAATTTAGTAAGGCACTAAGCAACTCAGTGTGACCCTGTCTCTAAATAAAACTTTTTTTAAAAGGGCTGGAGATGTGGCTCAGTGGGAAAACATCCTGGGTTAAAAAAAAAAAAAAAGAAAGAAAGAAAGAAGATTTGATAGGAAAACTCTGTCCCCATTTTATTTCTAGGGAGCAATAGCTACTTTGGAATTAACTTGGTTTTGTAATTAGAAATTCTCTTAAAATTAGAGAAGCTAAATACAGATGCATCCATAATAATGGGCCTCCTGTACAAGATAGTGTACTTTCAGAAGGTGGACTTTTGTGTTACATTCTTTCTTCATTGAATATTGTTGGACCATTGAGAGTGGGAAGGGGGCACAGCCTTTTTTGCCCAATCATCAGTGGATCCCTGAATCATCTTGGAGGTATACAAGCAGATGGTAATATGTCTGGTATGACTCTGATAAACAGAAACGGATCCTGCTGTATTAAAGATACTAAAAGGGAGAATTCTGATTGCCTTCTATATATAGAAAATCTGAGTGCCAAAAAGCTTCCTTAGAAACTTATCTTGATTCCAAAGAGGAAAAATGAAAAATTAAAAAAGAAAATATGACAAATGTTTTATTATAGATAAATATATGTATGTGGGCAGAACTCAGCAGTTGACAGTAGGCTGTATTATAAGATTTTATTTGTTGCTCAGCATTATTAATTTTAATATCCAGTAAGATGCAGTGAATTTTTAAGTAAGATGTTTAAGTCTTGTTTTTCATCTTATTAATTTTAATATCCAGTAAAATGCAGTGAATTTTAAAGTAAGATGTTTAAGACTTGTTTTTCACCTTTAGGAAACCCTAATTCTAAAATGTATTGACTGCGTTATTAATATGAGAGAGAGCAATGTTGATTTTGGTTTGTCAATTAGTACTTTTGTTTTTCAAGGTAGAATTTTTGTTGAAATTCTTTGTTGATAGAAGTTGGGGCTGGGATTGTGACTCAGTGTTAGAACGCTTGCCTAACGTGTGAGGCACTGGGTTTGATCCTCAGCATCACATAAAAATAAATAAATAAAATAAAGGTATCATGTCCATTTACAACTAAAAATATTTAAAAAGAAAAGTCTATGTAAGGTGAATACTTAGATCAGTTGGCAGAAGATTTTCTTTGTTTAAGGATTAAAAAAAAATAAAACAACAACATTTGTTTTATTTCTAAGTGTCCCTTTTAATAGGAATGATTTTTGTAGTTAACTTAAAATTTTATGCTGTTGATGGTGCCTCTATTTGGATATTTCTGATAGATGGATGATTAGAAACTTATCTTTTAATCACAGGTGGCACAAGATCTCTGTAAAGTAGCAGGTGTAGCAAAAGTTCTGGTGGCTCAGCATGATGCTTACAAAGGCCTCCTTCCAGGTGAGGTTTTGCATTGGAAAAGTGTGAGTTATGCTTGATTATATGAATGTGAAAATATTATGAGATGCTTTTTTATCAAATGTGTTTAATTCTCAGAGGAACTAACACCATTGATTTTGGCAACTCAGAAGCAATTCAATTACACACACATCTGTGCTGGAGCATCTGCCTTTGGAAAGGTAAGAAGACTGGGAATGTGGAGTCTCATGTCACCTACTTGAAAGAGTTAGATTTCATTGTGTTAAAAATGTATAACAGGGGCTGGGGTTTTGGCTTAGTGGTATAGTGCTTGCCTAGCATGTGTAAGGCACTGGGTTCTATTCTCAGCACCACATATAAATAAATAATTTAAAGGTCCATTGACAACTAAAAAATATTTTTAAAAAATGTGCAACAGACTTTGTTTAGACAGGTGATCCAGATTTATCCACATTAATGGGGTATTTTTGCTACACTTTATTTATTTATTTCAAGATTTTGTCAAATTTTCTGTTAAAATGCCATTTACATATTTTCAAATTTTGTCACAGAGATCTCTTTTGTTCTCTCAAGATTTTGTCATATGAGAATGCTACTCTACGTTTTTAAATTTTGCCTTGGAGAAAACTCTATTAAGGCCATTGTTAAATTATTTTTGTTTTAAAATAGTTGAAAAACAGTTCATTTCTGTGTGTGTGTGTGTGTGTGTGTGTGTGAGAGAGAGAAAGTGTGTTGTTTCTATTAGTGACCCATCTTTTTTCAACATATATTTTAGTACCAGGGATTGGACTCAGGAGTGCTCAGCCTCGGAACTACAGTCCCAGCCCTTTTTATTTTTTATTTTGAGACAGGGTCTCACTAAATTGCTTAGTCTTGCTAATTGGCTGAGATTGTCTTCGAATTTGTAATCCTCCTTTCTCAGCCTCCAGAGTTGCTTGGATTAAAGGAATGTGCCACTATGCCAAGTTCCTTATTTAGTTTTGGTGCATTACAGTTGTACATAATGGTGGGATTTGTTGTTAAATATGCATACATGCACACAGTATTTCCCCTTTCCTTACCCTTCTCCCTCCCCCTGGTCCCTTTCCTCTACTCTATTGATCTTCCTTCGATTTTCATAAGACACCCCCACTTTTTTTCTTTTTTCCTCTCTAGCATCTATGAAAGAAAATAAGACGCTTGACTCCTGAATTTTGCTTATTTTGCTGAACATAATGCTTTTAAGTTGTTTCCATTTTCCGGCAAATGACATACTTTTATTTTTCTTTAAGGTTGAATAAAACTCCATGTGTGTATATATATATATATCAAATTTTCTTTATCCATTCATCTGTTAATGGGCACTAGGCAGATTCCTGTTAGTAACCTATCTTAAAAAGTGGTTTACTTGTGTGACTGATGGATATTTAGAGCAGGGCATGGTGGTGCGTGTCTGTAATCCCATCTACTTGGGAGGCCTAAGCAGAAGGATTAAAACTTTCAGGCCAGTCTCGGCAACGTAGCAAGACTTCATCTTTACGAGGAAAAAAAAAAAAGAGGAGGAGGAGGAAGGGAGGGGGGAGCAGAAGAATAAGAATTTGTTCATGGACCGGAGATCCGGGCTGACTGATCCGCGCGGCCCACCCCGCGGCTACAGACGGCGGGGCACCACCGAGAAGCGACCAGCAAGCAGGGAGAAACGTTGCTGCGGGTTCTGTGGAATCCTGCCGGCTGAGACCCCACTAAGCCCCTGGCTGAGTTCGGGATTTCAGACAGGGAAGGAAGCTGTACAGTTCTATCCCCCACAACGGAAACTCCACCAAGGAAACCAGAGGCCACCATCTTGGAGAGCTGAAGTAACCACCGCCACTCTCCGACAGATTGCAACAATAAAACAGGTGTGTGTTACTCAACTCATCTCCCATACAGCGGGGAATTCGCATAAAATCTCTCCTAGGCTTTCTGGGGGAGGGATTATCAGAGCGAGCCTGCAAAAAGACACAGGGAAAACTAGAGACACCTGACCTTCAACTCCCCCTCCCATCAGCAGCAAAAACGAAACCTGTCTAGCCAGCGCTGGGGGAGGGGCAAGCGGAAAAAATCAAAACAATAGAGTGCCTGCCGGGGTTCCCAATAGCCAACTGTGCGACCGGGGATCCAGGCTGACTGATCCGCGCGGCCCACCCCGCGGCTACAGACGGCGGGGCATCACCGAGAAGCGACCAGCAAGCAGGGAGAAACGTTGCTGCGGGTTCTGTGGAATCCTGCCGGCTGAGCCCCCACTGAGCCCCGGGCTGAGTTCGGGATTTCAGACAGGGAAGGAAGCGGTACAGTTCTATCCCCCACAATGGAAACTCCACCAAGGAAACCAGCGGCAACCATCTTGGAGAGCTGAAGTAACCACCGCCACTCTCGGACAGATTGCAACAATAAAACAGGTGTGTGTTACGCAGCTCATCTCCCATACAGCAGGGAATTCGCATAAAATCTCTCCTAGGCTTTCTGGGGGAGGGATTATCAGAGCGAGCCTGCATAAAGACACGGGGAAAACTAGAGACACCTGACTTTCAACTCCCCCTCCCATCAGTGGTGAAAACGAAACCTGTCTAGCCAGCGCTGGGGGAGGGGCAAGCGGAAAAAATCAAAACAATAGAGTGCCGGGGTTCCCAATAGACACCCTCCACACCCAACAAACGGCAGGCCCAGAGTACAGTTTGAACTGCCGAGAGGCATCACTCAGGGGAAATCTGGTCTAGCAGGAGAAACCAGGACTAGCAGGAGAAACCAGGGGACTAGAGGCCAGGCCCGGGCGGCTGGAGACCGCCCCACCCCCGTGCGGTTGGTCGCGCGACTGGGTGGCTGGAGACTGCCCGCCCGCCAGCGACCGGGAGCTGAAACCAACCAGAGACAGTCCAGTCCCACCCCCCCATTCGGACACCCTGGCAAGGAGCCTGGGGCCCGCCATAGCAGAGAGGTGACATCACTGGAGCTCGGCCGTCGGAATTCCTTCCCAGCGGAATCCACTTTAGCAGGCATAGTCTACCAACACAAAGGAGAGACAACAGAGATATACAAAACCAAAACAAATCTATAGAAGAGAGCAGAAACACAGCAATCAAATAGAGCTGGAAAGTAATGTGAACATCATGAAAAAACAAGGGAAAAAAGGAGTACAAACAATGCAGGACAACTTAATTCTACAGGAGGACCAAGAAGCATCAGAAACAGGGATAGGGAAAGAACTCAAGGCATACCTAACTCAGATGGAAAGGAATATCAGAGAAGACATGAGGCAGCAAGTCCAAGCAATAAAAGTACATTTTGAAAATGAATTAAACAAACAAATTCAAATGGCAAAGAACGAGCTTTACCAGGAGATAGAGATCTTAAAAAAAAAATCAAACAGTAATGCTAGAAATGCAGGAAACTATAAACCAAATTAAAAACTCAAATGAGAATATTACAAATAGACTAGATTAAGTAGAAGTCAGAACATCAGATAATGAAGGCAAAGTTTAGTCAACACAGAAAAGATGCTTAAATCCCACGAGCAATCTATTCAAGAGATATGGGATGTCATAAAAAAACCAAATTTGAGAGTCATCAGGATAGAAGAAGGCATAGAGATTCAAACCAAAGGAATGGACAACATATTAAAGGAAATAATTCTAGAAAACTTCCCAGAGATGAAAGATGGAATGGATTGCCAAATCCTGGAAGCCTACAGGACCCCAAACATTCAAAACCATAATAGACCAACTCCAAGACATATAATTATGAAGATAGCCAACATACAGAACAAGGAGAGAATATTAAAAGCTACGAGAGAAAGGAGGCAGATTACATGCAGGGGTAAACCAATTAGGTTAATGACTGATTTTTTCATCACAGACTTTGAAAGCGAGAAGATCCTGGAACAATGTATTTCAAACGCTGAAAAATAATGGATTCCAACCAAGAATACTGTATCCAGCAAAATTAAGCTTCAGATTTGACAATGAAATTAAAATCATTCACGATAAACAAAAGCTAAAAGAATTCGCAGCCAGAAAACCAGCACTGCAAAGCATTTTGAGCAAAATACTACAAGAAGAGGAATTGAAAAATAGTGCCCAAAACTAACAACAGGAGGTATCTCAGTAAAGGGGGAGGAAAATAACCAAAAAGTAAAAACTAGCCAAACTAAAATAAATAAATAAACATGACTAGAAGTACAAATCATATTTCAATTGTAACCTTAAATGTTAATGGCCTAAACTCACCAATCAAGAGACATAGGCTAGTAACCTGGATCAAGAAAACAAATCCAACAGTATGCTGCTTTCAGGAGACTCATATGATAGGAAAAGACATACACAGGCTGAAGGTAAAAGGTTGGGAAAAATCATACCACTCACATGGCCCTTGGAAGCAAGCAGGAGTGGCCATACTCATATCGAATAAAATCAACTTCAAACCTAAGTTAATCAAAAGGGATAAAGAAGGATACTATATACTGTTAAAAGGAACCATCCACCAACAAGACATAACAATTTTCAATTTGTATGCACCAAACAATGGAGCTGCAGCATTCATAAAACAAACTCTCCTCAAGTTCAAGAGTCAAATAGACTACAACACAATAATTATGGGTGACTTCAACACACCGCTCTCGCCATTAGACAGATCCTCTAGACAAAAACTGAATAAAGAAACTATAGAACTCAATAGCACAATCAATAACCTAGACTTAACCAACATATATAGAATATATCAACCATCATCAAGTGGATACACGTTCTTCTCAGCAGCATATGGATCCTACTCAAAGATAGACCATATATTATGCCATAGGGCAACTCTTAGTAAATATAAAGGCGTGGAGATAATACCATGCACCATATCTGATCATAATGGAATGAAACTGGAAATCAATGATAAAAGAAGGAAGGAAAAATCCTACATCACATGGAAAATGAACAATATGCTACTGAATGATCAATGGGTTACAGAAGACATAAAGGAGGAGATAAAAAAATTCTTAGAGATAAATGACAATACAGACACAACATACCGGAATCTATGGGACACAATGAAAGCAGTTTTAAGAGGGAAATTCATTTCTTGGAGTTCTTTCCTCAAAAAAAGAAAAAAACCAACAAATAAAAGAACTCACACTACACCTCAAAAACCTAGAAAAGGAAGAGCAAAACAACAGCAAATGTAGTAGAAGACAAGAAATAATTAAAATTAGAGCAGAAATCAACGAAATTGAAACAAAAAAAACCATTGAAAAAATTGATAAAACTAAAAGTTGGTTCTTTGAAAAAATAAATAAGATTGACAGGCCCTTAGCCATGCTAACGAAGAGAAGAAGAGAGAGAACTCAAATTACTAACATACGGGATGAAAAAGGCAATATCACAACAGACACTACAGAAATACAGAAGATAATTAGAAAGTATTTTGTAACCCTATATTCCAATAAAATAGAAGATAGTGAAGATATCGATAAATTTCTTAAGTCATACGATCTGCCCAGATTGAGTCAGGAAGACACACACAATTTAAACAGACCAATAACAAAGGAGGAAATAGAAGAAGCCATCAAAAGACTACCAACCAAAAAATGCCCTGGACTGGATGGGTATACAACGGAGTTCTACAAAACCTTCAAAGAAGAATTAATACCAGTACTTTTCAAGCTATTTCAAGAAATAGAAAAAGAAGGAGCTCTTCCAAATTCATTCTATGAGGCCAACATCACCCTGATCCCAAAACCAGACAAAGACACTTCAAAGAAAGAAAACTACAGACCAATATCTCTAATGAACATAGATGCAAAAATTCTCAATAAAATCCTGGCGAATCGAATACAAAAGCATATCAAAAAAATTGTGCACCATGATCAAGTAGGATTCATCCCTGGGATGCAAGGCTGGTTCAATATATGGAAATCAATAAATGCTATTCACCACATCAATAGACTTAAAGACAAGAACCATATGATCATCTTGATAGATGCAGAAAAAGCATTTGACAAAGTACAGCATCCCTTTATGTTCAAAACACTAGAAAAACTAGGGATAACAGGAAATTACCTCAACATTGTAAAAGCTATATATGCTAAACCTCAGGCTACCATCATCCTAAATGGAGAAAAACTGAAGGCATTCCCTCTAAAATCTGGAACAAGACAGGGATGCCCTCTATCACCACTTCTATTCAATTTAGTTCTTGAAATAATAGCCAGAGTAATTAGAAAGACAAAAGAAATTAAAGGCATAAAAATAGGAAAAGAAGAACTTAAATTATCGCTATTTGCAGATGACGTGATTCTATACCTAGCAGACCCAAAAGGGTCTACAAAGAAACTATTAGAGCTAATAAATGAATTCAGAAAAGTGGCAGGATATAAAATCAACACGCATAAATCAAAGGCATTCCTGTATATCAGCAACAAAACTTCTGAAATGGAAATGAGGAAAACCACTCCATTCACAATATCCTCAAAGAAAATAAGATACTTGGGAATCAACCTAACAAAAGAGGTGAAAGATTTATATAATGAAAACTACAGAACCCTAAAGAGAGAGATAGAAGAAGATCTTAGAAGATGGAAATATCCCTGTTCATGGATAGGCAGAACTAACATCATCAAAATGGCGATATTACCCAAAGTTCTCTACAGGTTTAATGCGATGCCAATCAAAATCCCAATGGCATTTCTTGTAGAAATAGATAAAGCAATCATGAAATTCATATGGAAAAACAAAAGACCCAGAATAGCAAAAGCAATTCTAAGCAGGAAGTGTGAATCTGGAGGTATAGTGATACCAGAGTTCAAACTGTACTCCAAAGCAATAGTAACAAAAACAGCATGGTACTGGTACCAAAACAGGCAGGTGGACCAATGGTACAGAATAGAGGACACAGAAACCAATCCACAAAATTACAACTTTCTTATATTTGATAAAGGGGCTAAAAACATGCAATGGAGGAAGGATAGCATCTTCAACAAATGGTGCTGGGAAAATTGGAAATCCATATGCAACAAAATGAAACTGAATCCCTTTCTCTCGCCATGCACAAAAGTTAACTCAAAATGGATCAAGGAGCTAGATATCAAATCAGAGACACTGCGTCTGATAGAAGAAAAAGTTGGCTACGATCTACATACTGTGGGGTCGGGCTCCAAATTCCTTAATAGGACGCCCATAGCCCAAGAGTTAATAACAAGAATAAACAAATGGGACTTACTTAAACTAAAAAGTTTTTTCTCATCAAGAGAAACAATAAGAGAGGTAAATAGAGAGCCTACATCCTGGGAACAAATTTTTACCCCTCACACTTCAGATAGAGCCCTAATATCCAGAATATACAAAGAACTCAAAAAAAATTAAACAATAAGATAACAAATAACCCAATCAACAAATGGGCCAAGCACCTGAACAGACCCAGAGGAGGACATACAATCAATCAACAAGTACATGAAAAAATGCTCACCATCTCTAGCAGTCAGAGAAATGCAAATCAAAACCACCCTAAGATACCATCTCACTCCAGTAAGATTGGCAGCCATTATGAAATCAAACAACAATAAGTGTTGGCGAGGATGTGGGGAAAAGGGTACACTTGTACACTGCTGGTGGGACTGCAAATTGGTGAGGCCAATTTGGAAAGCAGTATGGAGATTCCTGGGAAAGATGGGAATGGATCCACCATTTGACCCAGCTATCGCCCTTCTCGGACTATTCCCTGAGGATCTTAAAAGAGCGTACTCTAGGGATACTGCCACATCAATGATCATAGTGGCACAATTCACAATAGCTAGACTGTGGAACCAACCTAGATGCCCTTCAATAGATGAATGGATAAAAAAAAAATGTGGCATCTATACACAATGGAGTATTACGCAGCACTAAAAAATGACAAAATCATAGAATTTCAGGGAAATGGATGGCATTAGAGCAGATTATGCTAAGCGAAGCTAGCCAATCCTTAAAAAACAAAGGCCAAATGTCTTCTTTGATATAAAGAGAGCAACTAAGAACAGAACAGGGAGGAAGAGCATGAGGAAAAGATTAACATTAAACAAAGACGAGTGGGGGAAGAGAAAGGGAGAGCGAAGGGAAAGCATATGGAAATGGTAGGAGACCCTCAATGTTATACAAAATTACATATAAGAGGATGTGAGGGGAAAGGGGGGGGAACAAGGGAGAGAATTGAACAACAGCAGGTGAGGTAGAGAGGGAAATGGGAGGGGAGGGGAGGGGGGATAGCAGGGGATAGGAAAGGTAGCAGAATACACCAGTCATTAATATGCCATTATGTAAAAATGTGAATGTGTAACCGATATGATTCTGCAATTCGTATATGGGGTAAAAATGGGAGTTCATAACCCAATTGAGTCAAATGTATGAAAGATGATATATCATGAGCTTTGTAATGTTTTGAACAACCAATAAAAAAAAAAAAGACCAAAAAAAAAAAGAATTTGCTCATGGATTTTTGTTGTTCTCTCTGGCCATGTATCATCTTAGCTCCCTTTTCTTTTATTCTATCTTCATTAAACTATAGTTTATAATCTTAAAAAAATAGTAAGTTATACACAAATACATTCATAGAAAGGGTGCACATAGGATAGCAGTATGGAAAGGAAGGTATGAAGTCCCACCTTCCTTTTTTTTTTTTTTTTTTTGTTACCAGGATTGAACCATCCAGGGATACATGAGCTATATCCCCAACCTTTTTTTGTTTTGAGACAGAGTCTCTCTAAATTACTTAGGGCCTTGTTAAATTGTTGAGGCTGGCCTCAAACTTGTGATGTTCATGCCTTAGCCTCTTGAGTAATTGGGATTACAGTTGTGTGCTGCAGCACCAAGCTTGAGAGTCCCATCTTCTTATTCCCAATTCATCCTTCCCTCTTTAGAAGTATAACTGTTAGCAATTATGCATTGTTTTAGGTCTCTTTCTATAGATTTAAAATTTGTACATGTTCAGATATATTTCTGCTTCTAAAATGGATAATAAAGCACCAAGTATTTTGTGACTAGTAGTTTTAACTTAAGAGTATGTCTTGAAAATATAAGCTCATAATGTGTATGGGTTTTTGTTTTTTTAAGTGGCTGTATCAATATTCCATATTTAACCAAGAATACTTAGATTTTTGGGGGTCCTTTGCATTCACAGACTTTGCTGCAAGGAAACATCTCTGTGCAATCATCTTTGAATACATGCACTGGTATTTATTTAGAATAGAGTTCTAGAAGTGAAATAGGTTGGTTAAGAACTCTGTATTTTAGTGTGTGTGTGTGTGTGTGTATACATACACATACACATATATACATATGTGTGTGTGTGTATGTATTTATATATATATATATATATGTAGTTAAGTTGCCAAAACTTGCTATTACACATTTTAACACTTCCCCTGCCCCTACCTGATGGGTGAAAAGATCTCTGTGGACCATTCTATCTCTGAGAGTATTGTTTCTATGTTGGATGATTTAAAGAACTTTATAAATCTTGAGTTTCTGTGATGACAGTTTACCTATAAAATAGACCAAGCAAGGGTGTTTTTTTGTGTCTTGGTAGCTAGCTTTTAATCCTCTGGCTTTGACTAGTATGTTGTGACAGGTGGGAGTTTTGAGAATAAGGATCACATCATAAAAGCTGATACCACAGACTGTAAATGGACTTGGAAGGAGAAAAGAGTCCATTATAAGAAGCTAAATAGATCTGTGATGTTCCTTTACCAACTGTTAGTTTTCTGTTGCTGTGACAAAATACTTGAGAAAATCAACTTAAAAGGAAGAATGATTTTTTTGGCTTATGGTTTCAGAGATTTCAGTCTCTGATTGTTGGCCCAGTCCCTTTGGGCCTGTCATAGTGCTGAACATTTTGGTGGGGAGCACACTGTGGGACAGAACTGCCAGCTAGGATTGAAAAAGATAAAGAAGGACAGGTAGGGGTTCCAATATGTTTTTCAAGGGCAGAACCCCAACAATTTTCCTCTTAAAAGTTCTCCCACCTCACAATACTGCCACAGGCTGATGACTAAGCCTTCAGCAGATGTCTTTGTGGGACATTTAAGATCAAAATTATAATGTCAACTATGGCTTTAAGGTGATACACTTTTATATTGGTATGCTAGAATTTTTAAGATCTCATTTTTTTGTTTAAGGAAAGAACACTTTTTTCTTTTTCTTCTCAGGAGCCATGTGGTCAAACCTACACTATCAAAAGTCAGTGTACTTTTAAAAAAGAGATAGTTCCATCTACTCTCGGGTATTTAGATAGAAGACAGACCCAGAAAAACATGCTTTTAAGCATCAGGATGATTTTTTTTAAACAAAGAATATTTAAAGTACAAAAGATGTTGCATTTCAAGCAATTAAGAAAGTTCTAAAACTTTAAAAGATGTATAGTCTAGCTAGGCACAGTAGTGCATTCCTGTCATCCTAGCTGCTCAGGAGGCTGAGGCAGGAGGATCATGATTTCACAGCCAGCCCTAGCAACTTAGTGAGGCGTGCATGAGGCACTGGGTTAGATCCTCAGCACCTCATAAAAATAAAATAAAAATATTGTGTCCACCTATAACTAAAAAATAAATATTAAAAAAATGAAAAAAAAATAAAGTAGATGTCTTCTAAAACCTTTCATTTAACCAAATTAGAACTATATTTAATGGCACTTTAATTGTTTTCCCAAACTCTTTTTTTTCTGTGAGATCTTAATTTTTTCCTCATTGAGGTTTTACAAATTAAGATACTTCTCAGTAGCTCTTTTTTTTTTTTTTTTTTTACAGTTGTAAGAAAGTTACTGTGTAATATAGGTAATGATAAAATGGAAATTAGAATACCTCTCATATTGGAAAAATAGCAGGAGGGAAATTAACTCATTCTGTCAACCCTTGTTATCATCAGTTTATAGAGAACCACTTATTAGATATGGGAGAGGAACATGAGAAATAGAAGGCACAGCCCTATAAATCTATTTGAGGATAATAGAAACCATATATTAAAATTATTCTAAAATAAAATTCATGTTAGGGCCACTTAATATAGTGTAATTTTACATGCATGTGAAAGGAGGCAGAGTAAAGTAGTAATTACAGGACAGTACTGGGAGATTTGTTAGAGAACAGAGAGGAACTTGAATGATGATATTGAGATTGTGCCCACTTGGTGCAGTATTGTACCAAGTTCAGGAGTAAGAACTAAGGTATTTGGGGGAAATCAGTGTATGGTTCAGCTTTTCTATTTGTATAATCAAATCATAGCATCTCACTTTAAAAAAATTACATACACAAAAGAACCTTGAATCCAGAAAGTACTGGATTCATTCTTCATTAACTAACTTTTGTTTTAGAGCTTTAGGTCATAGAGCTTTAAAGTAGAAGTGTAGAGATTATCTTCATTATGAGATGAAGATACTGAGGCCTGGAGAGATCATGACTTTCACAAAGATCCTGACCAGTGAGAGAAAAATTAGCACATGTATTAATTCCAGAGATGTTAATTAATTCCAGATATATATTTGTGTTTTGTTGTTCTTTTTTCTATATAATACATAGGCTACTTGGTTCAGGTTAGTTTTGATCTTTTTATGAAATCATAACTTCAAAAACAGGTGAAATGTCTGCTGAAATATTTTCTCTCATATCCATTAGTAAATAAATCCAAGAATAGTCTTTTCAAGTATTTGAAAATTTTATTCTTCTAAATTTTTCTAAATTCAGTCATCCATAACTGTCACACTTCGATATTTATTAAAGCAAATAGTCATAATTTAACATACTGAATTTAGGTGACTTACTGCTGTACAATGCATACAACTCCAGTTAGAGTAATGGTAGGCAGTCACTTGCTTTCAAAGTCTATCCAAAAAGCTGTGCTTGACAATGTAATATATGCAAATATGCATTAAAATATGAAATATTTGATTTAAATTTCTACTGAATATATATTTGGAAGATGTCATTGCTCATAATTTATAGCCATCCACCAGTATGTATGTGTGTAACTCACAGCTCATTTTCCTTTTAGAACCTTCTGCCCAGAATAGCAGCAAAACTTGATGTTGCCCCAATTTCTGACATCATTGCAATCAAGTCACCTGACACATTTGTGAGAACTATTTATGCAGGTGAGTTCCCAAGAAAGATAATTAATCAACATGTTAAATTTCAGTTAAAAAGTATAAACAAGTCTTGAAGATGGGTTCTAAAGCCATACTATGCTTTAAATGGATCGTCTTAGTCTAGCATTGCTGCTGGCTCATGACATGGCATTTTCTCTGAGATCCCAGTGCTTTCCTGCCTGCCCATTCAGTTTGCAGAATGAGATTTTTTCCCAGTAGTCAATAAGAATTAGATTCAATTTATTTTATAGGTGACACCTGAGAAAGCAAAACTTTTTTTTTTTTTAATAGCATTCTCAATCTTCTTTGCTTTTCCTACTCCATTTCCATGTACATTAAGAAATTCATTTCAGTGCCTCTTTAGTTGATTGATCTTTTACTGAGCACACTGGTCTCTGGTGGGGTTGGAGAAGACGGAGAACTCTTTGTTCCATCTGATCAAACTTGTATGTTTCTGTGTAAATGGTCAATTCTCAAATCAGACCTTTTATCTTTAGTAACATTTGAGGGCATTTGATCATTGTTTAGGTAATTCTAAATGTGATCGTTAATCCATAAGAAATGTCTT
This sequence comes from Marmota flaviventris, assembly GCF_047511675.1. Lineage (NCBI taxonomy): Eukaryota > Metazoa > Chordata > Mammalia > Rodentia > Sciuridae > Marmota > Marmota flaviventris. The sequence continues at coordinate 121,868,122 of NC_092499.1, forward strand.
AAATCCTTTTAAAATCTTGGTCCATCTGAACTTGTTTTTTATGTCCTAAAGTGTTTTATATATATATCCTCCTTCAGCCTGCATAGCAGCTACAATCTCATTAAGTTGTTGCAGCTCATATTTTTAAGTTACTGAATGTGTGTTTTTAAGAGAAAGAAGCTTTGTTCAATATTTCTTTTTGTTCATATTCTTTTTAAAAAATATATTTATTTTTTAGTTGTAGTTGGACACAAACGTATTATACTTTTATTTTTAAATTTACTTTAATGTGGTGCTGAGGATCAAACTCAGGGCCTCACACGTGTTAAGCTAGCGCTCTTCTGCTGAGCCACAACCCCAGCCCCTCCTGTTTGTTTATATTCTTAGTGTGACTATTCCAGTGTTTCAGTTTCTTGCTTCCAGGCTGTCAGCACCTGTCCTGTTTTTAAAGACAATAGGAGTTGTACTGATATCCACTGATACATTTTTTCACTCTTTTTTGAGATAAAGTATCGCTAAGTAGCTGAAGGCCTCAGTAAGTTGCTGAGGCTGGTCTTGAATTTGCAATCCTTGTGCCTCAGCCTCCCAAGTCACTGGGATTACAGGCATGTGCCACCATGCCCAGCTATTTCTTCAGTCTTTTTTTTTTTTTAAGGTGTAGTTGGACACAATGCCTTTATTTATTTATTTATTTATTTATATGTGGTGCTGAGGATCGAACCCAGGGCCTTGCACATGCTAGGAGAGCGCTCTTCTGCTGAACTACAACCCCAGCCCTCTTCAGTCTTATAGTCCTCTTTTTCCTCTACTTATTAGAGGTAGAAAACAACTGGTCCATATATATTTATCGCCTTTTCTTTCTGAAGTAAATTCTGAGCCTGGAAGGAATATTTGTGTTTTACCTTTTGTGGTTGCTTTCAAAAAAATAAATTGTGTGTTTCAGGAAATGCTTTATGTACAGTGAAGTGTGATGAGAAAGTGAAGGTGTTTTCTGTCCGAGGAACATCTTTTGAAGCTGCAGCAACAAGTGGAGGTAGTGCCAGTTCAGAAAAGGGTGAGTGATTCCCCCCAACCCCAATTCAATCCAGGGCCTCATGGCTGACATTCTATCACTGAGCTACATTTCCAACCCCATAGGAAACTATTTTTTTTCCTTGTTTTTTAGTTCATAGATTCCATTAGATAAGAGATGACTTCTGGTTAAATTGCTAATGCAGAGTTCTTAAAAGTTATATCTAAATGATATTCCCAAGGTTATACAAAAATAAGAAACAATTATGTCTTTTTCACATCATGTTTGGTACTAAAATAGTGCTTTGGTAGATCAAGAGAGTGAAAGAGGAGGTCTATCCCTGAACAGACACTTCTCAGAGGAGGACATACAATCAATCAACAAGTACATGAAAAAATGCTCACCATCTCTAGCAGTCAGAGAAATGCAAATCAAAACCACCCTAAGATACCATCTCACTCCAGTAAGATTGGCAGCCATTATGAAGTCAAACAACAACAAGTGCTGGCGAGGATGTGGGGAAAAGGGTACACTTGTACATTGCTGGTGGGACTGCAAATTGGTGCAGCCAATTTGGAAAGCAGTATGGAGATTTCTTGGAAAGCTGGGAATGGAACCACCATTTGACCCAGCTATTCCCCTTCTCGGTCTATTCCCTAAAGACCTAAAAAGAGCATGCTACAGGGACACTGCTACATCGATGTTCATAGCAGCACAATTCACAATAGCAAGACTGTGGAACCAACCTAGATGCCCGTCAATAGACGAATGGATAAAAAAAATGTGGCATTTATACACAATGGAGTATTACTCTGCATTAAAAAATGACAAAATCATAGAATTTGCAGGGAAATGGATGGCATTAGAGCAGATTATGCTAAGTGAAGCTAGCCAATCCCTAAAAAACAAATGCCAAATGTCTTCTTTGATATAAGGAGAGTAACTAAGAACAGAGTAGGGTCGAAGAGCATGAGAAGAAGATTAACATTAAACTGGGATGAGAGTTGGGAGGGAAAGGGAGAGAGAAGGGAAATTGCATGGAAATGGAAGGAGACCCTCAGGGTTATAGAAAATTTCATACAAGAGGAAGTGAGGGGAAAGGGGAAAATAATACAAGGGGGAGAAATGAATGACAGTAGAGGGGGTAGAGAGAGAAGAGGGGAGGGGAGGGGAGGGGAGGGGATGGGGGATAGTAGAGGATAGGAAAGGCAGCAGAATACAACAGACACTAGTATGGCAATATGTAAATCAGTGGATGTGTAACTGATGTGATTCTGCAATTTGTATACGGGGTAAAAATGGGAGTTCATAACCCACTTGAATCAAAGTGTGAAATATGATATATCAAGAACTATGTAATGTTTTGAACAACCAACAATAAAAAATTAAAAAAAAAAAAAAGATTTGAGCATTGGAACAAATGATGTAAGAGAAAAATGGGAAGGGAAAGAATGCTACGGGAGGGGTAATTCTCTGAAGAACCTCAAATGCTTTATAGAAACAAATAGACTCTCCAATAAAGGCATTTTCCTTTGTTAATTTTATAGGTGGAAAAAAAAAAGAGGAGATCGATCAAGATTAATCTGTTACATTGATGTTAGGACTTTTTACTCTTTCTTTCTTCCGTTATTCAGAGGATTGAACCCAGTGGTCGCACGTGCTAGGCGAGTGCTCCACTGATGAGCCACAACCCCAGCCCCATGACTTTTTACTTTCTTCTCACTATTTCTAATTATTATATTTGAATGATTCAATATAATAGAATAATGTAATAATGGCAAATACATGGGGGTGCATTTTATCATAGATAGCATCTTATTTGAATCCCATAGAGAGATTTTTCTGATTTTTATAGATTGACTCAGAGAATTAAATGATTTTTCTTATAGCTAATGAGGCAAAGCCTAGAATCTTGTCCTCTTTCATAATCAAATAAAATGAAATTAAGAGCACAGAAAATTCAGAGTAATTAATAAACTTAAATTTCATGGAATTATATATTTGTGTTTCTCTTAAAAATAATTACTTTAGGACTTGAAATTATTATCAGTTTTTTTATCATATGTATCAATGTATGTAGCATCAAGTACTTCACCAGTGGGAATGTCAGAGTGGCTTGACCAGAAGTTAACGAAAAGTGATCGACCAGAGCTAACTGGTGCCAAAGTAGTGGTGTCTGGTGGTAAGTACAATATTAATCTTAGAAGATGACTAAACTTCGCAATATTTTAATTTTTTAAAGTAGTTATTTTAAAGCAGAGCAGGTTTTTTTTTTTCCCCTCTAAATGTAAGAAGCTGATATTGCAAGTATTGTTCCCATTTTACCAATTAGGAAAATAAAACTATGAGCTTAATACACAATTTGGATTTTCTGTTGCACATCTATGTCATTGGCACCAGGGGGAGCATGGTACAAATCTCATCTCTAACTTTGCCACTTAATACTTTGTCTTACTGATAGACTTCCATGTTATTATGCAGTGCATGATTGGCTTCTGAATCATAGAAAAACTGTTGGACCCTCATTGCCATTTTGCATATAATGCTGCTCCTTCATTCTGCTTTCAAAGGACTTCCAGGGTTGTTTAGGTCTTTGTTATAACACTTTGAAAGGTTCTTCATGTTTAATATCAAAACTTAATATTGCACAAGACTTGCTTCTTTTTGTATATTATGCTCCTTTAAAAAAAAAAACATTTTATAGCCTGACATTTTGAAAAAAATAAGGACTTTTTAAAAATATTTTTTAATTCGTTGATGTACCTTAATTTTTTATTTATTTATATGTGGTGTTGAGGATCGAACCCAGTGCCTCACACATGCTAGGCAAGTGCTCTACCACTGAGTCATAACCCCAGCCATAACTACTGTGATTTAAAAATCTTTACAAATTAAACATCAAACAAAATAGTCTCCCAGATACCTTTATATTGCAAGTGACATTGAGAAGAAAAATTTAATTTTTTGAAAAAGATATATTTGACCTATTTATTCACTTACTTATTCAGGAAATGTTTATGAAGTATTTGTTCTATGCCAGGCTTGTAGAAAATTCTTGGAGAAATAAAAATGACATGGCAAAGTGTTCTTACTCTCAAAGAGTTTAAAGTTTAGTGGGTGACTTCCATCCAAATAACCTCATTCAGTCACTCAGAATATATTTATTGAATACTACATACTGAATTTTACCAAATACTGCAAATATAGCAGTAACCTAGACAGATATGGAACCTGAAGTTGAAGAGTTTTCTTTCTAGTGGGAAGAATAGATATTGGAGATTACTCTGTTACTTAACTAGCTAATTAGTTGTAGCAGCATTGAATACTTTGTAGGAGAAATATAGCGGTGTCATAGAAGTCAGAAAAGGTTTTACAGAGGACATGGTTTGCATAATATAGCAATTATATAATTTGAAAATTTATTCAGGTATGCAAAAATAGCGAAATTTTTATGGAACAGAGTTTGTGTTTACTGTATTTTTTTTTTTATTCTTTTTTTAAATGAGGTCGGGGTTTGAAGAGTGGAGAAAATTTTAAGCTATTGTATGACTTGGCAGATCAACTTCATGCTGCAGGTAAAGTTATTTTCAGTAGAATGATATTGCCTTTTTGTTGGAAACATTTTTCTTCATTACTCATTTACGTATAAGTGACTCACAGCTGCAAGCTATTTTATTTTCTGTGGTTTTCAGGTTTTTTTCTCTGAAATAGTTTTTCTTAGGCCTTCCAATAAATGATCTAGAATTCAGTGAGAAGAGGATGTTCTAGTACTTTTATTCTTACATTTGCCAAATCTTACTAGTTCATTTATTTGTTTTTCACTTTTAAAATACTGAAAGGTCACTTTCAATGCCTGATACAGATTCAGGAATGTTTTGTTATTTCATCTTTTGGGTAGTCTAATACACAAATAGAAGAACATTTAAAGTTGTTTCAGAATTATCATTAATTATTTACAGAAAAGAAAGACTTATTAAAAGTACATCAATGAGATGGAATTTTTTTTCGAAAAATCTAAAATATTTCATTAGTTTTAAATTATACAATTACCATATGAATTTACCTTATTTTATAAAAAAATCTGTCTTTCTCACATTTTAAGGATTTCATAGATAATTTACAGTTTTTCTATGCTTTCCTTATTTAATATACATACCCATCAAAATAATAATTGCTTTAATCCTGATTCTATATAACCAGTTTGGTGTTTGAGGATGTTTATTTCATTCATTGTTGCATTGAACAAATATTTATTAAATGTTTGCCATAAGGCTGGCACTAATTTAGGACCTAAGAAAATAGCGGTGAACAAAATAAATAAAAGTATCTGCCCTTGTGGAAATTAGGTCTCTATTTGGATAAGACATACCCCGTATTAGTTTCTTCTGGCTACTGTAACAAATTACTGCAAACTTGATGGCTTAAAATAACAAAGTTGTTCTCTCATTGTTCTGGAGGCCAGGAGTGTGTTGAAATCAAGGTGTTGTCAAGGCCATACTCCCCCATAGAGACTCTCTTTTTTTCTGGGGTAAATAATTTCTTATTTTCCAGCTTCTGGTCATTGCCCCAGTGTTCCTGGGCTTCTGGCAACATCACTCCAATCTCTGCTTCTGTCTTCATATCACTTTCTCTATGCATCTGGGTCTGTATCTACATCCCTGTTATTAGTGTACATGTAAACACATCTTGGGCCCACCTAGATAATCCAGGATAAGCTCCTTGTCCCAAGATCCTGAACTTTATATCTTACCTGCTGCCACCTACTTAAGATTGACAAATTCTGGGGATTAAGAAGTGAATATGTGGGCTGGGGTTGTAGCTATGAGCACCTCTGAGTGAGATAGTTTAGGTAGAGGACCAGTAACATGTAAAAAGCCTGTTAAAGGTAGGAAAAATCTGACTTGTTTGGTGAGTAGCAAGGAGTCCAGAGTTGGAATTTAAAATGCAAAAGAGAAAGTAATAGGATATAAGATTGGGAGGTGACAGTGGGGCTAGATCACACAGGGCCATCATAGGCCATTGTAAGGAGGTTGCTTTTCTCTGAATAAAGTGGGGAACTATTGGAAGGTTTGAGTAGAAGAGTGACATGATCAAATGCATTTAAACATTTTTTTTCTTTAAAAATTTTATCTTTATTTATTTATTTTTAATGTGATGCTGAGTATCAAACCCATGCTTACACGTGCGAGGCAGGCATTCTACCACTGAGCTACAGCCCCAGCCCCAAATACATTTTAAAAGGATCACTTCAGCTGCAATTTTGAGAATAAGGTGTAGAGGGATGAATGTAGTAACAGATCAAATTAGGAGGTGAGAGATACTGATAGGCTACTGGACGAGAATAATGGCAGTAGATATGAGGAGAAATAGCTAGTTTGGATATATATATTTGAAGGTAGAGCCATCAGGGTTTCCCAACAGATCAGATTTGGATTATGAGAGAAAGTATCCTAGATGTTGATAGGCTGTAGTTAGTTGCGATTAGCTGAGATGGGGAGACCAAAAGTAGAAGAGTTTCCAGAAAGAGAGATCATGAGTTCAGTTTTGGGCATATCAAATTTTGAGATGTCTAAGACAGACATGTAGAAATGTCAGTTAATCATTTAGTATGGGAATGTGAAGTTCATTGGAGACATTTGGGCTGGTGTTATAAATTTGGAAATTGGTGACATTTCGATGGTATTTAAAGCCACCAGATTGGATAAAATCAGGGAGTGGATGTCAATAAAAAAAAAAAAAAAAGGCATTACCAGAACTAAGCCATAGACACCGTAAGATTAAGAGCTAAGGAAGGGGGCTGGGGCTGTGGCGTCTACGGTAGAGCACTTGCCTAGCACATGTGGGGCGCTGGATTAGATCCTCAGCACCACATAAAAATAAAATAAAGGTCTTGTGTCCAACTGCAACTAAAAAATAAATATTTTTTAAAAATGCATTTAAGCTGGGCCTGGTGTTGCATACATATAACCCCTGCTAATTTGGAGGCAGAGGCAAGAAAATCTCAAGTTTGAAGCCAGTCTGGGCAACTTAGCAAATGAAATTCTGTCTCAAAATAAAATTTTTAAAAAAGCCTGGGGATGTAGCTCAGTAGTAGAGTGCTTGGCAGCATGCTTGCTTAAGCATATATGAGGACCTGGGTTCAATCCCTAGTACCAAAAAACAAATCAAAAGGACAAACCCCCTCAACTGATAGAATTTAAAGAGAAATAGATGTTGGAGACTTCAAACTTCAACCTGTTTTCAGAAATGGACAAAGCTAGTTGGCAAGAAAATCAGTTAAGGGCACAGTTGAATTCAATTCCATCTATCATCTGGATATAATTGTTATCTGTAGACTTCACCCAACAACACACTCTTCTCAAGTTCATATAGATAATTTACCAAGGTAAACCACATTCTGAGCTGTAAATCACACCTTAACAAATTTAAGAATAGAGACCACACCATGTCTGTTCTCAAACTACAGTGAATTTTAACTAAAAATTAATAACAGAAGGCTAGTTGGGAAATACCAATACCTGAAGGTGGAAGAACACACTTCTAAGTAACACAGGAATAAATGAAGAAATATCCAGAGATATTTTTAAATATTTTGAACTAAGTAAAAATGAAGACATCAAAATGTGACTAAGTAGTCCTGAGAGGGTCTTTTATAGTACTGAATGCAAATATTAGAAGCTAAAAAAACCACTCATCAGAGCTTCTACCTTTGGAAACAAGAAAAAGAAGAGCAAATCAAATCCAAAGTAGGCAGAAACAAATAATAAATAAAAATTAGAGTATAAATGGGTGAAATTGAAAACAGGAAACCAATACAGAAAATCAGTGAAATCGAGATGGTTGCAGAGGATAATAATTACCTAGAATAGTCATCGTAAAATGAAGGGGATTGACCTACGGGTTGATAGATGATGACACAGTAGTAAAGGGTGGCATAATCTGATGACATGAGCTTCACAGCTGAAGGCTTTTATGGTGGAAAGAGGAAGAGAAATAAGTCCCACCTCCAGGCCCAGTGTTATGAAGGTGGTGGCAGATAAAGCTATCTCAGCTGGAGAGGACTGCAGGCAAGTTGGTGTCCTCAGGGAATATGTATGTTTTAGTTAGAACAGGAAAAAAAAAAAAAGAATTTTGGTTTGCTGATATCGGGATGAGTTTCAGAAATCACAGTTCTGGGTTCCTAGAATTGAGGATGAATAAAAGATGCCTGCAGATTAGGGAGTTTGAAAAGTGCTACAAGGAGCAGTGTAGGAATTATGAAGGTCTTGGGCTAGTCTGGGGCTTCTTTCAGGATGTCTTAAGTAAAGGGCAGGATGTGATTAGTCCTGGCTGACTCTAGAGAGAGAGTGGTGGTGAGCCTGAGAGTGATGGGGGTAATGAGTTATATTGTCTATTGCTCCCTCTTGTCCTCTCTAGCCAGTGATGAAGAGGCCTGAGGTTCATCCTTGGTTCTTGCAGGGGGAAGGAGTGGTTTTACTCTAAGGATAAGTTTCCTTGTTGACTCCTATTGAATAAGGATAGAAAACCAGTTAAATTTTTATTTGCTTATTTGAGAGCAAGCATTGGTTAAACTTTTATCTTGTGTTATATAGAATTCTTCATCTGGTCATAAGAGATATTGATATTTTAGTGCCTTTCTTCAAAAGTTGTGAAGTTATTACTTATTGCCGCAGTCCAGCTGGCTGCAGCAAATTAGCTGGGGGGCGGGGTGACGAACAACTTGTGTACATTGATACAGCAGGAGTAGGAGCCGTTTATTGTAGGACAACAGAGGTATTTATACATTTTACACAGCTTATCTTAATTAGCATAAACTAGATACATCAGTCAACCAATAAGGAATCTCCACACTTAATGGCTCACTGGTGTTACTTCACAAACCACTCCCTCTGGCATTTTGCCAGGCGCCATCTTGACTTGTTTACAGACCCTAACATTTCTCTGGCAAAATGCCAGGAGCCATCCTGACTTATTTACAGACTCTAACAACTTATTAAAGTTATTACTTTTTAAAGGAGCATTATATAGTGACATCCTATAGGATTATAATGTAGGTTTTATTGAATGCCTTTTTGATAAAGCAAGCAAAAGAAGTCAAATTCAAAATCTGAAATTTGTGTGTATTAAGTAGAAGGTATTTTCTTGGAAAATGTACTATTAGTATTTAGAATTCTCATGACAGGGATTTTCTCAAAAGTAAGTCCTTTATAATAGATGTTTCTAACTTATTAATGTCTTTGTTTGCAATTGTTGAATATATCACTAGGTAAATAATAAAGCTTGAAAAAAAATTTCCCTTTTTCCCTCCTTAGTTGGTGCTTCCCGTGCTGCTGTTGATGCTGGCTTTGTTCCCAATGACATGCAAGTTGGTCAGACAGGAAAAATAGTAGCACCAGTAAGTATTGCCATAAAATATGCCATGCAGAATTCTGTGGGGATAAGCACTGTATGTATTTGTTGAACAATAATCTCAGTGATTTATACCTTACTAAATGTTTCTGAGCAGTTTGCCATGCCCAGTATGGAGGTCTCCTTCCTACAAGGTCTGCAGATTTCTTGATCTCAATAAAATGTTTAGTAGTTTTTAAACCAGAATTATTTTTCAAATTTTTCAGACCAGCAGAACATTTCATTAAATGAAATCATATCATAACATCAACTATGAAACTTACAAAAGTAGCATTTTATTATTGTTATTGTTATTACTTTTTGTGTGTATATGTACAGTGCTGAGAATTCAACCTAAGGCTTTGTGCATGCTAGCAAGAGCTGAGCTATATTCCCATCATTATTTTATTATTAAGTTGATTTTGTAAATTCATATTGTTTGCCAGAAAGACTTTAGAGTATAAAATCAATCAGTAAAAATTATAACCTCTTTTAATGAAGCCAGGATTTTGCAGTTGGGAGCTGTGAATGACAATTTTTGTCTTATATCTTCTTGAACACCTAGTTTGTTTCTACATTTTGTTTGGTAGTAAAATTCTGATTCATGTAGATAAGTGATACTAGAATGTTACTTCTTGAGTTAAATCTTCCCAAAACTTGCACAGTAGGAAATTTTGATTTCAAAATTCACAGATAATATCTAATGACTGCTCACATTTATTAGGTAATAACAGTTTTTAGTGAATCTTATTTTCAGCCAGTTTAAACCTTTATTGCATGAGAAAATGTGTTTTATGTAATTAAAAGCAAAGTGTGTGGTTTTTTTTAAAAAACATTTTTAGACCTTTATTTTTGTTTACTTTTTTTTTTATGTTGTGCTGGGGACCAAACCCTGTACCTCACACGTGCTAGGCAAGCATTCTGCCGCTGAGCCCCAGCCCCAGCCCGCAAAATGTGTTTTTTATCACTTCAAAACAACATATTAAATCATATCCATTTAAAAAATATATCTCAGTGCCCTATTTGAAAATTTCAAAATAGCATAGTTTTTAAAGGCTTATCTTTGAAGTTTGTTTTGAACTATCTGCTTAAGTCTTTTGCCCTTTAAAATTGGGCTGTTTGTTTCTTTTTAAGAGTTCTTTACATAAAGTGTACAAATTATTTGTCAGATATGTATCCTGAGTTTATTTTAATTTTGATAAAGTCCAGTGAAGCATCTTTCTTCTTTTGGCTTCTTTTTGTTATTCAGCTCATTTGAAGTCAGGTAAGATCTCAAAACTTAATACAGGCACTAAAACTATTCATAAATTAAGTCAAAACACCATGTGACCTGCTTGCTTGTCACACTAAATTAGTCTGGCTGTGAGAGTGGATTTATTGAGCAGATGAGCTTGAGCCTTCCATGGCATTTAATTAGGTGTGCCACACATATATTTTTTTGTGGAAATCTTGCTTGTCCAGTCTTACATGAGTAGACATCCTCAGGCCTGAATAAAGGATCATCATCTCTCCTAATAAAAAATACTTCTACAAGAAATTCAGAGTTGAGGTGACAAACTTTTACTTATTTTGTCAGAAAACGAGCTTTTGTGGTTGTTTAATAACAGAGGGCAGGGAGTAACTGGTAGCATCCTTTTTTGTATGGAATTAACTCATAGAATCAGCTTTATTCAACATTGCTCTTATGAATATAGAATTATTAAATTTTTTGATAAGGAAAATATATATATTAAATACATTGAAGACTTTAATGTAAGTCATACAGCTCCCCAGAGAATTCTGATTTATTAACTCTGGAGTTAGGTATGGATATTTTGTGTGTATTTTTTTTTTTTTAAACTCTAATTTTTTTTTAATAATCTCAAATATCCAGAAGGCTTGCAAGAACAGAACAAACCTTTTTTTAAAAAAAATATTTGGGGCTGGGGATGTGGCTCAAGCGGTAGCACACTCACCTGGCATGCGTGCGGCCCGGGTTTGATCCTCAAGGGCACCACATACAAACAAAGATGTTGTGTCTGCCGATAACTAAAAAATAAATATTAAAAAATAAAAAATATTTATTTTTTAGTTGTAGTTGAACACAATACCTTTATTTTGTTTATTTATTTTTACATGATACCTAGGATAGAACCCAGGGCCTCGCACGTGCTAGGCGAGCGCTCTACTGCTAAGCCACAACCCCAGCCCCAGAACACACCATTTTTTGTGAGTGGTCTATTTGAGACAAAGTTGCTGGGATGATACCCAGTCATCCCTAAATATGTTATATAGCAAAATCTCCTACGTAATCACAGTGCAACCTTTAAAATCAGAACATTAATAATACTATCTAATCATCAGACTCCATTCACTTTTGCCTATTATTTCAATAATGTCCTTTATAGCAGAAGGATCTAGTTCAGAATCATGAATTTCATTATCTTTGTCTTGTGCCCTTTAATCTTTGTTCCTCATTCTTACTTTGATTTCATGAGAGACTTAAAGACTATATAGCTTCCTTAAGAAGTGTCGCTTCAAATCTTTTGCCTTTATTAACAGAATTACTTGTTTTATTATTGAGTTGTAAAGGTTCTTAAATATATTCTGATAATGAGTTTCTTGTTATATACACTATTTTTCCTCCTTATTTTTTTAATATGTTGAATCAACATTGCTTGGTTTTTATTTGTTAAGCCTCTTTGAATTACTGTGATAAACCATAGCTGATTATATGTTCTCATTTTTATTTATTATTGTTTTTTATTTATTAATACATCATTAAGAATTTTTTTGGTCTGACTTTATCAGGATGTTCTCTGATTTTCTTTTTTAAAAGTCTTTGGTTTATTTTTTAAAATTTTAAAATTCTTTTTAGTTATACATGATAGTAGAATGTATTTTGACATATTATGCATACATGGAACATAACCTCCTGTTTTTCTTGTTGTACATGATGAGGAGTTACACTGCTTGTGTATTTCTTTGTGTGGTTTCAGTATCAACATTGCATTGACTTTATAAAAGGTTGGAAGGTGTTCCCACTGTATACTTTGGGTTTGTGTAAACTTGGTGTTATTTATTTATTTCTTGGATATTTGGTAGAATTCATTAGTGTAGCCATCTGAGACCGGAATTTTCTTTGTTGGCATATTTGATAATATACTCAGTTTCTTTCATATATTTAGGAATATTCAGATTTTTTTATTCGATTTTGCTATGGGGTGTGTTTCAAGGAGTTGGCCCATTTCTTGTAAGGTGTCAAGTGTGTTTAATAAAGTTGTTTATAATCTTGCTTTGTTTTCCTTTTATTGTCTGTAATTTCTAGAGTGATAGTCTCTTTCATTTCTGGTATTGGTAGTTTGTGCCTTCTTTTTTCCCTCCCTTTATCATCAATCTGTCCAGAAGCTTATGAAAATTTAAAAAATGGTTTTTAGTGACCCAACTTTTAAAAGTAATACCTTTGGGGGCTGGGGATGTGGCTCAAGCGGTAGCACGCTTGCCAGGCATGCACGGGGCGCTGGGTTCGATCCTCAGCACCACATAAAAATAAAATAAAGATGTTGTGTCCACCAAAAACTAAAAAATAAATATAAAAAATAATACCTTTATTGAAATGCAATTCACATATTATACAGTTCACCCATATAAAGTGTTTAAATTTAGTGGGTTTTTGTGTGTGTGTGTGTGTATTTGTGGAGTGGTATACCTCAGTTTCAGATCATTTTCATTACTTCAAAAAGAAACTCCAGGCACTGGGGTTGTAGCTCAGTGGTAGAGTACATGCCTAGCAAGTGTGAGGCACTGGGTTTGATCCTCAGCACCACATAAAAATAAATAAATAAAGATATTGTATCCATTTACAACAACAAAAAGAAACTCCATACATATTTTCTTTCCAACTCCCCTATTCTGGGCAATTTGCTAATCTACTTTCTGTGCATACAGATTTGCTTTTTATATATGAAGTCAGAATATTTTATTTATTTGAAGTTTTTTATTTTATTTATATGAAATCAGAATATTTGGGGTTTTTTTGCAATTTTTTCCTATTTAGTATGATGTTTTGAAGATTCATCTATGTAGCATTCCTTTTTATTGACAAATAGTATTTCCTTGTATCATTTTATTTATCCATTCATCACTTGGTAGACATCTGTGTTGTTTATACTTCTTAACTATTATAAATAATGTTACTGTGTACATTCATGTACACATTTGTGTGCACATGTTTTCATTTCTCTTATTTATATACCTAGGAGTGAAACTGATGAATCATATGGTAACTTAATGTTTAACCTTCTGAGGAATTGCCAGTTTTTCCAGAACAGTTATACCAACAATGAACCAACTTCCATGCTTGTTAATTTTTTTCCATTCTTTACCCGTTTTCCATTTTATTGATTTATATTTTTTATTTCTTCCTTATAATTTGGGTTTACTATACTTCTATTAATTTTGTATTTTTCTTGCTTTTAAATGTAAATAATAAAGCTGCCTACTTTTCTCTAAGCACCCCTTTAGCTGCATTTCCCAAGTTTTGCTGTGTTGTTCATCTCAAAGTATTTTTTTAATGTTTATTTTTTAGGTTTTAGTGGACACAATATCTTTATTTCACATTTATGTGGTTCTGAGGATCGAACCCAGTTGCCTCATGCATGCTAGGCGAGCACTCTACCACTGGGCCACAACCCCAGCCCCTCAAAGTATTTTCTAATTTAGAAAAATTTGCTTTCTAGATATTTGTAGTTTTTTCCTAGATATCTTTCTGTTATGGATTTCAAATTTAATTTCTTAGTATTCAGAGAATAGCTCTTACTATGTTTTAGTCTTAAAATTTATTTAGATTTATTTTATGTCCCAACATAGGCACTATTTTGGTGAACATAATGTGTGCTCTTAGAAAGAATGTGTATTTTGCGCTTGTCAGGTGTGATGTTCTGTGAATATTAGTCAACAGGACAAATCTGGAATGCTACCTGTTTTTGTACATGAAGTTTGTTGAAATATATAGCCTTGATCATTCATGTCCTTATTTTTCTGTGGCTGCCTTAGCTGTACAACAGAAAAGTTGGGTAGTTATGACAGAGATTCTAGAACTACAGAACCAAAAGTATTTACTATCTAACCCTTTCCAGAAAATGTTTCCTGATGACTACTCTATATCTTATATGTCCAATTGAATTATTTTTGTCTAGTTATACCATAGATGACTGGGAGAAGGTATTAAAATCTCCAACCATGATTGTGAAATTTTTGTTTCTTACTTTAATTCTACCAGTTCTTGCTTGATGTATTTTGAAACTCTTATTATTGGGCATTATTATAATTATTCATGATTATAGTCCTCCTGATAATATGGATCCATTTGTCATTATGTATTCCTCTCTTTATCTTTGTCTTAAAGTCATATTTGAAACATCAAAATTAATATATATTATATATTTATATATATATATATATATTAATCTCAGACATTATAGTTTTTAATCTCTAGAAGTTTGATTTGGTCTTTTTATCTCTGCCTAACATTTTCAATCTTTACTTTCTTGAACATTCAGAATCTTGTTATAATTTTCATATACCACTTTGCCAGTTCTCTCATCTTTTTCATTTTGGGATAGATGTCAGTTGAATTTTTATTATGAGTCATATTTTACTGCACCTTTTCATGCCTGTAAATTTTTTCTTGGATGCCAGACACTGTGCATTCTACTTTGGAGAATGCTGGACATTTTTGTATTTCTGTAAGCATTCTTGAGCTGAGATGCAGTTGAAGTTACTTGAAGCAGTTTGATCCTTTTAAATTTTGCCTTTGAGCTTCATTATGTTCGAGCAGAGCAACCGCCTTTAATCTATGACTAACTTTTCCTTTCTGCTGAGCCAGAAATCATGCATAATGTCCCATGAATTATGAAGTGTTCCACTGTTTCCACTAGGAATGTGAACTACTTCTGGGTCTTCATGAGCCTTTAGGATTATTCTTTCTTTTCTGACAGTTCTTTCCCAAACTAGTTTTTTTTCTTTTTACTTTTTTAAAAATAAATTATTAGTTATAGATAGACATAATACCTTTATTTATTTTTATGTCATGCTGAGGATTGAACACAGTGCTTCACGTGTGCTATGTAAGTGCTCTGCCACTGAGCCATAACCCCAGCCCTTTAATTTTTTTTTTTTTAGTTGTTGTTGGACCTTGTATTTATTTATATATGGTGCTAAGAATCGAACCCAGTGCCTCATGCATGCTACTCAGGTGCTCTACCACTGAGCCATAACCCTAGCCCACTAATACTAGTTTTTTGTTTTGTTTTGTTTTGTTTTGTTTTTGAGAGAGAGAGAGAGAGAATTTTAATATTTATTTTTTAGTTTTCAGCAGACACAACATCTTTCTTTGTATGTGGTGCTGAGGATCGAACCCGGGCCGCACGCATGCCAGGCGAGCGCGCTACCGCTTGAGCCACATCCCCAGCCCAATACTAGTTTTTATATTAAACGTTCTGTGTATTTTCAAGAAATTAAGATAGGAGAAGATACTTTTTATATTTATTACCACATATTTACCATTCTGGTTGTCTTAATTCCATCTGAAAATGAGTTTCCTTCTTATATCATTTCCTTCCAGTCTGAGGAACTTCCCCATTTCTTGTAGTACTGGTATGACAGTAATAAACTCTGTTTTCATTAATCTGAATATATCTTTATTACAACTTCCTACTTCAAAGACATTTTCCTAGACTTAGACTTTCAGGTGGATTTTTCCCTAGTATTTGGAACACATTGTTCCATTATCTTCTGGTGTCTTATTTTTTTCCTAATGAGAATTAATTCATCATGTGTATTATTCTTCTCTATGTATTTTTTTGTTGCTTTTAAGATTTTCTTTTATCTTTCACTTTTAGAAGTTTGATTATGATGTATGTGGGGTATGTTTCTCTTTAAGTTCTAGGTTTTTTATTGGTTGTTTTTAAATTTTTTATTTCTCTGCTGGTATTTCTTTTGTGCAATCATTATAAATATGTTTTCCCTTAGGTGCTTGACCATAGATACCTGCTTTAAAATCCACATATGCTAATTCTAAATCTGAGTGATTTGAGGACTGGTTTCTTTTGTGATTATATTTCACAACTTTTCCTGTTTCATCATATGTGTAGGACCCCTTATTTTTGGGTTGTGTATGGCATTTGTTGATGTGTATCATATCTATCAATATTTATTGTATTAAATTAAAACAAAAATTTAAATATTTTCTAACTTATTTGAAAATAATAAAAGTTATTATTACATAAATAACATCTTTAATGAGAATAGTAGTACCATTTTATATTTTTGGCTTGATTTCTGGCTTAATTCTCATTTCTATTTCCGGTGGTATTATATATTGGTTTGAAAAGTATGAGGAAAATCTAGCATCACACAGATATATGTTTACAAAAAGAAGAAGTATTTTGATACCATTTTTAGATAATCATGAATATTCTTTACTTACATCATATCCAAACTTGACATATATTAGTTTCCTAAAGTTTATTTGTAGTATAGAATCTGACACCACATCAGTGTACTTTTCATAGTCTTACATTGAAATCCACTGGTGTGTCTTACACTTTGAATGAGTCTTTTACTATTTTGTGACTTTATACATTGTTCATTTAGAAAATGATGATTTACTGAATTATTCATATCTTCCAAATGTTAACACATTTATTACTATATAAAAAAAAAACCAGGTCTGGGATTGTGGCTCAGTGGTAGAGCACTTGCCTAGCATGTGTGAGGCACTGAGTTCAATTCTCAGCACGGCATATAAATAAATGAATAAAATAAAAGTCCATCAACACCTAAAAAAAAATATTAAAAAAAAAACCCATATTAGCTGGGCACAGTGGCGCCTGCCTATAGCCTTAGTGGCTCAGGAGGATGAGGCAGAAGGATGGCGAGTTCAAAGCCAGCCTCAGCAAAAGCGAGGTTCTAAGCCATCTCCGTGAGACCCTGTCTCTAAATAAAATATAAGAAAGGGCTGGGGATGTGGCTCATTGGTTGAGTGCCCTGAGTTCAATCCTTGGTACCCCACCCCCACCCTCCAAAGCCCCAACATTCATTAATATCACTACTCATCAGATGAGTCTTTGAGGCTCATAATCATGGATATAAGCTTTTTTTTTTTTAAAAAAATTCTGATTCTCACTTAAAAGCTCAAATTTTGTTCTTGAGAAGAAATACTTTCAGTTGTTTTCTCAGAATTGACGTTTATTTTATTTTCAAAAAAATGCCTGCCAAAAGCACAAATGTGTACCAGTTGTTCTTTGAAGTAAAAATGGTGTTTCATGACAAAGTGGCTAGTTTTGCTTACAACTCAAGCCATCACGAGTGTTGTTCCTCAAGACTGTCATTGTGCTTTGGTATGCAGCACAAGTGCCCTCTGCATATTTCACAATTTGTCACCCAGAATATTAAAGATATGAGTAATCAGAGATCAAGACTTAGTGAAATTAATAATTCTTACTGCTTCATTTATCAAGGACATTCTTAAGTGAAATGGCTTCTTTTTTTTTTTTTAACAACGGAATAAGTGGCCATGAAGAATATAATGAGGATGACTAGTCCAGTTGGTGCCACTGCCTTTGTTCATGTGGAGGCTGCAGCAGTTTGGCCCACCATTGTTTTCACATCATCAGTACAAATATCAGTGTAGTTTTTCCAGTATATACCATGAGAGTCAAAAAAGTTGTTTAATATGTTAAGTATTTCAGCATCACTTGTGTTTATTACCAAGCATTCACATAATTCACATAAAATAATTCCTCAGGACTGTGGATGTAGCACAGCAGTAGAACACTTGCCTAGCATGTGTGAAGTCCTGGGTTCCATTCCCAACAGTGAAAATAATATCTATTCTTCAGTGATTAGTTGGTGGTAATGCTGAATAAATGCAAGTAGAGCAGCAAACCCAATCACGTCTGTAGATTTGTCTGTTAGGCACCAGTACAATCTACAGATGATGTTGACTTAGTATTGATGTTTATAGCTAACTCTCTTATTGAGCAAGTTACTATACATTGGAATGTGTCAGAGCCATAGTTTCTTTTGCTAATTTTTATCAAACAGATATACAGCAAAGTCCCTTTTCTTAATCTTTACTTATATTGATAGTTACCTTTATTTATCTTCTTTGGACAATGAAAGATTGATAACTTAAGATGTTTCAGTGACGTTTTCAAGTTTGGAAAGTTAAATAAACTGCCTTTCAACACATCACATCTATGTTCAAATAAAATCTAGTTTATTTTACTCTAAATTCTGAATGATTGTTAAAATGGCTGTTGCTTTCCTTATCTAAGATACAGTAAATTATTAACATCTATAAAGCTAAGAAATATAACTCATTTTTG
The DNA here is from genome assembly GCF_047511675.1 of Marmota flaviventris. Classification (NCBI taxonomy): domain Eukaryota; kingdom Metazoa; phylum Chordata; class Mammalia; order Rodentia; family Sciuridae; genus Marmota; species Marmota flaviventris. The sequence goes on from NC_092499.1 coordinate 121,886,872, forward strand.
TTTCTTTATAATTTTACATAGTCATTTTTAGGATAGATTCCTCTTTTCCATAAGTTAAAGAACTCTTTTCAGTTTCATCTTTTTCAGCATTTTTAGACATGGATATTTCAGCTGAGGGTTGAAAAAGTGAGTTGTGTTTATTTTAGTGTAAATATTATCAAAATCTAAAATAATAGTTTTAGAGGAAAATTTTAAATATCTTGAAGTTTAAAAATTTTAAGTGTTATTTCCATTTAAGACAACAAAGTATACTGCTTCTTGCATTTCTTTGCAGGTGCAAGGAAATCATTGGGATTTTAAATACTGACATTGAATAATAATGAAATAGTAGAACTTATATAAGTTATAACTCTTAAGTGAACAAATTGCTGGATTATACTGACAACAAACTGAGTTAATCTCTAACATATATTTATATATTTATATCTAAAGTGTCCTACCTTAAAAATTTTAGGAAACATAAAAATATAAATGGATGCATTCTGTTAACCATCAGAGTGGTGAATTCCTCAAAAGTCAGGTAGCCTCTGAAAAACTCCATTATATACTTGTGGGAGTATGAGAGAAAAAAGGGCATATATGTGTTATTGTGAAACTAGTTGCAGACCCTCCGTAAGATCTTGGGCTCACAGAACTATCTAGACCATCTTTTTAGAATTATTATCTAATATTGAAGGATTAAATTGTTGAGATATTGAATAATGTGTTGTAGAATTTATGGACTATAATTTTATTGATTAATGTTTTTTTGTTTTAGTGGACAGTTAATGGGCCTGAACTCTAACTCCAACCTCTGTCTTCTTTGTTCAGTTCTTTTAGTCCTAACTGGTGGCTGAGAGTCCACATCATATATGCCTAATGCAGGGGGCAGCCAGAGTTTTGAGTGACATAGATATCCAAAATTTGTCCTCTCCTTTTTGGAACTTTTTCCTCCTTTCCAGCTTAAATAGCTCCTACAAATACTGTCTTCTGTGTGGTTTTCTCAATTAATAAGATTATAGATTTTTATCTGAATACCTGCTTTCTGATTGGGCTTTTATCCCTTTGGAGGATCTGCAAATGCCCCAACTGAAAAGTGGAGCAATCTAGACTCATTTCAATATGTCTCCCTCTCATATAGAGTTCTGGCTTCTCAGATGCTACCTATCTGGGTTGATCTCCAATGTATCTAAGCAGTTGCTATCTATCTAATTTTAAACAGGTTTTATATTGTTTTAGCACCAATATGCACCAATATGAGCTGTTCCCTCAGGTTGATAAGCAGGAGTCCTGAGCCCTAGAACTGAATGCATTACTTCCCCATGTGCTCTGACTAATACAGATTGTACTATTATCCCCTTAATAATATCTTAATTAATGCTCTTTAATGTTACATTAGGGGTTTGGCAGCCATATTCCATATTGGCAAGAATGACACTCGTGAACATCCAGAAATCTCTTCCCATTTGAATTGCCTACTAATAAACCACATCTCTCTCATCTAGTACTAATGTTGTGTTTCTTTGTAGGTAAAGCTGAATACAGTGTTTTCATTTATCCATATTTAATTTGGATCTGTTTTCCCTATACGAAGCCTTTTGAATCTTCCCCTCCCCCTCATATTTGGGATTGAACCTGGATTGTTACTACTGAGCAACATTCCCTGCTCCCTGCCTCTTTTGTTTGAGACAGCAGCTCACTAAGTTGCTTAGGATGGCCTTGAATTTGTCATTCTCCTGTATCAGTCTCCCAAGTCCCTGGTATTAGAGGTGTGCACCTCCATGCCTGGCTGCCTTTTGAATCTTGTAAAACTTGATTTCTTTTCTACTCACTTTCAACTTTATTTTGAGGATAACTTTTATTTTGTGTTTTGTTGCTATTTTGTAATGGCTTTGGAAAAACATAAACACTGTTCTGATGGTAAGTAGTAAATAGTTCTCTACTTCAAGTAAGGGAGCACATAAAGTCAGAGTTGTTACCCTCACAAAATAATAATTTTACTTTCATTTTTATTTATGTGAGAAAATATGTAATATTCAAAATATATTATGATTTTAGACTTTTAAATGCTTTGTCATTCACTATAATTTACACATATGAAAGATTATTTGGCACATATATATGAAACAGTTTTTTAGTATCCTTATGGACACTATTCTTATGGAGTCATGCTTCCTCTAATAATTCAGATCTAGTATTTGGAATCTACTAGTTCCGATCTTATTATTATAAAAAGATTCTTCTTGTTTTTTAATTTAACTTTTTATTCAGAAGTAACTTCAAGCCAGGTATGGTGGCTCATACCTGTAATCTCAATGCTCAATGACTTGGGAGGCTGAGGTAGGAGGATATCGAGTTCAAATCCAACCTCAGCAACTTAGCAAGTCCCTAAGCAACTTAACAAGACCCTGTCTCAAAAATAAAAAGGACTGGGGATGTGATTCAATGGCTAAGTGCCCTAGGTTCAATCCCCTGGTACCAAAAAAAAAAGAAGAAGAAGAAGAAAGAAATATCTTCAAACAAAAAAAATGAAATTACAAAATATTACAGTGTGTGTGTGTGTGTGTACGTATATGCACATATATGCATATACATATATTTTCCCTGAACTTTCACAATAGTAATAAAGTGGTACTTTATCCGTGAATACCTCAGTGTATATTTCCTAAGAATAAAAATATTCTCTTATACATCTACAGTAGTTATATTTTATGTGCCAGTTTTGTCAGTTCATTTTCAAATTACTGTTTTCTATATTTTATATTTCAATTTTATCTATTAGCCTAATAATATTAGTTACAGTACCCCCATCCCCAATATAGATCTACTTTAGAGTCAAGTTTTGAATGTTGTCATATCCCTTTGTGGTTCAGTTCTTGTGAGGGGATGATCTCAGTTCCTATTTAGCCTTTCTTTTTAGCAGATCCTCTGCACCTAGACCTCAAGAGTTTCTCAGTGTTCCTGCCTTATTCCCCACATCTCTACTTATGGCAGTCAGACTCTGCCTTTATTTCTTGGTGGTGGATGACAGTCTGAATGGTCTTGAGAAAAGATGTATTGAAACTAGGCAAGAGGTTTTTTTCTTGTTGTTTGTTTGGTTTTTTTTTTATACCAGGAACTGAACCCAGGGGCACTTAACCATTGAGTCACATCCCCATCCCTTTTTTATTTTTTATTTTGAGACAAGGTCTTCCAAAATTGCATATGGATGCACTAAGTTGCTGAGGCTGGTTTGAACTTGCGATCCTCCTGCCTCAGCCTCCCAAGCTGTTGGGATTACAGGCATGCACCATCATGCCTGGCTTAGAGGAGATATTTTAAATAAATTATATGTGGTCCTGTCCATTTGCTATATGTGGGCCGCAAATTTGGCATTAGGTTTTCTAGAAGCCAATTTCTATTGAGAAACAAGATCAGTGCCCTGATTAACAATGTCCCAAAGGTAAAAACAAACTGTTACACATGGGAAGTATCATTTGGATTGGTATCAAGATCAGAGAGCTATGTATCCCTTGAGTCCTCATAAAGAGGACACTATTGATTGACATTCTCAACAATACCTTTACTATAAATAGGTCAGTAGTTTCGTAGGACTGTTTTATAATGTCTCTGAATGTAGGCCAATTGCCTAATATTAAGTGCATTTTCATGAAGGGCAGGAATTTGTGCATTTGTGTATGTGTGTCTTCTGTTTAGACTTGTGCTAGGGCAAAATTACAGACTGTCAATTTAATTGTAGGGCCCTTCTTCAAATGAAATTTTATCAGGAAGAGGTGAGATTGGGTGGTATATGTATTATGCTACTGGCACAGCTCTTTCTCCCTTTCTCATTTTTCTGAGGGAGTGAGTCTCTGCAGAATGACTAGCATGTAGAACACTTGTCCAGAAAAAAAAATGGTGGATTGCATAGCCTCAGGTAGTTCTGCATAAATATGTCTACTTGAACTGAATTTTGGTTTTGTTCTTTAATATACTGCATTATCTTAAATATACTACATTATACTTTAATATACTATATTATCTTAAGTCGTCACCAAATTTTAAAACACTTTTTTATCATCATTCACTTTTTGTCAGACATTGACGTTTTCTTCTGCTTCACAAATAAACTTACTATACTCTCTACAAAAGCAGAAATGACACAAAACAAAAACCCATGTTATCCATATGTGTTAAAGAACCGCATGATCCTTTTTTTGTTTGATGCTAATCTTTCCCCCTGTCTTCTGGAGCCATCATTTTCTGCCTTCTTTGGGACAGTGTCCCATTTGTTACCCATTCCCTCTGGGTTCAGTGTCTCCCCTCCTCTACTGGCTCCTCTTTTGTAACCTCAGAAAGAGAACCCCCTGTTTAGCCAGCAGTCTCTTTTCCTTTCAAAGTACCCTTGAAAAAGTAGTTTACATTTACTAAATTCCTTTTCATTAAAAGTTTTACATATGAATTTATATAAATGTGTAAAATCATGTAGAAATACAACAGTAAATATTTATGTTTCTACCACCAACCTTAAAAGCAATATTATAATCCAGTTGAAAGTCAGGTCTTCTTCCTTAAATGCTTATCCTTCCCTACCCTCAATAGTAACAAGTATCTTACACTTGATGATGATTATTCCACTACATTTAGTTTTTGCTTTTACTATGTTTCTACAGACCCCTAAACAGTATGTAACTGAGCTTTCCAACTTGAATACTGGGGATGATAGAGGGCCAGATGTTGATTCTCTCGGCCTTCAGAACAGTAGACCAGCCTTATTCCTCTGCCACAGTGTACCATACAGATGCTGTTTTCTGTGTGCTGTGATGAAAAAAGTTGGGGAGCAATAAAACTTTATGTTGGTAGTAGCGTGTGTTGTTTTCTCTTATTTTAGTCAATTTTGTATGAGATTCATCTGTTAATGCAGGTGGCATTTTTTTCCTTGTATTTCATTAACGTCTGGTATTCCATCATATGAATATATCACATTTTACCCATTTTCTTATTAGTGGGTATTTATTTAGGTAGTTTATAATTTCTTGGTTCCAAATAATGTTACCATGAAGACTCTTACATGTGTCTTCTTGTATATATTTAACTAGAGAAATTCCAATGAAGGAAATTGTGCAGTTTTAGGGAATCTTCTAGAATCTTTACCAGAATCTGACACATTGTTTCTGAAGTGGTTATACCAATTTACATTTATCAACAGTTTTAAGTCACCTTTGTTTTCATCCTGTTCTGGAGATGGATGGTGGTGGTAATTACGTAAGGTGAATATAAATTAATGATCTAGAATTGTAGACTTTAAAATGATCAGAATGGTAAATTTTGTTATATTTTACCACATTTTAAAGATGTCTTGTTAGTCTGATAACCATTAAATCTCACTATGCTTTTTATGTGCTGTTTCCTAATTGCTAGTGAGGCATCTTCATATGCTAAATGTTCATTTAGGGTCCTATCCCTGGAATATTTCATATGCATATCTTCTGCCATTTTTCTAGTGAATTGTTTGTACTTTTCTTATCAATTCTTGGAAGTTTGTTTTTTTAAATTTTAATTTGTTATATATGACAACAGAATGTATTACAATTCATATTACACATATAGAGCACAATTTTTCATATCTCTGGGTGTACACAAAGTAGAGTCACATCCTTTGTGTCTTTATATATGTACTTAGGGTAATGATGACCATTTCATTCCACTGTCTTTCCTACCCTTATTCCCCTTCCCTTCCCCTCCCTTCCCTTTTCCCCTTTGTTCTATCTAGAGTTCATTTAATCTCCGCCCCTGCAGCATATTATGAATCAGCATCCTTAAACCAGAGAAATCATTTGTTTTTTGGGATTGGCTAATTTCACTTAGCGTTATATTCTCCAGATCCATCCATTTACCTGCAAATGCCATGATTTTATTCTCTTTTATTGCTGAATAATATTCCATTGTGTATAATGTACCACATTTTCTTTATCCATTCATCTACTGAAGGGCATCTAGGTTGGTTCCACAGTTTAGCTATTGTGATTGTGCTGCTATAAACACTGATGTGGTTGTGTCCCTGTAGTATGCTGTTTTTAAGTTCTTTGGGTATAGACTGAGGAGTGGGATAGCTGAGTCAAATCAAATGGTGGTTCCATTCCCAGTTTTCCAAGGATTCTCCAGATTGCTTTCCATATTGGCTGCACCAATTTGCAGTCCCACCAGCAATGTATGAGTGTGCCTTTTTCCCCATATCCTCGCCAACACTTATTGTTGTTTGTATTCTTAATAGCTGCCATTCTGACTGGAGTGAGATGAAATCTTAGAGTAGTTTTGATTTGCATTTCTCTAATTGGAAGTTCTTTTTTATGTCTGGCTAAAAATATTTTGTTGATTGTATGTATTGTACACATTTTCTTTTAGTTCATGTCCCTATAAGATGTAGAAGGGCTTTTCCCCCCACTAGTTGTAAGATAAGAATTAATTGAAAATTTAAGCAAACTTAGGATCAAAGTAAAACCCTTTATTTTACCTCAAAGATGAAACTAAAGTTAAAAGAAGTAAATTGACTTAATGTATCACATTAGCAATGGACATGGCTCCTAAAGCCACACCTTTCATTCAATTGCTGTTAGGTAGTAGACTTAGTAATGAGCTGTGAAATGTGAACCAACAACATAGCAGGATCATAGGGTTTCTCTGAATTGTCTTTAATGAACAATGAAGTAACTTGCAGAACAACAGGTGTACTAACCCTGAGAATAAACAGGTTGAAGCCAAGGGAGCCAATTAAGAAATATGTCAAGAAGAAAAGATCAATGGAGCTTACTCCTGACAGGATCTACTGAGGTTATTGTAAAGTTAGGATATATGGTCATGTTTCTCAATGTATTTCAGAAGGAAAATTTCTTTAGTATCACTAACTAAAGACCAACTAAAGTTGGTTAGTAGACCAACTAAAGTTGGTCCAGTCACTGACCCCAATACCCATGTTAACATAGGATTGGCTTGTGGATAAAGTTCCCCTGAACAGGATGGTCACCATGACAATTCTGGAGAGGACCAACTATGGTTAAAAACTCCCCAGTCCAACTTGAGGGAGGAGATGAGAATCTGATTGGTGAAGATTGCATAAAATTGACCCCAACTTTCAAGGAAAATATAAAACAACAATAAATTTGGAAGCAGCACTATTTACTTTGCTGTTTTCTGCTCAGAGACGACCCACTCACTCTCTTGAGAGTGTACTTTGCTTGAGTCTTAATTTTCTCTTATTCATAATAAAATTATCTTGCTTGGCTTTTCAAAAAAAAAGGAAATATAGATATAACTTATTACCCAAATTTAGTCTATTCCAGAAATTTTGTAAACACTAAAGCTTCACAGTATCCAAGTCTATATTTTATTACCTTAAAAAGCGAGTATTGGGGCTGGGGATGTGGCTCAAGCAGTAACACGTTTGCCTGGCATGTGCAGGGCGCTGGGTTCGATCCTCAACACCACATAAAAATAAATAAATAAATAAAGACATTGTGTCCCCCTAAAACTAAAAAATAAATATTAAAAAAGCGAGTATTAATAACTAATTCCTAGTCCAAGCAAAACCTTAAATAATTTTCCCTAAGTTTCAAAATCTTCTTAAACACCTATATAAAAATCTCAAGATTTTCTGCATAATATAAAGCATTTAAAATATCAGATGCTTAGTTATTTAACACTTACTAAATTCATTAGTTTGTGTGTTTTGGACAGATTACCATACATTATCAGATATTTCTTGTACACTGCTCCAATGTGCACCAGAGTGTAAATTAATGAGAAAATGTCAAAGATAGATGGTAAATGCAAATAACTACTAGCTAATATCCATATATTTTGTAACAAATATTCAGATAGCAAAAAGTTAAAGTGAGGAACATTGGATGTATAGGTTAATTTTGAGAGAGTTGTATCTTTGTAACATTTGGTCTTCTACCTGTGACCATAATTTACTTATAAAGCCATTTTTAAGATGAAAGCATACTGATAGAAGAATTGCCCATATGAGATTTGATAATGAGAGGTGAGACAGGGATCTGTAATCCCATTTGTTGTTCAGTAGTTTCAAGGTGTATGGGAGTAAGCTAGAAGAGGGGCTCTCATCAGATTCAAAGAAAAGATAGATAGTTTCCTCCGCTGGGCTCCTGAAACTGCAGAAATAAATGACTGTGAAGCATTGTTAGACCAAGTGATGAGATGAAAAAAAAAATCTCAAAATGGATGTTTCTTTGTGTTGCTTTTGCTTGTAGTTACATTGGAGCATAAGATATGATCTTGCCTGGAAAGTAGCTGAGAAACAGCTGCTGAATAGACTGGATAGTCTCACTCAGATTCATAAGCAGCTTAAATATGCACTCAGGCTGATTCCTACTTTTGTTATATAGATATATAGATATGTAGGAATGTAATTGATGGTTACTGTCTCTTTTTGGTAGATACCCTGTATCAGATTAGAAAAATTCCCACAACAAGGCAGTGTCACATAAATGGTTAAAGATGGTTAAGAGTCCAGATTTTCTTGCCAGGTTGCCTGGATTCTGCTCTTTTGCGTTACAATTTGTATACTGTTTGACCTTGGACAGATCATTTAACCTCTCTATACCAGTTTTCACAGCTGTACAATGGTGATGATAATAGTCCCCTTTTCATACAGTAAAGATTAAATTAGTACATATGTACACATACATACACACATATATACATACATACATATACACACACATATACATACACTTAAAACTGTGCCTGGTATGTTGTATATGTTATATGTTGGCTATTTTTAGTTACTATTACAAATTCTCTTTTGTTAATAAGAGATTATTTTTTTCTTTTGAAATTGTGAACAAGCGTTGAATTATTTCTGTAACTGATGTTTGACATTTTCACTGGATTTTGTTAGCACATTAATATTTGTTGAGCTTAAGAGTTTCAGATTTATTTTATGACTAGAATTTAATTAGTATGGCTTTTTAAAGGCTCAGCATTTTTGGTGGTAGTTCCTGTTTTATATTTATTTCTGGATTGCTTTATTTTAGCTTTGTTGACAATGCTAACATTACCTTCTAACTATCAAAACATATAAGCATATTGCAACCATTAAAGAACCTGTTATCTGATGCCAGGGAAATGTGTTCTTATACTTGGTGCAACTTCTTAGTGGGGATAGATTACTTTGCCTGTATTTTGGTGTTATACCAACAGACCAGCTGTTCATTTATAATTCTGAGATTAAGTGAATGGAGTCAGTTTATAGTTACCAGATGAATAAATAGTTTTGGGAGAATTTACCAAAACAGTAAATTTTGTTGTTTTCTTTTGAAAGTTTTCTTTTGAAAGCTCACTAGTGTTGAAAAGTCTTCATAGAAACAAACTTTATAGAGTTATTTGTATACAACTGGGACTGAATTTATGAGCTGTCCTCTAACTTGCTAAAAAGCTGAAGATTGACAACCTCTTTCATACTGCATTATCTAGCTTGGCTTTTAACTCCAAGAGAACTGTGTTCACAAATTGATGCTCTGTTCCTTTGGGGTTGGTATAGAAGCATTAAATTGTACTAAAATATTCATATGTGAGTGCATTTAGCTGAAAGCAATTGATGTTCTATTCCCAAGAGGACAAAGAGAAATGCTGTATGGACCTGCTGTCCAGAAAACACCCTAAGCATGCTTCTTAAAGGTAATTACATGGCCTGGATGATCAAAGTCCTTACGGTGTAGCTTAAAATGACAAAGGAGAAGTTGTAGAATTTATAAACTGTGGCTAGGATGTGTAAGTTATTTGGTTGTGCAATTTAATTGCCAAAAATTAGAAGTTCTAACTATGTCTTTGGTTTGTTTTCTCAGCTAATTTTTATTAGATTGCTTTTGCTAAAAATTTATTCCAGGGGACTAATATCAGTGAAGTTTTTTTTTTTAATCCATTACCATTTCATTATATAAAGTTAAAAGTTTTAGAAGTTTCAGAGATTCTAATTTTTTAACATATATACTGTTAACTGCTAAAAGCATGCCACTGATATGATAAATTGACTTGTCTTATAGATAATCTAATTTAACAACTGGCATGGAAATCGATAAGAGTAGAGAGCAAATCTATGTTGTAGCTATCTTGGTGTGGTAACTTAAAAGGAATAAAACTATTCTAAATTTCTGTTCTGAGAAACCAACACCATGTAATTTTGGTTCTTTTATACAAAAACTAATTTATTTTATCATGTATAGCTTCAAGGTATGATAGAAATGCCTATGAATGTCAAAGAACCTAAGATGCTGTACCAAATGGAAATGTTTATTCAATGGATAATTTGTCGTTTGGCATATGTGATTCAATAACTTGTATTCACTTCAGAGCCAAAGAGAAGAGTACTAAGATTATTAAAGAGTATATTAATAACAGTTTAACTCTATGTTAATGTTAACCAAACTTATTGTGAAAGACAATTTGGAAAATGGTATTTGGGGTAGGGGAATGTATTCCATTTCCTTACAGTGAGATTGCTTTAGAGGATTTTCAGTAAGGTTGGATGCAAAGTAAATTTATTATTTTTCTACTGGCATTACCTTTTTCTATACTATCAGCTCTATTCTAATTCTTAAAACTTCAGAAGGTACTTAAAGGAAGTTTTGTATAACTTGGGCTGAACTTCACAACTCAAGTTGCTTTAAAAAAAATAACTATTTTTAGAACTATTTTAGATTCATAGGAAAATTATGAAGATAGTACAGAGGATTCCCATAAATAACATACTCTGTTATAATTCCCTGTTAGTATATGTGAACTTTTTATTTTTGATGATTATCAAAAAATCTCAAGATTCTAGAATTTTATTAAAGTGGAAAATTTTGTGATGGTTTCTGTCAAAGTGATCATTTTCTAATGGCTTTTCATTGTGGGAAAGCATAATATAAAATTTGCCATTTTAACCATTTTAAATGTCCAGTTCAGTAACACTAATTATCTTCACAGTGTTATGCAACTATCATCACTGTCTGTTTCCAAAAATTTTTATCACCCCAACAAAAACTCTGTATCCATTAACCAATAAATAATTCTTTATTACTGTCTAACTCAACCTCTTTTAATTGCTAATCTACTTTCTGTCTCTGTGAAGTTGCCTACTCTAGTTATTTCATATAAGTAGAATCATAATTTTTTAAAAAAATTATTTATTGGGGCTGGAGTTTTGGCTCAGTGGTAGAGCACTTGCCTAGCATGTGTGAGGCACTGGGTTAGATCCCTGGCACCACATAAAGGAATAAACAAATAAAATAGAGGTATAGGGGCTGGAGTTGTAGCTCAGCTGTAGAGCACTTACCTCGTATGTGTGAGGCACTGCATTCAATTCCCAGGACCACATATAAATAAGCAAATAATATAAAGGTCCATTAACAATTAAAAAAATATTTAAAAAATAAAGGCATAAAAAATATTTATTTATTTTTATGTGATACTAAGGATCGAACCCAGTGCCTCATATATGATAGGCAAATGCTCTGCTACTGAGCTATAGCCCCAGCCCCAATATTTGTCCTTTTGTGACTGACATTTAATTTAACTTATTTTCAGATTTCAACTATGTTGTACCATGTATCAGAATTTCATATCTTTTTATGGCTGAAGAATAGTCTAATAATTCATGAACATTTTGTTTAGTCATTCATCTGATGATGGACACTTGGGTTGTTTTATTTTTACCTTTTGGCCATCATGAATAATGCTGCTATGAACACTCATACAAATGTCTAATTATTTGAGTCTCTGTTGCCAGTTTTTTCAGGGATAGACCTAGAAGTAGAATTGCTGGGTCAAATGATACTTCTGTGTATAAGCTTTTGATATTTTTCTCTGGTTTGTTTATGACTCTCATGAGCTTCTTCCCACTTACCAAGTGGTGAAGGTTGGGAAACCTGGGTTCTAATGCCAGCTGTTTCCTGTGGCCTCGATTTTTTATTGATAAAGAGATAATATGTAGATACTCACAAAGGTTCCTCACAGTTCTAAAATCCTATATAAATATGTACAATTTAACATATTTTGACTTTGATCAGTTAAGAAACTTAATGATTAAAATTTGATATCAAAGTGAACTTTGTATATAACTTGTTAAAATGCAACTTTTGTAATAGACTTGTTTATATATCCAAGTATTTTGATGTCATATACCCAAGTTTTTCAGTGTGAATTATCTATCTGAATACATTTGACCAAGTATACTTTCAGATATCTTTGAAGTATATTTTCCTATAATGAAAAATTTGAGAATTATTATAGAAGCTAATTAGGTAAATGCAAATCAATTAAATATTAAAATTACATTTTAATGAGAAAATATTCACTTAAGAAAAACTTGTTTCAGATCCAGAACATTCTGTGTAATTGAAATCTGCAATTAAAAAACAGTATGAAAAGATTAAGGGCTGAAATTTCAGTTTTTCTGGTTTACATTTAAGTTTTTAATTGCATTTCACAATATAGTCAATGTTCATTTTTTTAAAAATTTGAACTTTGGGGCTGGGATTGTAGCTCAGTGGTAGAGTCCTCACCACTGAGGAAGGCACTGGGTTCCATCCTCAGCACCACTTAAAATAAAGGTATTGTGTCCATCTACAACTAAAAAAAATTAATTTTGTATTTGAACAATGGGTTATTAAATTAACATTTTGAACAAAAAATAGGTACATGATGAAATACGTGGTAGTGGCGCAGTAGTGGTATAAACTGCTGTCTGCTTTTGGCATATTTATAATTAGGCTAGTTGTGAAAAAGACATTAACTTGATTCCCTCTACTTAGGAAAAAAGATGGGCTGGTAAAAAAGAATATGGAGGAATTTATGTCTACGGATGAATTTACAGTTTCAGAGAATCTTAGACCCAAAAGACCAAGCCACATATTCTCCGAGTAATAAGCACCAGCCTATCTGCTGTGCCATGAAATGTCCACTTATGTGAAAAATCTTCAGGGGCTAGGTGAGGACTACCATTTCTTCTCCCACTAAATCTTCTGGCTTTGCTTCCTGACATTTCCTTTTTAAAAAAATCTTTATTTTGTTTATTTATTTTTATGTGGTGCTGAGGATCGAACTCAGGGCCTCACATGCATGAGACAAGCGCTCTGCCACTGAGCCACAACCCCAGCCCCCAAATTTCTTTTTAACAGTTATTTGAAACCAATTATTGACTTCATTGAAAGCCAGATCCAAAATTTTAACCAAAAAGTATAAGCTAGTTTTCAGTACAGGCCTCATAAATTAAAACTAACAAGCATTGTCAACCATAAAATCAAGAAATAGGGGCTGGGTTGTAGCTAGCAGTAGAGCGCTCGCCTAACACATGTGAGGCCCTGGGTTTGATCCTCAGCACCACATAAAAATAAATTAATAAAAAATAGATATTGTGTCCAACTACAACAACAACAACATATATATATATATATATTTTTTTTTTTTTTAAAATATTTATTTATTTATTTAGTTTTTGGCAGACACAACATCTTTGCTTGTATGTGGTGCTGAGGATCGAACCCGGGCCGCACACATGCCAGGCGAGCGTGCTACCGCTTGAGCCACATCCCCAGCCCTTTTTTTTTTTTTAATCAAGAAATAATTTCAGTTTTGCCCCTTCTGTGAGTCAGTCTCCTTGGTGTCCTTGGAGCTGATGCACATCTGCACTAGAGGCCTTCTCACTGACATGTGATCGTTGTTAGAAAATAAAGCTAAAGGGTATTGCTCAAGTCAATATGTCCGGTAAGGAGCCTAGAGATGATGTACAGACTAGTACTTCTAGTAGCACAGGGCTAAAGCTAAAATTAGCTAAAATTGACAGTACTGTTTTTTTAGCATATGCAAATGTGTAATTTGGCTATTCATCTGATCTCATCTTCTTTTAGAGTTTTTTCCATCTAATATAGATATATTTGTTGGAGTTTTAATAGACTGGTGATATCAGTGAAGGCAGTGCTGTCCACATTGAGTCGTGTGTGGTATAGTAGAAAAAGTGCTGAACATAGAATCAAAGGACTGAAGTTAACAAGTGCCTTTTAAGAGAGGAGCATGGTGGGGGCGGGGGCTGTAGCTCAGTGGCAGAATGCTTGCCTAGCACAGGTGAGGCACTGGGTTCAATCCTCAGCACCACATAAAAACAAATAAAGTTATAAAAAGAATATGTTAAAAAAAAGCATGGTGGTTGCCAAGGGGTGAGGGAAATGGGAAATGTTGATGAAAGTTTCAGTTGTGCAGGATGAATAAATTCTGGGGATTGAATGTACAGAATGGTGACCATAGCAAATAGTGCTGGATCAAATCCTTGAAATTTGCGAAGAGAGTAAATCTTTTTTTGTGTATGTGGTGCTGAGGATAGAACCCAGGGCCTTATGCATGCTGGACTATCCCTGAGCCTTGCCCTGGGCACTAAGAGATTAAATCTTATGTTCTTACTGCCAAAAAGAAAAACAATAGGTAACTGTGAGGTGATGGGTATGTTAATTAGCTTTTTTGTGGTAATCTTTCACAACATATACATATATTAAATTGTACATTGTGTGCTTTCCATTTTTTTTCCCAAAAATACCTTAATAAAGGCTGGAGTAAAAGCCTGCCTTTCACTAGATATATACCCTTGGAACACTCAGCAAGCCTGCCTGAACCACTGCTGTCTTCTAGTAAATGGATATAATTTCTGCCCTATAAAGATGTTGTAGTTAAGTGAGATAATATATCTAAAATACAGTGTGGTTACTGGCAAATCATGGGCAGTGCATGCAGTTGTGGTGATTGGTAAGCTGTTTTGAATTCTGATAAAACATGAGCCCATCTCTGCAGGAACATTTTGTCTGATGATTGGGACATAATTTCAGCTTTAAATCAAGAATGTGATACTCAATTTAGCCAGAATCGTGCCTGAGAGTCTCATAACACGGGCAAAGGGCTGTTCTGAGAACAGAGCCATAGAGAATTGTACTCTCTTTTGGGGCCTCTTCCAAAAAGAAGAGTCTTAAACACAATTTGGCAAACAGAGGAAATAGTTTGGTCTTTTAAATGAGCAACAGGATGAAATATAGCAAGATTAATGCACAGGAGGCTCTCAGTAATTAGAAAATAGAGTTCAGTCAATCTACTGCTCAAAGGCATTCATTATTTGCTATGATAAATTCATTTAACTCCTAACCTGGCGTTTATCCTGTGTTATATGTATTATGTTTAGCTGTAACAGTTTCTATTTAAGGTTATGCTTAGAGTCTATTGAGTAAAGAAGGCTGAGAAAGTCTTTTGTTCTTTAGAACTCTTGTTCCATCTGAGGCAGTTTAGGGATATTGTTTTTAATCATATAGCGATCAATCTCCCTCCCTCCCTTCTTTTCTCCCTCCCTCCCGCCTCCAGTACTGGGGATTGAACCCAGGAGTGTGCTACCATTGAGCTACATCCCCAGTTCTTTTTAACTTTTATTTTGAGATAGGTCTAGCTAAATTACTGAGGCTGGCCTTTAACTTATTATCCTCCTGCCTCAGCCTCCTGAGTTACTGAGATTACAAACATATGCCACTGCACCCAGCAACATTGGACCTCTTAACTTCAGTAAGAACTACTTATATGATGTTTTTAAATTTCTTATTTAAAGAGATGCAGTTTTTCATATTTCTTGCCCAACTCTATCTAGAAAGGGAGACTGTTGGTAGAAAAGAAATTAAAAACCTTAGTTTTTAAAGAGGAAGCAATATTAACTTGGTTTTCCTGCTCCAAATGCTCCAGATTTAACCACTCCAAGCATCCCCATGTTTCATATAAACAAAAAGTTAATGTTTAATTCTCTCCATTAGTAAAGAGGATCTCAAGTTGCTGCAGGCAGAATACTGTTCCAGTTCTAGAGAAGTGATTTATGAGTTTGTCTGTCATAAACTCATGATTTCAACTTTACTTATTTATTTTTATTTTTTTACTATGTGATGTGTCTTGGTACCTGAATCTGGAGTGTGTATTTCTGCATGGATATTATTAAGAGATTTGTTAAGAAATTTACTCCAACATCTTATGCCAGTTCTGCCTGGGAATTTGAATAGAGGTTCCAATGTAGCCCACCAAGTTTTTGCCCTCCTGTTTTTTCGTGTGCATCTATGGTTATATAAATGTGTTTCTAAGTATCATGTGAGCTGCATCCCATAGGTTGTGACACGCTCTGCCACGTTTGGTGCTTTGTTCCAACTATTTTTAAATTTCTGTTTTAATTTTTCAACTCAAATACTTTAGGTGCTTATTTTGAGAGTTGTGGGGTTTTGAGGATAAAATTTTCAAGTCCTTATAGAGTTTTAAGAAAAAAATGTACAACTTACCAGAGAGAAGAATTTGGTCCTTGGAGTGTTGCTTTTCAAAATATAAAACTTCCTGTACTTTAGTTTTCAGCCACTGTTGGTTTCCCTACAGGGGTGAGGGCTTTGTATTATCTGTCTGCTCTTTGGCTCTAACCTCCTGTCTCTGATCCTCATCTGCAGCTGTGCCACACCATTGATTTTCCTTTCGGTCCACCCTCGCTGAGTTGAAAACAATCTATAGATGGATTTCTGAGCCAGTGCAAGCCATTCTGTCTCTAGATCTGCTGTCAGGCCATAGCACCGCAGTAGAGCTTATGTTCTATGATTATTTTAGATTAGTGCTTTCCAACTTGGTAACCATATATGGTTTGGGGGCACTTGAGATGTGGTTAAGTCTGAACTGAGATTACATTAGAATTAGTTTTATCTTAATGTGACTACTAAAATCTTAAATTAAATATGAGTCTTATAAGATACTTATGTTGAATATCTGTTTTGGGCTTAACAGTAAATTGGACTAAAATTACAATGTGCAGCTAAGGGATGTCTTTCCCCATGGTTTCAGCACTAAATGAAGCAGGGCTCAGGTAATACCCCTTAGAATCCAGGTTTCCTGCCCAAGGTTGGGTAAAGCAGGAGTGGAGCCAGAATCTAATCATCCACCAGCTTTCTCTGACAGTGTTGAATCAGCCGTTGTTAGATTTCTGTAAAAGTATTAAGATTTCAATCTGGTCGCCTTTTTGTTTCTCAGGCATGAAGTTTTGTCATACAAGTAGGACCTTTAAAAAGCCTTTTGAAAAGCCTGAGGGAGCAGAGTAGATGGCAAGAGCAGGGTCCTGTTTGGCAGAGGGTACATATTTCACCCCCTGATCTGCTTCTTGCTCTTCAAACCCTTCCCACTCCCCAGAGGCAGGTGCAAGTAAGGGGTTGCACAAGAGACCAGAGCCCTGTCACCCTTCTTTGCTATTTTCCTTTATTATGACCATGCTTGGCCTGTGTTGTTCGACTGTAAGCTGCTTGAGGACAGGGGACTGAAAATTTGTTATCCTGTATTAACTGTAAAGTACAAAAGAATGTTAATTAACAATAAAATCAGCTCACCAGCACCACTGACTATTCCCCTTTTATAGCACACTTAGAAAATTATGATATTTGTACCAAAAGGGGATTCTGGCTACCTAGCATTTCTAGTAGTCCATTCAGTAACTCCTTTGTTTAAGTGTACAGCATACCCCATTCTCAAATCATTGTACTGCCATCTGTTGGAAAGTTATTGTAATAAAAATGCAGGTCAGTAAGTGTTAAGAATGGTGCCTCCCTCTAGAGTTGTTCAGTGTACAACCTGCTCAACTGTTCGTGGTCATCCTGGGACTACCCTAGGACCCCTCTCCACCACCCAGTGGGCTGAGGAAATTAATAATATTTGAATAAACCTTAATCCATGAGAGGCACACCCATATTTTAGGAAACTAGATAATTCTGGCACTGAAGCCTTAATAGTAACCCAAAAAGTAGGAATTATTATAATCCCAGTTTTTCAGATGGGCAAGGGGGGATGAGATGTTAAATGATTGATTATTTGTTGGAGGAGCTGGAATTTGAACTTAAGCCATGAGACTGCACAGCCTGGTTTTTAACCACAGCAATATATTCCTCTGGCAAACCTGTTAAAAACCACATCAGACGTAGCAGTTTCTAAGTCCTGTGGCTCAGTCCATTGTAAGACCTCAGCCCCGAGTTCTTTGGAAGAGTCCATGTTTTTCAGGTTTTGGCAAAGGAAGGGGGATCTGTGCTCTCTTTTGCCACTGCTGGTTTGTGTTGGGTGAGTGCTGTTCCTTCTCTGCATTTCATGGTGCCCTGTGGTCCTCTTCCTGTCAGGTGGCTTGGCTTCTTCCCAAGGTCCCCATTCTGGTACTACACAGTGACCAGCCAGCACTGCTCCCAGCCATGTGGGTGGATCTGTCCTGCTCTCCTGGATTTCCTTCCTGCCTTTGCTAAAGAGGACTATCTCCAAGACTACCTCTTCTTTTGGTGTCTGTTCTTTTCTTTAATCACTCCTCTTTTTGAACCTTTAATTGCTGTTCTTCTTTGGAACATCTTTGCTCATTTTCTCTCCTGATTATTTTACTGATTTAGAAGGAAGGTGCCTCAGGGCAGGGATTGCCTTGTTATGTTGTGAAGCAGAATCTGAAGTGCTCCATAAATTAGCATCTGTAGAGAATTTTGTACATATTAATTATTATTATTGAAATACAGAAATGCCTTCTGAACCATGAGGAAGCATCTAGGATATTAGTCTAATTGCCTGTATGTGTTTTTAAAGAGGAAGAAGAAAGCCTCCCTTCCTGCCTGAGAGAGCTGTCAGAGCCCCAGTGCAGCAGCCCAAATCCCTGATGGCTTCTTGTTTCAGTGCTTTTGTTTTTATTCCCAGAACCATGTTTGCCAGACAGTGAAATGAAGTCCTGTTGGGCTATTTGTGCTGGTCAAAAAAAAAGGTAGATATGGCCCCGGGCACCTGTCTTTACTTGTCTTTGGTCTGGAATCTGTTATTTCTTTAGCACATTTATAGTTAAAGTCAATGGAATTCATTTTTGTGGGAGGGGGGGACAGGAAGTTTAAAGCAGACATTTATACTATGTTTGTGTTTACTGACAGAGTGAATCAACGTTTTTATTAGCATTTCATGATGGAATTGGAGCTTTTAAGACTTGCTGCATTTTAATGCCAACATATATGTCAGAAGATTCATTTATAGGGCTATTTATAGGACTATTGATCTTCTCCAGTGCTTGCTTTAAGAGCATACCTAGACGAGTGGTTAGTGAGGCCCTTTCTATCTGTCTAAATAACTTGCTTTAAAAATCATTATACTAAAATCTGTCGGCTTGATTTTCTTGGACATGAATTTTATTAAGTGTATTTTGATTAACAATTTAATGAGTGTCCCTTTATGAATGAAATCCTGGTCAGAATAAATTGAAATGACCTTAAAATCATCAATTGAAGTTACCTGTACATCTGAAATAAAAAATAGTGGTGCATATTCAAAGAAACTTGTTTATCATTCATTCGACTGCCCTGAGTCTGAGGAGACAGTATAGTGACAGGGCCTTATTGCATTGTCCAGTTGCTAAGGGCATGATTGACACACCGGGTAGGTTCAAGATAGAGACAAGAAACCTATGTTAGCTTTTTACCCCTACATTTCACTTTCTGCAGAGACTTCCCCACCCTGAGACAGCCTCTTTAAACCACATTGCTTCAGGCTTTTGAGGGTAACTGTAGAACAAGTTGAATCAGAAAACAAGCTCAGCTCATCTTTTAGATGAATAACTTACTTTGGGGACAATATTAATTTTTTCTATGTTATATAGAGGTATCCAGCTGTTCTGGAAGCATTTGGGCATTTTATGCCTTTAAAGAGAAGGCCCAGGATTATACTACCAGTATGCTGGACTGAGTCACAGGATTCAAGCTGTGGGAGAGCTGAGGGGTCTTCTCTCCTCTACAGAGCATCCATCCTCAGCTTTGGATGCTCTATAGAGTATCTTGGGGAGCTTTTGGAAGAGCACCAATGCCAGGACCATTCCTCCTCTGTTCACAGGTAGGAAAACTGAGACTCAGCATGGGGAATTGGCCATACACACTCAGGTGCTATAAAAATCATGATGTTAGGAGTCTTTAGCATTATTCCCAGAGCCTAATTGAGATGCTCTCTTGTTTTGGAGTGAGAAGTTGTTAAATTAGATCACAAGGGATGCGGAACACAAGCTGGGACCACATGACACTGTCATTGGCTTGGAATTATCTGCCCTGTAATAAAACTAAGTAGGACAGAGCCACCTCAGTACTTTCTCCATGTTGTCCATCTTGATGAAAGCCTTCATGTCAGTTGTGACAAAACTATAGTGTCAGTCTGGCTACATGGTAGGTGCACCTCCTACCCAAGCTGGGGCTTGTTAGTTCAGTTTATGTAGGGAAATGTTTTCAGCAAGACCTTTAATCATACCTAGTAGGTGGAATGCAACAGCTAAGTTCTTTAATTAAGCACTTGTTAAATCAGTTTTCCGTGATGGTAGTGAGTTTAATTTTCAAACATACGTACTTTAAAAGTTTTAAATAAGGGGATAGAACAGTAGTCAGTCATCTTTCTCTTCTAATTATTAGGGGAAGAAGCTCAGGGAGAGGTGTAAATATCATCAACATTTACTGAGAAACTATGATGTAGGGTCCCTTTAGTTAGGTGCTGAAAATTTTCAGCCCATGTCTTTGAGAAATGTTATTTTTTTTGTTCTGGGAAATTGTGTGTGTGTGTTTGTGTGTGTGTGTGTAACCTCTTGACACTGATTTGTATTTCTACTCTTCCTAAATATGAAGTTTAATAAATATTTCCTAATTACCATTTTCTTTTTTTACTTATTTATTTATAAATGGCAGCAGAATGCATTACAATTCTTATTACACATATAGAGCACAATTTTTCATATCTCGGTTATATACAAAGCATATTCACATCAATTCGTGTCTTCATCCATGTACTTTGGATAATAATGTCCATCACATTCCACCATCATTTCTAACCCCATGCCCCCTCCCTTCCTCCCACCCCTCTGCCCTATCTAGAGTTCGTCTGTTCCTCCCATGCTCCCCCTCCCTACCCCACTATGAATCAGCCTCCTTATATCAAAGGAAACATTCAGCATTTGGTTTTTTGGGATAGGCTAACCTAATTACCATTTTCACAAATACTCTCAGAGAAGGCAGACAGCTAAATCAAAACCTATTTTAATATATTTGAATATAACATGCATATGTTAATATACAATGTGTACATATTGTGGATGGGACAATTTAGCACCTATGCTGCGCTGTAATATCTAAATGAGTGCCACAGGTAACAAGAAGATTTTTGTGAGATTGAGACAGTTGCTGTAAGATGCTTAGCACAGTGTTTGGTACATAGTAAATTCTTAACGATTCTTATTATTCATGAATCTATTATTATACCACCACTGCTATAGGAATTCATTGGAAAAAAAGAACTGGGTTAAGATTAGGGAAAAGGGAAAGCATAATTTAAGTGATGCATATTGCATCTATTTTACTTAACGTATCTTTTGCCTAAAAATTTCTCATGACAAACACTTTGGGAGGTATGGTATAATATAAATATGCATTAATAATTTGGTCTCTTGCTTCAGGAGCTGTATATTGCTGTCGGAATATCTGGAGCCATCCAACATTTAGCTGGGATGAAAGACAGCAAGGTAATTGTACATAATAACTATGGTGCTTTGAGAAAAATTTTTCACTTTTTTTTTTTCCTTGTGGGTCTGGGGATTAAACCCACAGCCTACTGCACGCCAGGCAAGTTCTCTGCCACTGAGCCACATCCTCAGTCCTACCTTTAGGTTTCACTGCATTTCCGTGTAGTTTCAGTGTGTATAGTTAAACCCTTCGTATTCACTTAAGCTGGGACTGAACAAAATAGAAGCCACTGTTTACCGCCTGAAGATGTTCTGCTGGCAGGACGGTCAGTGCTATGTCATGGGGGTGCCTGGCCCCAGTGGTGGCTCCACCACTAGCTTCCTACATGGCATGTCCTGTCTGGGCCTCAGGACACAAGTGTCAGGTGATGGCCACGAGCATCCTCTTCAGCTCTGACATTCTTTTTTTTTTTTTTTTTTTTTTGGTGCTGAGGATTGAACCCAGGGCCTTGTGCATGCAAGGCAAGCACTCTGCCAACTGAGCTATATCCCCAGCCCTCAGCTCTGAGGTTCTGTGTGTAGAAAACATTAGGCTTCAATAGCCTGATGAGGTTCTGGCCATCTCAGTGGTTTGTGAAGTCATCGTCCCTGAATCTCTCTTTGTCCCTTCAGTCTGTCCCCTAATTGTTCTACTCTCATATGTCAGGAGAGTCCCTCTTCTGGGTTATTACCAAACAATGTGACTGGCACATTTTGGGTTGGAGTATCAGGCTATTTTAATACCTCAGTAATTACCAAAAGTGTGCTGTGAGACAGAACACTTGATTTTAACTCACTGCATGGACTGCTTCTGAAAGTCCTATGTAATGACTCTGTGAACATATATTTCAGAATATGACACATTAATTCATGCATAACAATGTACAGTTTGAATTATGAACTTATCTTTCATGAAGTCGGAGATGCCTCTGACACTACTGCATTTATCCATTCAGATGGAAGCTTGATATAAAAGATAATAAAACTTTTAACAGGCTTAACTTCTGACTTGAAGAAATGCATGCACTACCTCTTTGTAGCTTCTAAATGAATTGGTCCAAAACCAGTCAGATTTCACAGTTGGATGGCAGGTTTCTTTACTAAGCTCTGAAAACATCAGTGCCAATAGGGAAAAATGTGATTTATGCATTAAAAAAAAAAAAAAACCTTCTATACCAGCAGCTTTAAAATGTATCTTCAGGTAGACCAGTTCAGACAGATTTAGAATTCTGTTTCCCTAAAATAAAAATTCTACATGCCAAGAAGATCCTGGTAAAAATTCTCTTCCCATGCCAACAGGGCTAGATTGTGAAATAAACAAACAATAGTATATGCAAAACAAATAGAGAACAGTTGAAGTAAGGAGACCCATGTTGGGGGACAATCCATGAGAATAAAGTTCAGCTAAGACTTTGTTTCCATCCAGTCAACAAATATTTATTAACTATATTCCTTGTAATAGATGCTAGGGATAGTTAAATGACAAAGACAGTCCCTGTTGTCACTTTCTTTTGTGGGAGACAGATGATTTCTAGTTGTTATTTTGGTTAGGTTCTAAAATGGGGTATTAGAATGGCTTAAATCTAGCAGTCGCATTGTCTAATATAAGCTGCAATTTTAATTATCATCATGGTTTACTTGAAAGAATTCGAGATTTGACTGTTACATCAAATGGGTCAATGTAATAAAAGCACTTTTTAACTATATACATAATAATATGGTTGAATATGATATGTGCATTTAAAAACTGTTAGGAAGAAGAGCTTGAATTTATAAGGAACTGTTGAAAGCTCTTAGACACAAGCAAGACTTTATCATAGTTGTTTACAGTTGATAATTCAGCAATATCATTTTAGTAATCTGAAAAATGATAAGCAACCCACATCTTTTTCCTTAAGTCACCATAGTGATTCTTTTCCACAATTAAGTGCTCTTTTAGAATAACTTTTGTTTAGTGGGATTAAAAAGCTTTCAGATGATTAAACTGGAGTTTTTTGAGTAGGTGACTTCCAGGAGAATCGTTAGCCATTACTAATTAAATGAATCTCTGCTTATAGCTGTGAAGCTGGCTACACATTCCCAGAAGAGAAACACTTCAGTGAAAATCAGTGCCTGTGATTTTAAGTATTTGTCCTTATGACTTTGAATTTGAGATTTATCTGAAACACCATTATCTCTTGATTAGCCATTGCCTGGACTATCCTGTGCTTCAGTCTCAGATATTCTGGCATATTCTGCCCATCCCTTTGAGGAGCCCTGCTTAGGGAATTACATGTAGCCTGTATTTTAGGTCAGACTATATCAAAATACTTAATATATTGATACTAGTGGTTCTCAAGGTGCACTAATAGGTTAAAGCTTTACTTCTAGAGATTTGAATTATTCTGATATCTATTAAAATAATACCATATTTGAGTCAGAACTCTAATTTTAAAAACTTGCAGTGGTCTTAGAAGGATCCATGGGGAATACCAAATTACTACTACTTTGTTTGTTTGTTTGTTTGTTTTTTGTTTGTTTACAGTGCTAGGGATTGAACCCAGGGCCTTGTACATGCAAGGCAAGCACCCTACCAACTGAGTTATATCCCCAGCTGTTGAATTACTTCCTCTTACTTCACTGTTAATAATCTCACATCACCTTTCATTTTTAAGAATACATTTATAAGAAGTATGAGAAGTGTTTGACAAGTTTGTAAGAGATACAGCAATTTGCTTGTTTTATGACATTTATTTTTTGCATACATAAAATTCTCCTTTAATAACAGGTTGACAAGATAGTTAGCTTTTTTTTTCTTAATAGTTTTACATTTATGTGATGATGAGGATCGGATCCAGTGCCTCATGCATGCAAGGCAAACACTCTACCACTGAGCCACAACCCCAGCTCCAAGACTAGCTTTTTATTCTCATAACAGACCCATGATAATAATTTAAAGTAATAAATGGGACAGACTATATGGAGGACAAAATAGTTTGAACTACAATGGCTGTGAATTTTGGGTGTACACTTGCTACCCTTTTTTAACCCAAAACCAAACACTATTTTTCACACAAAAAGAACTTTGTAAATAAATATTGATTTTAGGCCTGGGATTGTGGCTCAGTGGTAGAGCGCTTTCCTTGCATGTGTGAGGCACTGGGTTCGATTCTCAGCATCACATATGAATAAATGAATAAAATAAAGGTCCATCAACAACTTAAAACTTTTTTTAAAAACAGTGATTTTTAAACTCTTTATAAAATCGAGACAAACTAGTGGTGAGTATGAGATAATTTTACTATCGTGCAACCCAGAAACTTCTAATAAATTTATAATATTGGCATAGAAGCATCAAATTCATATTATTTGATAGACATTTTAAGAATGTTAGTATGTTGTAAGAGGGAAGTGAAAAATAGAACCATCAATCTGTGTGGTATGTTTTCTTGATAAAAACCAAATGCTTTGTTTTTATTTCATAGACAATTGTGGCTATCAACAAAGACCCAGAAGCTCCAATTTTCCAAGTAGCAGATTATGGAATAGTTGCAGATTTATTTAAGGTAAGATGGACTTGACAGAAATTACTGTTGTCCAGATTGTCATCTAAGAATCTCTTAGAGTTGGTGAGGGATGAAGCTATTAAACAAAGACTGTGTGTTTGTGTACATACTATTAATATATCACACAGTTTTTTCCTCTACTTAAAGTTAAGTTGCCCAAATAAATATGTGTTGTTAATATAGGGCACTATAACTGTCCCCTTAAGGAGTCCAAATTGTCTTTAGAATATCCACATGGCTCTCGGCATCTCACTTAGCACACAACTCAAAGTGACTGGAGTCGCCATCACCTCGAATTGTATTTGGCAGCCACCCTGAAGAAAGACCATCAAGGCCGCTCACTCAGGGTTGCTGAGAATGGTGGAGCCTTTCAGGGGAAGAGCAGGTGCTTGAGGCCAGCGTATCAGGAGTGCTTTGCTTGCTGTGTTTGAGGGTAAAACCTTCCATATGTAACAAGCTTAGGGAGAGCACTTCCTTCCCGCTCCTCACTCTCTTCACTTCTGAGCTTTCCTCTTACCCTGTCATCACCTATGTATTTGCTTTCCCACAAGAAAAAGATACTTTAATCATTAAGCTATTTGTTCAAGTAGCAAGAATTTAGTTCTTACTACGGTGTGAATAGAGGGGTAAATATTTCTATTATTTAAAAGTGAAATGAAATTTTCTAAACCTTGACCATGTACCATATTGACATGTTTGCAAATAGGCATCTGCTATGGTTGCCTTTTGTTTTCTACAAGAGGATATTTCAATACATTTGTAAGTGATTTTGCTTATTTAAAGGTGTTTTTCTGTCTTCCAGTGCACTAGGTATTGCAGCTCTCATGGGGGGCTTACATGATAAATAGATGAAGTGTCTAACAGTTGGAAATTATCAGTGTTCATCCAGTGGATGGATATCTGCCTTGGGGCAGGAGCGTATTTTTAGCAGTTGTTAAGGGAATGGCACTGGACCCTGCCTCCTGCATTAAAAGAAGCCCTCAGTTTTAGCAGGAGAGAGAGAAAAAGGAAAGAGAAAGTCTATGAACTCAGATATCTCAAATGAAAGACAGTCCTAAAACAGCAAAGTGAACAGGGACCTTGAAACTTTCCACAACTGGATTTCCAACCTCAGGTTCTCAAGCTCTTTTCAAGCTCTTTTTGGTGTCGTAAGAGACCCACATTTGACTAGAGAGAGACTGTTGGGACCAAGACAGCACATTATTTGGGTTTGGCTAGCATTGTATGAAGGCAGCAACCACCCCATGCTGCTCAGAAGTTCTTTCTATTTTTGTTTTGTGGTACTGGGGATTGAACCCAGGGCCTCATGCTAAGCAAGATCTACCACTGAGCCACATCCCTGACCCTCAGAAGTTCTGAAATGCAGTTAAGATGTTTTGGATTAATACAAAGGTAGAGAAGTTACTCAGCCCTTAAAATGGAGGTTGGAAAAAAAAACAAGTTAATGACTATGAACATATTAAAATACTGCTTTAAGTACAGAGTCTCATTTACTACTACACAAATGAAACCAGCCAGGTATGTGCTTCTTTTTCTTGGCGGTATTGGGAATTGAACCCAAGTATACTCTACTACTCTGCCCTTTTAAACTTTGTTTTGAAACTGTTTGTCTAAATTACTGACATTGGTGCAAAATTATGATCCTTCTGCCTCAACCTCCCAAGTCACTGGGATTACAGGCACACACCACCAAGCCCAGCCAAAGAGGATCTAGAGTTAATTTTGTGTAAAAATTTTAAATTGAAGACTATCATATGTAACAAGTATTAGACTAATAATTAATAATTAACAGTTATTAGACTAATAATTTCCGAGGTGATATTTAGCTCACCAAATGTAACCATATAGAGAATAAAAATTATTCTTTTATATTTACTGTTTTACTTCACCCTTCAATAATCATGAATTAGAAAGGACAGGTTTCACACCCCTCATAAAATATGAAAAGTATATGATACAGAGATTAAGAGCTTCAATTCAAATTCTCTGTTGGTCTCATACTAGATAAATTATTTTGGCCAGGTTAGTTAATCTCACTAAATGTCAGTTTCCTCTTTTGTAACACAGATACTACACTGCCCACCTTAAAGATTGTAAGAAAGATTAAATGAGATTATATAGTACCCAATACAGTCTGTGATAAATATTAGCCTACCTGATTATATTCTCTTCCATCCAGGTACATAGTAGGTGCTCAATAAAAATAATATAAAAGGAGTTAGAGTGAGGGGGCATAGTGTACTACCTGACTTTGCTTTTAATATAACAGCTTTATTGAGATATAATTCACATGCTATAAGATTCACTTTTTAAAAATGAATGAGTGGTTTTTAGTATATTCACAGAGTTATGCAAACTACTATCTAATTCCAGTACATTTTTTTATCACACTGAAAAGAAATCCCATACCCACAATACCTATTCCCATAATCTCCCCAATTCTGGGCAACCACTAATTTACTTTCTGTCTCTGTAGATTTGCCAGTCCTAGACATTTCATATAAATGGCATCATATACAATGTGGCCTTTTTTGGCTGACTTCTTTCACTTCACATAAGTTTTCAAGGTTCGTCTGTGTGCTAGCATGTGTCAGTAATTTCTTTTTTTTGCCAAATGATATCCATCATATGGATATGCCACATTTTGTCCATTCATCATTTGGTGGATATTTCAGTTGTTTCTACTTTTGGCTATTATGGATAATGCTGCTATAAACATTTGTGTATAAGATTTTGTGCATGCATTTTTTCCTTTGGGGTATATGTATAGAAGAAATAGAATTGCTGGGTCACACATGGTAACTGTATATTAACTGCCAAACTCTTTTCAGAATGATTCTACCATTTTACATTCCAATAAAATATATATAAAGACTCAATTTTTTCCCATATACTTGCCAACACTTATTATTGTCTGTCTTTTTGATTGTAGCTGTGTATGTGTGTGAATGTGTATGTGTGTGAATGAGAGAGAGAGACAGAAGTGGTATCTCACTGTAGTTTTGAGCTCCTTTTCTCTCGTGGCTAGTGATGTTGAACTTCTTTTCCTGTGCTTATAGGCCACTTGGTTTGTTTTCTTTGTAGAAATGTCTATTCAGATTCTTTGCCCATTTTTAAATTGCATTGTCCTTTTGTTCTTGAGTTGTAAGGGTTCTTTACATATGCTGGAAACAAGTTCCTTATCAGCTAAATGATTTCTAAACATAAGCATTTCTCCCATTTGTTGAGTTGTCCTCACATTCTTTATGACATAAACATTTTAAACTTTGATAAAGTCCAACTCATCTTTTTTTTTTTTTTTTGGTCACCTGCACTCCAACAATTATATCTAAGAAACTTTTTCCTTATCTGATGTAGTGAAAAGTTTCTGTTCAAGTGCCTGTTTTCAGTTCCCTTGGGTGTATCTCTAGGAGTAGAATTGCTGGATCATAGGGTAATTCTATGTTTAGGGTTTTTGGTATTTTGTGGATTTTTTTTTTTTTTTTTTTTTTTTTTTGAGAGAGGATCTTACTAAGTTGCCCAGGCTGGCCTCAAACTTGCCATCCTCCTATCTCAGCCTTCCAAGTTGCTGGAATTATACGTGTGTGTCACCATGCTCCCAACTATGTTTAACTTTTTGAAGGACCTCTGACTTGCCTACCATAGAGATTACACCATTTCACATTACTTTACTACTAGCAGTGTACAGCTGTTCCAGTTTTGCCACATCTTTACCAACACTTGTTATTTTCTATTTTTAGATTATAGCCATCCTAGTAGGTGTGAAGTAATATCTCAAGTTGTAGTTTTGGTTTACATTTCCCAAATGTCTAATGATGTTACGCTTATTGGCCATTTATATGTCTTTGAAGAAATGTCTAAGGTCCCCCCTCCCCCCCCTCCCAGTACTAAGGATCAAACCCAGGGCCTTGCACTTGAGCTACATCCCCAAGTCCTTTACCCATTATTTAGTTGGGTATATCTTTTTTTTGTTGACTTGAAGGAGCTCTTTATATTTTCTGAATACTAAATCATTACCAGATATGTGATTTTCAAATATTTTCTCTCGTTTAATAGATTTTTTCAGTTGTTGAATGTATAGTTCTCATTTTGACAATGTTCAAGTTAGCTATTTTTTCTTTTGTTGCTTGTACTTTTACAGTTACATTTAAGGATCCATTGCCAAATCAAAGGTAATGACTATTTACCCTGTACTTTCTTCAAAGAGATTTAAAGCTTTAGCTCAAATATTTAGATTATTGGTCCATTTTAACTTTTTTTATATGATGTGAGGTTGGGGCCCAGTTTTATTCTTTTTGCTTATGGATATCCATTTGTCCTCTGTTGAAGGGTCTATTCAGTCCCCATTGAATAAACTTAAATTAAGTTGCCTCTTTGATTTTAGTGAGTAGTGATCTGCCTCTGTAATATTAAAAAATAAAAATAAAAAAGGAAAAAGAATCTAGACTTTCAAATGCCCAGTGCATTAGACACTCAGTGAACCTGAGTTAAAATATTTTTTTTTCCCCTAAATAAGGCATTGTTTGGTATCCTTGGAAAATTTGAGGTTGGTATAATTTAAAAAGTGTAATGATGGAAAGAGAAAGTCCCCTCAACCCTTTTGTGGGGAATGTGGTGGTGGGACATTCTATAAGGTCTTTTTCTCTCTTTTTTTTAAATTTATTTTTTAGTTATAGGTGGACACAATACCTTTATTTTATTTTTATGTGGTGCTGAGGATTGAACCCAGTGCCTCACGCATACTCTACCTCTGAGCCACAACCCCAGCCCCTCTATAAGGTCTTTAAAAATTGTGTATTCTACCTGGGTTCAGTGGCACACATCTGTAATTCTAGTGACTTAGGAGGCTGAGGCAGGAGGATCATGAGTTCAAAACCAGCCTCAGTAATAGCAAGGCACTAAGCAACTCAGTGAGACCCTGTCTCTAAATAAATAAAAAATAGGGCTGGGGATATGGCTCAGTGGTCAAATGCCCCTGAGTTCAATCCCCAGAACAACAGCAACAAAAAAAAAATGTGTATTCTAATCCAAATTAATGTTTCACCTCCTGGGGAAATAAGTTGGGCTCTAGCCTATTTTTTGCGAAAAACATTGATCCCACATGAGGCTCAGTTAGCATGTCATCTGTGTGACTGGCATGAGCTCATGGCCCCTCCACTGAGGAAAACCAGGAGAAGCGGTGCCAGCACTTAATGCCACCCCTGAGCAAATGCCTGCTGGCTCCATGGTAAACATGGGCCTTTTAATAGGCTGGAGACAAAGTGACATTCGGAAGAAACAACATGTCGACAATTTCCTTAATAAATTTTGTACGAACACATTATTTCCACCTAATGGAAATGTAGCTCTCTTAAATAATTGAGAGGCTATATTCATCAGTGGCAAGTTCAACTGGGATCTTTGTGAGCTAGGGCAGCCGACAGCCCCTTGCAAGACTGGGTAATTGATATTTTACACAAGTGGCTGGGCTGGTGTTCAGAATGTCTGTGTGGCATTCCCCTGCAGTTCCCACGTACAGTTCGCTCTGTTGTCCAAGCCATCACAAAGCAGCTCCAGACTGGGAGTGCTAGTAGTTACTGAACTGCCAAGACTAAGGATTAGTAATCAATAATTTTAAAGATAGGAATCAACTCAGTCAGTTTCCCTTTGCTGTAATTTCTATTAACCCGGGGGCATTTTACCATTGAGCCACACCCCCAGCCCATTTTTATTTTTTACCTTGAGACAGGGTCTTGCTAGGTTGCCCAGAGCCTTGCTAAGTTGCTGAGGCTGGCATTGATTTTACGATCCTCTGCCTCAGCCTCCCCAGTTGCTGGGATTACAGGTGTGCATTTATTTATGTGCCACATGATAGTAATGTGCTCAGAAAGCAACTGAAATGTTTAGGAAATAAGTATGAATGAATAAATGAACAATGAGCGAGTAAGTGCTAGAGGATATTGGCAGGAGTCCTGACTAAGACGGTGACTTTGGTGTGGACTTTGAAGGGAAGTGGTGAATGAAGTAAGGGTAGGAAGAATGTGGGGAAAAACAAGAAGGTAAAAAATACACCAGGTACAGAGGTTCCCCTATAATCTCAGCTATTCAGGAGGCTGAGGCAGGAGAATTGTAAGTTTGACACCAACCTCAGCAACAAAGCAAAATAATAATAATAATAATAATAATAATAATAATAGGGCTGGAGATGTAGTTCAGTGGTAGAGCGCCCTTGGGTTCAATTCCCAGCCAAAAAATTTTTTTAGATTAGAACAGCACTGTGGTTGTGGTTGTGTCAGAAAGGCTCCTAGGCATGAGTGTGTGGGCCCTGGGCGTTGCCAGCTCAGGGGTTTGTACTCTCCCACGGTGAGTGGGGAGTGGCACTTGATACTCAGTGTTGCACTCTTTTTAAAATTTTTTAAAATTAATTTTTTAATTTGTTCTAATTTGTTATACATGACAGCAGAATGCATTTCAGTTCATAGTACACAAACGGAGCACAATTTTTCTGTCTCTGGTTGTACACAAAGTAGTCACACCATTCATGTTGTCATACATGTACCTAGGGTAATGAGTGTTGGACCTTTTCTGGTGGCCTCCACGAGCTGCCAAGAGCTGGGGCTCTGTCACAGTGAAGGCTCTAATTGCTTATTACTGCTTTTTTTGTTTATTTGTTTTTGCAGGTGGTTCCTGAAATGACCGAACTATTGAAGAAAAAATGAATCATGCTCATGTGTCAAGAAGGAACGCTATGTCAAAGTATTCAACTGAAATCACAGAAATTTACAATTTGATGAAAAAATTTAACAGCAGCCAGATGCTTTTTATGGGACTATTATTATATTTCTTTTTAATTATGTGTAGTTCCAAACAATTATTTTTTGAAATTTTCTAATTCTGTAATAAAATCTGTAATAAAGCCTTAACTACAGCTTTAAAACTGAAGACATGCACAACTTCTTAAAGAAAGAGAAGAAAGGGAGTGAAAGTTCACTTACCATTTTTCCTTCACCTGTCTTGTTCGTGGAGAGCTTTGTTTCAGGCAGATTCTAAACATGAAAGTTCCCACCAGCCTGATCAATATAATGTAATTATGGAAGGACGTATCTCATAGGAGAAGGGAATGAGGTTGGTAAACCCAGAGTTTAAAAGCTGGCTATAAAGCGGGAGTATTACCCTAAACATACCCAGTCTTCAGAAACCATTGCTAATGTGACAAAAGCAGACCTGACTTAAATCTGACCTTGTTGAATGTATTTAGTTGGCTTAAGATAAATTTAATTTTCCAATTCATTCTAAGATTTTTTCAGTTTTTATGACTTACGTCTGTAAAGGAGAACAAGTGGAGGAGGGGCTGCTTTGAAAGCATGACCTCTTATGCAAACAGATAGTTTGATATTATTATAAATGTTTAAAATCCTGCTCAGAGAATGCTTTGCTCTTTCCTCTGCCCTCCTGGTGGCCTCCTTCACTCTCTTGAGAAAGCAGCCAGGCCCGGGAACCAGCCTGTGTGGTCACCTCTGGCACTCTCTGCTGCCTTGGGGCACAGCCCAAACCTGGTGTGGCAGGGGCTACAAGCTAGTGGAGTGCAGGTATAAGGACAGGGGCAGGTGAGCCTTTGGCCAGGTCTGCAGAAAAACGTGGACAGCTATATGAAGTCATAGAAAGACCAGGAGTTGACTGGCAAATAGAATAAAGAGAACTGTCATCAGGGAGCAGGAGAGATGGGAAACATGACAGTTAAGAAGCAGCCTGAGTAGAAGGTGTACTGGCTCAGGAGGAGCATCCCCGGCGGTGCCTTTGGCTGGTTCCATGCCTGCAAGTTGAGCTGGTCGGTCCCTCTCCCTGTTGCTCACTGTTGTCATGGCTGCCCTGTCCAGCCCAGCCCCAAGCAGCTGTTCAGTGAACCAGCATTTACTGCATACAGTTCGTTATCATCATCAGAGCATTAAGAACAGTCGTGTCACCTAATGAAGGGGTAAGTTCTGAGAAAGGTGGTGTTGATTCATCTTTGTGTGACTCTGCTAGCATGCACTCACACACCTAGATGCCCTAGCCTAGCACACACCTAGTGTATGTCACCACATGTGTAGCTTTTATACGGTGCAGCATAATAGATTTCTTTCCACCAGCATCACCCAAACACATGAGTAGCATGTTGTACTGTGGTATCCCATGTGATAGGGATTTTTCGGCTCTGTTGTAATCTTATGATACCCCTGTCATACATGCCATCCGTCACTAACTGAAACATCACCATGCACTACAAAGCTTTGTAGTGGTTGCCATGTGCCAGGTGCTGTTCTGGCTCTTCACACATGTGCTGCTCCTTCATCCTCAGTAGCACTGTATAAGTTAGATGCTGTGACTACCCTGTTTTACAGATGAGGAAGCTGGGGCTCAGAGAGATTATATAACTCACCCAAATTCAGACAGCCTAAAAATGACCCAGAATGTGAACCAGGAAGTCTGGCTCCATTGTGGTGACTTTATTAGGATGTGATTCTCCCTCACCTCATCTCAAGGAACAGGGAGACTTGCTGCATGGTAACCTCAGGTAAAGAGCACCAGTGCTTTCTGCCAAGTGTGCGGACTACATTTGGGACCCTGGTAGAAAAGGAGAGACAGTGTTCTGGGATGGTCTCACCAGCAGGATTTCATGCAACTTGAAAGTTCTCTCAGTGCCCAGTTAGATTGTACCTTCAAAAGTCAGTCATGGGGGGCTGGGCTCGTGGCTCAGTGGTAGAGTGCTTGCCTGGCATGTGTAAAGCCCTGAGTTCAATCCTCAGCACCACATATAAATAAGTAAATAAAATAAAAGATCAATTGACTTCCACCATGCGACCAGCGCACTGGTTTCATTAAAGAGGTTCTTGGCATAAAAGTTAGCTAGTGAGATCAAAATAAAACACACAGACTCAATTACCTTTTTCTATGACCAGGTCTGAGACGGTCACCTCTCTGGCTCACACCTCGAACCACCCCGAACCACTCGGTAGGGCAGCAAGGATTACTCAGGGCTAGCAGGAGAGAGAGAGGCAGAGCATGCCAGGGAGTGGCCTTTTATTGGGGAACAAGAAATTCAGGGGAGAATTCCATCCAATGAAGGTCGAGGGGGGGAGCACTCCAAGGTCAGGGTCAGTGATTGGCCTCAGGGTCAGTGGTCAGTCACACCCCCACACGGACAGGCTCTCGCACCAGGAGAGGGTGGGGAAAGCTCCCATACAGTTTAGCCAGAGCGCCTCACACCCAATCCGGGAGTTGCCCAATCACGTGTGAGAATGGCTTTCCACAATTGACAATTAAGAAAAATTTAAAAAGTCAGTCATGGGGGGCTGTGGTTGTAGCCCAGTGGTAAGTGCTTGCCTACCATGTTCCTAGCATGTTTGAGGCACTGGGTTTGATCCTCAGCACCACATAAAAATAGATAATCAAAATAAAGTTTGTTGTGTTTTTTTTTAAAGTCAGTCATGGGGTGGGGGTCAAATTGTTGAAATTCATATATCCCAGAAGGTGCAATTTGAGGCACTTTTTCTGTTTTATTAGAAATCAAACTGTCCGTTCCTGCAGGTCCTTGGTGTGAACAGTACATACAGAGAGCGCTCCCTTTGTGGGTGGGCATGGCCCTTCCTCATGGATGGAAGAATGCGGGGGAGTGGGTAGAAGTGGAAACTGAACTGAGAGCTCACATGGTACTCAAGGCAGTGAAGGGCAGAAACGTGGCAATCGGGTGTTGGTTGGGAGTGATGGTTGAGACCAGTTTGTAGAGGACATTGACTGACAGGCTGAGGAGGCCTTTTTCCTCATAGATCAGTGTTTCTCAGATTTTGTCCTCAAGGTACACTGCATTTCAGAAGCAGGACCAGTGATGGTAAAACGAAAGTCATACCACAGACATCTTTCCCTGATTTTTAAGAAAAGTTCATCAAAATGTACCCATCTTAAGTCTTGCATAATTTTAAACTCTGCTACCCCTTGTCTCCTTTGGAGTGTGAGCAGATCCCAAAGTGAATGGACAAAGGGCAGCTGATATTAACAAAGGTCAGCAGCCCCTGGCCCTTCACAGCTCTTGTTTTGTCTTATGGACATATGGGTGACTTTGTGGAATACTTAAAAATACCTTCCGCTAGATCCTTGTTTGCATGGCAGAGTTAAATATGTCAGTATAGTGAGTGTTCCACAAAGAGCTGCAAGCTTTCTGAGGCCCTGCCACCTGAGCAAGTCTTAAGAAGCACTCCCTGGCAATAGGGAGCCATTGATAGCTTTTGAGAAGGCCCTTAACCTCATCTGTGGGAAGCCATTCTCGCACGTGATTGGGCACCTCCCGGATTGGGTGTGAGGCGCTCTGGCCAAACTGTGTCGGAGCTTTCCCCACCCTCTCCAGGTGCGAGAGCCTGTCCGTGTGGGGGTGTGACTGACCACTGACCCTGAGGCCAATCACTGACCCTGACCTTGGAATGATGCCCCCCTCGACCTTCATTGGATGGAATTCTCCCCTGAATTTCTTGTTCCCCAATAAAAGGCCACTCCCTGGCGTGCTCTCTCTCTCTCTCTCCTGCTAGCCCTGAGTAATCCTTGCTGCCTTACCGGGTGGTTCGAGGTGAGAGCCAGAGAGGTGAGAGCCGTCTCAGACCTGGTCATAGAAAAAGGTAATTGAGTCTGTGTGTTTTATTTTGATCTCACTAGTTAACTTTTATGCCAAGAACCTCTTTAATGAAACCAGTGTGCTGGTCGCCTGGTGGACTCATCTACAGGAGTACCTACCCTGGTGGTATACTCAGGACAATGGTGAAGGAGGAGAAGAAGGTGGAGGCACACCTAGGAGACTCTCGCAGGAATCCTTTAGGTTATGTCCTGAATGGGTTTGACTAAAAGCTCTTGGGCTACAGATGGGCCTCTGGAACCCGTGGAAGTGGGTCCAGCATTGTGGGTGAGGTTTGCAGAGAGCAGGGCTCTCCCTCTAGAGCATGGGTGTGTCTGGGCTGGGCTGGAGGCTGGAAGCCCAGCCATAAATGCACTTTATGCTCTCCCTCTGAAAGGGATGGTCAGCTTGGCTGCTTTTCACGCTGACTCTGACTAGAAGTTTTGTTGTGGTCTATGGAAAGGTGGGTTGAAGAACCTGGGGAACCTAGAGAACCCTATTGATGGTCACAGATGGATTTGGTAGCCAGAGGCTTGGCTGATAACCTTGTGAAAAGTCCACAGAGGATGATACCCTGCCTCAATTTCACGTGGCCCTTGGGTTCTTTAATCTTTGCAGGGAGCCCAAATGAAGAAGACTTCCAGATAATCCTTAGTGTACAAAGCACTTTTATGACTGGAATCCCAGTGGTGGGTGGAGAAGAGGAAATATTCAGATCAGGTACTGAGGCAAGGAAGCAGTTTTCTTCAGGGCACGGAGCAGGTAGTAGAATTGGAACAAACCAAAATTTTTAGCAAATGTTACTTACTAGGAATTCCCTATGTGTTTGGTATATTATGTGCCTTTATATATATATATATATATATATATTTAAAAAAAGATCTCCAAAGTGAGTGTCATCACCCCAACTCTGTAGATGAAGAAGTGGGCCTAAGGGGTAATGACCAGAGGTGCTGGAGGAGCTATGGGCCCCCACTGGTCTCCAGCTCTGGGGGATTTGGCCTTTTCCCCATCCCTGGCTGTCTCTCCACACCCCAGCTTCTCCAGGGCTCCACTGTTTGGTGTGTACTGCCTCAAAGCAGCAAGCTTGTCACTAGAAGCAAGGAGCAGTGGTGGAATTAGGATTTACTGGCATGCACTTGTGTGGCATCTGCAGTGTGAGAAAGAGGTCCTTGGAGGCTGCCCCACCCCGGCTTCACCTCCTTCACCACCCATAATGGGTCATGTGGGTCAAGGCAGGTTGCTGCTCCCTTCTGAGGGCTCTCTGTGAGTTCGTGATCCTTTCCCAGTGTTGGGTTGCATGGGAGCCTTGGGCTGGTCACCAGGACACTTGGGTTCTCGTCCTGCCTCTGGTACTGCCTCAGAGGCACCCTGGCCTCCTTCCGTCTCTTTTCAGGTTTCATTCTCTTCATGTGTGAAATGGTGACTTGAACTAGGTAATCTTTAAGCCTTAACTTGTGAATGTGCAGGCAGATCTCATACAGCCTGGGTGGATGGAGGCAATAATAATCATTTTTTAGAGCTTTTTATGCCCAAGATGCTGTGCTCAGCCCTTTATATACAGACTCTCATTTAATATCATGGCTTTAACAATGTGTAGTGTTGATTCCCACCTGACAGACAGGAAACTAAAGCCTGTACAGCTTACAGCACCTGCTAAATCTGCTGCCAACCACATGCCACATCCTGAGTCCTCTATGGAAGCACAGAGGACTTCCTATTCCAGCTGAGCTGGGGTGGGCTGAGGTTTAGGGGACCAAGGTGTAGCAGGATAGCCACGGCCAAAATGGCTGACAAAATCAACCAGATGAAAATGCATCCCAGGCAGAAGGCCCAGCATGGCAAAGCACAGAAGTTCTAAAAGCATGACCAACTCAAGTTCTTTCTCTGGGAAGTGCAGTTGTTGGACCCTCCTTCCTAAGTCCCCTTCTACTTTGACCTTCTCCATTCTGAGCCACTCCTTACTCAGGAAGTAGCTGTCTTTGCACTGCATTGTGGGTCCAGGCCTGATGTTGGCTCCCTCTTGGGGTGCTGAGTATGGCCCATACTGGGGATTGAACTCAGGGCCTTCTGCATGGTAGACAAGTGCTCTACTACTAGCTACACCCCCAGGGAGGGACCTGCTAAGTTGCCCAGGCTGGCCTCAGACTTGGAATCCTCCTGTCTCAGCCTCCAGAGCAGCTAGGATTACGGGTGTGGGCCACCTCACATGGCCCCCGCCCCTTCTTTAAGCAGTGAAGGTGGAAGTGAGTCTTCCTAGTTATGGGGTCTAAACTGATGTTGAGGAGGCTCCTGGAGTGCTCGGTGAAAGGTGCTCTATAAATCTCAGGCACTGAAGAATTCTGCCACATTCATCACAGTGTTTAATGACTTGATTGATCTCCGGGGTAGTCAATTTCATTTGCTTGTTTCAGGATGAATAGGCAGCCTGCTCCCCTGTGCTGCAGCCTGGGGCTCTGCATAAAATTATGTCAGCGCTGTCTCTTTGGTAGCTTGCCATAAATTAGCAGCAAATGTTCCATCATTTTCTTTCGATAATTAAATTAAATATTCACCAGGAGACAATACCAAACTTTTTAGCAGTAGAGAAAAAACTTCAGAATAGTTATGATTTCCTACACGTTGGTTAATATGGGGGAGATGTAGGTTTGGGCCAGTACTGGAAAAGGGAGATGAAGGCAGGTAATGTGCCTCCTGTGTGGGGAACAATCGTGCTCTCTTGCCTGGCTCTGGGTGACTTCAAGGTATTGTTTACAGGGGAACAAATGGGGGTGTATGGTGGGATGAGCTCAGGGCCTGCCGTTCTGGAAGGGGCAGGGCACACATCCCTCCCACTACCGTCCTCCCCATACCAACCTATCAGTGGCAACAAATGAAATAACCGCACATCTCCTGGGCATCTGCCCCAGAAGTGCTGAATGTGCACTGGCAGGAAAGCACCCCGGGCATCTATTATTTATAAGGATGCCTTCGGTTCGTGTCTCCCTTGAAACGTTCTCAGAGGGCTTTCCCTTCCATTATGTCATTAGTCATCCCATCCACCCTCTCAGGGGCGGGTGCACAGGAGTTATTATTCCTGTTGTGCAGAGGGAAGAAGCAGCTCCACGGACTTGCTTGGAGCCACAGAGCAAGGCAGAAAGGGGGCTGGGCTAAGAATGCAGGTGCCAGGCTGTGGCACACCCTGGGTAAGCACCTGATTGGGTGGGAGGCAGGGGACCAGACTTCTCTCCAACCCCGAGATGTCCATTCAAAATTTGGGTTTGACTTGTTCAGCCCCCAGAATTTTGGGGTGTCTTTGTTAAGCAAACCTACACAAGTGTTGGGTGAGCACAATGTATTGAGGGTTTGGATCTCTCTCACTGGGGTTCTCAACAGTTCCGGGAACGGAGGGCCTTAACTCTTTAGAGACCAGCAAATGGCAACAGGACGGGAGCCTTGGTCTGCTGACTGTGGCTGTAGTCAGACGCTGCCCTGGGGGAGCTTGAGAAGGAATTCCTGACGCAGGTCGGGTAGATGGACCCAGCACCCTCCAAAACGAAGAGAATTCCAGGCCACTAGCTTCAAACCACACAGGGTCTGTGAGCAGTTTCTTTCAATCCCCTGGTCTGTATGACTTGACCTGAAAAACCAAGCTTTGGGTTGGAGGCCTGGCCCACAGCCAGGGAGGGCTAAGTTGTTTCCTTTAACAAAGGCCTACAGCTCCCCATCCTGGGTGGGCTTTGGGCCAAGGCTGTGTGCCTCCAGCCAGCTCCCTGGGGCTGCCACCTGAACTATGGCTCCGAGCCTTGCTGTCCGTGCTCCCAGGTTTAGCATGTCAGGATGGCCCCCTGGTCATGGGTCTAGCTCTTGAGGTGCTAGTGGCAAGGCTGAGCCTGGGGTCTGGTTCTGGAGGTGGCTGCAGGGTTACAGAGCTGGAGTCCTGAGTTTTATCTCTGGCTTTCCTGATGGCACCAGGTTTGATTGGCCATATCCAGCATGGCCACTCACCCAGAGAGACCTGGGTTTAATTCCTACAGTGACCAGTTAGCTGTGTGTACATGGGCAGATTGCTTAATCATTCGGTGGTGCCTCAGTTTACTTCCTTGCAAAGCAGGGAAAATATCACCCTCTGTGATGAGGAGGGGAGACCATGAAGAGCACTTGTCACCATGGGAATGAGTTAATGGGAGCCATTATTGTTACCAGCCTTCTGTTCCCTGCAGGAGACAGCAATTGGTACCCAGGCCCTTTTCCCTCCTGGGAGAGCCCCAGACAGCTCCCTGGGGTCCCCAGGCTGGGCTCTCTGAAAGGGTGGATGAGCAGAGAAGCCATTTCCAGGGCAGCAAGCCTCCCAGGGAGTGCTCGGGCCCCATCTCCTCCAGCCCCCAGCTGCCACGGGCCGTAACTCTGGGCTACAGCCCTCGGGGGAGCTGTGAAAGCTTCAGCTTTTACCTCCATCTCGTGCACTCCAGGCCCTCAGGACCCACCCCAGGACCTGCAGAGGGACGGATAAGACAGGCCTGGCCCCCACCCTCCGCCAGGAAGGAGGGTAGGCAAGTTTGCAGAAAGAATGCCCTGGAGGCTGGGGCTGTAGCTGGAGCTCAGCATTAGAGCATTGCCTAGCAAGAAGGAGACTCTGGGTCGATTCCCAGTGCCACCAAAACAAAACAAAACCAACACAGCAGAGGAAAGAGTGGCATGCTTTCCGTCTGAGGCACCCTCCGCTGAACCCTCAGGGTGATCCCAACAGCCCAGTCTGAGACACTGCAGACTGGCCTTGGTGGCTTCTCCTCCCTCTGCCGCTTCCCTTCCCCTCACTCCACATCCAGAGGGTGCCATGACCAGTCCCATCTCTCTGATGTCCCAGCTGCCCGTGGCCTTCATCCTCCTGCCCCCTTGAAGCTCCTGTGAACCCTGTGATCTCTCTAGACCCTGCCCTTGCTCTGGTCCCTCCCTGGTCACCCTGGTCACTCCTCTGCTGGCAGTCCTTTCTCTAAGGATGAAGGTCAACCCAGCCTGACCTTGAGGCCTTCCTCACTGTCCCACCTGCTCTCCCCAGGGTGTCCCTCACAGGGCTCCTTCCCTCCCTGCTCACATCATCCTCTTCCTGCACCAGACTTCTCTGGAGCCCAAGCAGCCCTCCCGACACGCCGCTGTTCCCCTGCCCGCAGTGCTGTCCTGCCCGGTCCCCCTGCCATTCCCATTTGTTTTCAATGGTTTGACGCCTGACTCTAAGTCAGGGAGGCAATTCAAAATTCCCTGTTCACATTTTTCTGGAAGTGGGTCAATTTTACATCTCAGTGTTTAAACTACTGCATAAAAATCACTTTCATAAATCACAAAAATAAAAAAGCTAATTCTGGTATTCTTATTCTTTTAAATCCCCCTTTAAAAGTTTCCTTCACTATGAGGTTTTCAGACATCCACAAGAAGATGAGCAGCTTCTTCTGGCTGCACCTCTTTTGCTGTGACTTGTGGATGCTGGGGAGGCAGGGGCCACCTGTCCCTGGTCTGTATATTCCTGTGGCAACTCTAACACCACATGAAGGCCACAGCTGATTTCTTTCCAGGCACAGTGGCACACTCCTGTAATCCCAGTGACTTGGGAGGACAAAGGAGGAGGATCTCAATTTTGAGGCCACCCTCAGCAACTTAGTGAAGCTGTAAACAACGTAGTGACACAGTGTCTCAAAATAAAAAATAAAAAGGGCTGGGGGTGTAACTTAGTAGTTAAAGCATCCCTGGGTTCAATCCCCAGAGCATAAGTGCGTGCATACACAACTACACACACACACACACACACACGCTGATTTCTTGGGGCGTTCACAAGTTGCTGTGAGGCAAAACCCTGCCAGAGCATTCACTGCTGACTTTACATGGCTCTAGAGCTGCCATGGGAGTAGATGAAGACCAGGGACAGAGATGACGCTGCTTTCTGCCTTTCCTGTGGTTCTTCCCTGGAGTAGAAGTCCACAGCAGAGGTGAGTGCTGGCCAGTGGCTGGGGCTTGCCGTGCCCCTCTGGCCTGGACTCAGCTTACTGTGACATGTTGGAGTAGCTCTGGCTCAAGAGCTGAAGCAAAGGGAATTTGGCAAAGAAGGTGTCACGGCTCAGCAAGCTGGGCCTGGCTAGGAGGGCGGCTGTTTCTAGTCCAGGGGGTGTCGGTCAACGGGCCCCTGCTCCTGTCCTGCAGATTACAAATCATGTGATGCCCTCTGGTTCATCACGTGGTAAAAGACAAGAATGACCTCTTAGCTTCTAAAAGCTCTAAACTCTGGGAGCCCCAGTGTC
The DNA here is from genome assembly GCF_047511675.1 of Marmota flaviventris. Taxonomy (NCBI): domain Eukaryota; kingdom Metazoa; phylum Chordata; class Mammalia; order Rodentia; family Sciuridae; genus Marmota; species Marmota flaviventris. The sequence goes on from NC_092499.1 coordinate 121,928,833, forward strand.
TTGCACAGTGCCAGGCAGATTTGGGCTCCCATTTCAGTGCATCTTGACTACTGTTTGACCCTCAGGAAGTTTCTTCAACCTCTCTGAGCCTCGGGTTCTTCATCTGTAAAATGGGGCTGTAATACCTGCCTCGCAGGGTTGTAGACATGGGCACGGGACTGAGGTTCCTTCCACTCTGTAACTAACTGCTGGTGACCCAAGCTGCTCATGACAGTTGCACTTGTCCTTTGCTTTGAAAGCCTCCCTGTGGCAGGTCTTCTGGTGACATCCTGAGAGTGGGTTGGTTGGATGCTGCCACATTAATACCTTTTTTAGTTTGCAGTTGCTGGAGATAGGGCCCACGGCCTCACACGGGCTAAGCGAGCACTCTAACACTGAGCTGCAAGCCCAGCCCTTTTGAACCAGGCATGGTGGCGCATGCCTATAATCCCAGTGACTGAGGCAGGAGGATCACAAGTTCAAAGTCAGCCTCAGCAACTTATTGAGGCTCTAAGCAACTCAGCAATATTCTGTCTCTAAATAAAATATAAAAAAGAAAGGGCTAGGGATATGGATCAGTGGTTTAGCATCCCTGGGTTCAATCCCTGGTACTAAATAAATAAATTTATTTAGAGACAAGATCTCACTAAGTTACCCAGACTGGCCTCAAATTTGTTCTCCTTCAGCCTTAGCCTCCCAAGTACAGAATTACTGTGCCACCACCCTACTTTAACACTTTTTTTTGACAACTGCTGATCTCCCCAAGAATCAGGAGGATGCTATTTTCCAGCACATGGTAATTTCCCTTGCTTTTAATTCTCCCATCTTTCTTTTTTTTTTTGGGGGGGGGGGTGGTACCAGTGATTGAACTCAGGGGAACTTGACCACTGAGCCACATCCCCAGCCTTATTTTGTATTTTATTAGAGACAGGATCCCACTGAGTTGCTTAGTACCTCACTTTTGCTGAGGCTGGCTTTGAATTCGCAATCCTCCTGCCTCAGCCTCCTGAGCTACTGGGATTACAGGCCTGCACCACCGTGCCCAGCAATTCTGCCATCTTTCTGAGAGATTCTGTGTCCTTTTTCAGGGTTCTGGACTGCCAACAGGACTCAGGCCTGAGCCAGGCTCTTGAAGAACAGCCTGGGAGGGAGGCAGGGCAGACGCTGACCACTCCATGGGATTACTGTAGTGTCAGGGTGAGTCCTAGGGGCCGCGGAATCCAGGAGGACACCTGACCCCCAAAGTGCAGGGGAGAAGGAATGGATTGGAGAGGAGGCCTGGGCCAGCTCACAAACAGCTGGGAGCCACACTCGAGCTCTCTGGCCGAAATAGGAGTCCTTAAAAAATAAGTTCCCACCCGCTGCACATAAAGAAAACATGATGATCATAAACACAGAACCAATGTGGGCCTTTATGCAGGGAAGATGAGGCTGAGCCTCCTGGGAGGATGATATGGGGGAGGGTCAATGGGAAGCCTACACCACCCAGCCCCGTGCGGATCTGAGCCGTAGTGAGGCTGTGATGGGGCTGAGGACAGATAATTTGGAAAGTAGAATGGCCAGGATTCAAGACTGCTCGTAGGGGATGAGGGGAGCCAATGGACGCCATGTACATTTGTGACCAGCCAGATGACCGTACCTGGCTGGGAACCCTGTAGGTAAGTTTGGACCTGCTGAGTTTGAGGTCTCTATAGGGTCCCTGAGTCAGGGACTTGGTATGGGAGTCACCAGTGAGGAAGGCAGAATGATGAGGTCCATTGTGGCAGGTGGAGGGGAGGGGACTAGCCTGGGGTCACATAACCAGCAGGGACTGCCAGAGAGGAGCTGGCACTACCAGGGTGGGCTTGCACCAGACCAACCTGGCCCCGGGGCCTCTCCGCGTGCTCCACCTCGGCTAACAACCGAAGGAAAACCTCAAACCTCGCCAACTGGGAGTCTCAGTGCAGCTGGTTTTTATTATTAAAGCCAAGGTCGGAAAATGGCTGAGCCCCCTCCCCAGCCCCCCACCCTCCAGATCTGTCCGTCACATTGTGTGAAGGTGAAAACTAGATTTGTCTTGAAGAACTCAGAAATGCTCATGCCGGAATGAGAAATGAGGACAAATGAAATAGGCTCAGATGGTGGTCTGTGTCGGCTCCACCCAGGATTCCTGGAAAAGACGGCTTGGGGTGGGGCTGCAGCCCCTGCTCACAGTGCTGTTCCCGAGGGTCCAGGGTGGGCATCAGGAACGAAGGCAACGGAAGAGGCTGAGCTGGCCCCCGTACTCTACCCTGCTGAAACTGGGCCACAGGCTGGTTTTTGTAAAAATGGTTAAAAAAAAACCCCAAAAACAAAAACAAAACCCCAGCCATGAGCACCACCCTCCCCTGAGCAGGGCAAGAGGAGGCGCCAGCTCTGGGCTTTGAGGTCTGAGGCACGTGGCCTCCTGGTCTGGCGTCACCTCCCTGGAGGCAGGCAGCACCCTGAGGGAGGCCAGGCAGGATCCTGGGCCCCTGTGTGGCCTTCGGTGGCCTCCGGGGTCCCTAGAGAGCTTCAAGATGGCTGTCTCCCCTCCTCCCCCAGTGAACTTGCAGGCTCTAGGCCTCAGGGACCCTGTGTAACTTTTGCTCTTTGGATTCCAAAGATCTGAACTTCTCCTCCAGCACGGCGGTGGCGGGCTGGAAGTGGATGACAGGCTTGATCTGAAAGACAGTGAAGCCCTCCTGGTTCTTCCGGTTGAACAGACTTACCCTGTGCTCCAGCTCAGGGCTGGCGTGGGCCGAGCCGGCTGGGCTGGGCCGGGCCAGGGGGGCTGGGTCCAAGGCCCTCTGGGACGGGCAGGGGTCCTCTGACAGGGAGGACAGCAGGTCCCGCACCGTGGCCTCTGCCATCTGCGGCTGGGGTGGGGGCGGCAGTGGCAGGGAAGAGGGGCCGGGCTCAGAGGATGGCTCTTCTCGGGCGGTGCTGCAGTCTGTGGAGGAGCCCAGGGTCTGGCTGCTGTCGCTCTGGGCCCAGGTGACTGAGCTGTGGGTGGCACCCTCCGAGGTGGCACTGGCACAGGTGCCGTTGCCACCGAGCTTCAGGGGCACATCAACTGAGAAGAGGTCTGAGGAGATGTTGGGCTGGTGGATGTCGATGGCCGCCGTGGTGACCACACACACAGCTGGTTCTGGGACCCCGCTGTCTGCAAGGAAGGAGGCAATGTCGGTCACACCTCGCCTTTGGCCATGCCTCGCCCAGTCCTGGTGTGAGTGGGGCTATCAGTGGGGTTGGTGGGGTGGGCAGTGAGTGTGGGCAGCCTATGGGAGGCAGCCTTCAAGGAGGGAGGCCTCAGGGGAGCCCCGGTTCCTGGTCATTCTTCACTGCCGCTCATCTTGTTGAATTCAGGTGCAGATATGTGACATATTTTGATGTCATCCATGAGAAGTGACTTGTGGCACTTCTGAGTGAAAGTTTTATGAGCCAGTATCCTAGAGTCAATGGTGGCTGCTGGGCAAAATGACCTGGGAGCAGAGCCTGAGGCTACTTGCCTTGGGCCATTGGTGCTTTATTTGAGCCACCCAGGGGCAGGGGCATTTGTTACACTAACCTAACCCAGTCCCTCTTAACTCAGAGAGCACCACGTGCCTGGACAAGGGGCATGGATTTCTCAGTCTGCGGAATCACTGGATGTTTTTGAGACCAGCGTGGGGAGTGGAGAGTGGCCCGATCAGCCTTGGCCTGCAGAAGATTGGCTGGTCTGTCAGGAAGCATGGCAGGGGCAGGGGACACTCCTCAGCTCTGCTCGGGGTGACACAAATCAGGGGCTAAACCGCAGTGAGGGTAGGGAGGGAAGATGGGGAGAGGGGTCTGGACTAGAGACTGATGGTCTTTGAAACCAGCAGTTTGGATGAGGCTTGGAGAAGAAGAAAGAGGTCTTTAGGAGCCGAATGATAGAAAAGAAAAAATTCAAATACATCATACATTGTGCAACTTAATATTCTATCTCTACAATGGGCATGCAAGGATTTAGGGGCTGTGAATTCCAAACTTGGGGTTTAAGGTGTTGGCAAAAAGGAAACAAGATGCCAAAGGACAAGGTATTGTTTTAATGCCTTGTCCAATCTTTCCCGTAAGTAAAACCCACTAGGCTTCCCTGAGACTTTACGGTAAGAAGGAAACAATCCGAGGCCTGTTGCCCCTCGGCCCAGGCCCGTGGCCTGAGCTCCCCTCCACCTGGCTCACCTGAGGGGGTTTCAGGACGGGGGGAGCCCATCTGGATCTCACCCCCCTTTCATTGCAAGGCTCCATTGCAGCTTTCATGGGTCAGTGATCACAAAACACCCCACTCCAGCACCCGCAGGCTCAGCCCGTGGCCACCCCAGCTCTGGCCCTGGAGTCCGCTGCCATCTCTGAAGCAGGACTAAGTTGTGCCGGCCCTCAGGTGTGGGGATGAGGGGGTCGAATGGACCTGGGGCTGCACAGTGGTTCATGCAGAACAGCTCCATCCCAGACTCACCGCTGCTGGGCCCATTGTAGTACTGACTGATGTAGCTGTTCATGTCGTCCTTCACAGCGGCTTCTGTGGAGTGGGAACAGAGAAGAGTGCGTGGGGTGGCTTTCAGAGTCCAAGAGACAAGGACTGTGGCAAGTTCATGCTTCACCTCGACCTCCTGTCTGTACACCTATGGCCACGAGAAGAGGCACCTGTCTCTCAGAAGCCCTGCCTAGGTGGGATGGAAGCCTCCTTGTTCGGCACAGAGCAATGTCTCAGAGTCCCAGATTTGGGCTGTACCAGGAACCAGGGGACCCAGGTTCTGATGCATTATGTACCTTGATACCTGACCTGGACAGACCTTTTCTCTCCCTGTCCCCCATCTCTGAGATGAGTGGTGTGGAAATAATTCCTCAAGACTTTTCCTGTCTAGATGCCCTCAGTGTCTAAATCCACCTGAAGTTCTCAGGGTCACCAGAACCACTGGCCTCAATGCAGGAGACCCAAGATGCTGTTGGCAGGAACACACAGCCAGCTACAGGACTGAGTATCCCTGACGACAGTCCCCCTGGGCTCAGTCCATCTGAGGCCTCTAGTCTTCCATGCCATTAACCCTGGGGGACAGTGCTGGGGATCCCTGCTCAGTTCCTATTCTGTGTAATGTTGAGAAGGCTATTTAGTGGCTGAAGGCTGACTGGGTCAAGGGAGATGACATGAAACAGGGTCTTAAAAAAAACATCAGTTCATTGTCCTGAGAGGAGTGAGGAGAGAAGGTAGGTGATTCCCAGAGTGGCCTGAGAGCAGGAGGAAACAATGGGTCATGGGAGACCTCCAAGGCCATCCTGAGGAGCTTGGTCTGACCCAGTGAGGAGCCCCAGCAAGATCTGAACATGGCCAGGTGGGATTTGGAGGGGTCACTCCTAAGATTGTAGGGACAGTGTCTGGAAGGGGACAGCCTTCAGGCAGGGAACAAGAGGTGCAACACCCCAGGGGGGTGACAGGCCCTGAGGGTGGGCAGTGCCTCATGGGACAGGCAGGGACAGAGTCGAGTGATAACAAGAGAATCCTGGCAGGGGTTAGAGAGTGATGGGATAGGACCTCGGTGCAGACGGGCAACCTGTCAGGCTGGGATTGCCCACTCCACACCCCAGCTCCACCGTGAGTCTCTGAGCCTCGGTCTCTTGCCTATAAAATGGGGACGGCGACACCTAGTTTCCTGAGTTGTTATGGAGATGAAAGGAGCTAACCCTGAGTCAGGTTTCTAGAGTGGGGCCAAGCCTTGCTCCTCCAGGCAGTCCAGAGCCCGAGACCACACCCGCGGGGCTTCTAGGAGGAAGACGTGATGCTCCTGAGGCCGCCCTGCCGGCCACACCCGAGTTAGCTGCAGAAGCCCATCTGCCCTCACACAAGGAGGCCGAGAGACAGCACAAGCAGAGGCCTGGCTCTTAAAAGCTTTTTTGGCCTCTTTTATCTTTCAATGCCTGCGGTCAGAGGTGTGTCTACAGTAATGTGGGAGCTGAGGGTGTGGCTGGGGATGGCTCCAGGCCCCTCCAGCATTAGCCGGCAAGAACGTTTGCTGTAAATGCTGTCTGGCCCTGCTGGCTGCCCTGGGAAACTGGAGGTGGCTGGCATGGCTGCTGTCATTCAAGCAGTAGAGGTAAAGGACCACCAGGCCCGCGGGCCAGGCAGGAGGACCTCACTCTAGCTGTGTCCTGGTGCTGCCAGGTCACATTCCCTCTCCAGGCCTTAGTTTCTTCATCTGCACCTCGAAGGTACTAGGGAGGCTCCTACAGATTATGATGTAGCCGTGTCAGATGGCTCTGAAGCTCTAAGAGGTGACACAGCAGAGGGGGAAGGGGCCGGAGGCATCTAGGCCATCCCCTTGACCCCCAGTGCAGGATCACCTCAGAGCCGAGGCTGCCCCCCACAGCCACAGGCCTCTGGGGAGCAGCGCCTACATTTGCTGGGCAGCTCTGATGACAGACTGTTGGGCAGCCTCCCCTTCGTTTGTGCCCATTGGGGCCGCAGTGGGCCCTCTGCCAGGTGTTATTGAGGCCAGGAGTCCTGCCTCCAGGGAACATAGTTGGAGCCCCCTGGGCGTCCACTCCTTGGTGAAGCAGCCAATCTCCATTTCATCAGGAAGTGCCTACTATGTGCAAAGCTTTAAGAGCCTGCTTCTGCCTTCCCCACTGGTACCAAGGAGAAGCTGGGGCTTCTAGACAACAGACCTTCCAGCTCTTACAGGCCCCTCAGGCCCATCCTGAGCAGTGTCCTCTGCGGGTAGCCCCTGCCCAGCTCTGGCCCTCCCTACTTTCCAGCCTTTCCACACTGAATGCTTCACTGTGGGTTCCAGATGGGTACAGAGGCGGGAGGGAGGCAGGAAGGGAGCCCCAGTCCTGATCAGTGCTGCACACGCTCATTTTGACCCCTAGCAGGGCCCTGCCTGATGCGGGCTATTGAACAGACTGGTCTGGTGCCATCATCCCCCCCAACATCCTCTGTGTGTTGAGCAACCACCCTCTCTACTGACTCACACGGAGCTTGGCTAGCATGGATGCCCAGGTCTCCTCTGAGGAGTGGGAGCCAGGCCAGGCCTCACCGCCCCCCACCAGGGCTTTGCATCCACTATCCCAGGTAAAGGTGGGCAAAGGTGGGTGTGTCCGTCTCAGCACTGAGGTGCAGCTTGCTGGAAGCATTCTGAGTGTGGGTTCAGCCTGCTGAGTCTCTGACCCCTCTCCCATACATATTTGAGGATGCTCACATCTTAATCCAAGTAAAGATAACCTGAGCCTGGTGACCTCCAGACCAGACCTTTTTTTAAAATTTTTAAAAAATTGTAGATGGGCACAATACCTGTATTTATTCATTTATTTGTTGCTAAGGATCAAACCCAGTGCCTCACACGAGCTAGGCAAGCGCTCAACCACTGAGCCCCAGCCCCCAGACCTCTCTTTTGAGCTTACACTGGTCTGCCTGGTCCCCAGGCAACTTCTCCTGAATGGCCTCCAGCTGCCTCTAACTCAACAGGTCCAAAATTGAACCCAGCTTCTCCCTCCCCTCCAGCATCCTTCGCCTTGGTGACTTAGTTCCTCTGCCCACCTGCGGTGGGATCCTGGTCACTTCTCTGTGCCTCCTTTCTTTCTTTACCAACACCCTGACTCCCACTAAGTCGTGGCCAGTCAAGGGACCCCTGAACCCTCTGCTGCAGCCCTGTGTCCAGCCTTAAGTGAGACCTCGCATTTTCCCCTTTGGGCTCTTGCCCTACGTGGGTTTGATGAATGGGATCACTCACTCATTACAGGTGTCTGACAAAGAGCCTGGGCCCCAGGTGGCCACAGAAACTCTGACCAGTATGCACTTTCTCCCCCTGCCCTCACTCCCTCTGATCCAGACCTGAGTCACAGTCTGGGAGGGGGCCTGTCCAGACATCCCTGGGAGTGCTGACACAGGCCTCATCTGCCCTCTGCTTCACACTGGCCCCCAGATTCTCACCTCCCAGAACTGACTCCTTGGGCTGGGGTTCTTCTGCGCCCCCACAGGGGTCTCAGGAGTCACACTTTACTCAGATTCCCTGTCACTCAGTCTGGGGTTTGGCATATGACAGGTGCTGATGGCAGCCTGGACAGAAGGCTGTGGCTGAGTCAGAGGCCTGTAAGACTCCCTAGCCTCCCTGGCCCCACTCCAAGATGCCACAGGGCCACTGTGGGATGCTGTCTGCACTGGTCAGCCTGCAGCCTCACCCCTCCCCACACTTTCTACTGAGAGACCCACAAGTGCTGGGTGTCTGGCAGCCTGGGAGACAGGAAGGGAGGGGAGGCAGGTGCAGCCAGCCTCACAGAGCTGCCCTCTTCCACCTAAGCTCCTGCCGCAGGTTTTGTTTGGATTCAACGAAACAGCCCGGGCACCAGCTCCAGCTCAGCAGGCACTTGCTCTGTGGCCTTAGGCAAATCCCTAGGACCAGCTTCCTCACTCATAAAATGGGAATAGCAAATACTTAGCTGCGGGTGCCCTGTAAAGATCCCAAGATGACAGTGGATCCAGAAGCTGAGGCAGGAGGATCACCAGTTCAAAGCCAGCCTCAGCAACTTATTGAGACCCTAAGCAACTTAGCAAGACCCTGTCTCAAATAAAATACTGAAAAAGGGGCTGGGGATACGGCTCAGTGGTTAAGCGCCCTGAGTTCAAAAAAACCAAAAACAAAAACCCGAGATGATGCGTGTCTAGCGGCCACAGTGCTTACCGCTGGCCCAAAGTCTCTGGTGGCTTCTGTGGCTGCTGCTCTCCGCCGCCTGGCGCCTTTCTTCTGGGGTGTGAGCACTTTCAAACCCACCTGACTAATCCTCCGAAAGCCCTTGGAGTGTGAGGTGCCAACACTCATTACGTGGGTTTTACTCCTTCAGCAGCCCCAACCTACTATTGAGGCAGAGAGGGCTGGTGAGTCAGCTGGGCCAGGTTTCTGGAGGCGACAGAACCAGCCGTGCCTCATGTGCTCTGGGTGACAGAGTGGCAGGAGGTACCTGAGCTCACATCCTCTGAAGACCCATGCCCCCAAGACCCGGGGGAAGCCCTGATTCCTGGTATGGGGTTCTGAGTTTGCTGGCTTCTCAGCCCTCACTGAAGGGGACACTACACACTGAACACCTACTGTATACCAAGCATGAAAGCTAAGCACAGGATGGAATGCCCAACCCTCCTCAGCGAAAAGACGCTGCTGCTGTCCTCATTCTGGGAAAGTTGGGGCTCAGAGGCAGGACCAGCCACATAATTTATAGGCCTCTCATTCAAAAAGTATTAAGAATTTCAAGAGGGCGACAGTAGAGCATCAAACCAAGCTCAGGTCCCTGTGTGATCATGCAGATCACGTCCATGAAGCCGACTCAGCTCAGAGGTCAAAGAACTTCTTCAAGGCCAAGTTGAGACTCAGCCTGGACCTGAGTCCTGAACCATGTCCACAATTGCTTCAAATACTACTCTGTGAGGCTCTCTCAGCTCTAGTGCTACAGATCTGGGGCTCCCTGGGACCCCAGTGCCCCCATCAGGCATACACACTTGGGGGCCAATAGAGGCACCTAGGAGTACACAGGTCCTGTCCTCTCCACAGGTAAACCCTGGAGCCAGCTCAGCTCTCTGCCCACTGCTCTTGTGGGGGGGAGGTGCAGCCAGGGCTGGCCGGAGGCAACTCTGTGGCAGTTTCCCTGGACGCTGGCGCAGTGTAGGGGGAGACGCCAAGGTCTGCTCGCTGTGATATATGGTGAAATCTGTGGCACTCCTACCAGGGGCTGTAATTCATAAGTTATGGGCGAGCTTCAAGACTAATAAATTTGGGAGAGAAGTATTAATGACTATACAGGGGCACTGTGAACTTGGCAGGCCCCAAAGCCTGGAACTTTGCAGCCCAGGTTTTAAAAATGATTTGTGCTACAGCAAGTCTAAACAGAAGCCCGGTCCGCGTTGTCTGACTGTGACCTGCTGGCAATTGTTGAGACTGTAGAAGCCACTTCCTCCTCTCCAGGCTGAAGCTGCTGCTGGGGCCAGCACCCCCACCCTCCCGGGGAGCAACAGCCTCACAGGGGAGGCGCTGGCCCCCTCCCAAGGTTCCTGTGACTCATCGCTCATGTCTGCAGGTTAATGTCCAGATCCCGTGTCCTATTGTGAATGCAGCAGGTCTCAGAGCCCTACTGGCCTGAAGGTCATGGAAGGCAACAAACGCTGCCCTTTCTTAATCTCCAGAGTGGCCCAGAATGCCCCCAGTTTGTCCAACCATAATTTCTAATGACCTAAAAATCCCTCCCTGAACACAGCTCCTGGTCAGAGAGTGCTCAGCTAGGGGATGCCCTGGGCCACTTAAGGCTGTGAATCCTTCATGCCTCCCATCCACCCCCACGTTCTGTCCTCAGGCTTAGAGGCATAGGCTGTGCTATTGAGGGCTCTGGGAATTGGCTGTGAAGTGGTAGATAGGGAATGCATTACGTGGCTGCATAGATGGGCATGTGCAGGGCAGGTGAGCACCTGTGGAGCAGGAGGTGCCCAGGTGATGTTGCATAGGAGGTACCAGGCAGCCGGGGTGGGGTTCCAGGGCTGGGCAGGAGGAACATTTGCAATTGCTCCCAGGGGTGCATGTTGGGTCCCTCTACGGGGAGCCTGAGCCTGCTTATTTGGAATTCTTCCCCAGTGCTTAGGAGGGTGAGAGGTGAGCACAGACCCCATGACACCTGGCTAGTGACATGCACCCCAAAAAGTTGACCCTTGGGCCTGCCCCTGCCTCCCTCTTCCTCCTGGAAGTTGCCACTATGTGGGCTGCTGACAGGAGGAGCAGGATGGACAGTGACTCAGAGCTTTGTTGCACTGCTAGAATGTGTGGTGGGATTTGAAAGACTTCATGTGTTTGGACCCAACTGTGGTCTCCAGTGTCCAGCATCTGCAGGCCACTGACTAAGGGACAACAATCCCACTCTCATCTTCAGAGCCAAGAGCTCTGATGAGAGAGATGATAAGGAGGCACTGGGGAGGGCAGAAGTGTTCAGACCTGCCTCAGGGAACTGGGCAGGCCCAAGCCCCGGCGAGCCTCAGCAGTGAGGGTTCAGCAGGGACAGCGGCACAGCAGCCTCTCACTCACTTTGCTCCACCAGGGAGGAAAATCCAGGATGGGTCTCATGACTGCAAATCAGCCCCTTCTTTTCTGTGGAAGCCAGACCAAGGGGACAAAAGTTGTTGCTCTTTTCCAGAAGAACTTTCAAGAAAGTTCTTCCCTTCCTTAGGAAGAGAGCAGGGGGAAGTGGCACATGGCTGAGGAAGGGGGATTGCAAGTTTGAGGCTACCCTCTGCAGCTTAGCAAGGCCCTAAGCAACTTAGTGAGACTCTGGCTCAAAAAATCAAAAGGACTGGGGATGTAACTCAGTGGTAGAGTGCCCCTGGGTTCAATGCCCAGTATCAAAAAGAAAAAGATGGTGGTTTCCACATGCCTCAGCTTGGGGAGCCAAGAGTTCGGAGTTTGGGGTCTCTGGGTGTGGACTGTGTGGCAGCCACTGAGCACCAAGAAAGCTGAGCTGCAGGGACCCAGAGGGGATGAAGCCAGAGCCCTGCTTGGTTCAGTTATAGATTGGTAGACTCCATTCAGTCTATTTGAAGAGCTGCTGAGGCTCAGGCCTGGAGGAGCCCTGGAGACACAGGAGCCAGACAGATAGACAAACAGGGCAGCCCTGCATGGGGCCTAGTAGGAGTTGATGTGAGGTCCCGAGGGCTGGGTGTGGTGACCCAGGAGCACACAGAGTTGGGTTCCAAGGATGAGAAGTTTGGCACAGTCCAGGCCATCCACTGAACAGTGTGTGGAAAGACTCAGAACAGACAGAGGCTCCTGGGTGAAAGCCAAGATGGGGCGAAGGAGATGAGGTTGGGGATCAGCAGGGGTCTCCTGCCACCTATTAGGGGATGAACTACTGTGTTCCTCCCAAATTCATGATGTTGAAGTCTTCAACTCTAGTACTGGAAGGTGATCTTATTTGAAATCAAGGTGGCTGCATGTGTAAATAGTCAATAGGAGATCATACTGGAGTAGGTAGCCCCGATCCAACGTGAATGGGGCCTTTACAAAAAGAGGAAATCTGGACACAGACACACAGGGAGAACGCCATGTGCAGATAGAGATTGGGTGATGCTCCTACAAGCCAAGAAGGGCCAAGGAGTGCCAGCCACCACCAGAAGTTCGGGAATCACCTAGGAACCGGCTCTCTGTTGCAGCACTGAGAGGAACCAACCCTGCCAACCCCTGTTCTCAGACTTCTGGTTTCCAGGACCATGAAACAACTTTCTGCTATTAAGACACCTAGGTGATGGCATTTTGTTATAGGGGTTCCAGAAAACCAATATACCACCCTAAAGGACTTGGGTGTTTTCCTGAGGGACACAGGGAACCAGTCAAGGGTGTCAAGGCATGAAGTATTTTGGGAAGATGGCTGTACAGTGAGGAGAAGGGACTGCAGAAGGCACCTAGGGGACAAAGCTGAGATCAGGAAGCCTTGCAAGGTCCAGAAATGGTGAGGACTGAGTAGTGAAGATGAAGAAGGGAACATTTCAAGGTATATGTAGGAAGTAAACCCAGCAGGTACTGGTGATGGGCTGTGAATCCCATCTACCGGGCCCTGGAGTGAAGGCACGACTTGACAAGCTATGGCGGAACCCAGATGAATGTCCAGTTCAGCATGGGAATATGAACAGCCAGTTGCTCGCGGGTGGGCTGCAGGGAGGGGGGCTCAGCAGAGCTATGTGTGGAGAGCGTGAAGCCTGGGTCTGCTGGGAGCTCAGGCCAGGGAATCAGCACAAGGCTCAGGAGCCTTTGGACTTCATCTGGGAGTCTGGGGTCCAGAACAAAAAAGCAGGAATGGCCCCTCATTACTGCCCAGGCCTTGGAGCTCCCAACAGCTGCCTCAGTTCTGGATGTTACTCTGGAGAGCCCAGGGCAGGGAGAGTGAGCAAGAACCTGGAGAGTCTGTGCCCTGAGGACTGGCTGTGAGGATGCAGGTGACCATCCCCGGAGGGGAAAATAGTCTGTGAAAGGATGTCGCACCTGGGAGGGCACCTCTCTGTGCATAAAAACCACGTCCACGAGGGGAAGGCAGGTGGGGGACAGGCCTCAGCTCTGTCTCAGGAAGCAGGTCTTAGAGCCATTTAAAGGGGGGGTGGGCTGCTCAGGGAGGTGCTAAGTACCTCTTAGAGAAGGGTGAGCTGGGGCCTCATGGCCTCTTGGGGGAGTTAGAGATGGGCTTCTCTAACTAGTTTCAGCAGTCCCTTCTGGCCCCCACATTCTGTGGTTCTAAGATCTGAAAATTTATCAGAACATCATATAGCAAGCTCATTGCCCACACCCGTTCTCAGCAGTATCAGCCCACAGAGCTTCCTCCCAGCCACCAGTTCCTCATACTTTCTGTGAGGCGGACAGAGCTGGAGCTGAGTCCACTTCATGGAAGGAGCACTGAAGCCTCAAGTCATGGGACTGGGGAGTGGCAGAGCCCATCCACAACCTGCTCATTGCTCCAGCAAGGGGACATGGCATGCCAAGGCGAAGTCACCACCAGACACTGCATCAAACTGGGGTTTTGGGTTCTGCAATCCAAGTTCCAAACCCAGTTCTACCATTTCCTGGATACAAGGCCCTGAGTACACCTTTCAACCACCCCATGAGGAAGGCTCACTTTGTTCCCATTCGACAGCTGGCCAAACCAAGGTGCATAAAGGTTAAATCCCTGCCCAACGCCACACAGCTGGCTGACAGAAAACCTGGGATTTGGATCTAGAAACATCTCATTTCTCTACAATGCCCTACCCTGGTGTGGCCCCGGTTCCCATTTCCACCCACATTGTGGCCATAAATTTGCTACTATCTGCAAAGCTTAGGTGCTGGGCTGTTCTGGCCCCAGGACTGGACTTCTTAGCTGGGCCCTGGTAGGTGGCAGTACAATAGGAAAGTCCCAGGCATCTTGGCTCCACCTTCTTCATGACGTGTCTTTGGATGGCTTCCCTGTGTCTCCATCTCTTCCTCCGTAAAACAGGGAAGTCATGCCTCCCCTGTCACTTGCAGTGTGAGCCGCAAAAAGCCTCAAAGAGCGGCCTGTGCTGCTGGAGCACGCATCCAGTACAAGTCTCTAAGATCATTTTCTAGTTTGGATCAGGGTCACTTGACTAAGTGCTCTGTCCTAGACTTGGAAAGGTACTCTTGAGGGCACTGATCTGACGGTGCCTCCCAACCACAGGCAGAGGAGGGGGCGCAGTCCTGCAAGGAGCTCCACTGAGCCCCAGCATCTATGCGCAGAATGGGGGGCGGGGCCGGGTGGGAGCGAGGCAGGAAACGCCCTGAGACTCTGGGGACCCGGAACTCACCTTGCGAGGGCCGCAGCTCCTCCACGACGCTCTCCGCGGCTGTCTCCTCGTCCCACGTGCCGGCCTCCACCACCTTGTAACGACTGCGGGGCTGGCTGAGCACGTGCGGAGCCTGCAGTGCAGCCTCGCGCTCCGCCGCCAGATCCAGGTCCTGCTGCGCCAGGTGTGCCCGCAGTTGCCGAATCTCAAACTGCAAGAGGCAGAAGGGCTGGGCTGGGTGTGCCTGCAGAGGCAGGGGAGGAACAGGGACCTGTACCCTGACACTTTACTCCTGAATGGGGGACCTAGGCCGGAGGAGAGGGCTGAGCATCCAAAGGCTGAATGCTGTGTGCTCCGAAGAAATATCCCAACAATGAGAGTTTCTTGTGTTTATGGAGCCTTTTCCAGGTAGTAAGGTGTGATCCTGAGTCTCAGATACAGCATCGCGGGACCCCACTGTGAGGCCATGAGAAGAAACACAACCGTGGTTTGTGGGAAGACCCCTCGATGGGGAGTCAGGAAACTTGGGTTTCAATCTGGTGCTAGCTGCTTGCCCAGATGTACCACTCTCAGGGGTGTTTGACAAAATGAGAACCTTCGCCAGGTGCCTTGTACTGACAGGAGACCCAGGGCCCATGCAACCAGCCCATCTTGGTATCACATGCCTGCTTGTCCATCCAATGGCTTCCCTTTCAGCAACATCACTTCCCTCTCCCATGAGGTGTTGGGGAGGATCCTCAGGCAGACAGGATTGGGCAGTGGTCCCTAGCCCTGTGGATGTGGTCTTAGTAATTTCCTTCACCTTCCCCAGTCTTGGTTTCCTTGTGTGTAAATGGAGTCTTCACCTGAGGACTTTAGCTGCTTCGTAAGGGTTTTGTAAAAAAAAAAAAAAAAAAAAAAAAACTACACATTTTAATTTTGATTTCTTTCTTTATTTATTTTTGCTGGGGAGAGCTTCTTAGAAAGGCTTCCAGATTCCCCTTGGGTTTGTGGCTGGGATGGCTATTCACACTCCCAGCCTTCTCAGGACTTCTGGGTGGAGGTGGGCTGACACTAAAGAGCCTTTACTGCCACCTAGTGTCCTGGGCTCCCATTGAGTTGCCTCTGTGCAGTGAGAATGGGCAGGAGGGAGGGGACTAGCAGAGTCCAGGGTGAGGTTCCTTCCCTAGAAGTTTCTCTAATTGCCACTCATGCCCAAAAGCATTTTTCAAGCTCTGAACCGCCACCCCCAACCCCACCGGACTCTGGAATATCAGACTCACACCTTCAGCAACCTATGTGGCTGCACCATGTAGCAGTTCACAGGAGTTGCAAACTCAACCTGGCCAAAATAGGACTCCACTTTCCCCGCAAACCTGCTCCTCGGGTGTTTTAATCTCATGTTAGTTGGAGTCAGTGTCCGGTCTGCTCCCCAAACCCAGCTCCACCTCCAAATGCTATGCCAAGCTGCCCACTCCCCACCTCTCCTGCCAGCTGTCACCTGGCCAGCTACAGCTTCTGCATCCCTCAACTGCCATCTGCAACAGGAGCCACAGGGATTCTGGCAGACCTAAACCACCTCATGACACCTGTCTATAGGTGTCCATGGTTTACCACCTCACTCAGGAGAAAGCCCAATCTCCTCACCCTTGGTTCACAAATCGTGTGCATCATCTGGCTCTCCCCACCTGACCAACTGCATCTCACCTGATCTTCCCTTTCTCTGCCCCCACCACACAACCTTCTCATTGTTCCACGTGACACCAAACACAGGTGGTCTCAGGTCTCTTCCCCAGCTGCTCCCCTAATCCAGATCACCTGGCCAACTCAGAAAGTCCTCAGAGGACTTTCCCTGACTCTCATACCACATCCACCCAGGCACTCAGTCACATCAGCCTATGTGATTCTCTACATTTCATTTACCACATTCTGATGATTTTGTGTGTTTACTTATTTATTTTAATATCTTTATTCCATTCATTCATTTTTATGTGGTGCTGAGGATCAAACCCAGGGCCCTGCACGTGCTAGGTGAGTGCTCTATGGCTTGAGCCACAACCCCAACTTAATTACTTTTATTTTTATGAAAGTAGAATATACACATAACTTAGCATTTACTAACCCTATGGTGGCCAGGCAACAAACCAGCATTGGACACTGTCAGTGTCTGTGTGTTTTGGTCTTTGTGACCACTTGGGCTTTCCAGAATTCTCCAGCCTCTTGCCTGGGGATATTCTTCTGTTTGCCTCTGGGCTGGGAGCAGGGCAGGAAAGCAGGCAGAAGGTCACTACTCTAGGGGAAGGAGGCTCAGCCTTGCACCTTTCCCCAGACCCCCACCTCACCCACTGCCTGTGTGTAGAGCCTCCTGGTTCAGTTTCTCCAGAGGGCAAACCTCCTGACTCTTGCAGGGTG
Organism: Marmota flaviventris; assembly: GCF_047511675.1. Taxonomy (NCBI): domain Eukaryota; kingdom Metazoa; phylum Chordata; class Mammalia; order Rodentia; family Sciuridae; genus Marmota; species Marmota flaviventris. The sequence continues at coordinate 121,945,508 of NC_092499.1, forward strand.
GGGCATAGTCTCCTGGTCCTTTAGGATGTGGAAGGGGTTCTTAGGGATTTTTAAAACTGTATGTGAAGAGTTTTAGCCAATCCCCTGCCTGGTGTCGATTCATACCACATCGCCCTCCTCCTAGAGCCTCAGGGTTTTACGGGGAGAATTATTCCTTTCCCCTCACCACCCTCCTTTGTAGGCACATTAATTATAAATTCTCCATTTTGCTAGATCAGTTACACTTTCTTATCTATTTTCCACCTTCCTAAATCCCCTGAAATCTCTCTCCTTTTTCTCCTGGTGGACAAAACTTAAAGAGACAGTTTACTTTTTATGCCTTTTCCACTTTCACTATCATTTTAGTGAAAAGACAGTGCAAAAAGAAAAAAGAAAGAAAAAAAAAACACAGATAACTTTGTGTGGTTCCTCCACATTTTCTGTAATATCTGTTTACCTCTCTTTCACTTCCAGTGGTGTGCTGATAAGAAAAAGAAGAAGAAAGCCTGATTCATTGTGTATGATAATTTTTCAATGTAAATACTCTTGCCATGACCAATTTCAAGTCACTGATATGATGTCATAGGGAATATGGAAGAAATGTACACAAGTAAGGGACAACTCCCCACCACTGACACCCTTCACCCCCCCCCCCCCATAGAGTATAATCTCCAAAACAGCAGGGACCTTGCCTGTGTTGTTGCTTGGTACACAGGAAGCACTGGGTAGATTGGTAAATGAATGAATAAAACTAATTAGTTCGGTTCTGTGGTTTCAGACTGAGCCTAACCCCAGTCACGGCCTGAACACCAATGCTAGCCCAAAGCAGAGACAAAGACTGTGCCCTGACCCTGGCCATGCACTGAGCCCTGATGGTAGTCCCATTCTGAGCCTTTACTTGGATCAGAAACGGAGGCAAATCCTGGTCATAGATTTAGCCCTAACTTTGGTCTCAGACTGGGCTCAGACTCTAGGCCTCAACACCCAGCATGCAAATGGAGCTGAAAGTCTCAGAGAAAGTTGGTCTTGGAGTGGTCTTTTGTGCAGGGGGCAAGGGTGTGAGCCACCTCTCTGGCAGCAAGATCTTTTAGAGGTCATGGAAGGTCCATGAGGTAACCCTGCTGAGCTCTGGTGGGGCCGGGAGCCCCTCCTTCTCAGACTGATCTGAACTTCCCATGGGCACACCCAGCCTGCTTTCTCCAAGGCCACACAACTGGGCCTACAGGCCCTGCTAATGGCTTCCTAGGCCACTCTGAAGGGATGCATTATTGATGGCTTGTAATTGATATGGAGCTGCCCTAGAGAGTCCCCCTGGAATTCAGGCCAGACAGCTGGAGGCCAGGGCTTGCCCAGCCCCAAGCCCACATGTGCACACACTGGCACACACACAGAAACAAGTTTTAAACAAAAGATGTGAACTCCAAGTGTGCAGTAGTTCTCCCATTCATTCATTCACTAAGAGGTCAGAGGAAACCTTGTGCACACCATGTTAGAATTGTTATATATTTTGCAATGAAAATTCCTGTCCCAGCTTGAAGATGGATGACTCCAGCAAGATAGGGGTGAATGTGAAATCTGCTATACCACAGGGAACAAATCCCCTATGAGAGTCACAAGAGCTGACCCTGGGGTGGTACTTATGACAGAGGAAACATGATATGTACAAGAGACAGATGATCAGCTGGTGGCGGTGGGGGTGGGGGTTGGCAGGTGCCACTGGGCAGAGTGTGTAGCCACAGAGAGATGATTTAAGGTTTCTATCTTTATTTAAAGAGCAAGAAACCACTGGAATCTTTCACACAGAAGGGTGGAGCAGGGGCAGTGTTGGTGCAGTGACCCAAATGAGCAGTTTGAAAGGAATACACAGAGGGGGATGGGTCGGATGAGACCTGGGGGATATGGGATAACACACTGGGGTTACTGCAGTGTCCAGGTCAGAGAGGACCAGATTTGGACTAGGTGGAAACAGTGAAGATGGAGAGAAGAGGAAGACAAGAGAACTATTTAGGAGGTGAGAAAGTCAGCACAGGGCATGAACTGGGGTGGGGATGAGGGAGAGGGTACCTACTTATGATACAGATTTTTATAAGCTTCATATCCAGAGGGTGTGGGGTGAGAGCATCCAGCTCTCACCCTGAGAAAGAATGATTGACTCCTGAGAGGGAAACTGTAGATGGCCAAATGGCTCTCAACCCTGAGATAGGCCAGCGGTCTCAGGATGTTCAAGGGAGACCCTCGAACCTGGCTCCTGACTCCCTCCATACTTAATGTGGCTGCAGGTGCTTCCCCAGCCAACCAAAGGGTAGTCAAAAGGTCCTAGGATGTCGGAGCCTCTTCAGTCAGATGGGCAAATTGAGGCCTGAAAGTGGGAAGGAGTCCCACGTGCTGGGGGAGAGGATGAGGGAAAGGCTAGGACTACCTGGCGCCTCAGCAGCAAGCAGGAAGCAGAGCCCGGGCCTCTGGCTTCCAGGCCCTATGGTGTTGGGTCACAGGTCTTGTAGCCTCATCAGTGAGATGGAAGGGACTCAGCCAGAGTATAGGGCAGCTTGATGGAATCAGGCTCCAGGAAAGAGCAAGGACAAAAGCCAGGGCTGGAGGCAAGAGCCTGAGCTCTTGGCCCATCAGCCCTCCCTCATTCTGACTTTGACTAAGTCCCTTTTCCTCTCTGGGCTTCAATTCACTGTGTGTCCAATAAGAGGAAAGACTAGCGGAGTTCTGAGTCTACAGTGAGCTCTGTCCTAGCTCTGGGACCTGAGCAGGGAGGGATGAAGTGCAGGTGTTAGTTAATCCTGGCTGTTGCCTTTAGGGCCACCCCGCTCCCCGCTGAGATGTCCCACTCCTAGAGGATCTCCTCTTTAGAGAAAGATACATAACCCAGAACCTTTAAAATGCATCATCCACAATGCAGAGCATACAGTAAAAATTGCTGATCAGGCAAATCCTCAGGGAAAAATGATCAACTACCAAGACAAAGAGACCCATGTAAATACTTGAGTTAACAGTTAAAGACTTCAAAGTATCTATGCTTAATATGTTAAAAAAAATAGAGGAATAGAGGGACAAAGTGAATCCAGCAGAGAATTAGAATCTAAAAAGCAATAGAGTAAAACTTTGAGAACATTAATATATAGTAACTCAGGGCTAGGGTTGTGGCTCAGTGATAGAGTGCTTTTCTAGCATGCATGAGGCACTGGGTTTGATCCTTAGCACCACAGAAATATAAAATAAAGATATTGTGTTCACCTAAAACTAAAAAACAAAAAAATTAAAAAAAAAAATATATATATATATATAGTAACTGAAATTAAGCACCTAGTTGCATGGGGTGACAGCAGTCTGGACATAGGAGAAGACAGGGTTTCTTAATTTGAAGGTAGGCTTATAAGAATGCCAAAACTTACAACCCAGAAGGAGAGGGGCAGGGGAGGGAATGAATGCAGGATGGATGGAGAAAGATGTGAGATGTGCTCAATCGACCTAACTTACAAAATTAGAGTCCCAGAAGGAGAAGAAGGAAATAATGGGAAGCACAAAATAAGGAAATCACTGGGGCTAGGAGTGTAGTTCAGTGGTAGAGCATGTGCTTAGCATATGTGAGCCCCTGAGTTGAATCCCCAGCACCAACAAAATCAAAACAAAAAAAGAAATCATGGCCAAAAACTTTAATGAAAAACAACAACCACAAATATCCTAAGCAGGATAAAAACCCTCACACCCAGACACCTTGCAGTCAACATGCTGAAAACAAAAAGGGAGAAACACCACAGCACTCCAGCTCCCCAGGGCTCAAATGGGCCTGGCCTCTGGGAGAAAAGGTGCACAGAGGCTTTGATGATGGAATAAAGCCAATCTTCATTGGTAAACTGGACTGGCAGGAAAAAAAGACTATCCCCAGTCTTGGACAGAATTTAAGTGCAGTCACAGCCCCACTTAATGCACATCATTAGCAAAGCATTTCTAATCAGATAACCTGACCAGATCAGCTGGGATGCACAGGGAAGCCCGAAGCGTGCATTACTGGAGTGGATGGGCCCCTTCCGTGGGCTGGATTTTTAATGCATGCCCTGGCAGGGCCAGACCCACTGGGGCCCAGGGTGGCCACACCCAGCTCTTCTCTGCCTTTAATGCTGTGGTTGTGGAGTCCAATTGACATGGGCCTTGGCCTGATCAATGCACACTTTGGCCAGAAGCTCGACGGTATCTAATGCAATGTAATAATTTTGCTCCATCCTATTAGTGCTGTCTGCACAGGCTGTCCTGCCTTCAAACCCATCTGCTATTGGGATAGCATCCAATGTTTATTTCCATTAGTTTTGCCATTGTTGGTAACAATAAAAATCAGGAGACAGTTGCAAACTAATGATTTAGGAGCAGGGTGAAGCTGAAATTGACCTTGGCCCCTTTCCATCCACTGTGAAGATGACGGGTAGTTGGCCATAAATTTAAATTATGGCAAAAGGATAACATAAGTTATTCCTCTGATGGCTAATTTTATCAGCTAAATAGGCTTGTCATTAAAGCTATCGGCTGTTTTACAAATCACTTCCCATGTTTTAAAAAAAAAATTCACTTTCCACAGTAGAGATCTTGAATAATCCAGGTAACAAAGGCTATTGTATTAAGCTGGCGGCTTTTGGCCTTTGCAGGAAAAGAAGGAACTCTCTGGAACAAGCCATTGTCAAGCCCCCTCCTCACAGCCAGGGTAAAACCCCTTGCCTGTTGTTTTCCTGCCATTTCTGTCCTGCAAAGCTCCTTCTCCCAATTATGGAACCATCTTCAAAGGTGAGCGTTTTGTGCAGATCTGTGGACATTCTCTCAGAGATGATGAACACCGGGGTCCAGGGCAAGGCCAGAAAGGGAGGTGGGCCCCAGTTTCCATTCTAACCCCCCTGCACCTACCACGTCTGCCTTGCATGTGAGTATGGAAGGGAGTGGCCTGATATCACCTCCTTTCCCCGGCCTACCTCTAGCAGAAAGAGTCAAGATTACCACCATGGGTGCAGCTTAGTGATAGAGCATTGCCTGGGTTCAATTCTCAGTGCTGAAAAAACATTATCTTTTGTTTCTTCAAGAAACAGGCCAGGGAGCTGAGCTGTCCACCAGGTGCCTGCTGTATGGGAATGAGGAAAGGGGAGGGAGTCCTTGAGCCTGTTTCTTTAGTTTATGGGTTAGGTGACGTCTGTAGGTGACTGTTTTCTCTTCTTGAGCACACAGACCACTTCTGTCAGCATCTGGTACTTTAGGTGGGGGACCATGTAACTGAGTCTTGCCAATGAAATAGGGGCAGAAGCAACATCACCACTTCCAGGCCTGGCCAATAAAAACCTGTGGTGCCCAATTCTCCAGTCTCCTTGCTCACGCACTGGCTGACTTTGGAAGACCCAGTGGCCTTAGGGGAGCAAGGAGTCACAAGATGGAAGGAGCCTGGGGGCCACAGTGATTGTAGAACAGCGGATCCTCCATGCCCCACACATTGCAACCAGCCCATGCCATGCTGTTAGTGACAAATGCACTCTTCTTGTATTAGGCTGCTGAAATTTCTGGATTTGTTTAATGTGGCAGCTAGTGGCACTCACCCTGACTAAAATGCCCCACATGGATGTCCTACTTCCACTTAGGGAGATGAGGCTTCAAGGTCTGTTCCCAGCCCTTCCTTGACAAAGTGTACCTGGGCAGCCTCTGAGCCTCAGTCTTTCCACCTGTAAAGGGTTTAGTAGTACCTGGCTTCCCAACCTCAACCATCAGCATCAACGTGAACTCAAGTATATGACAGCACATTTGTAAATGATCATCATTATGCAAATCAAATCAGTATTACCTGTACTCTTTCACTCTTACCGAGAGCCTCTATATCTAGTACTAGATTTAGTGTAACCTTCACAGCATCCACATGATACAGCCTTGTTGCCTACATTTATCCAATGAAAAGCCTGAGTCTTGGGGACAGAGAGTTGAACTGAGCCCACCAGCTCCCCGTTTAAGTGAATTTTCTCCACCCTCCAGCTACCTACAGGCAATTCCTCTTTTAGGAACTGAGGTTTATATAAGTTATAGACCTGTCCTAAGGGGCTTGCAGGTTCCATTGGTTTCCTTGGAGGCTGGGTTCTAAGTCACCCTACATTGAAATCTCTGTTCCTCCCTCAGTATTTTGCTAACTTTCTCAGGCTGCCCAGGAAGGAAAAAGCAGAGAAGAGAGACTAACTCCCATAGTGAATCAGATTGGATCATATGATGTTGGACCAAAGGCTGTTGCAAGACCTAAAGGGCAGCCAGGCATGGTGGCACATGCCTGTAATCCCAGCAGCTTGGGAGGCTGAGGCAGGAGGATCATGAATTCAAAGCCAGCCTCAGCAAAAGCGAGGTACTAAGCAACTCAGTGAGACCCTGTCTCTAAATAAAATACAAAACAGGACTGGGGATGTAATTCAGTGGCTGAGTGCCCCTGAGTCTAATCTTTGGCACACACACACACAAAAAAAACCCTTAAAGGACAAAGGGCAGGTAGAAGAGGGGTTACAGAATGTGCTTCAGTATTAGAGCAAGATCCTGGGCATGGATGTACATAATATTTTAGAAGTGGGTTTGTAAGACGAGCCAGAAGAATTTAATGTTACATTGATTTAACTGCTGCATCTAAGTTAGCTTTGATTTCTGAAGCAGCCAGGACAAAGACAAAAAGTTCACACTGTCTCCCTGAGGGACAGACACGAGAATCCCTCTATGTACCAGTGACATTAGAAACTTCTGGCTTCAATTGAGACAGAGAGCCAAGTAAAAGTGAGTACAAGAGCTTTCAGCTGAACGGGTGTTGGATTTGGGGGTCTAAGGTGATTTGCCTCTGTCTTAGCAATGGACAGTCTGAATGCAGACTGTGAGGGTTGGCTAGAGCTCAAGAAGTGCCTTCCTCTCCTCCCTGGGTAGGTATCTTTTAGAGATGAAGTGCACACAGTGGGAATCATGGGAATGAGGGAAGCAGTGAATCCCTGTCACAACTGGAGGGACCCTGTGGTCCAGCATGGATGATACTGGAAAGAGCCACAAGAGACCTCTGTTTCCATCCCACTCCCCAAACTGTGGTGCAACGTTGAATAGACCTTTCTCTTCTCTGGGCCTCGGGTTCCCCATCTGCAAATCTTGGTTTGGCCTCTTGTCTTTAATACAAGGTGTTCTGGGGCACTTTGGGCAGGGCCTGTGGCAAGAAAGCTGCTATGTGGTACAGATGAAACGTACAAGGTCTCATGCAAATTGGAAAGCCATGTCACCTGAGAGTCTCCACAGGGTCACAGTAAGAAGCAATTTAATTTTTCTAAAAAGCTAAGATTAAAAAAAAAGAGTAATTTTACAGTGGAGAATCATGACAGACTCTGCCTTGGCCAGGTGATCAAGGTCACCATTGATAGTGACAAATCACATTGACAGATATGTCCTTGATGTGATGTGATGAGAATGGCATTTTACCTCTGTGTTCTTTCTTCCCCAAACCCAAAACCTAGCGTTATCATGAGAAAAAAAAAAACCTCACACGAACCCCAGTGAGATGTTCTGCAAGAATACCCTTGAGTGCACCTCAAAACCATTAAGATCTTCAAAAACAAAGAAAAAACTGAGAAACCGGCAAGAGGAGCCCAGGGAGGTGTGACAACTAAATGCAATACGGGATTTTGAGAGGTTGGGAACTGTTCTGTTACAGAAGCTCTGGGAACTCTGGCAGGGAGAGAGAGAACAAGTTTGTGACAAAGGTGACTAGAATGGCAGGGGATGGGAACAGGCTGGGTGGGCAGCAGGCAGGAGACTGGAAACACCACCGAGACAACCCAGCAGGCGGGCGGGGAGGGACAGTTGCTCTGGGCTGCTGACTGAGCTGCCCGGTCTGATCTGGGCAGTGTTTTCATAGAGCACTGAGAGGTGACTTGGGTAAATTGCCCCTCAGCAAGGTGGGCTGCGGGGGACAGTGTTCAGGACACTTGGATCTTTTCTGGCTGTCAGAGCCCTGAATGAGTTGAGTGCTCCTGGGCAAATCACCACTGTTCGGACTTTTAATTTCTAAAACTGTGTGGGACAGCCAGGGCTTGGGTGGGTGTGGCGGGCCATTTGTGTTACTGTCACTATTTAAAATATCACAACCATCCTTCAAGGATTTTATCACTATCCCCATTTATCACATTAGCAAAACCAAGGTCTGAAGCCATTTCCAAAATCACAAGATCAGTAAGTGGCAGGGCTGGTTTTGAACTTGGGTCTGTCCCTGAAGTCCATTTTTTTTTAAACATTTTTTTTTTTTTGTAGTTGTAGATGGACAGAATGCCTTTATTTTATTTTTATGTTCTGAGGATTGAACCCAGTGCCTCACCCATGCTATGCAAGCACTCTGCCACTGAGCTACAGCCCTGACCCCTGAAGTCCATTTTTAACTATTCCATGGGCTGCTCTCCAAGAGCAGATCCCCACATTCCATGGGCAATTTGTTCATTTCTTTAAGGGTACTTGTTGCCCAGTCAAGTCCCAAATCTGGTCTCAAAACACTGCTGAAAAGTCAGGGTCTCCCCGTCCTTCCCCCTGGGGAGTGGGCACTCGAGCTTTGGAGAGTGGCCATCCTGGTTTCTCTGCAGAAGCTGGATAGCCCTGCTCACCCAGGCCTCCCCAGTGTCCCCCAGGATTCCAGCCCGTCTGGCCCCTTTAGCTGTCTTAACTGAGATGACAGCCTTCGGGTGTTTTTTAAATTAAAATGGCTTGTTTCTGTTCATCTCTTTTCCAGATGTCACTACCTAGAGGGAATCTGTCTTTATTTATTGGCTCTTTCCTGTGCAGAAGCCAAGGGAGCCTCCCTCTGGCTAAGACCCCCTGGGAAGGAGGCCACATGTGGGGAGCAATTTGAACTACAGAAACCTGGGGTCCCCAGGGGGGTCAGGACGGGGGTCACGGTGGAAACTGTGGGAGGTGAGCTTGCCATTAGGATTTTCCTCTGGGCACGTGGCACATGGCACATGTGCTGTGGATGTGAGGCATATAGCAGGCTGGCGTGTTCTCTGCTGAGCGCCATAAATTTACCAGGGGCGGATGCAGCCCTGGGCCGGGGTCTTTCCCTTTGCTGTCTGCAGCAGTGGATAGCACTCATCTGCCTATTGTACAGTGGACTGAGAGCTACCTGATCCTTTCTAGTTGGTTTCATGTTGACACCCAGAATCGTCCTTTACCCCCATGGCCTATACTTCCCTTTGCCCAAACCCAGCCCTGCTCTCACTTGGCTGGTTGCAATGGCCTCCCAACCCTGTCTTCCTGTCCCCCTTCTATCCTTTCCTGCCCACCCCCAGCTGCAGCCAGAAAATTCCATCAAAAACTCAAATTGGAGAAGACAGCTCCCACCCCTGCTTCCAGCCCTCTGGGCTTCCTCTTCCCTGAGATGAAGCCCAAATGCCCTGGTCAGCCCAGAGCCCTTCCCAGGCCCACCCCAAGCCCTCTGGTTGCCTCCCCTTGCTCACACTGAGAACAGCCTCGTGCTCCCACCACAACACCCACGTCTGGGCTTGCACAGGCCCTTCCACTTGGCTCCCTTCCCAGGTGACCCTGCTCAAGGTCAGCTCCTCTGCAAACCCTTCCCCATCCTGGCCTACAGAGCCCCAGACAATTCCCCAAAGAAGCATGAAGGGCACCGTACTGCTGCTGTTGGTACATGGGCTACCAAACTCCCTGAGTCACCCAGAGTCCCATGAGGTCAGGGACCATGACCTGGCCGGCAGGAGGACTGCTGAGAGAATGAATGAAGCCTATGGCAGCTATGTGGGGGCTGCGATGTTTACCTTCTCAGTCTAGGACCCCCTATAGATTTCCCTGCTCCCAGGGTCCCTTGGACAATGTGCTCCTGTGGGTGGAGTCCCTGATGGCCCCTCTTGTCACTCAGAGGCACCCTATACTAAAATGAAAGGTTTTGTGTCCCCAAAGTAGATAAAAAGATTTGGTTTGTGACAGACATTCCAGGGGGGTGATTTTGAAGATGCTGCATGTGTGTTCCTGTGGGGACTTTTCCCGGGGTCACATTCCACAGACTTCCCACCCCCATCTGCTATAAGAGGTTGGGGAGGAGGACCAAGAGAATCACTGAATCTGCATTTAACCAGCCCCATCTCAAACAGTGCTGGGCTGGGCTGGGCTAAGGCACACATGTGAGCTAGCCAGGCCTACCCTGAGGAGCACCCAGTGCAGGGGACACGCTGCCCCTGTGTGCATGCCCACTCATGGTGGCGAGCACCCACCATATGAGAGCCACACTGGGAGCTGCCAGGCTAAGTGAGGACCCACTCTGCAGCCTTACTGCAGATCCCAGCTGGTACCCACCCCCTGAGCACCCCAATCCCCCTCCTCTGAATTCCTGTAGAAGGGGCTGTCTTCCCTCACATGAAAGCTACCCCTTCACTTTACAGATGAGGGCAGAGGTGGCATCATGTGGCTAAATCCCCGTGAGAGGGAGCTGTGGAGCTGCGCCTTGTGCAGGTACTAGATTCTGGGGCAGTGCCCCACCCTGGCCCAGCTGCCTGTTCCCCTTGGCTGCACTGGGCACATACTTGGCACACAGTGTTCCCCAGCCACCCTTCACACACAGAATTAGTGCCCGCCTGAGGGACTGTTCCTCTGAGAATACTCTATGAATTGAGTTGGTAACTTGGCAGCTCAGGTTGGGTAGCTGAAGGGTCACCATGGTATAATGACAAGGACCCTGGCATGGGAGTCAGGGCTGAGTCCAGGCCTGGTTGGGCTGAACACCAGTGACCATGGGGATGTGTTTTCCTTCCTGGGCCTTAGGTTCCCCATGAGCCCAGCCATGGGCCCCTGAGTTCTGACATGGGCTTAGGCACAGCAGTGTCCCCAGCAAGGCCTAGACATAAAAACAGAACTGAGAGTGGCAGTGCATTACCCCTTGCTCCTGACAGATTTGCGTCAGTCTCTCCAGCTGCTCGTCTTGGGTGACCTTGGCCTTCTCGTACTGCTGGATGACCATCTCCATCTCCACCTTCACTGGCAGGACGTATGCTGGAAGAAAGAGACAGCCCGTGAAGAACTGGGTAGGGGCAGGGCTCAAGCTGGGGAGGAGTCGGCCCTCCATTTGGCCAGCATCAGCTCTGAGGCCCTGGCTCAGTTCCCTGAAGATGGGAGGGGGGACATCTAGGTACCCCAGAAAGTACAACCTGAACTTCTGGTGTCCAAGAGATCCGTGTTCCTCCTTTCCCATGGTGATAAAACCCTTCATTTTTGGAGGTGTGCACAGCTGCTGGAATAATGAGTAATCCCCAGCCTGTGCAGCTACCAGTGGCCAAGACACATTCTGGACAATGGGGTGTCACTGGAGGAGGCATGCTGTGGCATCCAGAAGCCTTCCTTAAAAGGCAGCTGGGGTTGGTGGGGTGCAGTGGTGTTGGAACCCTCGTACATTGCTGTGGGTACGACCACTTTGGAAAACAGTTTGGCAGTTCTCCAAAATATTAAGCAGAGAGTGGCCATAAGACCCAGCAATTCTATGCCTACATACCTAAGAGAAGTGGAAACATACAGCCACACAAACACTTGCACATGAGCCTTCCTGACAGCATCATTCATAATAGCCCTAAAGTGGCAACAATCCAAATGTTCATCAAGGGATGAAGGGATAGATACAATGTGTCCTGTCTCTACAAGGAGACACTCTGGGAGGAATGATGTACTGTTAAATGTGACAACACAGATGAGCCTTGAAAACAGTATGGTAAGCAAAAGCCACCAGACACAAAAGACTACATATCATATATCTAAAATGCCCAGAGTAGGCAACTTCACAGAGATGGACAGATGCATGTCCAGGGCTGAGGGGGCATGGAGGCGACTGCTCAAGAGTATCAGGCTTCTTTGTGGAGAAAGGAAAATGCTCTAACCTTAGGTTTTGGTGTTAGTTGCAAACTATTAGTATACTAAAAATCGTTCAGCTGCTTACTTTAAATGGGTAGATTTTATGGCATGAGAATTACATCTCAATTTAGTTGTTTAAAAAGAAAAGATAGCTCTTGTATTCTGGCTCAAGATGGCAGACAAGGACATATGTCCTGTGATGTCGTGACTGGTATCCCAGAGCTGAAGGGTACCTGGACCCCAAAATTGTGAGTTATGGGTGTAGTGACTGAAGGAGAAATAGCAGTCCCTTCTCCACTATGTGGAGGACAACAAGAATGGACTATGATTGGTTCTGACTGGAGTCCAACAAGGAAGGGACCTTGTGGTTTGGAAATTATTGGTACATCCATGACTCTTCAAATAGAAGTGTGACATCGAGTATGACATTCCTATCACACATTCCACTACTGCTCTAGAAATTGCACTCCCTGCTGGATGGAAAGACAGTAAAGGTGTACAGGGGTGGATAAATACACCTCAACAATCACTTCAAAGCTTCACGGGCTAGGAAGGCATCCAAGTTTGGACTGCCACATCTTGTGGCTGGCAGTAGAAATCCCTGATCTGATTCAGAAAGGCATGATCTCACACAGGGCACTGCAGCCAGTGAAAGATCACAGTGCTGAGGGCCACAGATGGGCTACATTCCTGTTTGCCCATGTATCACTCTTTATATGCATCTAACATTTTCCCCCCACACTCCTCCCCTCCCCTCTTCTTTTTCTGTGTGTGTGCCACTGGGAATTGAACCCAAGGATGCTCTACTCCTGAGCTATACCCCCAGCCCTTTTTATTTTTTATTTTGAGACAGAGTCAGGCTAAATTTCCTGGGCTGGCCTTGACCTTGCAATCCTCCTGCCTCCGCCTCCTGAGTTGCTGGGATTTCACGTAAGGGAGGAAATAGTACCGGGTTGCTATGCTAGGCTGCACAGGAAGGGGAACGGCCTGGGCCTTGGAAAACCAACCGGCAATTTAAATCACCTTCCCAGGTGGAGCAGGGTGAGGTCCTGGAAGTGGGTAATGTGGGTAATGAGGACATAATCTTTTTGGTTTCTGGAGACAACCCATCAACCAAAGCTGCTTTCTCAGATAGATAAACACATAGCAGTCGGCCTTCCTTTTATCTTCTTTCTCCTTTCTCCTGCCTACTGGCTATAATGAGGAAGTGATGTCTAGCATTGGAACAGTCATCTTAGACCATGAGGTGACTTTGAAAAGTAGGCTATGTGCAGCAGACTTCCATGTGAGAGAAATAAGCTTCTGTTTTGTTTAGGTCATTGTTATTCTGGGCCCTTTACAGATGATCCTACTCATAACTCATACACACAGTAAGACCCAGAGGAGAAAGCTAGATTCTGAGCATGAGGCCCCATGATCTCTCAGCTAGAAGCAGCCCCTGCATCCCTCCCTTGGAAGTTCTCTGAGTTTAGCAGCCATGGGTTCCTTGGAAGTCTCAGGATCAACTTAACCTGACCTCTGCCTGACCTTTACACCCTTCTCACACCTCTCAGAACCCAGCCCTTCCTGATTCTTCGGAAACTTTGCTCAGATGCGTTTGGTCTTGCCACTGCATTCTAGAACTCTGCAGGTCCACACTCTGCAAGACCCCATTCCACCCACGGCATCCCCACCTCCAGATGTTCTCTGGATATTTGAGGCATCATGCAAAGAAGAAAATCAGGACTTTTCTGTTTGCTTCTAGACTTAAGAGTAGGGCACGTGTCCCTGAGACCTTTCTCCAGGTCCAGAAGCTGCCCTGAACTATCACCTCCCAGCTCCTGATGAAGCCAGTTTACTCCAGGGTGAGAGTAGCAAATTAACACCCATTGCATTCACCAGTGAGTCTCCATTGTGAGGCTCCCAGTGCCTGAGGTGTCAGGGAAAAGGGGGAACAGCTGGGAAGGGTGTTCACAGTGGGGCTGTCAAAATCCATTAGTATGAGGGTGTGCAGCTGTCCACAGCTTGCAGAAGGAGCCAGAAGGCGCCGTTCCTGCACTGAAGGGAGCGGATGTTCTCATGGATGGAGCCAAGAGCAGAGCCCTGAGCAGATGGGGTGAAGTGAACCGCCAGAAGAGCACAGGAGGGTGTCACAGATCCTGGGCTCCACTTGTAGCTCCGAGCCTGATTCACCGTGTGACCCCATTCCCTCTGGCCTCCATTTCCCCATCTGTCAAATGAGGGGAAGGGACCAGATGATCTCCAGAGCCTTCCCTGCCTTCCAAAGCTGGACCACGGCTCATTGGAGTTTGATGAAGATTCTGTATTGGAGATGAGATGACAGTGAGGAAACCAGGATCAATGTCCACTGTGTTCACAAGGTGGGATGGAGGGTGGGAACCAGGGAGAGGCTGCCCTCCTGGGGAGGGGAAACCCTGAAGGCCATCCCTGCTTGCCTTCAAGTGCTGGGCAAATGCTGTTGGCCAATCTTATAGCCACAGTTTCTATCATTAGCAGTCAAAATTCAGGGCTGGAAAACACCTTGACATATATCCCAGTGGTTCTAAACTGTGCCCCAACTGTTCCTTAGAGGTGCCTTGGGGACAAGGAGAGGGCATGGAGGTGGGCTCTGGGCTGTCTACTCTGATTCAACCAAAGCAGCTCCACTTTACACACCAGTGACTTTGGCACTGAAAAAGATAAAAGTTTGGGAATCACTGTGACAGGATTTCCATGTCACTCCAGGAGGGGACCTTGCTGGGAAAGTCAGACAACACCTCTGTGGTTGGCTCTGTACCTAGTGTGGTTGACAGAAAGTGGACCTCCTTGTCATGACCTCTGCAACCAAGGAGCACCCTCTGAAATCCAGAGACCTGGGTCTTCCCTCCTCCCTGAGATGATGTCAGCCCCCCTTCCTGTGTCTTTGTCCTCTGTGTCCCCATCCCAACACCCCACACCATTCTTCGGGGTTGAGGTTTCTAATCCCCTCCCCACCAAGGCTTCTTTCCTCTGGGTTGTCACCAATTTTAGAATATTAGAGCTGCCCAGATTTGGGCACAGCTCTCTAGGGACGGGTGGCTGAGTGGGAAGGGCAGCCTCTGCCTTGACAGGAGCAAAGGCAGTGACAAAGCTGGAACAGATCAGACTCTTTCTGGGAATGAAAACGCAGAGATAGGAAGATGCTGAAATGAGTGAAACACCGGCCCAAACCCAGCCTGAGCCAGCCGTTCCCATGGGGATGTTTTCTGCTTGTTGGCAGGTCGACAGGCTCGGGGCACCCACCTTGTCACTGAGGGACACAGACCCGGCAGGGGCAAGCCTCGACTTAATGATCTGGACAGACTCACCACTGACTCTGTGGGCCATGGGGTGTGGGGGCAGCAGCAGGTGTGCGTCAAAACACCTGGGTTATAAAAAGTTGCTCTTCCCAGCATAGCAGGCCCTGCTGGAAGCTCTTATGTGAGGGACTGGCCATGCAGGCACACAATACATGGTTGTGTCAGAATGAATGAGTGCCCTCTCAAGGGGTGTTTGGAAACTCAGGTGTGCACATGCGACACCTGAGCAGTGTGTGAGTGGATCCCAAATACACGATGCTGAATGGCAGGGTCAGGCTTGGCTCTCTCCCTGCTGAGATGTGCCCCCCCAACACTGATGGGGACACCCCTGCCCCCCAGGGCTCTCTCCTCTCTCAGTTGATTGATCTGGTTTCTGTCAGTCTCACTGGCCCCTCTCAGGCCACTCACCGTCAATGACCCTCTTCACACGCCAGATCCGGAGCATGATGATGAGGCTGATGGCATCCCAGGGGCTCCTGGGCCCATTGGCCACGGTAGACGCCACCATCGGGGCCAAGGACAGGATGATCACAGCCCCGTCAAACACCTGCAAAAGGAAGCATATTTCAGTGCTTTGGGCCATGCCACGTGTCCAGGACCAGAGAGCAGCCTGGCAGGCAGTTGGTGCCGGTCATCTTCTCCAGGGGGCCTGAGCCTGTCAGAAGGTCAACGGTCTCCAGCTGCCTCTCCTGACCCTCCTCAGTCCTAAGGAACCTCCTCACTGAACTGCTCCCTGGCATTTGGTCCTCCAAGTGACTGTAGCCCATCTCCAGCTCTTGGTTCAGGTGGCCTTGGTTGGTCTTTGTCCCTTCTCAGGATGGGGCCTGCATTCTGTGCTCTGGACCCTGGGCAGAAGCTGAACTGAATCCCTGGCAGGGTAGGGGCTGATGTAGGTGTGGGGGGTTCTTCTTTCTACATGGGTAGCTGGAGTCCAGGGCCCACATGTCGTCTCTAACAGATACAGAGTTCCTAACCCCATGGAGAATGGGGGCAGGGCTAAGAAAGGAGGGGGCCCAGTTGGCACCATTGGGCCCTGACCCTCCCTTGCCTGCCCCAGCCTGGCCCTGGCTGGAGCTGTTCACAGGCTGGGCTCTTCAAGTCAGCTTCCTGCACTGGGCCTGAGAGGAGGAAGGAGAGGGCAGCAGACCCTGGACACCTTGCATTGGCCTGAGTGCACAAAACTGCCTGCGACAGCCAGGGTTACCTGCACCTCATCTTTACCCTGCCCCCCACCCAGCCCCTTTTACCTGAAGCAGAGCAGAAACCTAGGTGAGGGGGACTTTTAGTTTCTCTGTGCAGCTCCTGACCACTGTGTCATTTTGGAATGGAGTTATTTGTTTTAAAACACATTTCAAAAAATTTTCAAGTTGATTCAAAAATAATTTTGTGGTTGTTATTGTGCTAGGGATGGAACCCACCCCCTCAAGCATGCTGAGAAGATGCTCTACCACCAAGCTACACCCCCAGCCCAAGAATAAAATTTAAATGCTTATAGAACTTCAAGGAGAATGTTTTAGAATGTTCTTTTGCTTGAAACCATTTCGGCTCACTCCTTCCCAGCCTCCACCTCCTCCTCACCCCATCCCACGTGCACAGCTGAGGAGACTCTTGTGCTCAAGGGCAGAGAGGAGTTGAGCCTTTTGATGGTTCCCACACTAGAATGAATGGGACAGTGACACTTTCCAGCAGCCAGGATGTCTGGGTTGGGGGTTGGGGAAGCCACTGATCTTTACCTCTATTTTGTTTTCGATGTAATCCCAGATCCCCAGGACCACGATCCGTAGAACAGTCTGAGGAGAGGAAGTGAGAAAAATGGTTATTGTTCTGCAATGCCTCCCTGCAGCAGAGAAGAGCCCAGAGCTCAGAATCCAGAGCACCGTTTCCGTGTTCAGTGATATGCCTTCCCCACTCCTATGCCCTCCCCATCCCCAATGCAAGTGGAGTGCCCACCTCCAGTTCTCATGGTGGCCCCTCTGCTCACAGGCTTGGCCCCTCCCACACATATTCGTGCCACTCCTGGCCACCATTCATGTCAGCCCTCACTCAAAACCCTTCAGAGCTCATAGTACATACAAAACACACTCTGAATCCCTCAGAATGAGTCTCAGGCCATGTCTCCCTCCCTCTCCAACGTCATCTCCCTCCCATTATAACACAAAACTCCTTACAAATCTTTGATCATGAAAACTCTTTTTCTTATTGCCTTGTTTTTGCATGTGGTAGAGGCTGAGGATTGACTCCCCCCCATATCTTGTCCCTCTTAGGATGATTGCAGGTGAGGCTCGGCTGCCCAGCTAACAACTACATTTCCCAGCTGTCCTTGCATCAGGAGTGGACATGTGACTAGATTCTGACCAATAGCCGTTGAGCAGAAGCACTGTGCATAGCTTCTGGATTGTGCCCTTCAATAGACCAGGCTCTGCTTTTCTTCCTCTTTCCTTCTTCCCAAAGACTAGAATATGAGTGTGTGGGTGTGGTGGGAAGCCATCTTCAACCATGAGGGGCCAGATAATAAGATGGAAGACTTCTGGGTCTCCCAAAGCCCCCAGCCACCACCAGCCTTAATTTCCTACCCCGAAAATTGTCCTTCCACGAAAGATATGAACCTTGCCTTGTTGAAGCCCATGCTTTTGGTTTTCTTGTTAGAGCATCTTGGTCTGTGTCCTCTCCCCTCTTGTCCTTCTAGCCTCAAGTCACTTCTGTGAAGCTCTTCCCCATCCCCCTGGCTCCCTGGGTGCCTCTTTCCTGTGGCTTTGTACACCATGCTTCCATAGCTCTGTGTCATGTCTTGTCATCACACACCCCATCCCTTAGCGAAGGCTTGAGAGACACCATGTGACCTCTTCCTCCCGTTCCTCCTCCCTGGCACGGTGCAGCCCTGCGTGGTGTGCATTGTGAGTGAACCAGTGCACGCCTGAGTGGACACTTCCTAATGTCGCTGCCTTTGGGAGTGGTTTTTCCACCAACAGGGCACCTTCCCCCAGAGAAGATTCTTAAAAGCTATCTTAGTACATTTGCTACAGGCTCTCCCTTGAGTCATGATGACTTTAATTCACACTGGATGGTGTCCTCCTTCCATGTGCCTTGGCACCAGGCCAGCCATCTGAACCTAGGGAAGCTGTGCGAGTCCATGGGTCACCAGCTTCCTATGCTGAAAAAAAGACTTGGCTGGTAAAATCCACTTTTCCCCTTAAGGGACTATCCTGGTTTCCATGAAGGGATGAGAAGGGGGACCCTAGTGGCAGCCAGTTATGTCACCTTCTTTGAATGTAGAGGGGAACATTGGCAGCCTGATAGCCGTTCCTCTATGCTTCCCAGTTTCTGGGTTTGTTCAGCCAGGCTTAGCTTCAAGACAGCTCCTAAGGGCTGAAGAGATCTGGGTGGGGCCCAAGATATCTTGAGGTTACAGTTTGGGAATGGGATGGCTGTATGGCCTTGGGCAAATTGAATCCCCTCTCTGGGCCTCAGTTTCCTCTTCTGATGGAGAGGTGGTTAGATGATACAATTCTTTCAGTATTGATGAGAATAAAACCTGCCATGTATATATGCCAATAAGAGCCAGATCTCTGGGTCAGCCCTCCTTGCATGTGATTCTCAGTTTACAGAGAGGTTAAGGAAGCTGCCCAAAGTCACCCAGGCAGTTAGTAAAGAGGTCAGCATTTGGGTCCAGAGGCTTTCCACTCTGCATGGTGGACTCCAGCTGGGTAAGATCACCACATATTGTCTTGGTTTATTTTGTTGTAATCTAATCCCTCTAGTTGGATGAACTTGAAACATGGTGCTTGTTTCCTCTGAAATGCTACATTGACCACATCCACCCCAGAATCCTAATTCTGGCGTTCCCAAAGCAAAAACTAGGAAAAACCAAAACAGGTCCATCCAGATATGATTGCTGATGTTGTTTCTCCTCTTCCTTCTTTTTTTAGAATTGGGAAAAACACACCACAGGGAGCTTATCCACTTTCTCCACTCTTAGTGCACTGTTCTGCCATATCCTGCTCACGTGGTTATGCAATCATCCCCACCACCCATCTCCAGAACTTCCTCATCATTCCAAACTGAAATTCTGTACCCATTCTCCCCTCCCCAGCCCCCAGCAGCCTCCACTCTACTTTCATCTCTAGGAGGCTTATGTTGGAAACAGCAGTAAAAGGCAGCTGTAGAGAGGGCTGGGGACACACCTCAGAAGAGTGGCCTGGAGTCAGCTGCTCCAGTCAGGCTCAGAGCCAGAGTGGGAGTCCAACTCTGCCACAGCCACCCACTGGCTTATCCCCTGTAGCATCCATCCTCTCCCCAAACACCGTTTCTGAGAAGTCCCCTCTCCACAGAGACAGGGACTTGCTCCACCCTCTCTACCCGCCTGAGAACACTGGCTGACTTAGCCATGGCCTGGGGCTCTTCTCAACATGCAGGTGAGGATCCCTGCATCAGCAACACCAGGAGTTTGTTTTAAAATCCGGGTTTTTCTCTTGGAGACCCCAGATATCAGAATCTCTGAGTTCAAGGCTTGGGATCTGCTTTTAAAACAAAGCCCCATGGGACACCCAAAGAACCACTGGCCTGTGTGAGGTGACACTGGTCCGAGTTGCAACAGGAAAGACCACATGCCCAGCTACAACTAGAAAGAGCATTAGATGTGGTCAAAAGTCTGGTCCTCTTTCTGGCTCTCACTGTCCTCACTACCACATGACATTGGCCAAACCCCCTCAGGCCATCTGGCCTGGGAGTAGAACTACTGCCCCCGGTGCTGCCTGCCTCACTGGGGCCGCTGCAGAGCTCTCGTGGGAAGCTTCCATGCAGGGCAGAGCAAGGATGGCTTTATCACCCACCCGACTTCAGTCCCCCAGTCTTATGTCCTGCCCACCCCTGAGAGTTGCAAGGGCCTTTAAGGGAGGACCTGAAGGAACTGGGCTCCTCAGCTCTAGCTACCCCTTTTCCCACCTGGGGCCAAAGGTTTTTGGCTTCCTTCATTCCAATCCTGCCTCAGGAGGCTGCTCAGATAAGCGAGACAGGTCAGAGCCCGGCAAAACTTCAGGAATGCAATTGAATTCTTATTATGAGCCAAAATTTTCTGTCATTGACAGATGCGGAAATGGAGGCTTTGGTGGCAGGTAAATCTTTTGTCTCCTGGGTACCTCTCCTCTTCCACCTTGCTCTTCCAGGAAGAGACTCCCTTCATCTCTTCCAAGGAAGGAAAAGGTGACTTTCTCAAGGGAAAGGGTTCAGTCTTTGGGCAGCAGGAGAGGAGGGTGGGAAGTTCTGGCCCTTATGTCTGGTCCAGGTCCTGCCTAAGTCAAGTGGCAGTGAGGACCTCCTGCCCTCCACCTGTGGCCCTAACCCTTCCCCTCAGGGCAATCAGCCTCTTTCCCTGGGAGGGGCCTGAATAGGCTCCTACAGTTTGGGAAACTTGGGGGATGCAGGCAGAAGCACCTGAGAGTCTATAAGTTGGTTTTGTTCAAATTAAAATAAGAAACCCTTGTCTTGGCAGAAGGAGATCCTTTGGCTCACTGCTTCATGAGCAGGATGGGGACTAGACACCTTTGTGCCCTGCAAAGCCACCCTAAAGTGGGGTCCCCAGCTGGGGAGAAGGGACCCCTGCAGGGCTAGCCCCTGAGCCTGTGACAGCATCCCTGGGGTCAGGGGACTGGTGGTGCATGAATTAGGGAGGTGGGGGATGACTCCTGGTGCTTCCTCTAGAAGCAGTCTGCTCTTGGGAAGGTTAAACTAAAATTGCAAGAGGAAGACATGGATCCCAGGATCCAGTTACAAAACAACAGTAAGAAATGTGGGCAACCAGTCTTGAACTGGTGAGTACTTGAGTTTTGCCAGGTGACTAGTGCTGTTTGACAGAATTGCAGGGCAGCCCAAGAGCGCCCCCTGGGGATAGGAGTGGATAAAACAGGGGCTCACAGAAGGGACCAGCCTCACTCCCTCCAAACCCCTGAGAATTGAGGGCTGGTGACCCAGGACTGCCTCTTCCCAGGGTGCTGCTTTCTCTAGGATTGTGAAGGTGAACCCTCTGAACAGACACAGTGGCTGATCCCTCCCAGGGGCCAGATTACTATTTGTCTCTCCTTGTGCTGGGGTGGCAAATGACCAAATGTCTGTCAATTAAGGGACTGAGGTCGACTGAGGGCTCACAGTGCATGGAGCACTGCCCTTGACCTTGAGTAAGGAGGAGAAAGACTGAAATACACAGGGTGGGTGAGCTTTAATTCCACAATTTCCTTGCAGAATAGGGTCATTCTCAAGTCTCCTTCTGAATGTACCCACCACCCCCACTGACCCCAAGGCTCTCTCCCTTAAGATGCTGTCCTTCCTTTCTCGCTCTCTCTCTCTCCTCCCCAGGCAGAGTCTTGAACAAAGCCTCTCCACGTAACTGTGGTAACCTGACGTTAGCCCCTGCTGCTCAGGTAACCCACTCACCCCTGGGCGACTGCACCCCTCATTGCCTCACCAGCTAGAGGGAGAGCCTCCTTCTGTTCATCTCACTTATGTCCGAAGCACGGGGCTCTGCTGACTGCCTGGCTGGAAAAGTTCACCTCCTTTTTTCCCCCAGAACATTCCCTACTCTGGTTTTTCCTCCTGTCTCCCAGGCTACACCTTCCTAGTCACCGCTGCAGGTTTCTTGTCCTCTGCCCACAGCAAAATTGTTCCCCAGGGATCACTGTTTTCTCTCCTCAGTTTCCCTCTTCCATGGACAATCTTGACTTCAACTACCACCCAACAGTCTGAAACTCCCAAATCCATGTCTCTAGCCTGCTGCTCAGGAGAGAAGGGGGCATCACAGTACCCTTGTTGACTAAACCAGACCCCTGGAATCGAGCTCTCCTGCTCCTTGTCCCTCACACACTCCCCACCCCTCTTGGATCAATCCTCCAACCCTGCCTGGTTTAGTTCCTTACTCTCTTTCATCTCCACTGCCACTTTTCTGGTTCAAACCTCTAATCCCTCTCAGCTGAACTGTCTGTCTCTAAATCACAGTCCACTTCCACCTCTAAGCCCTGCTCTACCCTGGCTGCCAGGGTGGTTACTCAGAAATGCCAACTTCATCATGCCTACTCCTGCCTCGAACTCCCCTGTCCCTGGAAGCCAGGGACCCCACTTGCTCTGAGGCTTGTCATTGGCCCCAGCCTCAGCAGTGTCTTTCTCGCCAGTTATGCAAAGTTAGCATCCTAAACACCCTGCCCGGGACCTGTCCATTTGGCTGCTGTCAGTGCAGCCCGGTGTGTCCCCTGTGTGGATCTGTGCTCTGTGGTTGGAATAAGAGCACACCAACAGCAGGAAAATAATCTGTCTCCCGACAGCCTGACAAATACCCATTAAATCATAATAGTTTAAGATAAACAAGTTTCATAGTGAGTTCATAAAATATTCCTCGACTCCGTTGCTATTCTCTACTTTAACGCTCACAGTCTTGTTTTCCTTACTAGTCAGTCCGAAAATTCATTAACAGAATGTTTCAATTTATTAAAAACAGACAAGGAAACAGCGTCAAATCCAGCTGTTCTATAAGCCAGCAGGACAGGAAGAGAGCACGGCTTTGGACCTCAGTGGGTTCCCTCTGACAGAGTGACTTCACTGTTCACTTGTGGACAAACAAACACGGCACCTCACTGAACAAGACGAACACACCAAACTGTGCTTCGCCTTTTGGAATAAAAATTGGTAGTATTTCTCAAAGAATAAAAAGGTTTTAAAATGTCCACAAAATAGGCTAAGTGTAGAGTGTAAAAACAGTACGTGCTCAGCATTCGCAAAGCCATATCTATTTGCGTTTTGTTCTATAGAATAATCGATACTCCGAGAATCAAATTTTGAAAATTTCTTTTAACAAATCAACTAGCAAGGCAATGAAATGAAAACTACCTCTCTCTCTTCTTGAAAATTGCTCCAAAGCACTACAAAAAAAAAAATGTAAATTCTCTGCATAAAGCCACCAGGCATCTTTGCCTAAACCTCAAAATGTGAGGACAGAAAGCAGATGTAGAAATAGTGAATGATATGTCAGGGCGAAAGAAGGTACAGCCTAGGTGTTGGAGGAAGGAAAACCACTGGGAAGATAGTCCATCTGTCCAGCATAGTCCTGGTGAGCACAGGGGTTGTGGGGGAGGGCAAGACAAGGGACTGATACCTGGAGGCTGTTTTTAAATTTCTAATGAGTGAAGTCATCCCCTGAGACTTCTCAGCCCCAATAACTTTGTCAATTCCACGATGAATATATATTCATATTATTTATTGGTTTTGTTTCCCTGGAGAACTTTACATGCATTATTTCATTCATCACAAAAATTCCTCTAAGATGGGCTTTTTAACTTTATCTCAGATGAGGGAACTTGAAGCTCAGAGCAGGGAAGTGACTTCCCCAGTATACACGCTGGTGAGAGGCTGCCCAGGGCCCTGCCTGTCCCTCCTGCCATACCACTGTTCCACATGAATGAACTGGTCCCTTGGGTGAGAAGTCATGACAATGGGTGACACTGGAAGTGGTGCCAGCTGAGGGCAGGGGCTGAGAGAAATTTGGTACAGAGGAGCAGGCAAGGATGGAGTCACCCACACCTCACCTGAGGAGGTGCCGGGATGGAAGGATCACTGTGAATCACTGTAAGTTTGGCTGAGAATCTAATTTCCTTTCTGCTTCTAAGAAGCTACTTTTAAATCAATGTTGGAGGTGGTCGAGATTGGGGTGAGCTTTCGGAGCTGGTGCCGTTTATGACAGCAGAAATATGGAGACATCCAAAAGTTGAGGTGAGAGTCAAAAAGGGACATGCTCATGATGGAGTTATTAGAAACGGAGGAGCAGACAGGGGAGATGTTAGGGCTTGACAGGGTGGGTGATGGGAACACAGGCGTGTATTAAATGACTCGCTGATTTTTGATGTGCTCAAAATACTTCCTAATACTAGGTAGAATGCTCCTAAATATGTTGTTGAAAAGAAATGTAAAACAACATGGAAGGACATTTACAAAATACAACTGGAAAAAAGGGAAAGTGAGGAAAACGTGTAGATACACAGGAGTGGGAAAGGCCTGGCGTTCTAAGATGAAATCAGTGGTGATTTTCTGCAGATGATGAGGCTATGGGGGATTTTGGTTTTCTTATTTTGGCTTTGTCCATGTTTAATTTTATACAGCGGGAAGAATTATTATGGTAAACATCAAGACTTGTTTTTTTCCTACATCACAGTGATCAGATAGAGTCTTGGGTCTCACCCTTGATGAGACGCCATCAAGATTGTTGGCTTGGTGGGCTCCCAGCCCCTTCTGAATGTAACCCTGAAGGCTGAGCATCAGGCTCAGTCTGCTTCTGAGGCTGAGGGTTGGCAAGCATGTGCTTTTTCTAGAGAATGTTGTGGTAGGTAGAACATTCTGAATCTGGGTCTATTTCTAGAATCTGAGAGCTAGAAGGAGGATAATGTTTTAAATCCTGTTCTAGCAGCTCAGCGAGTCGCCACCTAGCCTGAGTTTGTAGAGTTCAGCTAACCATGAGCATGGTACTGTCTAAAGCAGTGCATTCCAACTTGCTTAGAAAAGTCATCTTTAGGGGCTGGGATTGTGGCTCAGCAGTAGAGCGTTCACCTCACACAGGCGGGACCTGGATTTGATCCTCAGTACCACATGAAAATAAAGGCATTGTGTTGTGTCCATCTACACCTAAAAAATAAATATTAAAAAAAGAGAAGTCATCTTTATATTTGATCTGAAAGCCTGCCAAGATCGTTGTCAAGGTGAAGGCAAAGAAAAAAGTGGGAGTGACGTTCTGAAGAATTTCTCACAAACATATTGAATTTATCTGCTTCTTTGATGGTATATGCCATATGCCCAGCCCTGTGCCAGGTGATAAAGGAAGACAGAAGACTATAATAAGGCCCAGTGGAGCTGGGGACAAAAACCTCTGCCCAAGGAGGAAACAACAATGGGTTACACCAACAAGCTGAGAGCACCGCTGGTCCATGTGTGGGGGTCTGGGGGGTGGTCAGGACAGGCTGCCTGGAAGAGGGATGGAGGAGCAGAGCTGAACCTGAGAGGAGTGAAGGACTCAGAGACAGCACCAGTGGGAAGGTCCCTCCAGACAGAGAGCATAAGCCTGGGCACTTCCAAAACAAGAACATGGAGTCTGACAAGGCTGGTGCCAGCTCTTGTCTATTTACTGGAAAACTGTTAAAATATACTGACATTTGAAAACTATGCATTTGACTGCCAGCTTCCAGGAAACTGTCATAATAAATAAACAAAGCTACAGCATGATCTGAACCACCTTTGCCATCTACATGACCTTACACAGTGGTGCTGTTTTAAACTCTCCAACCAAGCTGGACACAGTGACACACACCTGTAATCCCAGTGGCTCAGGAGGCTAAGGCAGGAGGATCATGAGTTCAAAGTCAGCCTCATCAATGGTGAGGTGTTAAGCAACTCAATGAGACCCTGTCTCTAAATAAAATACAAAATAGGGCTGGGGATGTGGCTCAGTGGTCGAGTGTCCCTGAGTTCAATCCCCAGTACCAAAAAAAAAAAAAAAAAAAAAAAAAATCTCCAACCAAGCATCGCACAGGCCCTGTGGAGGAATTCTGAAGGTTTGCTCCAGTGCCCTCCCACTCAGGGCAGGGCAGAGTCTGAGGTCTGGGGAGGAGGAGCGAATCTTCTAGAATGAGGTCTGACTCTAAGAGAACAAACGTTGGCTGCTTGAGGTCCCAACCCACGTCCTCTTCTGGCAGAGCCATTTCAGGCATTATCAATCCTGCTGGGCTTGTCCTAACAGGTGGCAGCTACTGTTTATTTTGTGGATGGCCAAGTGAGGCTAGAAGTCCTTTCCAATGTTTTAACCTCTGGTCCAGTACCCCACAGACAGGGCTGGAGGGGCTGTGCAGGGGCTCTCATAGCTAGTGAGCAGCAAGCTTGGAACCCTGACTTCCCTGCACCATTCTCAACATTGGAGAGGGTGAGACAGAAAAGAAAACCTCTTCCCTGAAGCCTGACCACTGGCCCCACCTTCCAGAGGGTCAAGAAGACATGAGGTTGGGTTTTCTCACTTCGATACTGGAAAAGCGAGGAACAGACCAGGACAGTGACTTATTCAAGGTCACAGGGTGACTGGCTCCTTCAGTTGGATACTGAAGGGAATGAATTCATCCTTCATCTCTCAGAGCTTGGAGCACAGCATCCCCCTCTCCCCTCTCAGCCAGGGATGGAAGCTCACCAGAGCCCTTCTGGAGAATGCATAGGCAGGAGAAGGACCCCTAGTATCCAGAATCTTGGGGTGGCTGCTGATGCTGAAAGATAAGGACCTTGCTGTTTGGTTTGGCAATGGATGTCTCTTGGCAAATGGTACAGGTAGCCCAAAGGCCAAGCTCCTGTGTGACTCCAGTGCAGCCCTGGGACAACCCTAAGAGGCTGCTGTGGGGAGAAGGAGGTGGCTCAAATAGCTGATGTGAAGAGAAGATTTGATGGGTTGATGACCAGATAAACAAATGTGGTCCGTCCATACAATGGAATATCATTCAGACATCACCAAAGTACTAACCCTTGCTAGGGTGGGAACAAACCACATTATGCTAAAGTGACTGAAGCCAGACACAAAAGGCCACATAGTGTATGGTTCCAGAATAGTTAAGTTTCCAGAGACAGAAAGCAGATGAGTGGTTGACAGCGGCCGGGGTAGAGAGGGCACAGGGAGTGGCTGCCTAGTGACTAAGAATCTCCTTTGGTGGTGGTGAAGATGCTTTGGAACTAGACAGAGATGATGGTTGCAGGACAGCTGTATGCACTGAATGTAGAAAGGGTTATGCTGTGGGAATCCCACCTGTGAAGGAGGCGGAGGGGGAGCAGGGGGAGGGAAGCAGGTATGGGAAGGGGAAGAGAAGTAGCAGCAGCAGCAGCCACCCCACTGTCACTGCTTCCACCACTGCCACCACCTTGAGGCTCCTATCTAGAAGGTCAGCCATGGGTCAGCTTTGTCCTCTCCCAGGGGAAAAAGCTGGGGCTGCTCAGGCCTTTCCATACCCTAAGATGGGGCCAACACCCCATGGCCCGCACTGCTGTGGGGTGGCCTGGCCTTGGTCAAGAGGTCCTAAGAATGTGTGCAATCTCAGGAAGAGTGAGGCCTCCTGGTTCCAAGTGGCCAGCTGGGCCAAGTCTTGGCCAAGGGCGGGGCTGTGCTTTGGAAAAATCTTTTGCACAATTCTCCATTGGATTTCAAAGGCTCTGCTTGTTCTTGGTGCTGCAGGGACACAGGGAAGGGCAGTGACCCCATCTGACCTAGCGGAGCAGGGCCCAGAAAGCCTGTGGGTACCCACTCTCACCGTGGGCCCTTAGTAAGACTACCCCCACCCCTGGCCTTCCTGATTGAGCACCATTTCACTCCCTTGAGAAGTACCTATCTTACTGTTCAACTGTGTGGACTGTTTGAACAGATGTCCTCCAACTGAGCCCAAACCAGCCTCTCA
Organism: Marmota flaviventris; assembly: GCF_047511675.1. Lineage (NCBI taxonomy): Eukaryota > Metazoa > Chordata > Mammalia > Rodentia > Sciuridae > Marmota > Marmota flaviventris. The sequence continues at coordinate 121,973,124 of NC_092499.1, forward strand.
CCTCCATTCTGGGGCTAGCTCTGTCCTCTGGCAGGGCAGTGGACAGCTTGCCCAACACAGGTCTGCATCTGGCTCTGCACGGCATTCCTGCATGCCCTTGGCAGGTTTGCACTCCTCTCCAGCCTTCAGCTTCCCAATCTGTAACATGCTCTGCCCTCCTTTACAGGGCTGTCCGAGGCTCGGCTGAGGCAAGAGGACCAGGCAAAGGGCTCCAGGGAACAGGAGTCTTAGAGTGCAGACTTCTGGGAATTTGCATGTGCAGTACAGCCCACTCACTAGGCCCAGAAGGCCTGGAGTGACCCTTCACCCTTGGCTCTCAGCTCTACCCCTGGGTCCTGCCAGAGAAAGAAGGGGCCAGATCTGAAGGGTGACGTTCATTTCTCCCAGAGGAAGGAGGAGGGCTGGTTGTTCTTGGGTTTTGGTCTGAGGTCTTGCTAGGTCAGACTTTTTCTTTCTTAATTCCTGGCCTTGGACTTTACCCCAGATTCCTAGTCCCCTCACAACCTGCTGGCACCAAGGCCCACAGAGGAAGTCAGTGGTGTGAGACCAGGTGAAATACCATAGTCTTGGGTCCAGTTTTGGCCATAACTGGCCATGAAACTCAAGGCTGCTTTCCTGATCTGTGTGGGGTTTTTGTAAGGACCCTACTGGCATTTTTGACAGGCAAACATGCAGGCCTGATGGGCTGCTGAGGGACATTGGGCTCCCCCAGCCCTTCCTATTCAAGGACCCCAGTCATTGTGAGCACAAACAGCCTCATGTATTTCCGAACCCGGGGCAGGGACCCCTCTGACCATACCAGCACCAAAGTTCTGAAACTTGGTTCCCTGCAGTGCTCTGTGAGGCTGTATCGGTTAGATAGGCTGTCCCCAAGTGAGGCCACCATGCACCAGCCTCTTCATCCGTACTGGGCAGGGTGCTCTGGGGGAGGCAGGCAGCCCTGCTGCTCTGTTACTGGCTTCAGTCCACCTTTACCAACTTCAACAAAGACCAAGGCAGGGACCAGCCTCTGTTGGCCTGGCTCCCCCTGCAGAGCCTGTGGGAGCCCCAGCCCTGTCCACACTCTGGGAGGTGCTTGCTGGGGGGCTCTGAGGCTGTGATTCCTACACACAGGCCCCTGTCTGTTTCAGGTGGCTCATCTCCGACAGTGACAGGAAGGGAATGCCAAATTAACGCTGGGTAATAAATTCTGCAAAAGCCAATAAAACCAAAGCAGAGGGATAGAGGGGAAGAACCGCAGCAACTGATTAAACATTTTTGTTGGCAGTCACAGACACATGGCACATTTTCCAAGGTTTGCATCAAGGAACCATCTGGCCCTGGCCCAGGTGTTTGTGGGAGGGAATCTCAGAGAGAAGAGACGAGGGCCAGGGAGGCCAGAACCCCCATAGGGGCACTAAGCCGGGGAGCAGCACCCCCAGGGCTGTGGTCGCAGTGAGCTGGTTGGGAAACTTCCCAGGAGGACAGGGTTGGGATCTGCTCCCGCAGTCTGAGCCTCAGGCCCAGGCTCACCGGCCAAGTCCACGAGTCGCAGGAGCTGAGGCCTGGGGAAGAGAATGTTCTGCTGTGCAGCCAGCACAACCCACACCCAGACTCGGGATTTTGTACTCAAGACCCAAGGCCCAGCTCTCCCCTCTTTTCTAGGGAGAGAGTTATCAGGGCCACTGGACCTCCAGAGCTGGCCCACAGGAGGCCCTTGGACTCCTGACTCCCTGGGTTCCCTGATAGTACCACAAAATGCTCTCTTCCTCTGTCCCCCAGCCCAGGCTCTCCTATAGCACCCCTGCACCCTCCTCCCTCTGAGGCTGCATTGTACTGTGAGGCCCAGAGCCCTGTGCCTTCAGGGTAGAAGAGGGGTGTGTGTGTGTGTGTGTGTGTGTGTGTGTGTGTGAGAGAGAGAGAGAGAGAGAGAGGGAAAGAGAGAAGGCTCTGAGCCTTACTCGTGTCTGCTTTTCACTACAAGGCCCTCCTGGGGCTCTGTGGGCTGATGTGTACCAGTGGTGAGAGGTGGGGACACATGGGTGGAGTGGGACAGGGCCAGCTGACGTGGCCAGCCCTTGGCTCTATTAGAAGGAGCTATTTTCCCACAGGATGCTCTCCTGACCCTCAGGGACCCCCCACAGCTTTCAACCTTTCAGCCCCTCCAGGAGGTCCTGCCTGTAGCAGCTCCAAGCCAGTGTCCCCCAAATGCAAGCCAGAGTACCACTGTGATGGCCTGAGAACTGCTCAAAAGAGGAGTCACTCACCCCACGTAAAAATAGAAGAATGTGCTGGAATCCCAGTTTCTTAAGCGTTTCAGTCCCCACATGGGGGCTACTCCTGGACCCAGTGGCCCAGGAGCCTCCAGGTAGCTATTCAGACATGGTTTTTATCCACTAACTCCAGAAACCCCAAGGAGACCTGATTCACCACTTCAGAAACATAACCCTTGGCCTAGTCACACCCTATGCCCCTGGCAGGGCCTGCTCCAGTCTACTTTCCAGCCTTGTGACCGCATCCTCTGTCCTCTGCATGCCTCAGACTTAGGGTCAGCCTGACTGAGGCCTTCCTAGCTGCTTCCCATCTCTAGCTTTAGTGGCGTCCTGCCTGCTCCTTACCAGCCACACCAACCAATGCAATTCTTCAGCTCTTCCTACTCAGCCTCACCTTCACAAGGCCCACCCCTCACCTGGACAACCCCTGCTCATGCTCTGAGATTCCACTCAGGGGTCACCTGCTCAGGCCAAAGCTCCCTGGCTGGGTTGGCGGATGCTCCTGTGCGTCTCTGGCTCCTCCCTGAGCCATCACCTACTGTAGAATTCAGGTGCCTGGATTGTGTCCCTCTTTGAAGCCTCAAGCGCTAACAGAGGGCCTGACATATAAGAAATATGTGGAAAAGCAAAGCTTGGTTTCCCAGTAAGGAGTTGCTCTAAGGAAGGGGCGTCAGGGCCCAAGTTTTTACCTACCTCTGAGAAGAACACAGACAGAATGACCAGACTGATCCAGTGGATGACGCTGGCAAACTGGAATGCACTGGAAACTGCAAGGAACATAGTAAGGGCCAATTTTAGGAGCAAGGAATTAGGTGCATTGGTAGGGGGGCTTCACAGCATCGAGGGGGACCTCTGGGACTCCAGGGCCCACTCTGGTTGAAATTGGGTCAGAGAAGAAGGGCAGCTTTAGGAGTGCCTGTGGTGGAGGTCTGGGAGCCTGGTGGCCAATGGTGCTGTGGGCTGTTCTCCCTCCAGTCCCCGGGGCTCTTTGCTCCCCACGGGCCACCTCTCTGAGTTCCTGCTCAATCCTTGTGGGTTTCTTGCCATAGCCTGACTTCAGGAAAGGAGCCTCCAGAGAGGGTTCTCAAAGACACCTGTGGCTATCGGACCTGTGCGGGCAGCTTCAGTCAAGCCTGGATGAGCTTCAGAAGCTCACAGCACAGTGCACCCCCAAAGCACTGTGCACTGTTAGCGGGACTCAAGGCAGCTTCCCCTGACCATCACCCTGAAACTCTGAGTGGCAGACATGGTCGCGTCAGCAGCATGTTTTGGAGAGATGGCAGGAGGGAGGCCTGAAAGAGGAGCTAGACATGGGACGAAAATAGCAGAGCCTGTGGGCTGGGAGCTGTCAGAGTGCCATTCACCTTCCAGGCTCTGGAGTGAGAGCAGGGAGCTGTTGGCCACTGACGGCTTCAACTCCACCGTCTGCTAACAGTCCTAGAAGTGAAGGCGCTGTCTCTGGGGGAGTCTTCTAAAGTCCAGGAAGCCAGGACCAGCCTCCGAGCCCTAGCAGGGTCTAGTTTACCAGTCAGTGAGGCCACAAGTGGTTGCTGTGGCAAGGGTCAGGTGAGTTTTGATAGGGACAGGGTGGGAAGGTTTCCTCCCAGAGGCAGGCCTCAAAGAGATATGTAGACATTTTAGGGCAGCAGGCAGAGCAGAGAGAGGGCAGGGCTGCCACTGCCAACAGGCCTGCACTGCCTCCCTAGTGGGCCTGCTTGGTGTGCTGCTCAGAATCCCCTGGAGCTGACTGTAGAGGCCCAGTGCCTTCAGTGGGGAGGGCTGGCCTCAAAGAGGAACCTACAGCCTTTCCCTGTGTTCTGCGACTCCTGGGGGTGTGTAAAAACCAGGTCATGGAGTGAATCTAAGGGGGAGAAGGCTGCAGGTTCCAGGTGGGAGACCCTGGGGTCCCCTGGCTTTGGGCCTAGGTGACCCTCAGAAGCTGAGCCCTGGAGATGCTGTGGATTCCTTCCCCTCCCCGGCCACAGGAATACCAGTGGGAACCAAGAAGCTGAGGCGTGTGTGACTCTGAAGAGACCTCCAGATGATTCTGAAAACATAAAATCTCTCCCCATTATTTCTCAAATGAATTCCTGTGCCTTTTTTTACGGTTTGCTTTAGAAGAGCAATAAATCTCTGATTGTGCATTTTATGGAATTTAAGATGCCTTTTATGGGCTGCTATTGGATCTCCCCACCAAAATCAATCTCCTGGATACTTAATTTTAAGCAAAATTCCAGTGTCGGCTGAGTTCTCAGTTCTATTCAATGCCTCGCAGCCGAGGGCCCCAACGACAATCCACCACAGGGAAAGAAAGATCCCGTTATGGTCAGATCTCATAAAAAGCAGACAGTATGGATGAGTGGGAGGGAAAGTCTACAACATGGTTTAATTGAAGACAGGTTGAGTGTAAACCCAGTGCTGGTCACTTTACGCTGGAAGATCCTTTAATTGGAACCAAGGGGCCACCAGCTGCATAAAACCCAACTAGGCTTATCAGACAAAAGCAATTTTGTGCTGGCCGTCATCCTCACTTAGAGAGCAGAGGAGGCTAATGTGACTTGGAGGGAGATTCGACAGACCCTGACGATGGAGGATCCAGTAGAGGAATTGAGGGCACTGGAGAAAACAAGCCTGTAACAACCAAATGGGTTTCGGGGTGACTGAATCTGCAGTCCTGGATTTTGTCAATGGAGGGGAAGGAAATTTCTCTGGGGCCAATAATTTCACCTCTTTTTTATTTGCACTTCAATGATTCAATTTCTGAATCAGGAAAATAGGGAAAAGGGATCCTAACCATTCAAGGCCAGGGGAGTCAAGACCCTTGGTCCCTGGCCCTCTGGTATACCAAATGGCAGAGAGCAAGGGTCTGGGTAGGAAGTGGGCCTTCCACCCTGACAGCCAGGATGCCACAGCCAGAACAGAGAGGAAGCAGCCAAGCCTCCTGTTGCCCTACACATCAGGCTCCAGCAAATGTGAAGCTAGGACAAATCCCAAGAGGACCTACGTGGGAGGACGGGCCAAGCAGTAAAGTGATCCCGTGACTGGAAGACCCATTTCTGCTACCTCTGACCTAGGGCAAGTCTTTTAACTCATCCAACTCTTAATGTACTCTGCCATAAAATGGAATCATGTCAGTCTTGCCCATCTCACAGGGTGGTCCTAGGATCAAATGTGTGGAAAAGTTCTTTCAAAACTATCACACTACATATAAGTAACACTGCCAACTTACAACTGCATAAAAACCCCAGGAATCTTAGCCTCATTGTAGCTGCTGTCATTATTAATTACCACACGGTGATATGCCTCCACAGATGAGGACTCTCTTTACACTACAAAAAAACTCCAACCTGGAAAATTCTAAATGGGAACGATAAAAAAAAATGCACACAGGGGTCCCCAACATTTTTATCTCATCAGTTTCTGATCATGGAATGCTGGGGAAGGGGGCTGAAGAGGACACAGGGCAGAGAGGAGCAAATGCTGCTGACCAAGAGAGAAGCTGCCAGACACATTTCCTCCCCAGCGGCAATCCCCATGAGCCCCCCGGGCCAGCGCCTTGGCAGTGGCATGCTGGTTGGGGACCCCTGATGGATGCAGATGCACAGTGAATATTGACATCATATGTATTTGCATATGTATCTCTCTGGCTACTCACACTGGAGAAGCTTTATATCTATTAGAAGTTCCAGAGTCAGGAGAATCACCACCAATATTACACAGGCTACCAGGAAACTGTTGAGACTTGCACTGAGCAAAAATACCTGCCATACGGCTGCTCTCTTCCCACAGCATGGCTTCAGCCAGTTAGACCTGTGGGGACAAAAGCAGGGAGAGGAGGGGCTGAGAATGGGAGGGGACAAGGGTAGATCCCGGCCACAGCCCTGCCTCAAACCCCAAGCCATACCCCTCCTGGGCTCTGCATGACTTCACCGTGAATATGATCTTACTTAAGAGGCCACTGGGTAGGGTCATAAAGAGATGGAGCTGGATTTGCATGCTAACTGTGGCAGCTCACAGCACCATCCTGTGCTTCAGTCTCCTCATCTTTAAAATGGGTAGGAAACCCACACCCCATGGGTTAAATGTACAGTCTGCCTATGTGGCAACCGCTACACAAAAACACGTTGTTATTCTATGTCTGTGTATCTTAGAACATAGCTCGTCATTTAGGAGAAACTCAGTTTGCATTAAGTGAATGCTCAAGGAATTAGTAAATTGGTTTTCCGTTTTTCAGCTATATAAAGAAAGACTTGAACTAGCATCCTGTTTTTCAAAGCAGGTTGTTTTCAGAACACTAGTTCCATAGAACATTACAAGTTGTTACTTGATTTAAAAAAAGAATTCCATGGTTGGGTAAGTTTGGGAAAATTTGGGCCAAATAAATTTCCATGGATATTTTTCTATGTGGGACATTTCGGTGCTTGTTGGGCCAGGGTATCCTTTTGTCACAGAGTGCCTGGTGGGACTCATGTTCTGTGGACCATCTTTTGGAGCACCCTTGACTAGGTGATGGTGAACAGTCCCAGGAAAGATGAAGCCACAAGGACAGACTATTTTCCACGTAGGTTTGAAGTAGGGAGAGACCCACAGAAGGCAGAGCTGCCTGGGTCCCTTAGGGTATTTGATCCTCTTTCCTCAGGAATACAAGAGGGGCAGCTCTAAGGTGGGCAAGGAGCACCAGGCTGACTGTGCCGAGGTCAACTGTCATAGTTTGATTACAGGCTGGACTTGCCTGCCCTTCCTTGCTAAGGAAGAACTAGGCATCCTGTAGAGGCACAGTGCCAGCAGGGGAGTCCTTACTTCTGGCTCTGCCTTTGGCCACTTGGGGGCCATATGTGAGGGTACTGGGCCACTCTGAGACTCTGCTTTTGGTTTGCAAAATAGGGGTTTCATAGGGTTATTGAAAGCTAAATGAGAGAATGTATCTGACCTGTTAAACACAATGTAGCTGAAATGGCGTGGTGGTGGTGGTGGTGGTGATGATGATGATGGTGGTAAAGTATCTGATGGCCCGTCACCCCCTGTCCTTCCCATCCAGAGAGAGCCAATCTGCTGCAGCCTGCTGCCAGGGGGCCAGTGCCCACCTCCTGAAGATCGCGAGGGTATCACTGGGCCGGGAAGGCAGCTTGCTTTGAGGTTCTCCCTTCTCTCTGAAGGAACGTTGCGAATGCTTCCAGGTGGAGAGTTCTTCCTCACAATCCATCCAGGGAAAGCTTGAAGGACAGAGAGCCCAGCGCTCTTCAAGAAACTGGGCTCACTCAAGCCTTCCTAGATATTTTCTAACACTTTGGTAATGGCAGGCTGGTCCTCGGCTCTGTGAGGGATACAGAGTCTGGGGTTTGGTCCCCAGTCTTGGGAAGCCAGTCCCAGAAAGAGAGAGAGGAGGATTTCGACAGGTGATGGAGGAAGGCAAGGAGGTTGTTTTGGACATGGGGGAGGTTGATGTGGACCTCCACATGGCCCAAGAGCATGGGGCAAGGGATGAGGAGACTAGCCAGGTCAGAAGAGATGGCTTCTCTTGAGGAATAAGTGGAAAATGGGGAGAAAGCTCAGTGGGGGCAGATTGTGAAGGCCGTGGATGCCTCAAGTGCCCCTTCAGATGGATTTCAGAGCACCACAGAGGCACCTTTCCATTTTTTTGTAGGCACCCAGGGCCAACCCACAAGCTAGAGGCTACCAGGCAGGCCCCACACAAAGAAACCTCAGGGAGCTCAGCAGGGTTGCCAGATCAAACACAGGCCATCCAGTGAAATTCAAATTTCAGATAAATAATGAGCAATATCCTAGTATGTCCCAAACATTACAGAGGATACATTATACTAAAAAATTATCTGTTGTCTATCTCAAATTCAATTTTAACTAGGTATCCTGTATCCTTACTTGTGAGATCTTGCAGGTCTAAACTCGGAGCCAAGCATCTCAAGGAAGCCTGGTGAGGATGGCTGTGATGTGGTCAGAGAAATGCAGGAGCAGCCTCGGACACAAGAAAGAGCCAGGTGAGAAGGCCGCCTGTCCCAGATGGGCAGGAGGACGGGACTCAGACAGGGAAACATCCACTGTGCATTCAGACGGACATCCCCGCGCCCGCCTGCTGGAGGCCCACAGAAGCCGAAGGCTGCTGCCCACAGGAGCAATTGCCACACAAAGATCCCTTGAACGTTAAGGTCTCTGGGACTCTCATCACTGCCCTCCTCACCTCCTGATCCATCCCACCTGTCTCACTCCCCTGCTTCTTTTCCCACCATGTGACATTCCTGCCACCCCCCTCATCCCTATTTTCATCTTTCACACCTCTCACCTGCCCAGCCTCCCGGCTGCCTCAGCACCCCTGCAACTTTCTTTCCCCCCAGCCCCAGTCTATGAATCCTCTCCATGGCCGCCGGCGCTGTCTTTTCCAGGGCCTGGAGAGACCCAGCTCCAACCCCACATCCTCCCTGAGACCCACCACAATGTTGGTGGCCCCTAAGACTGATGCCATTTCATTGTCATTTGAAACTGGAGCCAATCTGTAAATAGAAAGGGCAGTTGTGAAGGCTGTGTGCCCGGGAGTGTCTCCTCTGGGCAGGAAGCCTTGTCCTCATGGTCAACAGGTGCAGTCAGATGTCTGTCCACCCTGTACTGTGTGCATCCAATGAGTGTGGGTGCTCCCCAGAGAGACAGCCCCTTCTACCCTGAGAGGGGAGGCCCACAGGGAGAAGGGAATGAAGGAAACCCCAGCAACGTGACTTGAATCTTCACCCACTGCTGTGGGAGGGAAAGGCTGCTCTGTGCTGCTGTTTAAAATGTGTAAAGGTTGATTCTCTTCTTTTTGGGGGGTTTGAACTCAGGGGCACTTGACCACTGAGCCACATCCCCAGCCCTATTTTATATTTTATTTAGAGATAGGGTCTTACTGAGTTGCTAAGCACCTTGCTTTTGCAGAGGTTGGCTTTGAACTCATGATCCTCCTGCTTCAGCCTCCCAAGCTGCTGGGATTACAGGCGTGCACCACTGTGCCTGGCAACTTCCCTCTTCTTTTGACAGATCTTTCTTTTTCTGAGCTGGGGTCTCTCTGTATTGCCCAGGCTGATGATCTCCAATTCCTGGGTTTAAACTACTCTCCTGCCTCAGGCTCCCTTGCAGCTGGGACTGCAAGAGGCACAACCCCCAACTTGAGATGCAGACAGGTGTCTATTGTCACCTGTGGCCTAAAGTTAGCCAATGGCTGGCCTGGCTCTGAAATCTAAGCCAGGTAGAAGACCAGGCAGATAGCAGGATTTAAAGGCATGCTGGACACCCACCTGGTGCTAGGTGGCACTGTGAGCAAAACAGGGAACCCCCCACTCCCCGACTTTGGGCAGTTTGCATACTAGTGGAAGAGTCCAACAGTAAATGGAACAAGTTATAGCATGCTACAAGGAGATAGACACTGTAGGGAAAAGGCCAGAGATGGATTAGGAGGGATTAGGATGGTGAAGGGTGAGCTGACATTTTAAATAAAGTGGTCAGGGTAGGCCTCATTGAGAAAGTGACATTTGAGGAAGTTGAAGGGAGTGAGGCCTGCAAATAATTGGGGGGCAATCCAGGCATGGTCAGATTGTACATTTAATAAAAACTGTAACTGGTCAAATTCTACTCAGCCCCCCAAATACCTTCAGCACCAGAAGGACAGGAGACAGGAGTTGGGATGTGGGGAAGGACAGCAGTGGGTGTAGCTTACCAACCATTTACCCCTCAGGGCAGATGTGCTGGTATTGCCAATGTCCTTGGCACAACCAACACAGCACCCCAGGAATCGCAAGGCAGCTGCAAAATTGAGACTTACTGCTCTGGCCCTACTCTTTCACTCCTATGCCATCTCAATTGGGCACCCACCATGAGCTTGGCCTTCAGCTACCAGTCGCTACCGAGCCAGTGTGACAGTCAGTTTACAGAGGCCCCTTTGCTACTCAACTTCAAGGGGATGCCATTTACATCACATTCTGTGTGGCCTTCCTTCTTCCCAGTGACAGCAGTGGACTCCACTGAAGCAGATGAGAGAGGTCTGCCTGGCAAGGAAGCCATGGTTACGGTATCAAGGGATCAGTACCTGGTGAGGATAGCTGCCTTGGGCAGGGAGGCAGGGAGGTATAGGGGTGGGTGGGAGCATGGATCTACATCCAGGTCAGTGGTTCTCAGCCTGGGATGCAATTAGAACCACCAAGAGAGCTATAAAAATCCCAGTGCCCAGGCTGCACACCACACCCCTTCAACCACCACCTCCAGGTTAGGACCCAGGCTTCGGTGGTGTGTAACCTGCTCAGGTGATTCCAATGTGCAGTTGAGATGGAGAACCACTGTCCTGGGTCGTGACACTCTTGGGACCCATGGACCAGAGCCATCAGCATCACCTGGGATCTCATTGGAACTCCAGAAACTCAGCCCTCCCCTATGCCCACTGAATTTAGTGAGATCCCTGGTGGTACAGGTGAGAAACACCGCTTTATGGGGGCAAGAGGTGATAGGTATCTTAGAAGGTGAACAAGGTATGGCAAAGGGGGTTTAGGAGCAGGAGAGATGAAACGGCAGGCAGGGATCCATTGAGCTCAGGGGTTGGGAAGCATCGACCTTGCACTGGGGGCCAGGCGAAGCAGGCAGCTATGTGGATAGCTGTGAAGGGGCTGGGATGGGGACAAAATAGGCTTAGGGCTTTGAGCTTCTTTTTGAATAGCAGAGATGGGGGCAGAGCTACACTACTGCTGTAGGGGCACGGACCCCAAGGCCTTAGGACAGAGCCCCTAGTATAGATGGAGTCTTGCTTGAGTGGTGGGGCTGAAGCTGTGCATTTTCTGGCTGACCCCGTATTTGGAAATCCCAAGCTGCTAATAAAATTTCCTCTAAAACTCAAATGACTCAGACATTCCTAGGAGACTGTGTTTTAGTAGCAAAACAAAACGTGTCCAGTTCCCAAAGATCCCTGAGTGGCTTACTAATGACTCAAGGGCCTTAATGGGCCACAGGGGTAATCAGCATCGACTGTTTAATTAGAGAAGGTGCTTTCCTCCATCTGAGGCATGTAACACATGGAGGGCTGGCTCTCAGGGTGGTGTCATTCCTGAAATCACCACCAGAGGGCGGGTGTCTCCCTCTTTTCCATCTTGGTGCTGCAACAGCGAGGGGACCGCTTTGGGGACCGCTGGGGCTGCCAAACTCTGCAAATACCAACAACCAGATGGCTTTGCCTGGCAGGTGGACTCATATTCTACCTTGAGGTTCTGCCAGTAACTCCTGAGGCCTCAGGGGATCCTGGGGCGGAAGGGGAAGTAAGCATCTTTGCTGTTCCTGCTTTATATTCTTAGGCATTTGGATAAAAGTTTAAGAGAACAAACTCTAGAATATGAAAATGGACTTCGGCAAATTTCTGATGGTGTTTTTAGGGGCAATAAAGCCACAGGAGCAGCCTGAGAGGAGGTGGCTCAGGTCACTGCTACATTGGGCAGTGTTCCCAAGCCTGGCACGGAAAAAGGCCCATCCTGAAAGGCGAAGGAGAACCATGTGGCATGGGATGGCAAGGGCTTGGCTTGCTCCTGCAGCGCCCAGTCTCCCCCACCCCACAGTCTACTGTGCACTCAGACTGCTATGGCTATCAGGCTGGTTGGGGATGGAAGAATGCACGATGGGGCAGGGGCAGCTGCACTGATTCTCCTGGCCTGGAACTTGGGGAGGAGCTGGAGTATACTGTGTATAATTATAACAGGTGCACAGACTCCTTGAATCTCACAAATAGGTCATCTAAGGAGACCTGGGCTCCTGATTAAAATCCCATGGTTGGGTGGTCTGAGGCTCCTCCTGCTCTACATGCTCCAATTCTATGATGCTCAGCACCTGTGTGCTGGGTGTCTTGCCAGACTTGGTGTTGTTTTTGATCATCAGCAGCACATCCTGGCCCCCCTTTTACTTTACTGTGTATACTCCAGCTGACTAAAATAATGTCAGAGAAAATCTAACTTTTTTCACTGACATGGGCTTCATTTTTATTGATTTAATTGGCACTTACATGGTACATCCTTTGCACCAGGAGCTGTTCTGCACACTTACGAATGTTATTTCAGTTGTTCAAGAGGCAAGTCCTTCAACTTTCTTCTCTGGTGGGGAATAGCCAGGCTTTTTCTAGCTTGGTTTCTGGGGGCAACTAGCGTCTACAAATCACAGCCTCACATTGACTGAATGCTGAGTGCAGTCTTTTTAAAAAAAAAAAACAAAAAACAACAACTAATGTATTAGTTGTTGACGGACCTTTATTTTATTCATTTATTTATATGCAGTGCTGAGAATCAAACCCAGTACCTCACATATGCCAGGCAAGTGCTCTACCACTGAGCCACAGCTTCATCCCCTGAGTGTGATATTTGAGTCTTAGTTTCCTAATCTCCAAGGTGGAGATCTCTGCCTTTTCAGGGGTGTAGTGAAAGTTTAAAATATTAAAAAGAGCATATGTAAAGCATACACATTGCTTACCGTGCACATCTATAACAATGACGGTTCAAATACAGGAACATTAAAAAGGGAATCTAATTATCTAACCTTGGGTAGTTTCAACAACCATTCCATTCCACATCTAGTTATTACGTGCCCACTGAATGCTAGGCACTGCACTGGGCACATGAGGCGAAGAGGGCCTTTGTCTCCATGGAAGCTATAGCCTTGTAAGTGAAATCAGCCTGTGCAAGGAGCTCCTAGCCTTAGACCACGCGAGAAAGCAAAAACAAAAACAAAAACAACAAGCAAAAACATCCATAAAACCACCAAGGGAGAGAAAAGCAGGTGAAGGATGACCTATTACAACTACCAATCTGAAACTCACAGGGACATGTGAAATGATTACTGGAACTTCTTCCTCCCTTTCTCAGGGAGACTAAAAAGAAAAGCACCACTGAGCTTTTCCTTTGTCCCTGTACCCATTTCTAAGATATCTAGAATTAGATTAGCTACCCAGAGTTAGATAATCAGTCCCCTTTCCTGTATCTGACTCATCATTGTTGGAGATCTGTGCGGTAAGCAACATGTTATGCGTTAATACATGCAAGCCATAGCAGTGCACATAGACCCAGGAACATGAGCACACAGCATTCTTCACAAAAGTACTCTCGGGGTGGAGGTGAGAGGTGACTCTCCCAGCCCTCTGGGGAACTAAATAAATTGCAGTTCCAGGCAGACAGCTTCTGTTCCACAATCGGAGCTAAAGGTTAGCCCCAATGCCTTGGGGAGGAGGGAAAGGGATGGTGTGCAGCTGGGGTCGCCAGAGCCTGGCATTTGCTTGTCCCAGAATCTCACATGTTTTGCATCCTCAGAAATGTCAATTCTGGGAAAGACAGCAGGGTGTGGTGGCAAGAGCTCAGGGTTAGGAGGCAGGAACCGTCACTCTACTTGGCAAGCTACTAACCTTCCAGCCCTCCCAGGAGGGAGTACAATGGCCAACACACACCATGAACTGGCTGTTCCTACCCAAGGGACCACAGGCGTCATCCACACATTTCTGAAGGGCTGCCATCTAGGTAGGATGTGGTCAAGAAATGGTTTCCCAGTTACTTGGAAAGGGGTTCAAGCTTGACTCAGGGGAGTGAGTGGGGTACTGCTGGACCAAGGGCCCATGAGGCCTCCTTTAATCCCTGGAATCCTCAATTCTGGGAACTGATCACAAGAATCTCCTTTGGCTGTGCTTTGCAAGCAGGGCTGCCTGGTGAGGCTGCTTCCTAACTTGGTAGAGGTGACTTAGAAGTTGGCTGGAGTTTTCCAGCACACCCCTCTTCTCCACTGTGGAGCTCTCTGGGTTGGCTGTGGTTCTGCAAATCCTGGGTTGGCCATGTTCTCCCTCCTTCTCTTTGAAATCTGGATCCCAAGCACCTTCAGGGATGATTGGGGGATGGGTGTCATTTTATCTCAGGTGCCATTAACTCCAGTGCCATTAACTCTGCTCATTATCCTTGGGGAACCTGGCCTTACAATAAACTTTAAACTTTTCTCCCCTCCCTGTGGGCACCCTGCACCACCCCCAGGTGGTCTGAGGCACTCTGCCGCCATCTAGTGGTCTCCCATGGCTGTCAAGCATATGCGTAGGTGGACATGGGTGGATATTTTGCTGAGAAATCAGGTATCTGAACTTATCGCCCTTTTCATGGGTCTTTAGGGTTCCTGGACTACAGGAAAATGAAATAGCATGCATTCACCAGGAAAATATTTTGATCTGAATTAAGCCTGTATTCACTGGTTGGGGTTTTGAGAGCTCTGGTGAAAGCCTGAATCTTCTAAAATTATAAAGAGGGTCATGGATTTGCAAGGTTAGCTTGGGGACAGGGGCAGCTGGTACACTAGAAGAGTGGTGTTTTCTTATAGACAAGTCTCACTGCATTAATAAAGTGGATTAATGAAGCTCTAACAGTCTTCACAAACCACACGATGAGGAACTTCTGGATTTCCCATTCCCGTGATCGTGGCTGGGTGAACTGTTAACCCTGAACCCCCAAAGGATTTTCCTTCTTCTAACAGGATGCTAAACTCTTACTAAGTGAAGCTGGCATGTTCTGTGGCAAATACTATTTCTTTCTTTTAGATTTTGTGGAGGGGGTGTGGAGTTAGCAAGGATGCTCAGAGTGAGTGCGGCCATCATGGCCTTCTTGACATCTGGGCATGAGAAGCCTGGTCCCTCCCATGTGGCTCTTCCTCCTACCAGCAGTCACCTCTCTCTGAGGGTACCTGGCTCCCCCTTCTGTCTTCTGATCCTTATCTTTACCCAGCCCCACCCACTCACTCACTCATTCATAACAGGCTCAGTGTTCCAGCACCTGGCCTAGTACTGGAGACAGACTTGGAAAGAGAGGAGGAGCTCAGGGTTGTTTCTGGACATGGTGAAAATGAAGGCAAAGGACTGTGGGAGCACTGAGGTGAGGGCCTAGGCTGCAGGGGTGGGGGATGGGAGACTTTCTGGGAGGACCTGGTCCTAAAGCAAGACATTCTGGGAAGAGAGGGAGATATTTTGGGCCATGGCTTCACAGGCTGCTCCCCCTCCCTTTTCTTTGCCCCCAGCCTTTGCTTGCTAGCATATCTAAAATTACTTCAGTCCTTATTTAGAGATGTTTGCTATATTGGATCGTCTTATTTTTCTAACCTGACATCTCAAAAATATTCCTGTGCCCCCATTATGTTGTCTTCCTCTTACTGTGAAATTTTGGCAGACATATGCTGTTGGCATCATCTCTAAGTAACAGCACCCCTTTTGGCCTACCCAAGACCTGTACTTCCTCCAGCCTTCTGCTGTCTGGGAGTCCAGCCCTTACCTCTTTTAGGACCCAGTCCTGAACCCTAAGAGAGAAATAATTACTTCACTAAATGTGGAAGAGCGTTCATTTCTTACTTTAATTTTGGACAAAGACTACTCCACAAACTCTTCCTTCACACTCTCCACTCCCTTGTTTCACCAAAAAGAGCCCTGTCCCTCTACGTGACCAGGGCCTCATTTGTAGAAGGGGATGATGACTCTGCCTTGCACCACCTTCCTCTACACATGCACAGTCACAGCGTCTCTCCTGTTGGGCTGCAGGCCTCTCTAGGGTGGAACTCTAGGCTTCTCTGAATTTTCTCTTTTGTGGCTTCTCGTCTTGCCCAGACCCAGCAAACCAACCATGCCTTCAGTGTCCTGTAGTTGGTTAAGAGAACATGGAAGTTCCAGTGTATGCCATGAGTTAGCTTCCTAGAAACTCAGTATCCCTCTTCCAAAGGTAGACAGTGTTTGCTGAGAATGGTTCTGTACCTCACTTTCCCACCACTGAATGGAGTGGTGTTCAATGCCAAAGAATGAGACCAAGGAATAAAGGGCTTTGGTTATGTGCAAACAGAAAGCTGCAGGATTGTCCACCAGGACAAGGACAGGTCAAATTGCACTGGGGTGAAAGAATCAAGATGACCGTTATTGAAGTCTAAGAGGGAGATTTTTCCCGAACTAAAAAATGACTAGAAATTGATGAAATTAAGGTTGAATTCTGAATTGAAGGCTAAGAATGGAGAGTTGGCTCTCTTAAAGGATGTGATGCATGATGGGTGATTCCACACTAGTGCTATCCCACTGGGGTAACTGCAATATATGCTGGAAAATGGCCCTGTTCAAAGGGTAGGCCTGATTGGCCTGTGGACTTCCCCATATCCCTTGTCATGAGACTCAGTTCTAGCCAATGAGACATGAGGTGAAAGTGGCCAGAGGCTTCTGGGAAAGTTCTTTGAACTCTCAAAAAAATGATGGGCATCTGTCTTGCCAGATGTGAATGAGGAAAGATGTAGCCTAATTACTACAGGCAGCCCTCTTACAAACCTCAAGGGCATCTTATAGTGTCTAGAAGCCAGTGCTGTTAGACAGCAGAGTGAGGAAAGGAATCCCACCCTTGTTGACACTGGCAAGTTGTTGGACCAACCTCAGAGCTGCTCAGAGCTGGCTCTAGACTCCATGTTACATGGCCTAGTGAATTTGTTACACACAGTCCAAAGCAACTGCATGATAGAGTTACTCGTCTTTTGTGGAAGAATCTTTGGTTCAGTGAAGTGATATTATGGCAGTAAGGTGACAGAACATGGGGCATGAGGGAGAAGAAACTGAGCTGGTCTCATGTTATGGATGCAGCAGGGCTTCATGACAGCCTCAGCTGGGGTCAGACACCCCCTCTGCTCCCCGTCTCCCCCTCTCCTGAGTGTCTCCCTGTGGACATGCATGGAGGTTTTGTTATCACTATCGAGGGAGGGAGGCACTTGGTTGGGGGGACACAAATAGGAAGGGAAAGGAAGATGGCGGAGCCAGCCTGATGCGCCAGCACAGTGGATTGAACTGGACTGAATTAGAGTCCTGGATCTAGAGAGGTAATGGCCAGAAGCATAAAGGACCAGAGCCAAGGCCATAAGCAGCACATCGACAGCACTGTGTAGAGCTGGGCTGGGGAAGAACTTTTCTGGCTCACCTCGCATGCAGCCCATATTGCACCGGCTCTTGGTTCCCGAAGCTGCTGGACTTGGCACTAGCATTTCTATAATGGATGCCATCGGCAGTTATAGCTTCATGGGCACTAGAATGAGGATGAAAGGAGCCAGAGCAGAGGAGGAAAAGAAAATCCAGGGCTGGCTGTAAGTGACAGGCTTCACACAGCTCTGGTGTGTCTTGGAGGACACTGGTTCCTGTCAAGGCAAGAAGGAGGGTTTGGGTCTTTGTAAGTGACCATTGTAGATGCACGTGTGGCTCGTTTTCGTGATAATGGGTCGGTGAGGTCAGGCAATATCTAGGTTCCACTGGCTGGAGCCGTACATTCTGGGGATAAAACAGTCCCATTTGGGGCACACTGGGTTTGAGATGGCCAGGATGGGTGAGTTGTGGCTCCTTGGGCTGGATTTGAGTGCTGCCACAGAAAAGGCTATTTTTAGCAATGACTTAGGTGGAGACAAGAACAGTTCTCCTCTCACACATGCAGGCAACTTAGAGGCACCAGGACAGATAATTGTGTGGAAGCTTGTCAGGATTCTGAGGTATTGTTGGGATCCCCATGAAGATGTCCAGGAGCCTAGGTGGATATGTGTCAGGCATTTGAGCGAGAGATTCAGGCTAGAGGTACGGCTTTGAACATCACCAGCTGAAGGATTTAATTTAAGTTATGGGAATGGATGAAATTACCCAGTGTGCAGAGTAAGTAGAGTGGAAATGGCCAAAGGCAGAAAATGGAGAACCCCAACATTTACAGAACATGCAGAGGAAAAACAATTTTAAAAAGGCCTAAAAGGAACAGTCAGGGGAGGAGGAAGAAAGTCCGGAGGGTTTATATGTGATGGCAGACAGGGAAGACTGCTTCAAGAGGGAGGCAGGGGCTGCCAGTTTCAAATGCTAGACAGAGGACAGTATCAGGATCCTAGCAGCAAAGAGGCAGTTGCTGTCCTTGAGGGGGACAGTTTCCAGGGTGTGGATAAGGCTGAAGCTGGACTGCAGCAGACTGATAGATGGGAGGGGAGAGGGTTCTTGGCAGGTGCCAATAAGGCTTGTAAGAAGTTTGACTGCAAAGACAAGGAGGGGTGGTGGTGGACAATGGGGATGTGGGGTCAAGGGAGGACATGAGGGCCTTGAATGTGTGGTGAGACAGGGAGAGGCTATAGCTGATGGAACAAGGTTACCCAGAAGGCGGAGGGGTGAAATCAGAACTCAGCAGCTGAGACTGGGCCTGGAAGGGAGAGCCTGGGGGCTGCGGTACAGCCCACATGAGAGAGGAAGGAGGAGAAGGGGTCATCTGCTGGGGAAAAGAGAGGATTGAGGAAAATGGAAGCAACGAGGAACAGCTGCTGGGGACTGTCCAGGACCAGGGAGGAGGACTGTCAGGCACCACTGAAAATCAAGCAGAGGCTGGAGACCCTGAGTCTGGGGAGGAGCCAATCGGTACCGTTGTCTGACTCTCCTCCCTGGGCCCGGAGCAGCCTGACAGCACAGGTGACCAGGTGGACGGCAGACCGTGCTGCAGTGTGGTGCTGCTAGGTGGACATGTCAGAAAGACAGAGGGCTCCTGGGCAAGTCAAGGAGCTGGACCCAGGCGGCTCTCCACCTGTGCCTCGGGGCTTAGCCTGAATCGGAGGACTGTTACTTCCACTCACCTCCCAGGCTCTCAGGGAAATGCTCTTACAAGCACACCAAAGCAACTCACATGCATTAGGGTGGCTACTACCATCCCCCCAAAACAGAGAATAACAGGTGTTGGTGAAGCTATAGGAAAATGGAATGCTTGTGCACAGTTGGTGCAAAGGTAGAATGGTACAGCCTGGCGGACTCTCAGACATTAAAAACACAGTCACCACATGATCCAGCAATCCACTTCTGGGTATGTATCCCAAAGAATCGAAAGCAAGGTTGCAAAGATGCTGCTCATTTGTTCATAGCAGCATAGTTCACAATAGCCAAAATCTAGAAGCAACCCACATGTCCACTGGCAGATGAACTGATAAGCAGAATGTGATATAGACAGATAATGGAATATTATTTGGCCCTAAAAAGGAAAGACATTCTGATATGTGCCTATAACGCAGATGAATTCTGAGGGCTTTATTCTCATTGACATAAGCCAGTCACAAATAGGCGTATATTGTATGATTTCACTTAAGTGAGATACCTGGAGTAGTCAAAATCAAAGATAGAAGGGAGAATGGTGGGGGGAAGGGAATTGTTTAACAGGTACAGAGTTCTGGAGACAGATGGCAGTGATCATCATGTGGCACTGTGAAGGCACTGAATCATACACTGAAGATGGTTAAGATCATAAATGGTATGTTATGGGTATTTAACCACAGTTTGAAAAAAATGCTTTTTGAAAACAACAACAAAAAAAACACACTAAGAAGTTCAAGGTATTCATTCAACAGAGCAGCCTGGCAGTGGTATCTCATGGGCAGTGGAGGGTACCCACAGCCATAGGAGTGACAGGTAAAGGGACAGGTGATAAATGGAAAAGCCCAGTGTGTTGGCCTAGATCAGGAGCCAGGAGATGGGGCTGTCCCTGTCTCTGTCACTGTGTGATCTTGAGCAGGCTCCTTGCACTCTGGCCCAGTATCCTGTTAGGATGCTTAGAACATTCACCTTGCGAAGGTCTCCCCCAGCTCTAACTGTCTAGAACTTCAAAGCACTGACTGTCACTGAGCCCGAGGGACGTGAGTGCAGGGCAGCTGAGTCACTGGGCACCTTCTCCGTGGTGTCCCCGAGAGCTTTTCATTTAAAATAGAAAAGATACATTCCTATCTAGAGCACTCCCCTTAGCAGGAAGAAGGGTTATGGAGGAGGAAGAGGCTTAACCGAGCTCAGCACTGTCAATACAGACCCTTCATTTTGGTTTACATTGCTTTGGAAAGGGCCAAGCTGGAAATTTGGGAAAACCCCAGGAAATGTGGCACGAGCCAAGATTGTGAGGAGAGGCACTGTCCCTGCACAGTGTGCTCTTGTGCCTCTGTCCTGTGCCTGCTCTTCCTTCCTCCAGGAGGCCCTGTGGCTGCCAGTTGAGCCCCTCCACAGGCTGCTTCCTTGACCCAACAGGAGCAGCTTCCTGAGCACACCTGGAGACCCAAATCAAACAAGGGCCTCTCTGCCTGCAGGCACTTCATCTGTATTCTCCCGCTGATTGGAAGAAAGACTTGCAGGCCCCATTCAAAAGCAAACTGAATGATAGAGCAAGGCCTTTCTGACAGCTTTTTCCTTGAGTTCAGGTGGGGGAATGGTACACCCCAGTGTGGCATACCTGGGAGGGGTACACCTACGTGCACTGACACACACGAGGGGAAGATATGAACATTGCTCTGAAATAGAATCATTGGCAGTATTCCTGCCTCTCTCCACGCCCTTTCACTGTTGACTTGGAAAGAGCCTATGGTACCCTCAAGCCAGGGCCGGGAATGAGTTTTAAGAACATCCACGGCATTCTAGGTGGCTGCACTACTGTGTTTGACCACCAGGGTGCAGTCACACAGAGACTTGCTGGGGGCTCAGAGAAAGACCCACAGGCTACAGGATTTCTAGAGCCCAGTGAATTTCAAGAGGAGAGATGCGCCAGGCTGTTGACAAGGGCTGAGCCTACTTCACAAAGGACAGCACGCTGCCACCACCACGCATCCCCCTCAGCTATCTCCTGCCTGCTTGCCTGTCTTTTTATTCCAAGGTCCTGCTGACTGTATGCACAATACTTGGAAAAATTATATTTTCAGTGAATGCCACTGGGGTATCGTTTCTGCAAAAGAAAGTGTGCGGTTTCACGATTGTTAGGCAGTTTATCTTGGGACCAGGAGAGCCCCTTCAGGAACAAAGCACAGGGAATCCAAGCTCTTCGAATCTAGCTATAGCTAAGACTTCTTGTTTGATTCTAAAATACCCACAAACCTTAATTTTATAATCAAAGCAGCCAGCATGTTCTAAGTTATTTACAGGTATCTGGGAGAGTCGCCCAGAATTGGCTCCTTTGGTCCTCACTGGTGTTTACAATTCTATGTCTAAGAGCCGCAGGGTTGGGCTGGGGAAAGCAATGTTGTGAGCTGCTGTGTGACCCTAGGACTTGTTCCTGCCCTTCTTGGGCCTTCAATTCTTCAACCTGCTACTGCTTCAAAACAGGGCATCAAACATCCAGCTGGAACACTCTATCATTGCCATGCAGAGAGTACATTGGTGAAGACAGATCAGGCTAATGAGAAGTTAATTGGGAAACAACTGATTGACAAGTTAGCATAGGATGATAAGAGGCAAACTGTTCTGAATTAGGGACTAACATTTCCTGTTGTTCCTTTCTGGAAAGGGGGGCAGATACTGTCTGCAAGGTCCTAGTTGTGGTCTGTTAAATTCCCTTACATGATGAGCATGTTCCTTCATGCAGAGGGCTTTGCTTGATAAAGAGAAGTGCAGTCCAAGTCCATCCCTTATGGGCTCTGTGACTTGGGCAAATCCCTCATCCCTGTGGTTCACCTGTTTCCCAAGCATACAGAGGGGGAGTTGGATGGGCCATTTAAGGTCCTTCCAGACCTAAAATGGATTTTATTTTATTCTCTGAGTTCCAAGCAAAAGACACATAAGACATAAGAGGCTTTCTAGTAACAACAGGTATTTTCTGTATCCAAAACCTTTTCCTGAGTAAATAATGTCTGAGGAGAAAAAGGGCCAGAGAGGCCTGGTGTGACCCTCTGCTCTCTCACTGTTCAGTATCTCTAATCTCTGTCCCTGGCTCTTGGGAGGGAGCCAAGGACACTCAGGGAGTCACACAGGAGACTCCTCAGCAGGCTCAGCGGCAGCACCTACCCTTCTCTTTGGTACTCTTCATCCAGATTTGACAGGAGCTGCGAGCCGGCTGTGGAGAGGTCAACGGCAGCCAGGGGCAAGTCCCGATAGGCAAATGTCACCAGCTGTGTGGGGGCCATGCTCTTGGTTTCTTCATCTACTTGTTGGGAGATGACCTCAACTTCAGAAATCCCTCCTTCGACAGCAGGCCTGAGTTGGAGAGGAGGAATGACAAGAAAGGTTAGCTCCTAGGACCAAAATACTTTGTCCATTCCAAGAGAGGAGAGTAGGGGTTCCAGAATCTACACAGTGCTGTTGGAAGGCTGGGGAAGTGCAAGGTTGCCATTCTTCCCTAACCCTAACCCAAAGACAGGATCAAAGCCCTCACTAGTCCATTTTCTTCACCAGCTGGGAAGAAAGGGAGATGAGAAGAGGAATTGTTCATGTCTGGACACAGGCAGGTCTTCTATCATGGGGTGATAAAGACCTAGATGATAACTCTGTCAACCAGCAAAACCACGGCTCAGACTTCAGGACTCTGGATCAGTACTCTTTATATTGAAATGGTGTGTTCTTTCAAACTCTCTTATGGGTTTTTGTGAAGGTCCTTTGAAATGTTTCTATCATCTGTGCCACAACTGGACATACTGCTGGTGGTTGGGACTCTAGACCTGCAGGGCCCTTGTAGGCTTTGGGGTGGTGAGAGTGGGAGGGCATTGGATGACTGGGAGGTGCCTGCTGCCTTCCTACCTGAATTGGTCCTACCTTTTAAAGGTTGGGAGTAGGAAGTAGAAGTCGGCTGATCAAACGTCTGAGAAACTCTGGGGCTCTGTGGGTACCTCAAAGAACCCACAACTCTGGCATTGCAGGATGCCCCAGCCAGGGGCAGCACCACCTCCCAACCCACCAGCAGGTGTCTGGCAATTTGTGGAGGCATTTTTTGCAGTCACTGTTGACATCTGAGCAGGGCTAGGGATGTTATTAATTCTGCAGTGTATTTAACAACTCTGCACCACCCTGACAAACTCTGTTGAGAGATGCTGGACAATTTTGCTTTTACTGCCTGGGTTGCCATTTTTGGTTCCTCCACACATTCTCGACCCACTTTCATCCTGTAGAATCTGAGGCATTGGGTCTTGTGCCTCTGGTCAAACAAGAAAGGTTAAAAAGTTAAAAAGTACAGATGAAGAAGTATAAAGATTAAATATTTGAGCCAGGTGCAGTGGTGCACGCCTGTAATCCCAGCAGCTCAGAAGGCTGAGGCAGGAGGATTGTGAATTCAAAGCCACCCTCAGCAACTTAATGAAACCCTGTTGTCTCTAACTAAAAAAATACAAACAAACAAACAAACAAAAGATTAACTATTTGAAGGAACACTAAGAGTCAGTGTCCAGGGAAAGGAGGCCAGTTTCAACACTGAGGTGACAACCTAGGCCACCCTGCAATATTCCTGGGCTCTCGGGCCAGCCCAAATACCTCCTTCAGTGGGACTCTTCCTGGGCCTCAGTTTCTCCAACTGAAACATAAAGAGTTGAAATAGAGGCTTCCTAAGAGCCATTCCTCCTTAGTCTGGGATCTGATATGAATAAGAGGAACACACAGCAGGCTGGAGAGCTCTGGAGTTGCAAGACCTGTCGCTTGGATTGGGAACTCTAAATTCCAAACTTTTCTAGCAACTGTTGAAACCTAACCAGTGACACCCAGAGGTAGTGACAGGAAGTTCAGAGATGAATCTGCCTACTTCTCCTTTTCTTGGATCACCCAGATTAATGGAGGGAAAAATAGGTTTGTTTGTTTGTTTTTTTGAGTGCCACAGGTAGGCTGCCTACAATACCTGAATTCGCCAAGTAATTCCCAGAGCCCCAATTCTCTTTTGTAAGCCTTATTTAAACCTTTGCTTTTTGCTACCTGTCAAGTGCAGATAATAGTATTCATCACTGTGTGACATTTACAGAATGACTCGAGATCTTTAGGCGGAACAGTCATAGGATGTGCTGCTTCTATGTTTCTCAACAACTGATCTAAAAGCGTGGGTGTTTTATGGGGGGAATCCCACCTCCTCCAGATGTTTCCAAAAATGTAGCTGCTGAATTGAATTTGTTCTCTTTTCTTTGAAACTATTGAAGGAAACTATGGATTTTTCAACTGTACAAATAGAACTTTCTGACCAATAAGGTGTTCAAGGAGGGCTAGAGAATTTCTAAGAACAGCAGATTATGGCTCCAAGAAGCATGGAACAAATTACTTCTGCCTTCTTAACTCTCCCACCCTCTGTTCCCAATCTGCCAATGGTCATAGTGGACCAGCACCATCTCTAGCCCAATGGTCATCTTAGCAGAGAGTATTGAAGTTCCCACAGTTAATGGCCTGAGTATTAAAACTACACCCTGGCCTCAGGTATGAAGTATAGTATGGTGAACAAAATGGGTTAATTCTTTATCCCTCC
This sequence comes from Marmota flaviventris, assembly GCF_047511675.1. Taxonomy (NCBI): domain Eukaryota; kingdom Metazoa; phylum Chordata; class Mammalia; order Rodentia; family Sciuridae; genus Marmota; species Marmota flaviventris. The sequence continues at coordinate 121,997,593 of NC_092499.1, forward strand.
TTGAATACAGCCCTTTGCCACATGACTTTACAGTCTGTCCCATCAAAAGGAAGAATAAATTTCCCCAATATCTTATTTGGTCTTCTATTATGTGACTTGTTTTGACCAATAGTATATTAGCAGCCATGATGCCGGTGAGGCATGATAAGGCATTTGTGAATTTCTGCCTGTGCTCTCGCCCCTCCAACATCACCATCAGAGGGTGACCAGCCCAGGCTACTGATCTCACCTAGATCAGCTGACAGCCAGGCCAGCCCCATATCCAAGGGTGAGTCCAAGCAAGATCAGAGCAATTACCCCAGACATGTGCACAATAAGCATCTATTGTTGATTCTACTGAGGTTGGCTGACCTTCAGATAACAGGTTCATGCTGCAGATGACTGAGTAGCCAGGCCCATAGCTAGAGAGGCCAGGAGAGCGTGGTGTAATAGAAGGAGTGTTATTCTCATCTTAGCATTTTTACCAGTGAGTTGCAAAACACAAAATAAATCACCACCTGGTCACTTACCAAGCTGGTGCTTGGCAAGATAAAGTGGTTGGTCCACATGGTGCCTTAAGTTTGGGGAACTGAAAGCAATTCTCCCTGAAGAGTTCTGATGCTGGTTTTAAAAACCCTTTCATGATTTCTAAATTTCCTTGAATTCCCATATTGTTAATTCCTTCAATTGCTTCCTAACCTTGTGTTGAGCTTGCTTTTGAAAGGTTTCCCCCATATTTTGTGGCCTCCTGTTAAAGCAAATGTATACAGTGGTTGCCTGAGTAGAAGATCATGGTCTTATGGAGATTTATAGCAACATTTTGGATGTAGAGAGCAGTTCCCAACAGTACTTACTGTGGATCTGTCATGTTGAAAGATGCAACCAGAGCCATGGGTTTTCTTGGTGTCTAGTGGGGCTCAGCTGTCCTGAAACCTGCTGTCAGCATTTCCAAGTGTGGGTTCTACAAGACACATACAAATATAGTGCCCTGAAAACAAAAATAGGAACTTATTACCTTCAGATGCCAAATCAAAGTCCTCCTAAGCTCATCTAAAAATGGGAATCCTTAGCACTTTCTCCCATGTAGCACTTTTCTTCATAGTAATGTTGAATTTTTCCAATAACCCTATAGAGGGATAACAACAGCATAATTTTCATTTTTTTTTAAGAGATGAGGAAATAGGACCAGACTGACAAAATGACTTTTCTGTGTTACACAGAGATACAGGAAGAGCCAGGTTAGACCCAGGTTTTCTGGATTCTCATTCTTAGCGCTTTCACTAAGCTGTTATGCTCCCTGCCCCCCCAAACCCAGCCTGAGCTGTAGTTCTCTCTATTCTTCTAGATTTTTCTTTCATCTTTTTAGTTGGAACTGCAATGACAAAAGATGCAGAGAAAGTAGCTAAGAGGACAGACCCTGGAGGCAGACTGCCTAGGGCCAGACCTCACTCCCACTTATCCCTCTGTCCTCAGCTTCCCCAGCTACAAAATGAGGATAATAATAGAACTAACTAAATGAGGCAATGTATGTAAGATACTTAGAACAGTGCCTGGCACATAGTAAGTGCTATATAAGTGCTAGCTTTTAATTATCATAATTCTAACTTTTTATAAATTAAAATTGCAGTCTGTTGAACCTGAGTACATTCCAAAGCATTTGGAGGGCTGAATATAAGATTTCCTCCTAAAAATTTGGCCTAGGTAAACAGAATATACTTTTCTATCAGTGTGACAATGCTACCCAAAAGTCTTCTGGGAGACAGTACAATTCAGCAGAAAGTACACAGACGCAGACGCACCCTGCTCCTGGGTGATCTTGAATAAGTTATTGGGGAAGGGGGCCAACTCCAAGGGGCCATTCTTTTATAAGTTGCACTCATCTGCAAAGTGATGCTCCTACAAGAAATCAAGGCAGGATATAACCCACTCTCCCAATCCTGAAGCTCAGTGGGGCGGAGGAGGGAGGGTTCAACTAGGGAGCCCAACGGGGAGGATGGGTATGTCACGGGGGAGGGAAACTGCTCCCACCTTGAGACTTACTGGGGGATGGTGGTTCATGAGCAAAGAGAGGAAGCTCTCTTAAGTTCTGTGTAACTAGGAGAATACGGAGTTCAAGCTAAAAATGCTTCAAAAAATCCTGGAGAAGTTTGACTACAGAGTAACTGGAAATAGAAGATGGGGGAGCTCTTCTATTTGGGAAGAGTACCACCCAGTCCTGGAAACCATCAAATATTGGAGGGAGAAAGCTGAGACAAAGGGTCCAGGACAACACTAGGGAGCATCTGAACAGATGTTCTGTAGTCACACCTTACAAGGATTTCACTTTGCCTTGGTTACCTTGGTATGGAGGGTCTAAACAGGAAACAGAATTTCCTCTACAGTATTTGGAATTGTATATTAATTTATAAGTAATTATGTAAAGTTCTCCATTCAATAATGAAGATTTAATTAGTCTCAACTTTTTTCCTGTTCTTTTTCATAAGTTCTCAAGTTAACAGTCTTGAGCTAGGCATGGTGGCACATCCCTGTAATCCCAGTGATTACAACCTCCAGTAGTAATCTTACAACCTCCAGTGTAATCTGGAGGTTGAAGCAGGAGGATTACAAGTTTGAGGCCAGCATTAGCAACTTAGCAAGACCCTAAGCAACTTCGTGAGGCCCTGTCTCCAAGTTAAAAATAAAAAGGTTTGAGGATGTAGCTTGGTGGTTAATCACCTAAACAACAACAACAACAAAAAACCTCCAAATCTTCCTGGTCTAGAGTGATCATGTGATCTGTGTAAACTCTCCTGACAATAAAGTCAGGATGGAGATACTGCAACTGGAAGGTCAGGTGGGCAGTACCTGCTTCCATAATGGTGTCTTAATAACTTGTATTTTCAAACTAGTGTTGAGATACTAAAATAAAGTATTAGTGCTGTGAAGGATACAGTAGGAAGGTCCTTATGTTCATGGACCTTCCAGTCTGGCTGGGTAGGCAAGTTTTAAAACATACAAAAATCTAAACTTTTTGCATATACTAACTAGTGAAGACAGGTAAAAACTGATAAATCTATGCAAGCAAATAATAAGCATGAGCTACTGCACTAACACATTATGGCCAAGATAAAATGCATACATAAAGTAGAAATTAAAATGATGCAAACCATTTTAATTTTAAGAAGGAAAATGTCAAACATACTATTGTAGAGAGCTGTATAAAGGGCCTTCATTTCCCTCCCTTCTGACTTCAGTTATCAGCTTATGATAGTCTTATTTTCTCTACATCCCCGCTTACTCCCTACCACTATTGATTATTTTGAAAGAAATCCTAGATATCATATCATTCATCTGTGTCTGACTATGTAGCTCTAAGGAGAGGGACAAGGACTATTTTTGAAAGACATACCACAAAATTATCATTGCCCCCAAGTCAACAATATTTTCTCAGTATCATTAAATATCCTTGTTTACATTTCCCTATTTAAAAAAAATTTTTTTTAGTTGTAGATGGACACGATACCTTTGTTTTTTTAATGTGGTGCTGAGGATCAAACCCAGTGCCTCTCACATGCTAGGCAAACACTCTACCACTGAGCCAAACCCCAGCCCACATTTCCCTGGTTTTGCCTATAATTTTTTAGAAGTATGTTAAATCATTCAGACAGAGTCCATACATTTTGATTGGCTAATATGACGTAAATCTTATTTAATCTGCAGTTTTCCCCTTCTATCTCATTTCTCCCATGCAATATATTGGAAAAATGGATCATTTGTGTCACAAAGTTCCCACAGTCTGGATTGGGGTGATGGTATCCCTTCAGTGGTGTTTGGCATATCCCTCTGTCCCCTACCTATATTTCCTGGAAATGTAGATCAGTCTGTAGACTTTTAAAAAAATATTTATTTTTTAATTGTAGCTGGACACAATACCTTTATTTTATTTATTTTTATGTGGTGCTGAGGATCGAACCCAGGGCCTCTCATGTGTTAGGTGAGTGCTCTACCGCTGAGCCACAACCCCAGCCTAATCTGTAGAATTTAACTAGATTCAAGTTTAAAGTTTCTTACAAGACTTTATGGGTGTGTTATAACTTCCAGTAGGTGACATGCCATATCTTCTTGTCTCTGTGATATGCACAGCCATTGATGATTTTTTCCTAGATAATTCATTCAAGTTTGCAGAATTGTGCTATTAAAAATATATTCCCTTTTTCTTTTTTCTTTTCTCTCTCTACTCCATGCAAAATGGTGATATTCTAATTGGATCCCTCTTCATTAATTAGCTTCTATGAAGACAAACTTTGCCTGCTCAACAATTAGATTAGCCTTAGGTATAGTTCATATAGGGAAAGGATAAGTGCTTAACTTTCTTTTTTCATAATTTGATGCCATCCTATTTAATATTTATTTATTTAATACCAGGGATTGAATCTGGGGCTCTTAATCAACGAGCTGCATCCCCAGCTTTTTTTATGTTTTATTGTGAAACAGGGTTTCACTAAGTTGCTTAGGGCCTCACTGAGTTGCTGAAATTGGCTTTGAACTTGCAGTCCTCCTGCCTCAACCTCCTGAGCAGCTAGGAGTATAGCTGGGCTGGCTATCCTTTCCTCTTTTTATCTTTTGCTTTTCAAAACAATGACTTGGTATCTTGTCATCTTTAGAAGTGATCAGTGAGGTGCTGGTTGTTGTCTGGCAGCACCTGGATCCCCTCCCCCACTCTATAGCAGCTGGGGGCAGGAGCAGAGGCCCTGAAGAGGAAGCAGTTTCCTGGAAGGGAGACAGGGGTGTGGGGAAGAGACCCCACCCCTCCTTCTTCCCCTTGTTTCCAGGAGAAGGGAAAAAGTAAGGGAGGAGAGAGGGCAAAATCACATTACCAGAGAGTAACTGCTTCAGCTGGGAGCTTCGATCCTTAACAAGCAGTGCATTTCTAGAAGGCAGAATGCCTGAAGATGGTGGGAATACTTAGCCTGTATGTTATTTTAAAATAATATTTTCCAAACAAAACCACCCCCAAAGCACAAGCCCAGCACAAAGCAGGTGTCGTCTAGCACTCTATAAATGAACATCTGAAGTGCAAACCTGCTGCCTCATAAACCTGGTAAAGGAAGAAGACAAAACCTGCTTTGGATAGACTGCTCTGGCTCTGGCGGGTGATGAGGTTGCTTTATCGACTTTAGTAAAATGACAGCCTCTTCCTCCTGTTGCTCACACGTCTGAGAAGTTTGTTAGTCTTAACCTTCACTAGCACCGTGTTTGCTTGTTGCAGCCAGGTCTGCAAAGTCTCCCCTTCCTGAGCTGGTGTCTCTGGAATTTTAGGGCTAAACAGGGCTGCTGAGACCAGATACTCAATTTCCTCATCTACAGGTGAAAAAAAACCCTTATGGCAGCTCCTCTGCCTCTGGAGACCCCCATGTCTATTTCTTATCCCTTACTTGAGTGACAGCCCCTTGGTGCATGTGACCTGTTTTCATACTCATTTTGTTGGTTCCCATGTCTGGTTTTACTCAGACCTTTCGGGAAATATAAATTTATAGGCCACATTGCAGAAATGCTGCAGGTAGAGTTTGAGAAGTCGGTTAGATGCCCCATGTGTTTCTGATGTGCAGCCACTCCACCTTGACCCTCCAGATCAGTGGTTCACTGGGGTCCTATCAAAACCTGCTTTGCTCAGTCCACCCATGAAATATCTAATTTCGCATGGCTGGAGTGGGAACCTGGAAGTTTACGTTTCCAACAGATTTCTAGAGGACACTCAGCTGCTGATGCACACACCACACTGATCACCTGAATCAGTTTGCTCGAGATCAAGTAGGCATTTTTATCTCTCCTTTACAGATGAACATAACTGATTGCAAAGCTACTCTGGTGAAGTGACCAGCAGAACCTCCTCTAGCCAGACGGTAGAACCAGGGAGGCACTGTATCAGCCAGAAATGCTTTTGTTTATAAGTCATGGAATACCTCCTGTGGCTGAGGCAGTGAAGGCTGTCCTCATTTCTAACAGGGGGGCTGGAGGAAGGTGATTTCAGGACCAGATCAGTGGGTCAACAATACCATGGACCACACTCTTCCCCTCCCCCCAACCTTATTGAGGTATGACTGACAAAGAAAAATTGTGTAAATTAGGGTGTAAAACATGCAGTTCTGGCAGTGGTGTCAGCCTATAGTCTCAGCTACTCAGGAGCTGAGGTGGGAGGATCCCCTGAGCCCAGAAGCTCAAGTTCAGTTTGAGAAACATAGTAGCACCCCATCTCAAGAAGACAACAAACCCCCCATATTTTGACATATGTATCTATTGTGAAATGAGTATCACTATCTAGCTAGTTATCATCTCTATTACCTAAAAAAATTTACTTTTTTTTTTAAATGGTGATGAGGACACTTGAGATCTACTCTAATCAAATTTCAAGTGCATGACACATTATCATTAGTCATTATTGGTCACCATGATATACTTCAGGTCTCCAGGACTTATTCATCTTATAACTGAAAATTTGTACCCTTTTATCAACATCTTTTCTTTGGCCTCATCACCAGTCCCTGGTAACCAACATTCACATCTTTGTTAACCAAATTCAACATTATTTTTAGATTTCACATGCAAGGGAGATCATGTAGTATTTAGCTTCCTATGCCAGGCATATTTCACTCAGCGTAATGTCTTCAAGTTTCATCTGTCTTGTTGCAAATGGAAAGATTTCCTTCCTTTTTAAGCCTGAATAATATTCCATTTGTGTATACGTATATGCATCACATTTTCTTATCCATTCATCTGTTGGTGAAGGCTGGATATATATTTGGTTTGGATCTTAAGTGTCCCCCTAAGGCTCATGTGTTGAAGGCTTGATCCTCAGGGTGGTGCTACTGTGAGACTGTGGAGCCTTTAAGAGGTGGGGGCCTAGCGGGAGGGCCTTCAAACGGGGACAGTATGATCCTGGCCTCTTCCTTTTCCTTTTCCTGCCTGGCCATGAGGAAAGCCATTTTGCTCCATGATGTGCTCTCGCCACTGCCATTCAGCACCCTATCCAAATGCCTAAAAGCAATGGGTCTGCTTGATCCTGGATTGCAACCTATAAAACAATGAGCCAAAATAAACCTTTTCTCTTTATAAGTTGATTACCTCAGGTATTTGTTTTAGTATGGAAAACTAACTAACACAGAGCCTCTCGTTATTTCCATGCCTTGGCTATTGTGAATAACGTTGCAATGAACGTGGGAGTGCAGGTATTGCTTCAAGATCGTGATTTTATTTCCTTTGGATACATATATATATATGCATAAGTGGAATTGCTGGACAGATGACAGTTTTATTTTTAATTTCCCTTATTGGTTTTTTTCATTCTAGTTGCACTAATATACATATCTATCAACAGTGGACAAAGGTTCCCTTTTTTTCTATATCCTTGCCAACACATATTAATGTTTAAGCTTTTAATTCATTTTGAATAGATTTTTGTGTACAGGATAAGGGTTCAGCTTAATTTAAAAAATTTTTGCATGTGAGTATCCAGTATTCTGAGCACCAGTTATTGAGAATCTATTGTTTGCTTGGCACCCTTTATTGAAAATCAGTTGACTATGTATGCACGGATTCACTGCTGCTGGCTATTGTGTCTCACTGATCTCTCTGTTTATTTTTGTACTAGTATCATACTATTTTGATTACAGTAGCTTTGTAATATAATTTGAAATCAGAAAGTATGATGCCTCCAACTTTTTTTTTTTTTCACAAAATTGCTTTGGCTATTTGGAGTTTTTTGTGATTCCATGTGTATTTTAGTTTTTTTTTTTTTTTTTTTTTTCTCTCTCTGTTTGTGAAAAAATCCCCTGGAATTTTAATACGGATTAGGTTGAATGTATAGATATGACTTTGGGTACTACAGACATTTTAATAATATTCTTCTAATCCATGAACACAAGATACCTTTCCATTTATTTGTGAGTTCTATAATTTCTTTCCATTGATATTTTATAGGTTTCAGTGTACGGAGAACCCAAACTCTTTTTTATCGTTCTCTTCTTCTATCTTGTATGTGATGCATTTCTCATGCTTGGTACTCCGTGTTTGCAGAACGGCTACTGTAGCCCCAGCTTGCACATTCTCATACCAGCTTCCCAAACACAAAGATAATAGGCATTCTCTTTCTAAACTCTCCAGCCAACATCTCCTGATGTTTTCCTGGGCAGAGCTGTGTCACATGGTCACACTGCAAAGGAGACTAGGACACAGGTAGTTGGCCAAAGGGGTTAGTAATTCTATGAGAGCCTAGACCAGTCATGACTCATTTTGGGGGGATGAGGTATGTTGTTTCCATAAGCATAATCTCAGTTCCCTTAGCAAGGAAAAAGTAGGAAGGAGTTGTCGCATAGGTAATTAGTGTCCATCAGACCCCATTCAGACACTTCCAATATGTTCTGAGACTCAGCTGAATAAGCTTCATATGAGATTGGACAAATGTTGGTGAGTGGCTGGTAGAAAATTTGAAGGATGTGCTCTAAAAAAAACCCAAAAAACCTTGGGCCATTTTATTTGGAGATTGCATTGCATGTACGTGAGGTTTAATCTGATACTCAGTTGGATGTTAATGCCCCTGGGAGAAGAAGGCTGGGTTTTTGTGCTAGATGAGAAGGTGTCTGTACAACAGCACAAGGTCATCCTTGTTGTTGCCTTGACCCATTAATACCTGGCTCAATGAACAAGAAGCTAAAATGAAGAAAATCAATCATGCACCAAAGCGTCCTCCTGCTCCAATCTCCAGTCTATTGCAAAATTCTTAACTGCAGACCTGCTAAACAAGTGACCAGAGAGCCCACAGTGGCTCCTTTTAGGTGCAGCAGGGTCTCCTGTGGACCCCCTCTAACTTTCTAGTGTTAGCTCTTTTTCACTCACACGTCTGTCTGTTACTACCAGTCTCACAAAGCAGGAGAAGCACAAAACAAGACCACACAAAACTGCTGGACTTGGTGGTGCAAGCCTGTAATCCCAGCAGCTCTGGTGGCTGAGGCAGGAGGATTGTGAGTTTAAAGCCAGCCTCAGCAACTTAGTGAGGCCCCTAAGTAAATCAGTGAGACCCTATCTCTAAATAAACTACAAAAAAAAAAAAAAAAAAAAAAGGGCTGGGGATGTGTCTCAATTGTTGAGTGCCCCTGAGTTCAATCCCCGGTACCAAAAAATAAAATAAGAATAATAAAAAAAAAAAAATCACATAAAACTAGATCAAACCATCCAAAGGTGCTCAGGTATTCTGAGGTGAAAAGTATGAGAACCATTATCATAATTCTTTTCTTCCTTTTTTTCCAAGGTTGAGCTTCTCAACAACCATTTCCTAAGCTGAACATACCATGTGACCCTGCTGGGACAAAAGATTCATTGGCTCCTTGCCCCTGGCTGGCTTACGCATAAGATAATGCCATCCAGCAAGCAGGCATTTCTCAATTCCAACCTGATGTCCTTTTCCTTCCAGAAACCTGCGGGGCTTCTGTGGAGCTCAAATAGCTATGACTTTGGGAACCACCATCAGTGAGCGGGGCTGCAGTGGCTAACTCTAACCCCTTTTTACCCCTGATGAAGCAAACTTTAAGTGTAAATGCCATATTTAAAGTACTCTCCAATTCTTCAAGGCAATGTTCTGCTGTATATGATGTTCAATAAAATATGTTAGAAACCCAGATAAAATTAACTTTTCCCTTGAATTCGACCTGGCACTATGCAAGTGACTATTTTTTGGTAAAAGTTCTCTTTCTTCTTCTTTTTTTTTTTTTTGGTACCAGGGATTGAACGGGGACCCAAGGGTGCTTAACCACTGAGCCACATCCCCAGCTGTTTTTCTATTTTATTTAGAGACAGGGTCTGAGTTGCTTAGGGCCTTGCTAAATTGCTGAGGTTGGTTTTGAACTCATGATCCTCCTGCCTCAGCCTCTGAAGCCACTGGGATTACAGGAGTGGGCCACCGTGCCTGGCTCTTCAATACTTCTAATACAAAAGCATGGTAAGATTGTAAAAATGACTCCATTTCTTACCTGCATGTTTCAATGCCTTCTATCATGATACACTTTTCATTGCCCTTTTACCCTATCCCTGGACTTGACCACGCGACTTGCTTTGCTTCAAGTAGATTGTCAACAAACATGAAAGCGCTCTGTGACCAGGCTTGCCCTTTCTCTTTTCACCTCTTCCATCACTATAACCACAAGCCAGGCTGCCTGCCAGAGGAAGATGGTTGCCCCCGGTCACCCCAGCCAAGGCCAGTCAACAGTCAGTGGTCCCTCAGGCACGTGAGTGAGCTTAGCCAACACGAGAAGAGCTGTCCACTGTGTCCTGCTGAGATCATGAACCACAGTCTAATGAGCTAAATGAAGGGGTTTTGGAGTTTGTTTCTTGCCCCCCTTTTTTTAAAAAAAAAAAAAAAAACATTATTCCCCAGTCATTTATTAGCAACTTCTATATTCAACATTGAAGTGATCAAGATAAATGAGACACATGGTCCCAGCACTCAAGAAACTCATGGGATAGTGGTGGAGAGAGAGTCAGAGATAGAAATGCAAACAAACAAACAAAAAAAAAAGTGAGAATAATGAAACAAGGTTTTGAAAGCTGAAAAGTTCTCTACAAATATTAACCCATTGAGTTTTCAATTCTGTGAATATTTCAACAGAGTTGACACAAGTGTATTAAAATGGGTTGGGAATCACAATCTAGAGCTTATATGAATTAATATATATTATTATATAATTACATATTATATACTACATACTATATTTAAGGTTTTATACGTGTTCCACATATAGGATGATAGGACAGAACCGATTAAGCTCTGAATGCTTCCTACACTGGGAGACACACCTCCTTCTTCCTCCAGCGATCTGTTAGGGAAAGATTTGGGCTGAGCTCTGTGGCACACCCCTGTAATTCCAGCAATTTGGGAGGCTGAGGCACAAGGATCACAAGTTCAAGGCCAGCCTCAGCAACTTAGTGGGACTGCCTCAAAAAAAAAAATTTAAAAATGTCTGGGTATGTAGCTCAAGGGTAAAAGCACCATTGGTTCAGTCACCAGTACCAAAAGTAAAATAATAAAGGAAAAAGATTTTTTTGAGCCCACTGTGTTTTTCATGGAGTTTGTTAAGGACATGTATTTTTAACTGAACCTCTTCCCACCCTCCATTGGAACCCTCTCCCTTCTGCGCTCCAACTCTTTAGGACCCTGTGTCAATCTCATGTATAGAAATCCTTGCTTGGGATTATGCCAGCATGTGCTATTATAAACAGGCTAGTTTTTGTGAGTTTGTGTTTTACAAAATAAAATTAGCTCTATACTTTGCTTTAATCACTTATCAACAAAAAGCTGGGCATCATTTTCCATCAGTATATAATAATTCACATTTTTTTCTAATTTCTTAATTCATACACACACACACACACACATACACACATGAACATCTATAACTTTGTGATAAAGTGGTGATAAACTCATGTTTTTAGTGGGGTCTTTTCCCTTTTGTGCTTGTTCCCCATCATGGCCCCACTGCTGGTCTCCTCCAACATGCATGTGAACTTGTACATACCAATGTTAACAACCTGTGTGTACATTTCTTTTTCTTTGTGCTCATAAAACTGCGTATTAAATATTTCATTGTTGGGGCTGGGGCTGGGGCTCAGCAGTAGAGTGCTCGCTTAGCATGTGTGAGGCACTGGGTTCGATCCTCAGCACCACATAAAAAATAAATAAATAAAATAAAGGTATAAAAAAATCTCATCAATCTTAAAAAAAAGTATTTCATTGTTTATTTTATATTTAAAATGTATGTTGTTCATTCTTACCTGCTTTTGATTTTTCCATTCAACAATATCTTGTAGAAATCTACCCTCCTAAGTTAAGTAGGAACATTCCAATTCATTCTTTTATTAATAACTGCATTATATTCCATGGTATGAATGCTGCATAATTTAGTTAATAATTCCCCTGCTCATACCCAGTTTATTCTTAGTTTTTTCTTTTATTTTTTCTTGCCACTGTGAAAAATGCTTGTATACATTTTGTTACATTCTGGTATTTTTACTTATATGAGATAAATTCCCAGTAGTGGCATTACTGGCTAAAGAGTATGTACTTTAAATTTTAATAGTTAAAACAAAATTGCTTTCCAAGTTTTCACAGTCCACAGCACAATGTGAAAGTTCCTCTTTGAGGGAGACTCTCTTAATCCATCACAAGCTGTTATGGAGCAGACAAGCCTGGATACTTTCTTAGTTGTCTCCTCTTATCATGGAGCACTGGAGTGAAAACCAGAAAAATGGAGGGTAGTGGTAACACCAAACCTAGTAACAGATATCCTTACACCAAAAGAGAACACTTTGTCGGCTTAGGAATTACTCTCATCACAAAATTTCCATAACTTGTTTCAACAACAGCCAATTCCCTGAAGAACCTGTTTTCTTCCTTGTGCCATAAACCCTAACCCCCCAAACTAAACCAATCCCATAACCAGTTCTTGCCCTTGCTCTCCGCACACCCCAGGATGTACATGTTGGTAATGAGAGTGTGTGCAATATAGCAGGCTTAAGTGTGATAGAGTGCTGGTCAACCAGATCAAAATCATCACCAAAGGAGGGGCACCTTAGGGAGAGTCATTCTCTTTCAACAACTAGCCTATCAGTATGGAGGGCAGTGCCTATTACTAGAAACTCTAAAGTGACACCAGAATTTCCTGGATTTGCCCCCTCCACTGTAGGACATGCCTCTCCTCATTCCCAGGAAGTCAATCTATTATAGATCGCAGGTCCTTGTGTGAGCACAAGGGTCAGGCAGTGGACACTGTTGTATTTGAACATTAGTGACGCAATGCCCCTTGGCATCAGGCAGAGCCTGGTTTAACTGAGGACCTGGGGAAGTGCCACTCACCAGCACCTCTCTTTAAAGAACAAGGTCTTTCTGGGAGCCCCCAAATCACAGCTATCCTCTGCATGATGTTCTGATGTGATAATTCTCTATACAAATTTCAGGGGATGCTGGAAGGATCTCAGTTCCTTGTAAACAATGTCATTCCCCAAAGAGTAGTGACTGAACAGCAAGCAGCCAAGGTCTCTCACTGCGGATGGCCACAGTATTGGTAACTAGCATCTGCAGAGCTGGTAGGAAGGGGAACCACAATGCAGTGATAGTGAGGTGTAAGGCCGTCGTAGCAATCCCTGCCCTCGAGTCCCACGCTCACAGTGGAGGGCCCAAGGCAGTACGGTGTGAACAGTGGTGGAAGAGGGCTTGTGCTGAATGCCACCTGGATGGAACAGAGGAAGGTGTGTCAGGATGGAGGCAGGATGAGTCAGTGTGGGCCACACAACTACAAAGACTGTGTTCTTCCTAAAGGTGTGGTGAGTGGGCCCTACCCTGGACCGGTTACCCAGTGTATGGCAGGGGTACTAAGACAATTTCGTTTGGCCTTCTGGCCTTGAGACCACTGGTGTCCTCAGTAGCTCTAGCAGCACCAGGACTGAGAACCTCTCACAGAGTGTGAATTCCTGGGCCACCCTAGTGATTCTGACTGAGGAGGCACAGAACAGAATTTCCTTAGTAGCCGAGGGACTGACCACCTGAAGAACACTGGCCTACCCGTCCCATCCCATATCACTGTCACTGTCATGTCCCTCTCTCAAGAACCATAATCAGGGTCTCCTTAATTTCAGAAACACCATGAGGATTAAATTCACTCCACTGCCCTCTCCTCCTCCCTACCCTCCTGTGGATCAATCGTCATTCTCAGCCTGTCTCCTTAGAAAACCCTTCTTCATTTCCAGAGGTTCCTGGCCCTAAGTCCATCTGTGACCCTTTCTTATCTGCCTTGAATCCCAAGCTGCAGATGTATTCTCACCAGGGTTTGCATTCAGATCCCCAAAACACAATAAAACTACTCTAAGTTGCAAACTGGTCAAAACACCCACCTGGCCTCTCTTAATAAGCAACACAGACTACATGGGAGGTGGGTGTGAAAATGGGCTAGACAAAGCAGATGTGAAGCTGGCAAACTCCTGAGTCAGAACTCAGTTTTGTTACAAGTGAATGAAGATGTCTGACTGATCGACCCTCAGGCACTCTGTCATATTTCACTTGATCCTGGTTCATGACAGAATAGTACAACATGTGAAGAATTTTTACTGTTACCACCACACTCCCTGTCTCTAAGAAGCCATCAATGTAAGGCACACAGTAAATTTAATAACAGCTTGTCAATGAAAAAGATTTATACACTGTCACATTAAATTTGTGCATCAAGACTCTGATCAGGAGCCGGTGCAGTGGCTCATGCCCGTAATCCCAGCGGCTCAGGAGGCTGAGGTAGGAGGTTTGTGAGTTCAAAACCAGTCTCAGCAACTTAGTGAAGCCCTGAGCAACTTGGTAAGACTCTGTCTCTAAATAAAACTATAAAAAGAACTGGGGATGTGGCTCAGTGTTTAAATGCCTCTGGGTTCAATCCCCAGTACTGCTCCACTGCCCCCCAAAATGACCCTGATCAATCCAACAAGGGGGAAATATGGAAAAGGGCTCTTGAATTCAACTTTCTCTAACTCAGGTCATTGCTTCCTTCTGGGGACAGTGGGAGGAGCCATCTTTCCTTTCTCTTCTGCCCACTCCAATTGTCCGTCTCTCAAGGGTATGAATCACTTTTCTGCCTTACACTCATGTACCATCCACTCTAAGTTACACATCCCTTCAGGTCAGGGTTCACAATCAGCAAATTAAAAAAGCATTCTCTCAGGCATATTTCTATCCGCCAGATTTTTAGTTCAATGGCTTTCTAAAGGCTGGAAAACAATGCAAGGCCCTTGGATAGCCTCATGCGTGTGCTTTGTGAATTTAAAAAGTATTCCACAATAATACACCAAACTCGAAGGATGGTTCTCAACAAGGTGATGCAATGCCGGGGACAGCTGGGTTGGAGGAGCCGTCAGCAGCAAATGTACAAGGTCATCTTTGCGCCTAAGGAGAAACATAGTGGAGCATCTTCCCTTGGAAGTCAGTCACATGTTTAAAAAAATTAGTGAAAAAAATTTTTATAGAAGCTTTAGGTTTGCCAAAAAAAAAAAAAAAATTGATTAGAAAGTACAGAGCATTCTTACATGCTGCACTCTTGGCCTTCTACATTTTCCCCAATTATTAATATGTTGCATTAGTGTACTAAAGTTTATAGTTTATATTAGGGTTCACTCACTGTATTCAGCTAAATGGGTTTTGACAAGCCCATAATGTCATGTATTCACCATCACAGTTATCATTCAGAAGAGTAAAACTATTAGCCCTAAAAATCCCCCCTTTTTCATGTCTCTCTCTCCCTCTGTCCTCCCAAAATGTTTGGCAACCCCTGATCTTTTTTACTGTCTTGATACCTTTTCCAGAACATCATATAAGTGGAATTATATAATATATAGCCTTCTCAGACTGTCTTCTTTCACTTAATAATATGCATTTAACTTCATATCTCTTGGTGGCTCCATAACTGGCTGTCTCATTTCTGCTGATTAATACTGCATCAAATTCATCAATTGAAGGACATTTTGGTCACTTCCAGTTTTGGGCAATTATAACTATAAACATCCATGTGCAGGTTTTTGTGTGGACATAGTTTTCAACTCATTTGAGTAAATACCAAGGAATGCAGTTGCTGGATCATACAGTAAGACTATGTTTAGCTTTGCGACAAAATGCCAAACTGTCTTCCGAAGTGGCTGTACCATTTTGAATTCCCGCCAGCAACGAAATGAGAGTTCCTGTTGTTCCACATCCTTGCCAGCATCTGATGTTAGCAGCGTTCCAGATTTTAACTATTTTAATAAGTGTGTAGTAGTATCTCGTTTTAATTTACATTTCCCCGATGACAAATGATAGAGCATCTTTTTCCGTGCTTATTTAACATCTGCATATCAATTTAGTGATGTCTTTCAGATCTTTTTAATTAGACTGATTTTTTTGTAGCCACAAGTTCTTTATCAGTTCTGTTTTGCAAGTATTTTCTCCCAAGTTATGGCTTGTCTTTTCATCATATTTTTTTCATCATATTTGGGAAAATAACTACCACTGCAGACAGGCAGACTTGGGATATGTCTGACCTCCAGCATTTATGGGAAATCCTCTTTGGTGGTCTGTCTGTGGGTTTGTGCTTGGCTATATATGTGCCTTGAACAGAACTCAATTCACTAGCATCAAAAGAGAAACTAATTTTTAACTCAAAGATCTGCCATTATCACTTTTGGAGCATGCCAAGTGTGTAATCATTGCTGAGCATGTGGAGTCTTTTAATATGTTTGGTTATTACTGCTGTGTCTTTTTTGACCTTTGCGCGTTTATTCAACAAATGTTAGGGCCCTTGGAGACACTCAGAGCTGGGCCTGGCTCCTTGCTTGAAAAGCAATCACACTGCCCCTGTCACATGCCCTGGGCATAAGGTGATGAGGTGAGCCAGCATCTTTCTCTCTCAGGCCATGGACTGAGTTCAGAATGACTCAATACACCCCTCCAGGGGCCTCGCTAACTCTTGCACCATGGGTATTTCACTTCTATCCTTACCTTGCTATTCAGGTCTGGTACCCGCTGAGTCTTTCTGGTCCCAAACTGGGGTTCAGCCCACTATGATTCTGATCCCAGCAGCACCTGCCACAAAGACAGCCCCAATTGTCCTAACCCGAGCTGATGTGCTTTACACAGCTCATGTGGCTTCCTGCATGGGAACAAGAGAGATCCACAGGAGAAAAAGATACATCCTTGCTTCCCACAGTGTGGTTGGAAGACCAAGGTGTTGATGCAAGTGGTCTCTGATAAATGCCAGAGAATTCTACAGGTGGTAGATAAAGTTAGTATTATTGGGCATTGTACTGTGAGTTTAATTACGCCCACCCCCTCAGTCTTCTCACCTACAACAAAAGGCTGACAGGGATGGATTAGTCCCTTGCTTTCCAAGGTGTGGTCCCTGCTTCATTCAGTAGGCGCATTGGCATCACCTGGGAGCTTGTTAGAAATACAGATTTTCAGACCCCATCTCACACTAGGTGAACCAGAAATCTATTTTACCAAGATCCCCAGGAGATTTGTAGGACATTATAGTTTGGAAAGTGCCGGGATGCATGATCTTTAAATTCTCTTGCAATTCTAAGCTTTGATAATCTGTGACATTTCTTATGACCCTGTCAGGAGGAGGCTGACGGGCTGGGCCCTGAGCAAGCCTGAGGGTGCCTCAGCAACCAGGCTCTGGTGCCAGGCATCCAGGCGTGGCAGGCAGCCACTGGATGCTGGTCAACGTGACCCTCCTAGAGAGTCGTGCTGCCCTCCTGCCAGGGAAACAGCTCGAGTTGTCACGATGGAACACGACCCTGAGATGGAAGCTGGGGGTGGTGCCCACACACCGTGCACTTTGCTCATCTGCGTGTGCTTCACTTGGAGACCTGGGCTCCTCATCGAATAGCCAGGCTCAGCTGCTCTGCTCGTCCTTTAGGTTGCTGGGCAGCCAGAGTAAGGAGAGGGGAAGGGAATTAACAAGGAAGACTTATGGCATGTCCTGAAGTCATGGACACAGGGGAAAGGGTACCTGTAAAATAGTCTCCTCTTGATACAAAGAAAGCTTCAGGTGTCAAAACTCCTGTGGTTTCTTGGGGCTCGTCAATTGTTGGACAATAGGGCAAGCAATAACAACAGCACACTGGGAACCATCAAGGAGGGTTCTAGGCCCAGACTTTGCTCTCTTGAGTGATCTAGACCATTTTCCTTCCCTTTCTGGATCTGAATGTGCACATCTATAAAGTGAGACTTGATCTATCCATTCAAATATTTGAGCCCCTAGGACATGTGTGATATGTGAGTAGGTGCTGGGAAAAGGTGATGTCTATGGAGCTGAAGTTTGGGTAATTTTCTAAAGAACCTTTCAGCTCAAATATTATATTTTAAGGATAGGCTTTGAACTCAGACTTGGGTTACAGATTTGAGCTTTGTGACTTACCAGTTGGGCACAAGCAACTCATTACTCAGTTTTCTCATACAGAAAATTGGGACAACAGTTCCTTTTTAATAAGGATGCTGACGATCAGAGGTAAATGGAAAGCACCCACAAGATTGCTCAGTGCAATCACTTATTGGACATTTACCTTGTGCCCTGCATGAGCTATATATTCCAGTATGGAAGCCATAAACCACAGTGAGCATTTGAAATGTAGCTTTTCCAGCTGAAATGTGCTATTCGTGTAAGAAACACACTTGATATAGAAGACGTAGCACAAATAAAAGCAAAACATCTCCTTAATAATTTTATGTTGATAACATATTGAAATAATATTCTGAATATACTGATAAAATAAATGCATTAAAATTAATTTTTTTTCTGTTTTTAGTTTTTAAAATGCTACTAAACATTTTTAACTTGTACACATGGCTTATGTTTTATCTGTATTGGATACCACTGGCCTGGATGAAGTGAAAGCAGAGTATGCTTCTTGTCCAGAGACATAACAGAGTATGCTGTTAGTGTGTGGTATGTTGGGAAGATAATATGCACACCCGAACTCTTATCCAAGAGAATCCGCTGGAGGACAGGACTGGGAAGAAGGAGAAATGAGGACAACTTGGTGACTATAGGTAATATTAATTGAAAATTGCTAAGAAAGTAGATTTTACATGTTCTCACCCCAAAAGAATAAACATGTGAAATAATGTTTATGTTAATTAGTGTGACTTAGCCAATGCACAATGTATGCATGTTTTAAAACATCATGTTGTATACCATAAATATGTATAATTTTTGTGTCAATTAAAAAATAAACCATGCTGGGAAGGTAGCTCAGTATTTGCCTAGTATGTGTGAGGCCCTGGGTTCCATCTCCAGCACAACAAACAAACAAACAAACAAAAACAAAGAAGTAAAGGGTGAAACAAAGAAAGGGTGAAATCAGGTGGATTGTGAATCACAGAAAGGCTTAACGAGGAGGTCATAGGTAGGCAAAGGGCCCTCCCAGTGGGATGGACCAGACTGAGCTCCTTAAGGACAGCCATCTATGATTCTGTTTCTTTCCTAACTTTTTTAGGGACAGTTGTTCTCTTAATATTCCCAGTACTCTGCCAAAAACCTTTTTTTCTTTTTCTTTTTTTCTCTTCAGTGCTGGGGATTAAAACCAGGGGTAATCTACCACTGAGCTGCATCCCTACCCCTTTTTATTTTTATTTTGAGACAGGGTCTTGCTAAATTGCCCAGGCTGGCCTTGAATTTACGATCCTCCTGCCTCAGTCTTTGGGATCACAGGATTACAGGCAGGCCCCACTGTACCAGGCTTAACTGTGGCCATACTGCATTGTTGCCATGTGTTTTCATCTTCCTCTGTGAAACTCTGTCAACTCCTGGTGAGCCAGCTCTATGTTTAACTTATTGGCAACCTCAGCACCTGACACAGGTGTCACCACTAGAAGACACACCAATGGATGCAGAAGGAAAAAAAGGGGACAGAACCTGGGGGAATGATTATGTTCAGGGAGCAGGAAGAGGAACCCTGGTGGGGTGGTGTGAGGGTAACAGGGAACTTTTAGAGTCCCAAATGTCTATGGAAGAAAATTTCAGGGATCTGGTCAAATACTGCAGGGAGGTTGCAGGAGATGAGGCTGTCATTAATTAGGAAAGGCCTAATAGGTCACTAATTTGGAAAGGTCTCTGGCCACCTGTAGGACAAACATTCTAGTAGCATGAGAAGGGGTCATTGGAGGGGCTTGGGAGAAGGAGTGGGAGGAAGCAGCTCTTTCTGATCTGACCTTGACAACACCTGAATCACTTTCCCCTTTTTTGGCTTCTATGACACGTCATTTTAACATCTCCTCAGATTCCTTCAAGGGCTCCTTGTTCCCTCCTGCCCTTTAAATGTCAAGGTTTCCAGGATTCTGTTTTTAGCTCCTATTTCTGCTTCATCCATACACTTCCATTGATGATGATTTTAACGAGCCTCTTTCCTCGTGACCCCATGTCCTTATTCCCAGCCCAGGACCCTCATGGAGCCTCAGATCCATTGTTAGTTCTGCTCCTGACATGTAGCTGTCCCAAGAGAAAAACAACCTCAGCCTTTCTGAAATTCATTTCCAATTGCCAAAAATCTCCCCCCCCAGCACATAAATATCAAATATACCCACACCACCAAAGTTTTTTTGATGCTTCCCTCTAATCGCTTTTTATGTCTTGTCAATTCTATCATCTCAATAATCCAGAAATTCATCCCCTGCTTTTCTAACCTCACTTGCTATTGCTTAAGTTCTGGACCTAAAATTTCTCAGTTGCATTTCTACAGTCTTCCCGAGTCTACTCTCAATCTCCTCTACCATTCTTCATGTCACTTCCAAAGAAGTCTTTTTAACCTAGAACTTTTAAAAAAATCGGATGTATAATTTGCATACAGTGACACACATATTATAAGCCTACAGCTTGATAGGTGTGAACACAGCCAGTAATGCAATCAAGATTTAAAGCATTTCCATCACCCAGAAAATTTCCTGTGACTCTTTGCAGTCAGCTTCGACACCCAGAGGCAACAGCTGTCCTGATTTCTATCACCATAGATTAGTTTTGCCTGTTCTTGAACAGTATATAAATAGCATCATATGGTATGGGTTATTTTGTATCTGGATTCTTTAGCTCAACATAGTGTTGGTGAGATTCAGGTAGGTTATTGCATTTATCAGCAGTCTGCTCCTATATATCGCTGAGTAGTAGCCAAATGTATGGGTGTACAGGCCACACTTTATTTCTCCATGTACCTACTGATGGAAAATTCAATTATTTCCAGTTTTGACTCTTCTAAAAAAGTCATGAGTGTTTTTGCATAAATATTTGTATAGTAGAGATATTTTCATTTCTTTTAGGTAAATGTCTGGGTAGATTTGCCAGTTTGTTAGATAAGTTTAACTTTATAGGAAAATTACAAACATTATAGGAAAATCACAAACAGCTTTCCAGAGTGGTTACACCATTTTATAATACCACCAGCCATGTCTGAGAGTTCTAGCTGCCCAAAGAAGATTTTTTTTTTTTCAGTACTGGAGATCAAATCCAGGACCTCCCACACACTAGCCAAGTCAAGTGCTTTACCACTGAGTTATTATCCCCAACCCTAAAGAAATCTTTTTAAAAATGAAATCTTACTGTGCTATTTCTTTACTTAAAACTCATCCCTTTCCAAATAGGCTTTAGTTCCACAGGATATAGGCAAATTCTCCGTTATCTGGTCCTAATTCTCTGAACTCAGCTTTTCTGTGTCTCCATAAGCTCCATTTACTCCCAATCATAACCACCTGGCTCAGCTCACATCTTTGTTTAAGGCCCTTCCCTTTGCCATTCTCTTCCTTATCTGCATAGCTGGTGCCTATTCATCATTTCAGAGGTGTTTGTGATTACTTTACACCAGCACCTCCATCCCCACCCCTATGAGTTTATTGCCACTATTCCATGTTCCTAAAACATACAGGGACTCCACCATAATGCTCTGCTCAAAGCATTGCAATATATTAGTTTCTCCTCTCTCCCTGACCTGCTCTTGTAAGATACCTTCTTTCCTTCCCTTTCTTCTGTCCCTGTTTGATGACAGCCTACAACCAGACACCATGCTAGGAAACATACATAGGGATGTTTATTTACATACATAGGGATTTTACTTTACCAGTTATGTAAAGTAAAACAGTTATGGTCCCTGCTCCCACAGAGCTTAGGGTAGACTGGAAAAGACAGTCAAGTGATTGCACTCCTAAGTGGAGAGTTAGAAACTAAACTAAGTATTCTGAACCAAGTGGGAAATGAGCCCACCAGTCTGCAAAAGAATCCAGCCTAAATGGGGTGGTAGTGTGGGGGTGGCAGGTTCTCCTGAGAAGAGAGTGCTTGAACTGGGAATTAGAGACAGAGGAGTTAAGTAGGTGATGTGTGCTCCCTCCCCATCATGGGAATGAACATGAGACTTTTCGTGATATTGACTTTTCATGATATTGAAATTTCAAGACATTGAAATTCAGCTGAGATGGCTGGAGGAGAGAGACTGAGGGACCTTGAGCAAGAAAGGAGAGCTGGGCCAGGGCCAGATCAGAAGTTGCTAAAGATTTGTTCTTTATCTTGCACAAGAACAAAGAGCAGTTGGTATTATCCTCTGTCTACAACCTTGAGGGCTCCCTAGGCCTGTCACTGTACCTGTTAGTGGTCACATGTAATACATTTTTGTTAAATTCAAAAAGTCTGAAGAGATCAAGAAGTTTGAGAGCTAAAGGAGTGAAAGGTACATGTAGCAAATTGAGTGGGCTGCAGGTTGAGGGAAGAGTGATCTTCTCCCTTTATCGGTGGGGCACCTGTTCCATGGACAGTACTAAATCCTATATCTACTACGTTTTTCCTATCTATACATACCTATAATAAACTCACACTGAATTGTGCTTTGGGACCATTGTTCTGTAAAGTAGGGGTTACTTGAACACAACACTGTGACACTTGGACAGTTAATCTGATAACCCAGATAGATATTAAGTGACTAATGATGTGTACAGCATGGGTACAATGGATAGAGGGATGATTCACACCCAGGATGGGACGGGGTAGGACCCACTTCTTGTGAACTTTTGAGCTCAAAGCACAAATGTCAAGACGGTAACCAGAGCAATCACAGGTGGGGCTGCCCTTAAAAGAGAAATCTATCCCAACAGGAGAAAAAGAGAAGCCTTTGGAATAATTTTCAGAATGTCCATGGAAAGCTACAAAGCTCTGAAGGCCCTGGGCCAGGAGACAGGTGGCCACACCAGCAAAGAACAGCAGGTGATGTGGGAACGGGCTCCACCTGTAGAGAGCAATACTGCTTCAGTAATCTCAGCTAGAGGAGGGCAGGGGAGCCCCATGGGTAGGCAGTTGTTCCCAGTGTGGAATGATGCTTTTAGGGACCTTAAGAGAAGGCAATTTGTGTCTCACTGCTGACACTAAATAGGGTGGCTTCTCAATTCCTTCCATGTTTCCTTATGTTGTCTTATAGTTCTTGCACTTATAAGTTAAGAACTATTTAGTCTGTGCAGCACACTATTTATTTTGCCTGATCCAAGATGCACTCTGGCAGTGTTATCTTTTCCAATCGTCAGACCTGTAGTGGGTTGCATTGCCTGCCACCCCACCCCCCATGATATATGTCCAAAAATGATATATGTCCATCCAGAACCTATGAATGTGATCTTATTTAGAAATAGTGTCTTTGCATAGTTAGTTGAAATGAGGTCCTCCTGGATCAGGATGGGTCCTAAACCCAATGACAAATGCCCTTATAAGAAACAGAAGAGAAGCCATGGAGAAGCCATGTGAAGGCTGAGGCAGACATTGGATGTATGTGTCCAAAAATCAAGGAATGCCTGGCTTTACTGAAAAAGACAAGGAAGGATTCTCCCCCAGAGGAGGTGGCAGACAAGAAGCTCAGCCCTGCTGACATGTGGATTTTGTACTTGTATTTCTCAGAATTGTGAGAGAATAAGATTCTGTTGTTTTAAGCAACTAGGTTTTTACTACCCAGTTTGTGACACAGTGTACTTTGTCACACCATCCACAGGAAACTCATGGAGGAGCTAAAGGGGCACATTAAGGAGCTCTCTCCAGCCCTTAGCAGTTCCTCTGTTTTCCACATGTGAGCACTAAGAAAAAATTCCTCAATACATATCCCAGATACTGATTTGAGGGAGAAGGGTGATATTCCCTGAGGTTGCAGAAGGATCAACGGTGACATTAGATAGTATCCGGAAGACCCAAAGGCTGCACATCAAAATCCCTGTGTGTCTTGAGCCTGGCAACTTTACTGCGTGTCAGGGTGGGACCTTTAGTTTTGTCCATCTCAAGGTCGCGTCAACCTTGATATTACTAGCTAAGGCATGCTAATCAAATTCACAAGCAAGAAAAATCAGGCTGAAAACTTTATCATCTCTATGTATGTGAGAAAGAGAGCAAACTTCTGGCATACAAAACCCTCGTGTTCTCTTCCAGGGGCCCAGGGTCAGGCACCTGCAAGCTCATTGGCTAGTTATGTGAAATCAAAAGCAAAGAGGCAGGACCTTGAAGGGACTCCAGGCCACAGAAAAGCCCAGTGGACATCTTTCCTCCCCACTACCACAGCAAAGAATTTGTCTCTAACCACGACCAAGTTCAGGCCTGATAGTCTGAGACATTCACAGGAATGTGTAATTTTCTGGCTTTTCTTCTTTATATCCTAGGGCCACATGCCCTGCTTCCACCCACATAGCTTTCTCTAAACAGAGTGTTAAATAACTATTACTGGGTTACAATTATGTTTTGAACTTGCCTCCCTAATAGCACAAGGCAGGTCACCTTGAGTAAGGTATTGAGTTCTTCCAGTTCCACATTTACAATGTTTATTCTCAGAAGAACTAATACCACTCGTATAAGTTTCCTGTGGCTGCTATAAAAATTACCAGGAACTCAGTGGCTTAAAACAACATAAATTTATTCTCTCAGAGTTCTGGAGGCCAGAAGTCCAAAATCAAGGTGTCAGTACAGTTGGGCTCCCTCTGAAGGCTCTGGGAAGAATCTGTTCCTTCTTCCATCTTCTGGTGGCTCTGGATATTCCTTGGCTTGTGGCTGCATCACTCTACTCTCTGTCTCCATGGTCATATTGGCATGTCTTCTTCTGTGTGGATCAAATCATTCTCTACCTCTTTCCTATAAGAACACTTGTCATGATATTTATGGCCCATCTGATAATCTAGAATTATTTCCTCAATATCCTTAGTTTAACAAATGGCCAAAAAGTATATGAAAAAATGTTCACTATCTCTAGCAATCAGGGAAATGCAAATCAAAACTACACTAAGGCTGGGTACAGCGGTGCACATCTGTAATCCCAATGGCTTGGCAGGCTGAGGCAGGACAATTGCAAGTTCAAAGCCAGCTTCAGCAACTCAGTGAGGCCTTAAGCAACTCAGCAAGATCCTGTCTCTAAATAAAATATAAAAAGGGCTGGGAATATGGCAATGATCAGTCAGAATGGCAATGACCAAGAATACAACAACAACAGCTGAGTGCAGTGGCACACTCCTGAAATCCCAGTGGCTTGGGAGGCTGAGGCAGGAGGATTGCTGAGTTCAAAGCCAGCCTCAGCAAAAGCGAGGAGCTAAGCAACTCAGTGAAACCCTGTCTCTAAATAAAGTATAAAATAGGGCTGGGGATGTGCCTCAGTGGTTGAGGGCCCATGAGTTCAATCCTCTGTCCCCCCTCAAAAAAATAAACAAACAACAATAAATGCTGGTGAGGATGCAGGGAAAAGGGTACACTCATACATTGTTGTTGGGACTGCAGAGTAATATAACCACTTTGGAAAGCAGTGTGGAGATTCCTAAAAAATTTAGGATTGGAAATACCATAGAACCCAGCAATCCCACTTCTTGGTATTTATTCAAAAAAACTAAAATCAGCCACCTCAATATTTATAGCAGCTCAATGCACAATAGCCAACATATGGAATCAACCCAGATGCCTGTCGACAGATGCATGGGTCAAGAAAATGTGGTATATATACACAATGGAGTTTTACTCATCCATAAAGAAGAATGAAATAATGGTATTTTCCTGTAAATGGATGGACATGGAGAACACCATGCTAAGTGAAATATGTCAGACTCGAAATCAGGGGTTAAATGTTTTCTCCCATATGTGGAAGCTAAAGCAAAATGAGGGAAAGAAGGCAGTGGGAGAGGGGACTGGACATATAAAGATATAGGAAAGGTCAGTGGAGTAGAAGGAGAATGAGAGGGAAGGAGGGAAGGAGGAAGAGAAAGGGAAAGAAATACAGAATGAATTTAACAGAATCGTGTTATATACATAGATAAATGTACCAAAGGTTATATCTGTTTTATGTATATGTAGAGAGTACCAGTCAAAAAATAAATAAATAAAGGGGTGAAAGGAAGATCAGTAGAGTAGAGGGGGAGACAGGGAGAGGGAAGAGGGAGGAAAAGGCAGCATGAATGGGGATTGAAATAAAATTCCTTGTATGCATAATTATGTCAAAAGGAACCCAATACTATTTATAATTATAATGCTCTAATAAAAAATTTCCTTACTTTAATCATACTGACAAAGACTCTTTTTCCAAATAAGGTAACATCCATAGAGTCCAGGTATTTGACCTGGATAACTTTTGGATGGGGCGAGGTCCGTCTTTTGGCTGACCATATCACTGTTTGTGGAAATTGAAGACAGGAGCCTTATCTGTTTTGATACATCCTCAGTGTCTCACACATGAGTGAGAACAAATAGATAAATTAAGGAAATATTTCCCCCAAAGTCTAAGGTACCTTACCGTCGCTGTGCACTGCTAACATTCCTCTAAAAGACAATCTAGAACTTTTATACCATAGGTCCCTCAAGCACATGGTTGGTTTCCTGGGTGTACAGGTTCAGTGTGAACTACCTCTGATGATGACTCTCTCTCTTCAGGCCAACCTGTCATATCAACTGTACTCTCACTGAGTGTTACCTTAAAATTTGGTATCCAATAATCTCACATGGTTATCTTTTGCCACACCTGTTCAAATGCTAGTGCTCCACCTTCCCAGGAATCCTTCATGACATTTTCTTGACCCCGTCTCATGATCTTGCTTCCTTCAAGGTCTTCTTGCCCTGCCTGTGTGTATCATGGCTGCCTGAGACCCGGCAAACTCTTCCTGAATGGAATTTTCTCTCTTAAATAAGGCTCAATGTATACAATATACACTGTTGTTGGAATTTTGGTAAAAAATCATTGCCTGATACATGAAAGGGAAACTAGTGACTGATAAAGCAGACCAGAGTCTATACCAAAACAAGATCAGCCCTTATTCTGAGACAGCCCCAAACCACCCATTTTCTTGAAGGGCCCAAGGGAAGAGAGCATTTTGGACCAACTAACTTAGAAAATTCAATCATCTCCTGGAGGGTCATCCACCTCCTAGAGGTGTTTAGCATTCAGTGAGAAGAGAAAATTCTCTTATGTACCTGGTAACCGGTGAGACAGGAAATGGGAGGTGTGGGTTGTTTTTCTTTTTTTTTTTTTTTTTTAATCTTTTTAGTTGTAGATGGACACAATATTTTTATCAAATTAAATTAATTAGTTAATTTATGTGGTGCTGAGGATCAAACTCAGTGCCTCACATGTTCTAGGTAAGCCCTCTACCACGGAGCCAAAACCCCAGTCCAAGATGTGGTTTTCTATTGAGAAGTAAGACACTGATTTTCTAATAAATGGGGTGGTATAAAACTAAAAAACTTATTCGTAGCAAAGGAAACAATCAAGACCGTGAAGAGAGAGCCTACAGAATGGGAGAAAATCTTTGCCACCTGCACCTCAGATAGAGCACTAATCTTCAGGATATATAAAGAACCCAAAAAACTTACGTACATACACACACACACATATATACACACACACCACACATAATCAATCAATCAATAAATGGCAAAAGAACTGGACACTTCACAGTAGGAAAAAATACAAAGGTCAACAAATATATGAAAAAGTGTTCAACATCACTTGCAATTAGAGAAATGTAAATTAAAGCTGCACTGAGATTCCATCTCACTCCAGTCAAAATGGCAATTATCCAGAACACAAGTAACAATAAATGTTGGCAAGGACTTGGGGAAAAACGTACACTCGTACATGGTTGGTGGGACTGCAAATTGGTGCAACCACTTTAGAAAGCAATATGGAGATTCCTCAGAAAACTTGGAATGGAACCACCATTTGACCCAGTTAACCCACTCCTCAGCACATGCCCAAAGGACTTAAAGTCAGCACAATTCACAATAGCCAAGCTATAGAACCAATCCAGGTGCCTTTCAACAGATGAATGGATAAAGAAAATGTGGTACATATACATAATGGAATATTACTCAGACATAAAGAGGAATTAATTTGCCAGTAAATGGATGGAACTGGAGGCTATCATGCTAAGTGAAATTAGCCAGTCCCGCCAAACCAAAGGCCAAATGTTCTCTAATATGAGGATACTAACTCACAATAAACAGGGGTGGGTAAAACAGAAGTTCACTAGAGGGCTGTGGTTGTGGCTCAGAGGTAGCATGCGTGAGGCACTGGGTTCAATCCTCAGCACCACATAAAATAAAAAATAAAGATATTGTGTCCACCTATAACTAAAAAATAAGTATTAAAAAAACATTCACTAGATTAGACAAAGGGGAATGAAGGGAAGACAGGAGGGATGGGAATAGGAAAGACAGAAGAATGAATCAGACATAACTTTCCTAAGTTCATATATGAATTCATGACCAGTGTAATTCTACATCACATACAACCTCAAAAATGGGAAGTTATACTCCACATATGTTTCATATGTCAAAATACACTCTATTGTCATGTATAACTAAAAAGAACAAATAAAACTTTTTTAGAAAGATACTGATTTTCAGGAAGGAAAGTTGGCTCAAAGAGCTACCTTCTCCTCACTGACAGGTCTTGGTAAGGAATCTACATAGGCAGAATATAGTCCCAGTTTCAACGTGCATGTGAATAGAAGAATAGAACCCTAGAAAATGAAAAGACTTGGATCAGACTCCCTATACAGCTCAGCCTTAGACTCCTAACCCGCTATGAGGCCAAGGGCTGTGGTGTGATTCATTTTAGTCACTCTCAGTTCTTAAAAGAGTGTAAGGCACATAGGAAATCTTTGATAGGTGTCAGACCCATAACTGGAGCAATAAAGTGTAGGGGAATTGCTTGATTCAAGAGTCTCCAGTTAGTCATTCCACTTGGTTGTCACAGACTCTGATGTCTGAAGTCTCATCTCAAGCCTAAGCTATAACCTTCATGTTCAATCTCTCAGACATACCATGCCACTTCAGACTCACTCACTCGTCTCTCTTGAAATACTTTATTTGCTTGGCTTTCAGGAGACCACACCATCTGGGTTTTCTCTCTTCTCACTGGATGCTCCGTCCCAGTTTGCTTC
The DNA here is from genome assembly GCF_047511675.1 of Marmota flaviventris. Classification (NCBI taxonomy): domain Eukaryota; kingdom Metazoa; phylum Chordata; class Mammalia; order Rodentia; family Sciuridae; genus Marmota; species Marmota flaviventris. Next base: position 122,026,526 of record NC_092499.1, read on the forward strand.
ACTGGATCTTCCTCTCCCTTTTGGGCTCTCAATGTTGACATCCTTCACGCCTCATCCCTCTGACCTCTCTTCTTCATCTACCCCTTCTCCAGGGTTGAGGTGAGCTCATGAAGTCTCATGGCTTGAAATGTCACCCACATTGGCTATCTCTACAACTTCTATCTCGAGCCCCCAACTTCTCCCTTAAACTCTGGGCATCTCCAACTGCCTACCTGACATCTTCAATTAGATCTCTGATAGGCTGTAAAATGTAACGTAACGGAAACAGAACTCTTCATTTCCCCCACTTAAAATGTGCTTCCCCTCTATCTCCACCTCAGCAACTGGCAATTCAGTCCTTCCAGTTGTTCAGACCAAAGACCCTGAAGTCAATCTTGACTCCTCTCTTTCTTTTCCACTCCACATCCAACCCATCAGCAAATTCCACTGGTTCCACCTTCAAAATAGATCCAGAAACCAACCACTTGCCCCCTCTTCCGCTGACAGCACATATTCCAAGCCACCCTTTACCTGGGTTACTGAATCTCCTCTCTCCTATTTCCTCCTGATCCTCTGCAGTCCGTGTGTACATAGCAGCCATGTGACCCTCATGCCAAACGCAATCATGCCACTCCACTGCCCCCACACTACAGATGTGTCCCAGTACACTGTATGAAATCCAAATCCCTGCTATGGTCTATGAAGTCCGATAAGCTTCCTCTCCAGTTTTATTTCCTATCCCTTTAATTTTGGCATTCTCATTACATAGGCCTTCTTGCTATCCTCAGCAAGTTATTAAGTTGAATATATATTATAAAATACAATATAAAGAGGTAATCAGAGATATCAAAACATAAAGAATGGGGGGTATGAAGCTTGTGTTTAATGGATACGGAATTTCAGTTTTGAAAGATGAAGAAAGAGTTCTGGGCGTGGCAATGGTTGCATGACCGTGTTGATGTACCTAATACCACTTCAAAGAACTAAAAGGGCAAATTTTAGGTTGTGTGAATTTTACCACAATTAAAAATAATTTAAGGGGCTGGGGATGTGGCTCAAGCGGTAGCGCGCTTGCCTGGCATGCGTGCGGCCCGGGTTCGATCCTCAGCACCACATACAAACAAAGATGTTGTGTCTGCCAAGAACTAAAAAATAAATATTAAAAAAAAATTAACAATTTAAGAACCATTCATCTAGGTATATATGTAAAATAAATTTAAAAGGACAGGCACCAAAATGGATCATAATTATCTATAGGCGGTAGGATTATAGGCAATCTTGTCTTATTACCAAAAAGGGTTTCTAATTTACTAATTTACTCCTTATGTGTAATTTTTATACATTACTTATATAATAAAAATACATAATAAGCCATGCATAAAACTGATACCTAGTGTGGCAATAGTGTTTGACTACAAACAAAATCTAGCAGCAAACCACATGTGTCACCAGCTATGGGCCTGAACCTTCCCATGGAGTGTGGTCACTTTCAATGGCCTCGTCTCTAGAGCAAGTGGAGAGGCCTTGAATCTAAATACAGGAGCATTCAGGTTTTCAATGCAGACTTGGTCAAAAATCTGGAAGCACTGTGTCAGACACAGGCCAATCATGCCACAGATGAACAAGCTGTTGCAAAATTTTGACTATCTCTCCGATGTGTCATTTGATAATGTGGTATCTTTTGACACAGACCAAGTTACAAAGCAGCCTACGGTGTATAATTAAGGGTTTCAGTTAGACTAAGGTTTTCTCCTGCCAAATGCCATTCATCTATGCTTGACTCTTCCAACAAATATAACTGAAGTACAATTTGTAAAGCCAGCTCACTGTGTGAATTATTTTGTCCTGCTGTTTTAAGGCATGGCATGGTTTAGAAGAGTAGAGAAATTATTCTGGGATACCTATACCACAAAGCCCAATCCCATCAGTGGGCAGGAGAAGATGCCAGGGCCCAGAAAAGTTAAGCCACTTGTCTGAAGTTACACTCCTAGTTTGTGGAAGAGATAAGACTAGACTCGAGAAATCCTGATGCCTTAGTCTGGTGCTCCTTTTCAAAATTTGGAATAAGACAGACCCTAGAGACATTGCAGATTCAGTTCCAGACCAACAAAGTGAGTAGCACAATAAAGACAGGCAGGCACATGAATTTTTTGGTTTCCCAAAAACGTTATGTAAAAGTTATGTTTACATTGTAGTATTAGTCTGTAGTCTATTACAAGTGTAATGGTTTTACCTTTTTAAAAAAAAAAAACAATGTGTAAACCTTAATTTAAAATATTTTACAGCTAAAAAATGCTAATAATCACCTGAGCTATTAGAAAATGGTGCCAGTAGACAAAAAGCCCCACAATATCTGTGAGGCTCAATAAAGTAAAGCGCAATAAAACATTTTTGAGAAAGATACAACCAGTAATAGTCAGAATGTGATTACAAGTTGACATGGCTTTATTTTTTCCCAACCTTTGTCTAGGAACTGGCTCCACTGGTTCTCTCTTCTACCCCTTGATAACGACTGTAATCCCAGCGGCTCTGAAGGCTGAGGCAGGAGGATCAAGAGTTCAAAGCCAGCCTCAGCAACTCAGAGAGGCCCTAAGTAAATCAGTGAGACCCTGTCTCTAAATAAAATGCAAAAAAGGGCTGGAGATGTGGCTCAGTGGTTGAGTATCCCTGGATTCACACCCCAGTACCAAAAAAATTGTAAAAATCTCATCTAGTTTAAATCAAATCATCTTCAATCTCACATCCAAACTCCTCCCCGCATCCTGGGACTGAGCCACAGCCTGAGGCTTGAAGGGGACCAAGTCTGCTCACTCTGTCCTTTTCCCCTTCCTCCACTGTTTCTGGCTTTCCAGGGTCAGCAGTGAGCCTGGGTGGGGATGGGGACTGAGTAAAGGAGAAAGTCTTCACTTTGCTTGTTTATAGATCTCCCCAGCTAAGGACATCCTCTGGATTGCAGATGTCCAAATGCTGAAAGGTCCAGAGGATGCAGCTATGGGTTCTCAAGAGGCCTGTGGGCATCTCTGGAGGGTCTGAGTCAGGAACACCACAAATGAGGGTGTCCCTCTTGAAACCTTCTCCCATGGTCAGGAGGAAAGAGCCTTCTCCCTGTCCCTACTGGGAGAAGTAGAGACAGACCTTGGCAGTCTCCTCCACATTCTCCCAGGAAATCGACTCTCCCTGAATGTCTAGACTTTCATTCACATAAGGCTACACTGGTGGGCAGTGGGGGGATGAGTTCAACCCTCATTTTACAAATCTGGAGGGGTTCTGCCCAGCTGTTCCTCTATAGAAGGTGGGGATACTCGTCTCTTAACATCTTCACAAGATACTCCCTTCAAGATGCTGTCACAGGAACACTGAACCCTGGCTTTGGGGGAGTTGTACCTCTTTAGGGGAAGCCCTAAAACAATACCAGGAAGAAGCAACTGCACAGAAGACCCTGGGGGAGGATGGAATCTTTCCAGGGGCTGCTGGGGAAAGGAAGGATGCTTTGAAAGATAAACCCCTCACCCTATGGAAGGTCAAGGAGCCCAAGGAAAAGACTGAAGGCCTCTACTTCCAGGGACCAACCAGATTCCAAGGGTCTGCATGAGAAAAAATTCTGGCTCTGCCCCTCACCTACTGTGTGGCACTGACTGAGCCCTTTCTTCTCTATGGGCCTCAGCTTCCCCAGCTGAAAAACAGGAGATGATGCCTTTTTGTCACTTTTGGATGTCTAGCAATGGAAAGCCCCTTCTATTTGGAGGGATCCTAAAATAAAGTGATAGACAAACTCCCCTTTGCCCCACTGTGGAAGCCCCATGGGAAAAAGACATGTAGTCTTCCCCCTGGCTCTGCCATGTAGCTCCATTGGGTCACCAGGTCAGCATGTGCCCTGGGCTCACCCAAGGAAGGCCTGTGAATCCTTAACAAGAATGCAGAAGTCTAGCTGCGGTGGAATGAGAACTGGAGGGACCTGGGAGCAAGTGGTGCCTGGAAGCAGTCATCCCAGACTGGTGAGTAGTGCCCCATGCCCAGGGCTCGCTAGCTGTGCCTGGCCACCCTGCTTATTTTCTGACTGGCTCTCCAACATCTTATGATTCTGTAGAAATGCCACGTTCTTCTATTATAAATATGCTGGTGTGCCTCACAACCCCTACTTCAGTCCATTTCTTCCTTGTCTCCCTCTAATCTAGTGGCCAAAAAGTGAAATACTTGAATTATGAAACCCATTAGCATGAAGAAGTGATCATGTGATAATGTTCTGTCTAATGAATCAAGGAATAAGTTTCTTAATATGAAGGAAAGACCTGGAGAGGAAACGACTTTAACACTTCATTTTCATCCTTCCTCCTTCTTCCTAACTGGTATACTGATGAAAAGCCTGGAGGTGAAGCAGCCATCCATGACTATGAGGAATAACAAAAAAAGCTAAAGAATATCAGCCTCTGATGACATCCTTAAGCAGCAGGACCAGCCAAGGACTGCTGTCTCCAGAATTATAACACAATGAAACAAGTTCCCTATTAAAGCCACAACTTCTCAGATTTTTTTCTATTTATTTCTATTGCTCTCAGATAACATATTCCTTCCTGATATACTTTCCAATAAACTTGATAAAAGTTGAGAATGGTATATACATTTGTAAAATACTTTGTAGTTTATATACTGTTGTACACTGCTTAAACCCATCAGAGTTTCTGTTGTTTACCACCAGAGACTGACTGGTACCACAAGCTTTCCAGGTCTCCTCCAGCTCTGATATTCTGTCCTTATAAGAGGGACATATGTTCCTCTGACTATGCAAACTCACATCACTCACAGTTTTTATAACACAACAAAAAAGAAGAGCAATCATCTTCATCTTGCTCTCAGTGTCACCTGAGATGGTCCATCACGGATCCTGGTCCCCTACCTCCTCCCGCCTCTGTCTGATTCATTCCCTAAGGCTAAGGGCCAACCCCTAACCTAGTACTCTTATAGACCTACCTACTTGACAACACAACTGACTTACAATTTTCAGAGGCAGATTCCTGCTAACCACGCACAATCTGAGTTAAGTGTGGTATCGAGGATTGAACCCAGGGGAGATCAACCACTGAGCCACATCCCAGCCCTTTTTAAAAATATTTTATTTAGAGACAGGGTAATGCTGGATTGCTTAGGCCTTGATAAGTGAGTATGACACATTTAAAAAGCATTTTGTGGTTTGGAAACTTAAACCTTTTTTGTACTTTGTCACTGACCCTCACAGCAATCCTAGATAAAGAGGGCAAGTATAAGATCTCTGATGCTCACAGAAACGATGCGCCATGGGTTGTAAAGACAATAAGAGCTCTGTGTGACCTCAGAAACTGTGCAGAGGGAAATGTGTGTTGCACTGGGAATCAGAAAGCACAGGTTCTGTGTTCTGGTCCCATCACTACTAGTATCTTGACCTCAGGCAAATCGGATACCTCTCTAGGGTCTCATTCCCTCATCTGTTCGATGAAGATGCTAGATATATTAGTTAGCTTGGGCTGCCATATCAAAACATCATAAACTGGGTGGAATAAACAATAGAAATTTATTTTCTCACACTTCTGGAAGCTGGAAGCCCAAGTAACAGCAAGGTTGAGTTCTGGTGAGGGCTATCTTCCTGGCTTGCAGATGGCCACCTTCTCCATGTCTTCACTTAGAGGAGGTAGAAATACAAGAGTCATTCTTCCTCTTCTTATAAGGCCACAGTACTATATGATTAGGTCCCTACCCTATGGGCTCATTTGACCTTACTTACCTCCTAAAGAGCCTGTGCCCAGGTATAGTCACATTTGGGGATAGGGCTTGAACACATGTATTTTAGAAGGACACAATTCAGACCACAGCACTGGACATGATCTTTGGAGTTCTTTCCACCTGTTAGCTCAAGTCTAGAACATTGAAGGTGTTCCCAATCATTTGTGAAATGAGTAATGAATGCTTCCTTGCCTCTTTGATTCAAGAAACTACCCAAGGGGCTACTGGGGTTGTGACTCAGCGGTAGAGCTCTTGCCTAGTATGTGTAAGGCACTGGGTTCGATCCTCAGTACCACATAAAAATAAATAAATAAAATAAAGGTATTCTGTCTATCTACAACTAAAACTCTAAAGAAAAGAAAAAAAAAAGAAATTACCCAAGACTATTTCTAGACTATTGGGTAGGGAACATTTTGAAGGGCTTCTATGTATACTTTTCCTTCCCAAAGGCAATGAACAGTTCAGAGGTTCTTTGGTCAAAACAGGTCTCTTCCAAGGTTGGAGCTTTAAAGTTTTTCAGGAAGCATGTATTTATCTGTCACCCTCAGTCTTTGGGTGTGGCATTGCAATTTCTGCAAGCACATTTCGAAAGAACATAATGGTGGCTGTCAATTGGAGTTAGGTTTTAAATCACAAGGCTATAGCTAAATTTTGTAACAGCCATGAAGATTACTGAGCAATTGTGGTTTTTCACCAAAGCACAAAATACCTTGTCACTCTGACTTCACCCTTGAAGCAGCTGAAGGTGCTGTCTTAGAGTGTGGCTATGTGGCCAGGAGCAAACTCCATGGGGAGAGCTGGTACACCTCAGGTCAAACATAATTCTTCCAATCGTAACCAACTATGATCTCTCTAGAAATGTTATTTTTGGTTTAAATACACTTATTGTCAAAATACCTAAAAGTGTTTTGAGCATTTAAATACATGCCAAAAAATGTATTTAAATGATTCTAATAGTCTCTGCATGTGCAGTTGCATCCAACCCCCCCACCCGCTGAGACCTTTAGGAGCAAGATAGTCTGAACTTGTATAACTACTTTGTTTACATCTTCTTATTTGTGCCATAATCTGTAACTGCTTCAAAACATGAAACTTTCCCTATTAGTAATTTCAAACTCAAATTTACCTTTCATTTTATTATAATATTCATCTTCATTTGACCCAAACTGTTCGAGTTCTATATTTTACAAACTGGGAAGATGTTGAGTTTTCTGTACTGATCCTTTAGGGCAGTGGTTCTCAACTGGGGGACAAATTTTGCACCCAAGGGACATTCGGCAAATTCTGGAGACATTTTTGGTTGCCACAGTGGGGAGGGGATTAGTGATAGTATTACTGGCATCTAGTAGAGAAGGGTCAGGGATGCTGTTAAGTACCCTACAGTGCTCGGAACAGCTCACAACAGTTATCTCAAGATGCAAAGAGCACGGTCCATAATGGCTTCCAGGGTGACAGAGAGAAAATTGTTTCATTAGCTGTTTAAGAAATTGTGACACTTCATGACCTCAGGGACATGGCAGATACTGATGTAAATGTAGATTTTGCAAGGTTTTTCTTTGTTTTTTCCTTTCTTCCTCCTTCTCTCTGCCCACCCCCTTTCCTTCCAAGGTGGCCTGTCCTTTAATTTCCACCGAACTTCAGTGCTTTCTTCCCCTGGTACTGGGTAAAAAGAAAGCAGGACCAGAACGCAGAGGCTCAGCATCAGGCCTGTGATATGGTCTGAAGGGTTTATGTATTTACAGCTCTACCTCTGAGGGTAGAGGATGAGGATGGGGGAAAACAAAAACAACAACAACACACAAACACACACAACTCCAAATCTTAAGTAAATCAATCAATAAAAATTCTAACCGCTTTCACTTGGTGGGAGTTCAAGCTACTTTAAAAAAGCATTCAGGGCTGGGGTTGTGGCTCAGGGGTAGAGCGCTTGCCCAGCACGTGTGAGGCCCTGGGTTCAATCCTCAGCACCACATATAAATAAATAAAATAAAGGTATTGTACCCACCCACAACTAGAAAAAAATGTTTTTAAAAAAGCATTCAATTAATTCCCTGAATTCCCATTATTTTAATTATTTCTAGATATTCTTTCTCATTCCAAAAAGGTTCTGAAGGGTTAACTGTTCCAATGATGTTGACTCAATTTTTCTCATAGAAAACTTATATGGCCTCTGGAATGGAACTGATCAAGTCAGGTTTCAATTTAGGAGGGAAAAAAAGGATTGGGGGAGGACCAAAGAAACTATTATGCTTTGGCAGATAAAAGATGCGGATGCGAGGTAAATTCCTACTATGTGTAAACTAGAGTGCTAAATGCCAAGGAAGGGTATTTTTTGTTGTTGTTGTTTTGTTTTTTGTTTTTTTAAAGCATTCATCACAACTGCTGTCCTTCCGTGATCTGCAATCTGCCAAGGGGGGGCAGGATACCGGATACTCTGTGCTCCTGCCTCCCCATGGGCGCATCCCTTAGACCCCCCTCCTCTGGCTGTGAAAGAGGGGCAGAGAAGTAGGCAGTGAAGACCCTGCAGTGGGGACAGCACTGACTCAGAAGTCTCAGAAGTGGCAGAGCCTGGGAGAGGGCAGGGACTAAACTAGAAGGGAGCTAGGTCCAGGGAGTTAGGGTTTTATTCCAAGAAACAAGGGCATCTAAAGTTATCTAAATAGAAAGTCAGGTTGATCAAGGGTGATGTTTTGTGAGCACTTACTCTTTACTTGGAACACTTCATTTAATCATTCTCCTGGAATGCCATGATGTGGGGGCAGGGATGGAGGTGTTAAATGTCTTATTTAAAGTTATGGAGTTGGTAAGTGCTAGGGCCAGGATTCAGATCATGGGCAGAACCTACGCTTTTAACATGTCACCAGATGGCCTCTCTATTTGGATAGAACAGGCAGGATGAGAGAGCAAAGGGGAGACCAGAGAGACAGAGGCACGGCCAGGAAGAAGCTGCCAACAGAGAGCATTTCAAGGAGTAGAAGAAGTCGATGGGGTCAGATGCTGCTGAGCCATCAGGAACGAAATCTGAGAAACGGCCATTGGATTTGTGATTAGGCAATCACCGGTGACCTTTACGAGTTGTGTTTCAGTAGAGGGGCAGGGACAGGGGTTCCTTGTAGGGCATCAAGCAAGGAGTAATAGCAGACAGAGCTCTGGGTAAAAACTGGCAGTGTAAAGGCTGGGAGAGACAGAGAGAAATTGCCAAGACTTTCTTTTGAGATTCTGTCCTTAAACACTGGAACCTTTTCATTATTTGAGGTATTGCAATATGTTTCACCCTCTTTTGTTTTGATGGACAAACAGAACAAATTTTAGCAATTGTGGTAAAGGAGAATTAGGAAGTATCATAGAAGTTTTGTTGTTGTGAGGTGTTGTTTTTTTAATGCTGCATCATTCAAGTAAAATGCAAAGATTTAACTATTTTGAGGGAAACTGTTGCAGGGAAGGTTAATAGACCTTACACATTACATGGGCTGGACAGAGCAGCAGTTCTATCGCTAAGGCAGGGTGGTGTGAGGGATCAAGGATGTGATAACTTGCTTCGGACTTGTTTTGTGCCAAGCATCTCAGGCAATATGGTTTGATACTAAATCTGGAAAATAGTTGCCTGAACCCAGTTTGGACTTCTAAAACCTGGGCTGCAAAACACAAACATTCTCATAAAAAGTATTTGTTTTAATGAGAGATGGGAACTGGGGTATCAGCCTCTGCCTAGCTACTGGGCAGTTTCTATTGCAAATCAAAAGCAGTTTTAGGGAAGCTGTGAAGGGGAATTCTACTTATGAAAGATAATTCAGACCACAGACAACAGCAATTAGAGCCACCAGGAGGAAGAGGTGGTGGCAGCAGTAGCTACTCAGAGGCTGAAATATAGTTTCACCAGGACTTCTTCCCAGGATCATTAATTCCCTTCAGCATCCCAGTCTGGTCCATTCTAAAGTGTTTCAAAGTTGAAATAGTTCTTAAAATTTTGCTCAGCCCAAATGAACTCCTGAGAACTATAGATGTAGGATATATGGATAAGAGTCTGGGGCTTCTTGGGCTGAAACACCCTCAGATTACAATGCTTTTGGGATATGCTTCCTGCCAAAACATCTCAGACATACCAAGTAAGTGCTTTGGTAGTAAACTCCCACACCCTGGCTTAAACAGGGAAGACACCAGCAGGTATTTATAATGCTTAAAAAACGGCAACAGGCTACTGTAGATAGTGCAGTGATTAACCTGCCTGGATGCAAAGCTGGTGTGTGTGACAGAGATTCCCCCTTTTTATTTCTAGTGACTCAGGCCACTGGAAAAGTTGGTGGTTGGCAAAGAAGTCCAGTTGTCTTCTTTGGAAGTCTTCAAAAACCTTATGCACCTCAAGCAGAGGGAAACCCACACAGGTCTCTTCTCTATCATAGGCCTTCTCCCCACAAGCTTTTGCTACCTAGTCACACCTCCAATTTTCAGGTGACTTTCTTTCTGTCTTCACAGGACCTGACTCTACCAGGGAGGTTCCTCTCTCCCCAACACTGGCCCAAAGGAAGACAAATCTTCCCTGATTCTTTTCCACTTTCCCCAAACAACACATAAAGTCTTTGCATCTTAGAGGTTTCATTGCTCACTAGAGGGAACAGTAAGGCTAAAAAAAACAAAAACAAAAAACAAAAAACAAGAAGTACGAGAAACTGCAAAGATTCAAGGATGCAAAAGTGGCTTGTCAGTTCTTTTACAACAGAACCAAAGTCAGGGAGTGAACAAAACAGAAAAACAAAAAACAAAAAAAACCTATCTTCCAAAGTATTCACTCTATGGGGGAGATGGGCCATAAGCCTAAGAATGATTTAAAGCAGTATGCTAGGAGGTGCTATGAATACAAGACAGCGAGAAGGGCTAGGAATGCCTGTGGGGAGGTAGATTTAAAGGAGTGGTTAGACTTGAAGCCATGCCTAGAAGAAGTGAGATATCTTTCATGCAAATATCTGCAGGAAGAGAATTCCAGAAGAGGGTTTACACTAATACTAAAACCCTGAGGTGGGGGAGCAGCAAGAAGGCAAGTGTGACTGGGGCAGAACAGGATGGAGGCCAGAGAACTATGAGGCAGAGAACAGTTTCTTCTGCAATCAGAGCAGTAAAAGGGAAAGAACCTGGAGTCTGAGCTACGCTGACCTGGCCTTGAACCCCAGTTCTGTTCCTGTATCATCTATCCTGTGCTCCACATCTCCTACTCTATAAACAGTTGAACACAAAATGTCACTGCAAAGGGATATGGAATGTGAAACTGCTTATCACAAGACACAGCCATGCAAGGTTCCCACTCATCAGTCACCAGTTCCCTCCTTCTTTCCTGGTTACAGGGCTCTCCAACCCCACTTAGCTCAACTCTGGCTGAATGGATGGCATCTAGAAGGCCATTCAAGGTCCTCCAAGAGGTCCCAGATGTGTTACCAAGTACAAGAAAACAAAACACCAAACAACATTCATCTATGTATGTAGTATAGTATTGTTGGCAAACATTTTAATTTCCACATTCAAAAACCTGGAGGAATTTAGACTACACTGTTAATAGTTGTCATTGTTGAAGGTGAAGATTACCAAAGATTTGGGACACTGACCTTCAACCATGTGTATTTCTGAAGTTTGAACATTCTACAAGCACGTGTTGCACTGGCAAGCAGAAATCACAACACAGGTGAGTGTTGACGCAAGGGAACATGTCTCTTGGACCTGCCTAGTATCAGCACTATGTAGTCCCTATCCCATCCCACACCCAAGGGAGCCTGGTATGGTCTGACTTCAGGAACTCTTAGAGCTTCTTTATAGAGAGACTGAACACAGAAGGAACCAAAGGGAGCTCTAGATGAGACCTGGACCACAAAAGATCTTGGGATGTATGAAACTGAGATGGACCTTGGCTGATGCCTATGAATTCCAACTGGTTCCATTTGAATAGGGGTGGAAAGTGAAGCACTTTCTAAATTAAATCAAACATTCTTGTTACAGCTGCCACCAAGGAGAGAAATAGAGACTGATGAAAATCCAAGTATTTCAAAGTACAAAGCTGATTGTGAACTTCTTTTGTGATTCAAGATTGCTGATGTTGAAAAAAAATTCATTTTAAAGAATACTAAATTAAGGGATACTAAGAGAAAAACTATATTTCACAACTAAGTGAAGCCTGCAAGGTCATCCAAGGAAAGACAAATATCCCTGTTGCCAGTGTCTTACTCAACAGTGTATTACAATGTGCATTATAACCAGTCACAGCAAGACATGTAAGTTACATCACTTGGAAAACTTTTAGTCCTTTCCCCCTCTCCAAAATATACATTCCTGGTGAGGGGAATAAAAAACAATGCGTAAGCATCTATAATTGCCCATATGGCTTTTCCCAGTTTAAATATATGTTGCAAGAGAAAATGTAGTTCAGAAACATTTTTACATTCCCTGAATTGGCCTTTGCACCAAAAAAAAAAAAAAAAAAAAAAAAAAAAGGTGCTCAACTCTGCATTAAATGAAATTCTGCTTGAATGGAAGATGATTGACTAGTACACCTCTCGTTTTGCAATTATAAGATTCCCGATTGGAGAAGACAGTGACACTTCCCACAGGAAAATCAATTCCCCCTCCCTCTCCGAAATTAAGCAATACCTCTCTTCTCTGCTTCTTCCCAGGTACCATCAGGACTCATCTTGAGTTTATCTTATCACAGACTGGAAATCCCCAGGGCAGAAAAATTCCAGTTCAGCATTTCCATAAGCACTCTTCCCAAACTGAGTGTTTTCCGTGAAACAAGACCACTATACAAATTGCTTTACTGACAACAGAACACAGAGCTGTATGATGAAAAAGGTAAAATATTGGTGCTCTAAAACCAGTCATATTGCCCAAGGAAGAAAATGAACTTATACAATGTACAAGAGGCAACCTTATATTTCCTGTTTAATATTATTCATCATTGGTCATTAAAAGCTGTAATGTCCATAAGAATATACTTTTTAGATAATTCCTTATATTTACCTGTACCTTTCTAACTATTCTCTCAATTTATATGATCTGATTACAAAAGCTAGTAGCTCCATTGAGTGAAAGTTCCACTGATGCAACTACAGTACTTTTTTATAAATTTATTTTTTGTAGTTGTAGATACATAGAATGCCTTCGTTTTTTATTTTTATTTTTTATGTGATGCTGAGGATCAAACCCAGTGCCTCATGCATGCTAGGCAAGCCCTCTGCCACTGATTTACAGCTCCAGCCCAACTACAGTAATTTTTAAGTCCATGAGAACTGCTAGGAATGTGTAACAAAATCCAGTACCTGCATTATAATAATGCACTTGCAAAAAAAGATTAAATAATTGTCCATGAGTAAATATACAAATTCCAAGAACTTTAAATGAATAAGTGCTATAGTCACAGACTATATGATCTGTGATTATGGTCCATGGTCCATGGCTGGCATGGATTCTTTCCCATTAAGGCACTCATACCAAAGTGTGATAGGCAGTGTTGTGAAGACCAGCAGTTAGATGAGAAGAGAGTGTGGGGGGCAGTGAGAAGGGTAAGAGTGGGATGAGATAATGAAAAATGATTCATTCTACTGGATTCATATACACTTAATAGGTTAATATTGGGAGTGAAACAACTTTTTGAACATAGCTGCTTGTGTGGGAAAGTTCAACAGAAGCATGTCTTAGACCCCAATTCTTAAAATAGGCTCAGTGCCACTGCAAAAAGTTCCACACAGACCCTTTCTGAAACAATGGTTTCTCTTACTGGAAAACCATAAATTGTGCGAAATCTATGAAGTGGAAAGTCAGATCTGGGCTAATGTTCTTGTGAATAAGCTTGATCTTAATGAAAAGGTAGAGGAACAGCAGCATTGGGGTTAAAGCTACCCTCTCTTCATTAATCAGATACTGTTGAGTTTGCATCCTTACCCTGTGCTGGACTGTGTGACCTTGGAAAGTCTGTTAACCTTTCTAAGTCTTAGCTTCAACTTCAACATAGAAATAACAGGTTTGGGAAGGGGCCTCCAGGAGATCATGCACAAATGGATTTCAGCTCAGCATCTGGTGCATATGAGCATCCTTTTCATGATCAGATGCGGCACTACAGTCCAGCTGTCATATCCCTATATCTTGTGATAACCATTTTCATCTTATGCCACTACCTCTTACTGTTCTTTTCACCACATTATTTGGGGGGGAGGAAAAGGGGTAAGCAGTTACATTCATCCCACTTTTCCCACTATTGCTCAAAACAAGATCCAGGGAAATAGGTAACGTACACTGAAAAAAAATTTAGTCCTTAGGACATGATGCTGTAGGAATATGGAATATAGACACATCATATAATTTCAATCTATAACATAAAGCATCAAATCATAGGTAGGTTTTATTCTAAAAGAAACAAAAGCCAAGCATCATGAAAGAGGATAGAAGGCACACATATGGGCCTATGACTATCTCAATATTGGTGACTATGAAACAGGGATTGGAAGGATATAGTATGGGGGGACTCTTATGGGGTCTGACTTCCAACAGGTGGCTAGTTTTAGTCATCTTCAGATGCAAAGCCTTAATGAGTTTGAGTATTCAAGTCGTGGGGATTCTGTTCAAGGCCTCCTCTTAGCTATCAAGTAAGATAATTTCCTGGGTTAAAACCTCATTGGCAAGTTAGTAAGCAGGGAACTGTCTGCTGTAGCTTACACCTGTCCCCTGAAAGGAATTCTGGCCTGATGGTGAAAACCCACCATTCTTTCCAAACAACCATCCGGCCGCTGGGGCGCCTCGCGACAAACGGGGGAAGCCCACTAGGAAGTGGTCACGATCAACCAAGCCACAAATCCCCAGGGTGTGGGATTTCCACCTCTATAACACGTCTAAAATCCGAAAATAGACACCCGCTTGCCATACTGCAATGGGATTCCCCCAGCAGCAACTCCCCCCCCACCCCAGTTACATGTTTTATTAATAAATGCAAGATGGCACACGGAGGAAAAGAATGGGAGGTAAGGCATCTGCAGCTGGACCCGAACCAGGGCAGTTTGCAAAAATAAATAAGAAGCATGTGACAAGAAGCAGGTCCCCAGGCTGGAACTGAAGACCTGGGATGCCCCACGCACCTTCGCCTGGCTTTCCCCACCAGGGGGATGAAGGTCAGCGGCAAGATCCCAGTCCTCCCGGGCACGCACCCTGCAAACCTTGACCGGTCCCTACCCCTTCCCCAGCCCCAGGACCCAGGCAGTGAGGCAGGGGAAGCCCCGGCCGCAGCCGGCTGCGAGGACACATACCTGCTGCCCGGGCTCGGGATTCGCTCGGCTCTGCAGCGGCCCGGGCCCCGGCTCTCGCTCCCTGGGCTCCCCTCTCCGCCCCCCCGCCCCCTCGCGGCCCCGCGGCTCCCTCCGCCCCTCCGCCCACCGCGCTCAGGGGCGCGCGCGCGGCCTCGCGCCGGTGGCTCGCCCGGACCCGCGCCTGCGCCCTCGCCGCTCGCCGGTCGCGCGCGCGCCCCGGAGGCTGCGGAGCGGCGGCGCGGCTGTCTAGGAAACCGTGGCCTCGGCGGGCCTGGGCTGGCTGCGGGATCCCCGCAGGGGGCGGGGGCCGGGTCTCAGCCGCCACAGGGGCCGAACACAGCGCGCGGGCTTCGTGGCGTGGGTGAGGCGGTCGCGGGGCAGGGCCGGGCGCCCGCGTGTGCGCGTGTGGACAGAGGAGAGGGTCACGAAGGGGAGGTCTGAAGGTGGAGGCGCGCGGGGCGGAGAAGCAACAAGTGCCGAGGCCGAGGGGGCGCTCGGGGAAGCTGGGGGCCCACCCGGGGCTTTCGTACAGCCGAGACTAGAGACTAGGAACCTCCTGTCGCTTTGGTGCAGCGCTTTGCGGCTTCCACAGCTCATTCCCAGTTGTGCGGTTTTATCCGCGCCCTGTGAAGAAGCGAACGGTATGCAGTGTCCTCTGAATTTGAAGGCCACAGAGAGGACTGCACCTCTTTGTGGTTGGGGTCGTAGCAGAATGAGAGAGAGACCCCTGACTCTCAGTCTACTGTCTGGGAGAAAAACAACTGTCAGTATTCTCATTTGATGGTCTCAACTCAGGACCTCTGTAAGGCAGTGTTTCTCGCTCCATCTTCATTATCCTTAAGGCTTTGAAGACATTTCCCCCTCTCATCCCCACCCCCCGCCGTGAAATTCAGCTATCACAGATGCAATGTGCACCTCTGCATGTACTGTATGTGTATCAGTGCTTTATACACAAAAAGTAAGATTTTGCCCTGAGCAGGTATCCTGCCCGGATTGAGAATGCTCGTTCTAGAGCCATGATCACTAGTTAACTGGTTGGGTAAGTGGAGTCACTGAGCAATCTGGATGCAACAACAAATAGTCTCTGTAGATTAAAAAAAAAAAGTCCTCACGCATAAATGTACAACTCTTTCTAATGTCTGAAGGTGCTGCTGTGAGCACAGTTATTTAAGCAGCTTCTGGGTTTATTGTAGCTTTTATTATTTGTAGTCTTTGTCAATTCATGTTAAAAATATAAAAATATAGCCATTTTTCTTATGGAGACCTGGCCTTTTACGTTAAAATACTTGAACAGATTGGAAACACTCATCTCTAGGACATAAAGTTCTAGATGGCCTTTGTTCTCATAGCTCTTCTAAAGATTTTATTTAGTTAGGCCCATTTGGCCTCCCAGGAATGCCCTTTATCTTTCTTGCTTCCTTTTCCCATCTCAGCTGTTCTAGTGAGATGATGGAAACTAGAAGACTTCCAAAACCCAAGTCAGATTTGCCCCAGGAGCTTGCATCAAAATTTTCTTAGATATAGGAATATCTAGATAGGGAGTGAGTATCTAATTTTGGCAAACTTGGAGTATCAAATTTCCTCTTCAGTTCTCCTTCACCTGTCAGCATTTCTTACCCAACTGGAGTAAATTGTGGAATTTCAGGGGCGGGGGATCCTTGAAGGAGATATCAGTAGAAGCTGCCTCATTTGGTAAGGATTTTCCTTCACATGTTGAGAGGGAAGAAATATGGATTGGAAAGGGAAAAATGGGAGTGGGTTAAGAATACTTAATGGAGGATTCAATGGATGGGAGGTATAGTTTTCTGGCAGGTGGTGGCAACATTTCAACTGCTCTTGATCTTAAAAGAGCTTTGGCATAGCTCACCCAAGTTATTACCCACTCTATGTTTTCCCCACTTAGTAGAATTCTACTTAAGATTTGAACGCCTTTGATTTGAAAAGCATTCAGTTACAATGCTAATTAATTAAAGTAGAACAAGTATTTTGAAACCTGTAGAGAGAAATTGGAAGACCACTTCAGCTTAACTGGAATCTTTGTATTCTAATGCAATTTAAAAAATTTCAAATGAACATTTTTTTCCCTACAATGACTATCTATAAAGACCTAGAGAGATCTGTATAAAAATTAAATGCTAACATATTTTACCCATGTCTTTTAAGTATGCTGTTTCTATCTCTGTTTCTCTCTGGTAATCTAAGTTCATGGAAATTGTAGGTGCAACCATTTTATGTTGTAGTGTGAAGTCAAAAATCCCCAAACATTTATAATTTGTCAGCTCTATGTTTCCCCCTGGTGGTGTGCTATTTCCATAGCACCTATCCAAAGTAAAATCTTCCTCTCTTGATAAATTCTTCAGGATGTTGAAAACCTAAATCAGAGGTGTAGAAGAGATGCCATTTGCTTTTCTCTATACTTGGCCTTCTTTGTTTTCAAATATCCTAGGATATAACATCTGGAGGAGGATTAGCCCTTGAGGTTGATCCGTCTAGAGGAACTATGAAGATCTACAGCTGGTTCCCCTTTTGCTTAGGGCATTATTTTTTAACTTACCTAGTTTTTAAGAATCAATGGGGAACACTTGTTTACAAATAATTCTGGAACCTCACCTCAAACCTAAAGCTATAAATAGTATAGGTGCTGCTTCAGCAGACTACAGGTGACTAATGAAAGGAATTTTGTTGGTTAAGCTAACCAACCAGGGTTTAGGAGCTATAGAGCAGGAATGGAAGAAATGGTTTAAGCTTTGTATGTCACTTTCTTGCCAGATAGACCTGTTCCTAAGGTGACTGTAATTGGCATGATCTCCTATACCAAGATAACCTTTGAGGTAAGCTAGATTTTCCTTTTGTCAAAAATACTGACTTTTCAGAAATGCCAAGATCACATAAGCATAAAATTTATGTGTGTGTGCAGCTGCAAGGTTATGGGAGGGCAGATTGGAGATTATGTTGATCCTGTGAATGAATGTCTGAAAAAGATTGATGTCAGAATTAAAATTTTTATTTTCTTGAAGTGGCTACTTAAAAAAAATAGAACAAATGAATCTGATACCACATGATTTTTTAAAGTTTGAATAATATCCAAAGTCAAATTGTTAATGTTTATGCAAATGTTAATATTTTGAAAGCTCTTCTAAATGTTGTTTTAGAAAGCTTCAATTATTCGGAATGTAGAGGGAGAAAGCCAATTTGAGTCAATGGAAAGCTTGCCGTGCAGAATATATGTAACTGTTATTTATTTTGAAATTTAAGTATGCATAGTTAGCCAGAAGGGTTTTAATTAAAATCCTGTTGAGATAACTTAAATAAATGAAATTGACCTGTAATTAGCAACATCCTTGTATAAACAGTATGTGTGGATACAACACAATACAATGCACTCAGTAGGCATTCAATAAACATTAATTGTGAAGAGGTTTTCTTACAACTAGGTTAAATATACCTAACACAGCATGCTCATCTTTTTTTTTAAAATCTTTGTTTGTTTATTTATTTATGTATTTTTATGTGGTGCTGAGGATTGAACCCAGTACCTCACACATGCGAGGCAAGTGCTCTACTACTGAGCCACAACCCCAGCCCCATCAGCATGCTCATCTTAAAAACAATACCATACGGATAGATTTCACCTTGATCACTGGCGTACCAACCTTGGGACACTTAAAAGCAGTCACCTTGGACAAAGGTGGTAATTCTTATTACGTGTAGATTAAAACTATAATAAGACCACTATCTGCATTTTATTGCCAATAATTTTTATATATCAATAATTCTCTATGATGTTGGTGAC
The DNA here is from genome assembly GCF_047511675.1 of Marmota flaviventris. NCBI lineage: Eukaryota > Metazoa > Chordata > Mammalia > Rodentia > Sciuridae > Marmota > Marmota flaviventris. The sequence goes on from NC_092499.1 coordinate 122,045,327, forward strand.
AAAATACTTCTCCTTGAAAAATCTCATGTGGGGTCTAGGTTCTAAACAATTTAGATGATTCTGTTAAATTTTAGTAACATATGTAAGTTTCAAAATATTACATTTTGCTTGTGTTAGGCCCATTTTGCTTGTCCCCAGCCCCTTGCAAATAATTTATCAGATTGTAATGGTTTATCCTTTAATAAACATTATATTTCATAAGGAAATTAATTTAGAGAACTACCTCTGATACAGTTGACTTTCACTAAACATAGATTCAAATACTGAATATGTTTCTAAGTAAATTTATAAAAGTGTAAGGTAATTCAGGACTTCAGGCATAGTTCATGTATACAATCCCTTTGGTCCTACATAACCTACATAGCCATGATAGTAAAGGAACAATTTGGTTATTTCAGTGTTGTCATCCTGTGTGACCACTTAAGTGTTTATTTCTATGTCAAATACAAGAGTTAGAAAAAGTGCAAACTGAGGTGTAATATTTTTGGTTAGCAAGTACAAATTTTATTTCATATGTGAAATTATTTTTTAAATTACCAAACTAAAGTATCTTTAACTTTGAAATTTATTCTTTTTTAATTGTTCATATTTGCTTTAAAACTGACTGAGTAAAAAAAAATAAAAATAAAACTGAGTCAAGAAAATAGGAGATTTAATGTTTCTTACTACCGGAACAGACCAATATGTAGGCATAAGTTTTTTTCCTTTTTTCAAAAACAATAAATTATACATTTGGAACTACAATGTTTTATTTCAGATTGTCATGTAAATGGAGTTAAATAAAAGAATTTTCACGGGGCTAGGGCTGTGGCTCAGAGGTAGCGTACTTGCCTAGCATGTGTGAGGCACTGGGTTTGATTCTCAGCACCACATATAAATACATAAATAAAATAAAGGTCTATGAACAACTTTTTTCCCCTGTTATTTCATGATCATTAAAGGAAATAGTCTCATCATATCAAAGAGGGGATATTAAAAAAAGATCCTTCTGGATGTCAAATATTCTGAGTATACCACACTAGGCCCAAAGCATCACCAAATGAATGCTATTTAATTTTTAAGTGAGTTTTATTATGTGTTTGGAATTTACATGTACTTCATGATGAAATTGTTCCTTTGACTACATAATTCATGGGCCAAAATGAAATATCAACAAATATATATTTGAGAGCACAAAAGATGATCTAATATTCCAATTAATGTAATTAGGTTACATTAAAACCTGGCAAATAACATGTCCATGTGTTATAGAATCTTAATAATTGTAGACATTTATTGAATGCTTACAATATGTTTGATATTATTTTATGTGTTTAAATCTATATTTCATAATGATCCTTTTGGGAAGGTATATTTATTATCAGTTTCATGTTATCAAATGAGAAAACTAAGGCACAGATAGATGGATTTAGTAACTTGCTCAAGATCACACAGATAAGCAAATGAAGGAACCAAGATTCCAACGTGGGCAGTCTGATTCAGAGACCAGAAGTTCAACCCAGGGTGTCTCACTGCCTCATATGTATATAGAGAGTTATACCTACATAAGTTTAAGGAATCATTACGTAGTGGGGAAGCCATTCTGGATTTCAGGTTTTACCTCTTAACTCATTTTGTAACCTACAATAAGGCAATCAAGTAAATGTCTCTGATTTAGAGAAGTTCTAACTTAACTCCATGTAGAAATTCTTTTTGTTTTTTTCTTCCCCAGAGTTATAGGCATGAATTTTATTGAAGGGAAAGGAAAAGGGGACACTCTCAAGGGAGACAGTAGGTCTCTCAGAAAAGAGAGGGACCCATATTTTTCTAGCTTTAAATTTTTATGATTATATGATTATTTTATGTAAAGAGTAAAATTTGACTTTTCACTTACTAACAGACTAAAAGTGAACCAGACAAAGCCCAGCATGATTGAATTTGAAAGCAGATCAACTCTGATGTTTTGTGGTTGAAAAATACATTATTATTAAACCTATTATGTTCATTATATTACTACATTCCAACAATTGGCTTGATATAAACATTTTTAATACTCATATACACCATTTTATATAATGAAGATATTTGGAGCCACTGCCTTGATCTTCTTAGTGTCATATAGAATAAATGTTTTTTGGGAAAATGAGCTTTTTTAATTTTTATTTATTATTATTTTTTTGCAGTATTAGAGATCAAACTCAAAGCCTTACATGTGCTAGGCAAATGCTCTATACTGATCTATATCCTCTACCTTTTCTAAAATTTTAATTTTTTTGAGATGGCGTCTTGCTAAATTGCTGAGGCTGGCTTCAAACTCTCATCCTCTTGCTAGTCTCTCTAGTAGCTGGGCTTACAAGCATGCACTACTGTGCTAAACTGGAAAATGAACTTTTAAGTGGAGGACAGATTATAGTATATACCAAGTTCCCCCATTTTTTCTCATGAATTCTACTACTTTATTGAAATAATAATCCATATTAAGCCTTTATGAAAATGCATGTAAAATTATTTCTCAGGGGACACAACACAAAGACTAGCATTTATAGTAAAAATATATATAATTCCTTGCCCTTTCCAAAAATCCCTACTTGTATGTTTGAAAGGACCTCCCTCCCCTCCAATAATCTTTTTAATAAAATTCTATTTCCTTTTTAACCCAACTTCTAGCCTTGTGTTTGGAAATAATAACAATAAATAGTTTTCTTGGGACCTTAAAAGATAGTAAAGAGGGCTGGTGTTGTGGCTCAGAGGTAGAGCACTCGCCTAGCATGAGTGAGGAACTGGGTTCAATCCTCGGCACCACATAAAGACATTGTGTCCACCTATAACTAAAAAATAAATAAATAAATAAATATTTTTTAAAAAGATAGTAAAGAAGCAGGTAAAATTAAAATATTAACAAAGTGAAGCTTCTACTTATAAAGTCCTTTTAGGTATCACTAAGTAAAAAAAATTCATATGAAATTTATAAACATAGCCTACTGTCTTGTTTTTATGCATTATTAAAATTGTTATATTTTGTTTAAATTTTTTCCTTTATGGTGTCTACATTTCTTATTAAAGCAGAAGAAGTAGAGGTGAACCATAAAGAGAAAGTCGGTTTCCTTTTACTTTGCAATTTAGAAAAAATCTTTCATCCAAGAACAGAACAGGTAAGTAATTATTTATTCCTTCTTTTTAACACCTTAGGGCTGTATACGTCATCATAATTTTTAAATTATACTCCTAGATCATTGGTTTTCATTTAACTAAGAGACAATGAAGGTAGTCTCTGCAGAGTAAAAAATCTTGCAATTTGTAGTTTTACAAGCCTCAATTCTAATATTTGAGAACTCTATAGGTATAGAACTGTGTTCAATTGTATGTTAACTATTTATTTAAAAAAAACAGGAACAACAAAATGCTGTAAGCTTGTTAAGTCTAAGCCCAGTCTTGGGAAGTTGAAGAATTCCCTTTCTAGAAGATCTTCTAAGTAGTGATTGTCTGCCAAGAATAGCTTATATATCTGCTTAAGTACCCACCATCAGACCTCCTAACCTTGTAATGCTATGGTTATTTTGAAAACCAGAGGGTGATTCAGGGCAACAGAACCTGACTTTAACAATGTTATGGGGTGGGCACAGTGATGCATGCCTGTAATCCCAGCTGCTTTGGAGGTGAAACAGGAGGATTGCAAGTTCAAAGTCAGCCTCAGCAATTTAGCAAGTCTCTAAGCAACTCAGTGAGACCCTGTCTCTAATTAAAATATAAAATAGGGCCAGGGATGTGGCTTGGTGGCTGAGTGCCCTGTATTCAATCCCCCAAAAAAGAATGTTATGGAAAAGTACAAAGTTATTTTGTGAGTAGAGATACAGTCATGTATTTCATTCCATTATTGACCTTATGGCTATCATTAACACATTCCATTTTTCTGGTTTGTGTCATGTTCAAGTACATATATGTTAACATTGATAGAAATTGAATTGTGGACGCTTAATGAATCACATCTACCAAGAGTAGAGAGGAAGGTAGGATAAATTTCAAGAAGAGTATGTAGGGTTGTTGAGGCCTGTTCTCAAAAATGTGGGATAAGGTGGATATTTCAGACAGTGAGAAGTAGATCAGAATGTGTTAATCTGAGAATAGCATTTGGGAGCAAGGAAAAAGCTGTTCCTCATGTTTTTCCATTGGGTCAGAGGAAAAGGACAAATCAAGGAGACAATAGTTATATTGGAAAAGGCTTCTTGTGATATAAGGGAGAACAGATTGTCATTAGAGTGAAGTATCAAGAAATTAAAAATAAATTTATGACAGAGTTTGTCCTCAAAGAATTGACTTTCTAGTAGATATGGTTGAAGGGTAGGGTTGAGGGAGGAGGAAGAGGTCCAAGAAGTTGAATTGTGTGTAGAGAAAGTGTGGCTGGGAGTGTTTAAATATGAAGATGTGAAGGTCAAAGGCAAAAGAGGCATGTGCTCAGAGGTCAAATAAAACAGAAACAAAAGAAAAAGAAGTCTTTGTGTAGGTGAGGAAGTAGAGAATTGTTAGAGAAACAGTAGGACCATTATGATCTTTCTCATAAACAAGAAAATATGTGGATGATCATTTATGTATCTAAGGACAAAGTGGAGCGGGGTGGAGAAATGGTAATTTAGGCCTGAGAAGGGCACACGCATGTGAAAAGTCTCGAGGTGATTAGCTCCCTTATTTCATAGGGCAGTATTCAGAGATACATCCTATTGGGCTTTTTATTGATTGTAGTCAGAGTTTCTAGGCTTTGAGGACATAGGAAACCTCTAGGAAGATCAGGGTAAGAGACAACACTGTAAGGGGATAATGGGGGTGGGAAGAAATATAATATCCCCCTTTTTGCCATTGTTGTACAAAGCTGCAGCATTTTGTAGGAAACATGCATAATTCAAGACTATTTCTGGCAGTAAAGAGTGGAAAGTTTCCTATTGTCAAGTGGTAGTAGTTTAAATGAGTTTATGAATCACTTACCAAATAACTTTGGTACTGTGATTTTTGATGAATTATTAATTTGGGGAAATTTTTATTTCATAGTTTTCATAAAAAGTTAATCTTTATTATCAAGTCATTTTTATATTACATAAAATATAGCCATTCACAATTTAGGTTTTCTAATTAGGAGTAGTGATGATGGTTGACACTCATTGAGCCCTTCTTAAGTTCCAGGCATTTGCATACACAAATTCTTTTTATACTCATATATCCTTTTGAAATAGGTGTAGGTTGAGCATCCCTTATCAGGAATGCTTTTCAGATTTTGGAGTTTTTCAGACTTTGGAATATTTATCTAGATTTACTGGTTGAGCATCCATAATTTGAAAATTCAAAACCTGAAATGCTCCAAGATCCATTATCCAAAATTTGAGTGCTGACATGACACCCAAGAAGTTTCAACTTTTGAGAATTATGGATTTTCAAATAGAAATACTTAAAGTATTAAGCATTCTTGTGCTATTAATTTTACTATTACTCTGTTCCTCTTTCTGCCTTCATATATAGATGAGGAAACTAGGCCCAGAGTCACACCTGTTATGGAGTGGGATTTGCACTCTTATCAAGCCTTCTGTCTTTAGACCCCAGATGTTGGATCCTGTATACTACATACCTTTTAAAAAATTATATATATATTTAGTTGTTTTTAGTTGTTGATGGAACTTAATTTATTTATTTATATATGGTGCTGAGAATCAAATCCAGTGCCTTATACATGCTAGGCAAGTGCTCTGCCACTGAGCCACAATGCTAACCCCATACCTTTTTTAACAGATAAAAAGTATGAGTTGAGGATAGGGTTGCTTGCCAAGAATTATACTTTGAATGCTTGGTAACTTGAGCATATTTATAGTTGGAATAATGTACACAAAAGTGGCTTTCGTGAGTTGCTACAAGGAACGAGATTTATTGCTTCTATAAACATTCTACAAAAATTCAGTGATACTCAGTGATATGAAGGGCTGTTGTCTAGGGTAGGCTAGCTGCTATTATTCAAAAGAGCACATCAAGTGGTACAACCATAGTAAACTTACAAAGATCTTATCCTCAGTCTTGTGGTCCTGAAAACTCAAACTGGTCAGTAGGGTCCCAGAGAGGATAAAATTACTCCTACAACATGATGCACCTAATGCATAATGCCAGAGTACAAATTAATTAATTTACAATGAGATAAAACAGTTACATAAACCATGTACCAGGATGATCAGTATATTTTCTTCTGGATGACCTAGATGAGAAACCAAATCAAAATCAAGATGTTTCTTAGTAAACAACAGGCACTTTGAATATGTTTTGTTTTTCTACAATATTTATCTATTTGAGAAATTCTTCAAGGATTTCATCAATAATAGCTGCTATTGGCATGTGCTGTCAGTCTTTAACTTATAAAAATAGCCTCCACGTCTGGGCCCCACCACCAGGGGCTCTGCTGCCATAGAAACAGTTGTTAATAAACATGGGTATTTTAGAGAATATGTGGGTTCAGAATTGAAGGAAGGGAAGAATCTGTGCAAAGCAGAAGTCCCAAAGGGCACTCATTTCAGCGATAGATTCTAAATAGGATTAGTTTGCTTAATTGGGGATCTCTTTCCCTAAAATGTATTTCTATAACACCACCTGAGTCCTTTCCCCTCCACTTTTGTTATAGTGTCTAAAATTTCACCAAATAGCCGTTATTTGCTTAAAACTATAAATATCTATGTGTGGCAGATAATCTTGGTAGTTTCTCTAATACCCATTCTCCATTGCTTACCTGTATTTTCATAGGGCAGCAGTGTGCCCAGAAAAAAAGCCCATACTAGTTGAAACCAGTCACGAGAACCCCATTTCCCTTTGCCAGTGATTGTGAAGGGAGAATCTGCAGAGTTCAGGGAGGTCTTTGGCTTTCCTGCCAAAAGGGGCCTTTAGTGGCTAGTATTATCCAATTTTCCCTTTCTTCATGTCTTAAATGCAAATGTGAAGCCTGGAACTGTAGCAGCCATCATAATACAACCATGAAATGACAAGCATGAGGCTGCAAATGTGATTCCCACAAGGTGAGGGCTTTGTAGGAGAAAAATTAAAAGAGTCAGGGACATTGTTGAACTTCTGGACTTATAGGAAAAGGTAAGAAGAGGAAAGCTGTAGCCCTTGTTATTTGATAGCAAAACATTTGGTTAACCTGTGTCTGCTGTTCTATGGATGGCTGACTTTGTGCAAATTGAGACTAATAGCATTAGGAGAAATGAGAGGAAAAATTTGGAATATTGTCAGGTGTTGGTTATCTCTTGTGACTTTGGTAGAATCCTGCAGGAGGGTGTAACTCAAATGAGTGCTCAGCATGAAAGAGAGGGTGTGGGTAAAACATAGTTTTGCTTTAGAGGCACTCTGATTTTAGCTCCTCCTCTAAATTGACAATGAGCCCCATAATTTGGAATTTTGGCTATTGTTGGAATTGCCTCAAGTCTATTATAAAAGTTCAGAGTCAACAGCTAAGAGATAGCGTCTAGGCCCAAAGATTATTTGGAATATTTGAGTAGGGGGCGGGTTGCAGTATTCATACAAGGAATTGATCTGAAGCAAATAAAACAGAAGTTGGATATGTTTTTGAGAGAACTGTGAAACAAAGCTAGCAATTAGTTTGATCTTTTCCTTCCTTCCTTCCTTCCTTCCTTCCTTATTTCCGTGGTGCTGGAGATCAAACCCAGGATCTCACACAGGCTAGACTAACACTCTACCACTGAACTACACCCCTAGCCCTTACAAGGTTTTATTTTAACCTTCAAGCAATTCTCATCCTTACCTCCCTAATGAAACCAATGCAAAGTAGCCTACAGAAGCTGTGGAGCTGTAGGAAAGGTATCCATTTTAAAATCTGTCTTAGATAAGGTTGCAAAGCTTAATGACAAGATTCTCAGACTCAGATTAGAAACTACTATATTGTGTAATCAAAGAATTTGCTTTATTGCCTGCCAGGAAGTCTGTGATTTCTGTCTAGTGAGATATGATATGGATTGTGGACCATTGACCATTGTGTGCTTCCCATTATCCCCTTTTTCTGAATGGGAATTTTTATTGAGGTATCTCTGTTCTTTCTTTTTCATCATTATTTATATGGGAAAGGAGAAATTAAGAAAAAGATGACTTTTAGCTGTATAGATAGGCAGATAAATGACGTCATATTTGGGCTTGATAGACTAGACAGAAAATCACCAAAGCTAGATATAGTTACTGGATGACATAAAGTTGTCTTTCTTCAAGAGGCAATGGATATATTCTGTTTCATGCACAATATTTGCTGAGATTCCAGTAAACTCGAAGTTCTGTGGAAGCTTGGCAAATGCTTTCAAATGAACATATAGGAAGAAGTGTGTATATAGGTTTGAGGACTATAGCAGATAATTTTTGTTGGCCAATCTAATGCCTGTTCCTTACCTCTACCATAAAAATTTAGAAAAAGTATTTGATTTTCTAACATTTCTTACTCCTACAGTGGCCATATTATGCAATTCTAGCCCATAAGTCTGCTGGAGGACCTCATAGAAGGCTTTCCTTTCCTTGTGGAAAAAAGGGTCAGATAGGGCTGAGGTAACCCCTTTTGCTTGCTTTGACCTTAGATGTTGTGTTAGTTTTGCTTTACTGTGACCAAAATACCTGATGAGAACAACATAGAAAGGGAAAGTTTATTTTGGCTAATGGTTCCAGAGATTTAGTCTAAGGTCGACCAGGTTCCTTGCTCTGGTGAGGCACTACATCATGGTGGAAGGGCTTGCCAGAGGGAAGCTCTTTAGTTCAAGGCAGCCGGGAAGCAGAGCAGGGAGGAAGGGGCTGCAGGGAAGATGAACCCTTCCAGGGCATGCCCCCAGTGGCCTGCCTCCTTCAGTCACACCTGCCTGCCTACAGTTACCATCTCAATAGTCCATTCAAACTAGGATGAACTGATTAGGTTATAGCTCTCACAAACCAATCATTTTGCCTCCAAATATTCCTGCATTAACACAGGAGCTTTTGGGGGTATAACTCACATACAAACCATAACATTCCATCCCTGGCCCCCCCAAATTCATGTCCATCTTACAATGCAAAATGCATTTAGTTCATCTCCAAGAGTTCCATAGTCTAATCAGTTCCAACATTGCTCCAAAGTCCAAGTTCAGAGTCTCTGAGACTCAAGGCAAACTCCTGGCTATGAACCCCTATAAAATCAAAATCAAGTTACACACACACACACACACACATGTATGCATAAAATCTCTCTCTCTCTCTCTCTCTCTCGCTCTCTCTCTCTCGCTCTCGCTCTCTCTCCAATATACAGTGGCACAGAGTAAACATTCCCATTCCTAAAGGGAGGAATAGGGGCATAGAAAGAGGGATGGGACCAAAACAAGACTGAAATCAAGTCAGCAAATAAACAAGTCTTATAATGTCTTATATAATGTCAAATAAAAGTCTTATAATGGCTAGGAAACATGGTAGTGAGACTTTCTCTCCAGAGGCTTGAGCAGCTCCAACCCTTTGGCCTTGTTGGTTGCAGCATGTATGGGTTCTCTCCCTAGCTGGCATCTTTGCTTGGCAGACAGTCCACATTACTGGCATCTCTTAATTCCTGAGGTCTCCATTCCAGCTTTGGCTTCATCATTATAGCTTTATGCATCATCCTCTTGGGCAGCACAGGAATTACCACCCTGATACACTTTGCTTAGCCTCCCAGACCTTTGAAATATGGAAGCCTCCCTGACCCCTTAACTCCAGCATCCTGCATTCCTGCAAAACAAGCATCACATAGATAATGCCAAGGTCTGAAGACTACTCATATAATATCTGGTCCCCTTGAAGTTGCAGCAACTTCTGAGTGCCTGTGTAACTGAACATTGTAAAACAACTTCCTAGGTCACCTGTGTGAGCAGGGTGACCCCATGATCTTTTCTCAAAGGAATTTTCCCTTCTACATCCTTGAACCTGCAATGGGTATGGTCTTTCAAATTCCTGAGATGCCCCAAAGTCATCTTTCCTATTGTCTCCACACAAAGAATTTACCATCTCTTTAGCAGCTATAATTTCTTTAACCACCACAACTTCCTTGGCCCCAGTTTTACTTGCAGTTTTCTGGTCAAACTGCAAGTATTTAATATCCTCCGGCTCTGTTACCACCCCCCCTTGATTCTTAAGTAAACCTAGCTAAAAATCTGTCAGCAAAATTCATGCCACTAACTGCTGTGCTGTCTTGAAATTTCCTCCACCAGATTAAAGTCAGCCTCACACAAAGTCATGGGCAAAATGTAGGCAAGTTCTTTGCTAGAATGTAACATGAGTAGCCTCTACTCCAATTCCCAACTGAACACCCAATTTCTTCTGAAACTTTATGTACACAGTCTGCATTCCTATTGTCATTCTGGTCTTCTGAATTCCTACCAAAATAGCTGATTAACTCCACTTACAACATTCGAAGACTTCTCCAGCCTGCATCCCCAGACTTTTTCAGATTTCTCCCCCAAACTAGTTCCAAAGACTTCTGAACCACATGGTCAGGTTTCTCACAGCAACAACCCCACTCTTGGTACCAATTTTTTGTGTTACTTTACTTTGCATCCTGTGACCAAAACACTGGATAAGAACAAATTAGAGGAAGGATAGTTTATTTTGGCTCACGATTTAGTCTATGGCCAACCAAGTTCCTTGTTCTGGGCCAAAGGCGAGTCAGCACATCATGGTGGAAGGGCTTGACAGAGGGAAACTCTTATGTTCATGATAGTAGCCAGGAAGCAGAGGAGGGGGGAAGGAACTGTAGGGAAGATGAACTTTTCCAGGGTGTGCCCCCAGTGGCCCACCTCCTTCAGTCACCCCACCTGTCTAGTTACCACATCTGTTATTCCATTCAAATTAGAATGGATTGATTTAGCTGCAGCTCTCACAATCCAATCATTTCGCCTCCAAATATTTCTGCATTAACACAGGAGCTTTTGGAGGACCTCTCACATCCAAACCATAACAGACATGGTGCTTGAAGCTTCTGTGACCATTTTGGAACCATTAAGCAATAATCATGAGTGCAAAAAGTTAATAGGAGGATGGAGAAAAAAATATTGGCAATATTATTGACCTCAATGATTAGTAATGTTATGCTCGAATTCGGGACCCCCAAAAGACCACCAGAGACCAAGATCGATGTAAGCAGCAAAGAGGTGTTTATTGCAAGCTAGCTCAGTCCTCCGCACACACACGGCAACTGGCAACGCTGAGAGGCCCCGAGCCCAGGGTTTGCAGCAGTTTTATACACTCTTTGGGGAAGGCAGGGACTTCACATGCATCATACATCTCTTAGCAAATCATCACGCACCGTGGGAAAATCAAACAACAACTCTAAAACATGATTAGCACATTCACTGGCAGGAACAAGTTGGGTAGGGGTGACTGGTTACTACAAGAGGGGGATTTGTTTGAACTGATTGGTTTAAGCCAATAACTACTGGGAGGGTCATCTGGCATCCCAGGTATTTCCCTATCTCATGCTGATTGGTGGCTGCTAGGGAGTTGCTATGGATCCCCACCTAGCCTGACTAAAGTCAGGGATACCTGTCACAGCAGATCTCTCCTGTTATTTGTAGATAAACAACTTAGCTGGATGGGAATGTGCCTAGGAGTGCTCTGTGGGTCTTTCCAAGGACAAGGGTCACGCCCCCTTCCTTGGACAGGCTTTGCTCTGAGGTAGAGGCTGGTTTTTCAGTAAACCAACCTTAGCAATTGCTCAAGTTTTCTTGCCTTATGAGAGAAATTAGTTCATATTTGCTTAAGGTATTGTCAACTGGATTCTGTTACAATCCAAAGAATTCTAAACTGATATATTAAAAAGATATCTCTCTTTTTAACTTTCAGTTGCAGATGGACACAATACCTTTATTTTATTTATTTAATTATTTTCTTGTGGTGCTGAGGATCAAACCCAGTGCCTCACATGTGCTAGGTAAGCACTTTACCACTAAGCTACAACCCCAAACCCTAAAGATCTTTTTTTTATGCTACAATATGGGGATGGTTTTTCTTTTTAATCATGATGGCTTATTAGCAAACGATGGGTTATATGAAGTAAGGGAAAGATTTTTTTAAGTTTTATAATATGCTGATTGGCATGTAAAAATTGCATTATTGAAGTATTACTATTGATAAATATTTTAGTTCATTTTCATTATTATAATGAAATACCTGAGGCAGGCTAACTTTATATAAGTTTATTTAGGTTGTAATTTTGGAGGTTCAAAGTCCAAGATTAGGCAGTTCTACTTTTTAACCTCTGGTAAGTAAGTACCTGATAGCTGATGGCATCCTAAGGGCCAGAGATGTGTGGGACAAAAATCATGTTTTAAAATAGGAAGCCAGAGGTTCATTCAGGGGCTGGATTTGCTCTTGTAACAACATACTCTTAGGACAGCCTAGAGTTCCCATTAGAGCTACCTTAATTCCTTCTGAGGACAGCTCTCACCATGACCTAAGGACCTTGCACTCAGCTTCACCGTTTTTTGTTTTATTTTTTTTAATGAGGATTAACATACAAAGCAAATATTAAAACTCAGTGTAAATACCTGGACTGATATAATGTCCATTTTTGGATGATTTTTTCTTCTATTTAAATGTTTTTTTCATCTCTAAAGAAATCTTAAAGTGCTAACTTTATATAAAACAGACAAATTGTTCAAGTAATTAAGCCAATTTTTATAAAACTAAACAAGGAACTAAAAGTAAACATTAAGTGAAACAGAAGATATATCTGGAGGAAAAAAACTGACAAGTTGTATCTGGACAGAGCAATAGAATGCTATTATATCATTGATACTTAACTGGTCATTCCCCCAGTGTTAAAGATTAAACACTCAAGAAATGCCAAGGCAAGCATAGAAAGCAAGTTTTATTTAAGAGAGGGTCAGAGATGCAGACTTTTCCAGAGAGAAGTGGGGCCCAAAGCTGAGTACTTATGGAAGGGGGTGGTCTTGTCTCTTATAGATCCAAGAATCCCCCTCCTACCTTCTCTTCTCCATGTACTTGCCTAAGGGCAAGAAGGAGCAGCACTAGGGGTAATGGCTTACATTGGAAGTATGAACCCTGGAGGTTGAACAGGGAAGTGAGATGGATTTGGAGGTTAGCTATTAGCTACCCATTGTCTTTTCTTTGATAACCAGCTCTCATCTTCTCAACCCCCATCGTTCATTCATTACCTACAGGGCCAGGCCTTCTGTCACTGCCTCAGTTTGTTGAGGAATGTGACATTTCCTGTTCCCTCAGGCCAGACAGGGCTGTGGGCACATTGCTTTTTGGCTAAGAAAGCATGTGGGGAGTCAGAACGGGGGCTCATTTTATAGAATGATTCTCTTAACTTCACATTCTCATCTATTTGTCCCCTTACAACATTGTGGCCTTCTCATTTTGATTGAACACATAAGCTACAGTTAGGTATCTGCTAGTTTTAGTACACAAATTCCCTTGGATTTGCTAAAATGTGTACTACAATCAATAGGTACACATGAAATCCTAAGGAAAAGCATGTCTCTTAAAAAAAATCAACATTGCACACTAATTAAAGCAATCTTAAAAGATTGTTCTACTACTATAAACGAATATAAAAAGTAATAGATCTTAACAAACCAAGAACTGCACTCTTGTCCAAAAGTTAATTACTCCTGCCCTTTCACTGCTTTTTCAAGGAAGTACATAGTAACAAATGGCAATTGAGGTATTTGCTACAATGTTTTTACTTGCTAAAAGAAGGATCCCAGAAGATACAAACAAAATCTTCCTCAGTCACTTTGACTGCCAAGTCTTCCTTTGCATCTTTTGTACCAGCTTCTTGTGGAACTGGATGAGCCCCATGCTGAAACATTGTCATGTAGGTCTCTTCCATCATGACTGTGGATGCCTTTATCTTTATCAGTTTCCAGAGATTCTTTTACTGCCACAGTAACAGGAGGTAGGCTTTACCTTTTAAAGGTTTCACACCATTTCCCTACACTGCCATCCAGGACCAGGCTTCCCACACATGGATAACAAACTACAATCAAACCATAGCAACAGGCATCTTCTTAATATGTGGCCCAGTCTACATTTTTACTTTTTGGAATAGATTGTTGGCATAGCTCAGCCTTGCACTTTTAATATAATTAGGGAACACCATCTGAAATTTGGTTTCCCATATTGAATTGTATGAAATGCTAAAAATGTTTACAGCCACATAAAAATCTTCAGAAAGAAATTGCCAAGTCTAGTAGAATAGGTTTAATATAAAGTCATGGTATTTGTATAGAGTAATCTTTTAGTTCTGCATTATCAACTGCTGGTAAATGTTTATTACTTCCAAAGTGATATTTTACTCTAAATGTTTTATATCAGAATATGTACTTTTCCTTCCAGTTGGTCCTTTAAAATGTTTTCATCGTTTCAGAAAATAATTTTTTCCAGTTGTTGAATTAACTCTATGGGGGTTCAAGATTTTGCTTTTCTATTTTTGCCCTTCTAAAAATTATTTAGTGGTAATAGTCATGTGGCCCGTGTTTTATATCTTAAAAAGATGCTTGAACACCAACCAGAGAGAAATCTGAGGCTAAGGAAAACAGACATCTTTCTTTGGATGCAATTTATAGAAAAATCATATTTGGCCTTCAAGGAAAGGTAGGTTTTTTATTGTTGTTGCTGCTGCTTATTCACACATAGACAAGTTGTGATCTAAATTTTCCTAGAAAAATATTTTACTCCAAAGATTTTGTTCATTTAGATTGAAGCCTAAAATTGAAAGCTTTAAAAAATAATCTGAAGGGGCATGGTACTGCAAATTATTACTAGATCTAAATGCATAAGAAATATTTGAGTGTTGAGATGTGTCATCTTTACTGTGATTTTTCTTGCTGCCTTCATACATAATAGTTTTGTTTTCCTTTCCTGACACACCTGAGTCAAGGTGTCAAAAACTACTAATGTTTTAATATTATCAATGTTAACATCTGAGTGAGAGATTGAATGGATGTTATAACTCCCCCATCCTCTGCCCCTGGGGTACAAACTGTCAAATCTCAACCACTGTATAAAGGACTTAGAGTGAACTTTAACTTATTGCATTGCTCTGCCAAAAATAATAGCTTGTTATTTTAAAATCCAAATATTAGTGGTTTTTAATCATTCCTTTTTGAAAGCAATTCAAAGAAAAAAAGAGGCATTCTTAAAATTATAAAGCAAAATCCAATAAAATGTTTTAAGCTGCAGTGTACACAAGGCAAAAAATTCTAGAGTGCATTAAAATTTAATTCTTCTCTTCTGTGTGACTATGTATTGTACCACAGTAGTTTCATAAAACAATAATATAAGAAAAGTAGATATGGTAATGAGCTTTGAAGGAGAAAATTTAAGACCCATTACCTCTTTTTAGATATTTTGTAAGATCTTTTCCTCTGACTCAACAAGAAAATTTTAAGACCTTGATGAAATGACTTATTAATGTTTTATCTTTATGGAAATAGTATGTGACCCTTCTGCTGCTCCTCATTCCATTTTTTCTTTTCTATAATAATATAGTTAAAATCCTTGAAGTATAAAAATTATCTGAGAACCTTATAACTTAGATCATATAAAATATTTAGTTGCTAGATCCTGTGGACATGGAGTTAACAATAAACCATACCAACTTCTGCTCTGATAAGATTAGTTTATGTATATAACTTGGAAATGTTTTCTGTATTTTATATCATAGAAGAGTCTTGTTTTTAGAAAACTCTTAGGAAGTGAAAAATAGTATGAAGTGAAACATGATATGATAAGCAACCATTGAAAAAAAAGCTTTTGTATCTGGCTTCCCTTTTGATGAAGAGAGGCTAGAGTGGCTTGTTCCCATTCACTAGGTCCCTTTTAGTTACAGAGATGGGATAGAGTCATGAGGGGTTCTCATGATACTTTAGGCTCTGTTGCTACTGTAGTGGGAGGTCGTACTTAGTTGCTTCTTTATAATATATTGTGTTTTAAACTCATCAGTTGGAAATTTCTTGATGAATCTGCTCCTTTCTTAATGTTAACAGTATTTTGGTTCAAGAATAATTTATATACTGCAAAGTACACAGATCTTAAGAGTAGAGCTCAATCAATTTTGACATGTGTAGTGAAAGAATAAAATGTATTCTGTACACCCACAATGTATCTAGGACTTAGGGGCTGCTTTTGCTAAGGGTACTGGCTCTTCACTTGGACCCACAGATGCCCATTGAATAACTAAAAGCAAGATAGTAGCTTGGCATCACTGCCTCCATTTTGCATCTGTCTTCTTTGCTCTGAGTCCTTCTTCTCTGAAGTAAATTAGATTTAAAAAAATGTCTGATGGATAATGAAAGCACAAATAACCAAGATGGGAGCAGACCTCAACAGATCCAGTGATTCCTTTTATTAAGCCGCGAAGTCAATCAGTCAAGCATTGGAGGGGCTCATTTTCAGGGTAGAAAATGGCCACTAGTTATAAGAGGGGTCTGTATTTTATAGTAAATTACAATGAGGGTTACTTACTCATTGGAGACTTCAGCAGAACATGCCAGTCAGGAAATTATAAAAGTCTGAAACCCATTTTTGCTGGGAAAGGATGAAGTCTCAAGCCCAGCATTCACTACTTATCTTCTTCCTCCAAGGTCCATTGTCACTGAAAAAGGATTAATGTTTCCCTTCTTCCCAGGGATTTTCCATATCCTTCATATAGATATCATATGACAAGATTATGTACCAGATCCCATCTGACTAATTTGACCACAGTTTGACCAAGACTGCTTGATTATGCATGCTTCTTGCCCCATCCCTGTCCCGTTTTGTTCTGCGCACTATTTAAACTTGTAACTCATGTTAGTCCCCAGACAGGCTGAGGATGGTTGGTACCCCTTGTCTTCCTCCCATAACTATATTGAATAAATTCACTTTCTGTCTTTCATCATTACTGTCTCCATTTGGTTTCTGGGGCAATTGGCTGGATCTGATTTGTTCGGAGTCCCTAAATTCAGGTCTAGGCCTTCTGGCCTAGGGCTCCAGTTGCATTAATTTTTACTTCTGACATTAAATATGTGGATTTTCTACACCAAACAGTTTTCCAGTTTCCTACAGATACCATCTGAGTGGACTACAATTCAATTCTCTGACACTAACTACCCAGAGTTAGCACAGATCCCATGGATTAAGGTTTTGACACCACAGTACTGTCCCTTAGGTGCCAATTGAAAGTCAGACCTCTACTGCACTTAATGATTGCTTGACTATAAATTGGGAGTTGCTATGACCTTCCCTTTGGGTTTGATAATTTGTTAGAATAGCTCATAGAATTAGGAAAATAGTTTACTTATGATTACTGGTTTATTATAAAAATGAATAATACAGGAACAGCCAAATGGAAGATATGCATGGCGTAAGATACCAAGGAAGGAGCACAGAGCTTCCATGCATTTCCTGGGCATGCCGTTCTCTCTTAGCACTTACAGGTGTTCAACAACTTGGAAATTCTCCAAACTCTGTTGTTTAGATTTTTTTTTTTTTAGGTTCCATTACATAGACATGATTAAAATTAAATCATGAGTGTTTGTGATTTGAACTAAATCTCTAGTTCTTTTCCCCTCCCTGAAAGTCTGGGAGTAGAGATTAAAGTACCAACTCCCTAATCACATAGTTGGACCAGCCTCATCCTGAAAATATCTAGAGGCCTCCAACCACTAGTTATATCATTAGCATACAAAAAGACACTTGTAACTCCAGAGAAATTGCAAATGTGGTTGTACCACTTAACATTCCCACCAGTAATAAATAAGAGCTCCATTTGTTCTGCATTCTCACTAACATTTGATGTTGTCAATCTTTTTGATTTTGGCCATTCTGGGGATGTGCCAGTGGTATCTTATTGTGGTTTTCATTTGCATTTCTCTGACATTGAGTATCTTTTCTTATGTTAATTGGCTTTTTGTGACACTTCTTTTGTGAAGTGTCAAAATCTTTCTATAAGAAGTCTATATATTTTCTTTATTTACCCATAATGTTTATTTATGTACACATATAAATGTATATATGTTATAAATTACTAAAGCAATATACAGGTATTATATATAGGAAAGTTTTAAAATACAGGTAAACAACTTGGCATTTTTACAAAATGTTTTATATAATACTTAAAATTTTATAAATTAAATGTATCACTTAACATTTTGACACATTTATGAAATGACTTTTTTTATTAAAAAAAAAAAAAAAACCCAGCCTCACTTTTATTTTTTTCTTCCTTTTTTTCTTTTTTATTGATTTTTTATTATATGACAGTGGAATGCATTACAATTCATATTACACATATAGAGCACAATTTTTCATATTTCTGGTTGTATATAAAATATATTCACACCAATTCGTATCTTCATACATGTACATTGGATAATGATGTTCATCACATTCCACCATCATTTAGAAATGATTTTGATGATGTCCCCCTGCCCCCTCTCTTCCCCTCCCGCCTCTCTGCCCTATCTAGAGTTCATCTATTCCTCCTTGGCTCCCCTTCCCTACCCCACTATGGATCAATCTCCTTATATCAGAGAAAACATTCGGTATTTGTTTTTTGGGGGATTGGCTAAAGAAGTCTTTATATATTTTCTACGTGAGTTCTTTGTTAGATATATGTGCTATGAATATTTTTGTTCATATTTGTGGCTAGCCTTTACTTTTTGAATCACATCTTTGAGGAGAAATTTAATTTCTTTTTTTTTTTTGTGTGTGTGTGTGTGTGTGCTAGAGATTGAATGCAGGGCCTTGTGCATGTAAGGCAAGCACTCTACCAACTGAGCTATATTCTCAGCCCAAATTTAAAATTTTGATGATGTCTTGATATAATTTTTCTTTAATGGTTAATGCTGTTTGGGTCCTAAGAAATCTTTATCCAAAATTGTGAAGATATTTCCTAAAGTTTTCTTCCAGAAGCTTTATAAATTTAACTTTCACATTTAGGTCTGTGCTGCATCATAAATTAATTTTTTGTATAAGATGTGAGGTAGGAGGTTAAGGCAAAGTAAAGGTCTCTAGCTGGCATAGGTTTAACTTCTACTGTATTTGTTGGTCAGAAATTTCAAAAGGCTCCTCATTTACAAGGAAGGGAGAGAAATTCCACATGCTGATGGAGTAAGACAGAAGGAATTGATGTTGGCCATCTTTGGGACAGGCTACTGTGTTCCTACCTAGAGTGCAATTGATTTTTGATTATTGACCATGTATCCTGTGGTCTTACTCAATCCACTCATTAGTTTGAGTAGTTTGTTTGTAGGTTCTTTTGGATATTCCATACATAATTCTTCTATCTGTGACTATAATTTTACTTTCTTTCCAATTTTTAATGTTTTATTTTATGTTTCTAATGTGCTGGTTAAGACCTCTAGTATATTGGTGACTAGAACTAGTGAAATTGAACATCTTTGCCTTGTTTATAATCTTAGGGAAAATACTTTCAACATTTCAACATTAAATGTGTTAACTGGAGATTTTCAGTAAATATTGAAGTAATTTCTTTTCTTTTTTTTCTTCAGTGTGGATCTATTAGTCAAAAATTTTCTCAGGTTTTGTTTTAAAGTATCATTATTTTTACCTTCATTTCCTAAAGAATGTTTTTTTATAGCATTCTAAGAGGAGGAATTTTTATTCTGTGGACACTTGGAAGATATAATCTTGTTATTCTGAATTGAATGTTCAGTTATTTGTAAGACTTTAACCTATCCCTGTACATACTTCTAAGTCTGTAAATATCCCCCTAAATGCTGCTTTTTTTAATCATAAGTTTTTAAAACATATTTTCACAATTAGAGTGTTCTAATATCTATTTTAAATTTCTTTATTGACCCTTTATTTCTAGTTTAATGTCATTGTGGTCAGAGAAATAATTCTGTATAATTTCATTCCTTTGAAATTGTTCAATATTTATTTCCTTTGATGTACACCTGGGAGTGGTATAGCTGGATCATGTGGTAGTTCTATTTTATTGTTTGGGGGAATTCTCATACTGTTTTCCATAATGACTAAAGTAATTTAAAGTCCTACTAACAGTGTATAAGGGTTCACTTTCCCCCACATCCTTGCCAGGATTTATTTTTCTTTGTTTTCTATAATAGTCATTCTGACTGGGGTGAGATGGAATCTCATTGTAGTTTTAGTCTGCATTTCCCTGCTAACTAAACATTTTTTCATATGCTTATTGGTCATTTGTACTTTTTTTTTTTTTTTTTTTTTATACCAGGGATTGAAACCTGGGCACTTATCCACTAAACCTCATTTCCAGTCCTTTTTACTTTTTAGATTTTTTTCCCACATTTTTTTTTACTGGTACATTATAGTTGTAAATATGATGGCATTTGTTGTTAGGTATTCATACATGCATACAATATAAAATATAACAAAGCAATTTAACCAAAATAACTCCCACCACTTCCCTCCTCATTCCCCATCTCCCACTCCTTGGACCTCATTTCCAGTCTTTTTACTTTTTAGATTTTTTTCCCACATTTTTTTTTTACTCTTACATTACAGTTGTACAAATGATGGCATTTATTATTAGGTATTCATACATACATACATACAATATAACAAAGCAATTTGACCAAGATAACTCCCCAGCACTTCCCTCCTCACTCCCCATCTCCCATTCCTTGGACCCTTTCTTCCACTGATCTGCCTTTGATTTTCATGAGATTTGCTCTTATCTCTCTTTTCCTTTTCTTCTCTAGCTTCTGCATAGTAGAGAGAACATTCAACCCTTAACCTTCTGAGTTTGACTTATTTCTCTTAACATAGTGTTTCCTAGTTCCATTCATTTTCTTGCAAATGACATAATTTAAATTTTATTTATGGATGAATAGAACTCCCTTGTAAATATACCACATTTTCTTCATTCATTCATCTGTTGATGGACACCTAGGCTGGTTCCATAGTTTGACTATTGGGAATTGTGCTCCTATAAACATGGATATACAGGTACCACTGTAGTGTGGATCATGTGGTAGTTCTATTTTATTGTTTGGGGGAATTCTCATACTGTTTTCCATAATGACTAAAATAATTTAAAGTCCTACCAACAGTGTATAAGGGTTCACTTTCCCCCACATCCTTGCCAGGATTTATTTTTCTTTAAGATAAATATCAAGGAATTCTATAGCTGGCTCATATGGTGGTTCCATACCTAGCTTTCTGAGGAACCTCCATACTGATTTCCATTATGATTGTACTAATGTACAATCTCATCAACAGTGTAAAAGTGTTCCTTTTTCTCCATATCCTCTCTCCAGCATTTATTATTTGTATTCTTGATGACTGCCACTCTGACTGGTGTGACATGAAATCTTTGTATAGTTTTGATTTGCATTTCCCTAATTGCTAATGATGTTTAAGATTTTTTCGTACATGTGTTGTCATTTGTATTTATTCTTTTGAGAAGTGTCTTTTTAGTTCATTTGCCCATTTCTTAAATTTTTTTTAAAAATATCTTTATTTGTATGTTGTGCTGAGGATCAAATGTGCTAGGGGAGTGCTAGGCGAGTGCTCTCCCGCTGAGCCACAACCCCAGCCCCATCAATTGCCCATTTCTTACTTGATCTTTTTTGATATAGAATTTTTTTGAGTTCTTTATATATTCTGGATATTAATCCTCTGTCAGGAGTAGCTAGCAAAGATTTTTTTTCCCCTTCTGTATGTTCTCTTTTCACATTCCTAATCATTTCCTGTGCTCTGCAGAAGCTTTTTAATTTGATGCTATCCCATTTATGAACTCTTGGCATTATTTTCTGAGCTTTAGGGGTCCTAGTGAGAAAGTTGTTGCCTGTGCATATATGCTAGACTATTGACCCTACATTTTCTTTTAGGAGTTGCATAGTTTTTGGTTTAATTCCTAGGTCTTAGATGCATTTTGAGTTAATTTTTGTGCAGGTAAGAGATAAATATCTACTCCCATTCTTCTACATATGGAGAACCAATTTTCCCAGAACCATTTGTTAAAAAGGCTGTCTTTTCTCTATTGTATGTTTTAGGCATCTTTGTTAAGGATCAGATGACTCTGTGTGAGTTTGTCTTTGTGACTTCTATTCTGTGTCATTGTTGTATGTATCTGTTTTTATTCTAGTACCATACTCTTTTTGTTACTATAGCTCTGAAGTATAATTTGAAATCAGGTATTGTGATGCCTCCAGCATTGCTTCTTTGGCTTAGGATTGCTTTGGCTATTCTGGGTCTTTTGCTCTTCCAAATGAATTTTAGAATTATTTTTTCTAGTTCTATGAAGAACATCATTAGTATTTTAATGGGGATTGCATTGAATCTGCTGTTGGTACTATGGCCATGTTAATAATA
Organism: Marmota flaviventris; assembly: GCF_047511675.1. Classification (NCBI taxonomy): domain Eukaryota; kingdom Metazoa; phylum Chordata; class Mammalia; order Rodentia; family Sciuridae; genus Marmota; species Marmota flaviventris. Next base: position 122,067,644 of record NC_092499.1, read on the forward strand.
TTAGTTCTGCCTCTATAGTTTTCATTGTAAAGATAGTTCACCTCCTTGGTTAGGTTTATTCTTAGTGTGGCTTTTTTTTTGGGGGGGGGCTATGGTAAATGGAATTCCTGATTCCTTTTTCAACAGATTTGTTGTTGGTATATAGGAAAGCTAGAGATTTTTGTATGTTTATTTGTACCCTGCTGCTTTGCCAAATTTGTTTATTAACTCTAGCAGTCTTTTGGTGGAGTTCTTTGCATCTTCTAGGTATAGGATCATATTACCTGTAAACAGTGTTAAATTCTTCCTTTCCTATTTTTATCTGTCTTCTTTATTCTCTTGCCTAACTGATCTGGCTAAGATTTCTAGCACTCTATTAAACAGGATTGGTGAGAATGGACATCCTTATCTTGTCCCAGATTTTGAAAAAAATGCTTTCAATTTGTTTCCATTTACTAGGAAGTTGGCTTTGGGTTTTTCATATATAGCCTTTATGATCTTGTTTTAGGTTTCTTCTAATCCTAGTTTCTTCAGTGTTTGTTTGTTTGTTTTATCATGAACGGGTGCTACATTTTGTCAAAGGCCTTCTCTACATCTGTTGAGATGACTAAGTGATTTTTGTCCTTCTGTTTATGTGATGAATTACATTTATTGACTATCCTTGCATCTCTGGAATAAAACCAACTTGGTCATGGTATCCAATCTTCTTAATATGTTTTGAACATGTTTTGCTAATATTTTATTAGGTATTTTTGCATCTAAGTTCATCAGGGATATTGGTCTATAGTTTTCTTTCCTTCATGTGTCCTTATCTGGTTTTGGTATGAATGTGATGCTGGCTTCATAGAATGAATTTGGAAGTATTCCATCCACTTCTATTTTATGGAAAAATTTGAGGTGTATTGGCATTAGTTCTTCTTTAAAGGTTTGGTAAAATTCAGCTGAGAATTCTGGTGTTGGCCTCTTCTTTGTTGGAAGGGTTTTTATTACTACTTCTATTTCAATGCTAGTTATTGGTCTGTTTAGGTTTTCTATGTCCTCCTGATTCAATTTTGGCAGATGTATTTGTCTAGAAATGTATCCATTTCTTCTAGGTTTTCCAAATTATTGGAGTATAAATTTTCAAAATAGTCCCTAATGATCCATTGGATTTCTGTGAAGTCTTTGGTGATTTTCCCTTTTTCATCTCTAATTTTATTAACTTGGGTTTTCTTTTTATTTTGGTTAATTTAGCTAAGGGCTTATCAATTTTGTTTATCTTTTCAAAAACCAACTCTATTTCAGGGCTGGGTTTGTGGCTCAGCGGTAGAATGCTTGCCTAGCATGTGCAAGGCCCTGGATTCGATCCTCAGCACCACATAAAAATAAATAAATAAATAAAAGCATTAAAAAACCTCTATCTCATTGATCCTCTATATTTTTTATTCTGAATTTGATTGATTTGGCTCTGATATTATTATTTCCTTCCTTCTATTGGTTTTGGAATTGGTTTGTTCTTTTTCAAGGGCCTTGAGTTGCATCATTAGGTTGTTTACTTGGGATCTTTTTTTGATTTTTTTCTTTGTAGACAGTCAAAGTTATAAACTCTTCCTCTTTGAAATGCCTTTATAGTGTCCCAAAGGTTCTGATATATTATATCACTATTCTCATTTGATTCTAAGAATTTAAAAAATGTTCACTTGATATCTTTTGTCACCAGTACATGATTTTAAAGTATATTCTTTAGGCTAGGGATATTCCTTGGTAGAGTGCTTGACTAGCATACACAAGGCTCTGGGTTCAATCTCCAGTACCACACAAAAAAGTATATTCTTTAATCTCCATGTGTTTATATAGTTTCTTTAGGGTTTACTGTGTTGATATCTAATTTCATATCATTATGACTTAATAAGAAGCAAGGAGTTTTATTAATTTTTCTAAATTTGTTAGGAGTTACTTTGTGATCTAAAATAGTGTCTATTTTGGAGAAGGTTCCATGAGCTGCTGAGAAGAAAGTGTATTCAGCTTTCATGGATGAAATATTCTATGGACATCTTTTAAGTCCATTTGATTTATAATATTATTCAGGTCCAAAAAGCCTTTGCCAAGTTTATGTTTGTTTATTTTATAAGTCCTTAGCTAAATTAACCAAAATAAAAAGAAAACTCATTTAGTAGTGAGAGAGGTGTGTTGAAATCACCCAGTAGTATTGTACCAGGGTTTATCTGAGGCTTCAATTTGAGCAGTGTCTCTTTTATATAATTAGTTGCACCCACATTTGGGGCAAAAATATTTATTATTTTGTTGGATTGTTCCCTTTACCAGTATGAAGTGATCTTTTTTTTTTTGTCTCTTCTGATTAATCTTGGTTTGAAGTCTGCTTTGTCAGATATGAAAGTAGCTACTCCTGCTTGTTTTGGTATTCCACTTGCATTGTTTATCAATTTCCATCCTTTTATGTTCACCCTATGGCTATTTTTGCCTGTAAGGCACATCTCTTGCAAACAACATATAGTTGGACCTTATTTTTAAATCTATTCTGCCAGCCTATGTCTTATAATTGGAGAAGTGAAACCATTTGCATTCAATGTTATTATAGTGAGATGTTTACTAATTCTTGCTACTTTGATTTATTTATAATGTTTAATTTAGTTCTGTCTCTCATTTACTTAGTTACTCTTCAAAAGAGATCTGTTCATTGTTCGTTCTGGGGTTTGTTTTTTATTTCTTCTGTGTGGAGTATTTCATTAAGTAAGGTCTAGAGTGCCCATTTAGTTATCACAATTTCTTTTAGTTTCTGATTATCTTGGAAGGTTTTTATTTCCTTTTCAATTTTGAAGGCTAGCTTTGGTGGATATTGCAATATTGGTTGACAGTTATTTTCTTTCAGGATTTGGAACACATCATTCCAAGCCCTTCTGGCATTTAGAGTTTGTGCTAAGAAATTAAAAGTGACTCTGATGCTTTTAACAATATATTCTTGTCCTGCATGTTACATATTTTAATTATAATTTGTTGTGGAGAGGTTCATTTTTGGTCTTGTCTATTTGGGGTTCTGAATGCCTCCCATACCTGAATGTCCATCTCATTCTCAAGGTTTGGAAATTTTTCTATGATTATTTCCCTGAAGAGGTTATCAATTCCCTTAGATTGCATATCACAAACTTCTTGAATTCAAATGATTCTTAAATTTTGTCTCCATGTTGTCCCAGAATTCTTGTATATTCTAATCATGGTTACTTATTTTCCTTAATGCTGTCTGAATGCTCAAGGCTGGCATTTTTCTTCTAGCTCTGAGTTTCTGTATTTAGCATGGGTTCCTTTGTTAAAGAAACTTTTAACTAAACATTTTATTTGATTTATTGTGTCTTTCATTTCCAAGATTTCTATTTGTTTTTTTTTTCAATATTTCTGTCTCTTTATTATTGAATTTCTCATTCATGTCCTATACTAACTTTTCTCTTAGAATTCATAGGTCATTTTTATAATGATTCTTTTGAATTAATTATTTGATATCTCATCCACTTCAATATCTTTGGGATTAGTTGCTGGTGAATTACAACCATAGGAAGTGTCATGTTACCTTGTTTTTTCATATTTCTTGTATTTATATGTTGGTTTTATGCATCTATTGAGATGGATTTCTTTTCTGCTCTTATTTGTGGGCCTTTTTAGGGCACAGTCTTCACTTGTCAAAGTGTGATTTGGATTGAGACCCCCTCATAGGTGTTGTATCTGCAGACTTTGTGTTAATTCTCTTGTTTTGCTGTACCTGTGAATGTCCATAGGTGGGACTTGGGCAGGGGGGGGAGGGTCCACCCCTATCTGTTTCTGCTTGGGGCCTGGTTCTTAGTTTGGTTTTTGTCTCTTCTATTTTTTGTATTAAAGTATAGCTGATGATCAAATGTCATTAATTTGTGTGTACAGCAAGGCATGCTGTCTTTGGTTGAGTTTAGTTCAACAACAGATTCTCAACTTTGTGAACTTGTAGTGTTGTAGTGTCCCTGTAGGTTCTCAGCACCTCACAGAATAGGGCAATCAAACAATAGCAACAACTGATTAAAACAATATGTAGCATTAAAATAAATACCCAATTCCTACTGTGACATCTACAACATTAATTACCACACACACACACTCACAAAAATTTCTTAAAAATAAAACAACAAAAACAAAAACAGGAATGGTGGGTTCAGCAGTTGTCCACAGTAAAAATAATAACCATGAACTAGATCTGGCTTTAAAGCAAACAGCAGGTGTCAACTGTGTTATCAACAGCACTAATCATTGCATCAGCATTCATTGTGGGAGCAGGAATTATATAATCCAGTTCTAAAAGATGGTAAAAAAATACAGTTAAGAGAAAATAAAATGTTATAGGAAGGCAGAAAAGAGTTTATAATTTCAAAAGGTGAACAGAGAGAATGCAGAAGATATGTAGAAGTATATGAGGTAGGATGGAGTAGGATGTATAGTTAGTTGACGTTTTTCTACACAGACAAGATCAGTGCAGTCCCAGGGTGGAGCTGCTGTAGAGTTCTATGAACAGAGTTCTAGTAGGTTGGACTAAGGTCTATTGAGGCCTCAGGAGCTTCATTGGGGGCTTTCTGCTCTGGAGAGATTAGATCAACACACCGCTAGGGCCTGGTAGTTGTCAATCTTTGTTGGGAGTTTAGATCTCAGAAGCATCTCAAGAATTCTATTAGTGGGGCTAAAGATCCAGTCTTCCACATGCTCTGCTGCAAAGGAATACAATCTTCCAACACTTAGTCTCTGAGTGTATTCATACTTGCCTGTTTAGATTCCCCACCCAATTCATTTGGTCACATAAGTTTCCAGACTCAAAGAAGAAGCCAGTTGGCCTCCCCTTTGCTTTTCTGCTTTGAATCTGCCTAGGCACAATCTTCTTTGTGCCCATTTCACTACCTTCTGCTAGGTAAATCCTAGGCCACATGGCAGACATTTGCCAGGACAATGTGACTGATCTCCTAGCTCCCACAGTAGCTGCTGCAGTGTGACTACCTTGTGATGGCTCTGCCTTAGCTCTCTGTAGCCAGCTGGGAAATGCAGAGTACTTTTCAAGCACCAGTACACAGTGCAACTAAATTGGATCAGTTAAGTTATGGCCTCTTTTCTGATTTCTGCTTTTTCTGTGCCAAATCTGTGTTTCTCCTTATGTTTTCCCTCCCTCTATGGTGAACCAGTGCTGCCTCAGCTACTGGTGCTATAACCAGTTTGACTCTAAAGTACTCTTTCTCCTCTGTTTAATATACCCAAATTTGCAAGTCTCTCAGACACTCTGACTAGACAATATTGAATTTTAGTGAAATCCCTCTATCACCCACCTTAACGAGGATCAATATTTCCACTGCTTGAAGTTTTTTAAAAAATTATTTATTTATTCTAATTTGTTATACATGACAGCAGAATGCATTTCAAATCATAGTATATATAGCACAATTTTTTGTGTCTCTGGTTTTACACAAAGTAGTGTCACACCATTCGTGTCTTCATACATGTACTTCGGATATTGATATCTTTTTCATTCCGCCATCTTTCCTACCCCCATGCCCGCTCCCTACCACTCCCTCCCCTTTGCCTTATGTAAAGTTCCTCCCTTACTCCCATGCTTCCCTCCATATCCCCATTATGTATCAGCATTCACATATCAGAGAAAACATACGCACACTTGAAAAAATGGTTTTTGGGGATTGGCGTACTTCACTTAGCATGATAGTCTCCAACTCCATTTATTTATCTGAAAATGCCATGATTTTATTCTCTTTTAATGCTGAGTAATATTCCATTGTGTATATATATACACCACATTTTTTTATCCATTTGTCTACTGAAGTGCATCTAGGTTGGTTCCACAATTTAGCTATTGTGAATTGTGCTGCTATAAACATTGATGTGGCTGTGTCCCTGTAGTATGCTGTTTTTAAGTCCTTTGGGTATAGACGGAGGAGAGGGATAGCTGGGTCAAATGGTGGTTCCAAGTTTTCCAAGGAATCTCCATACTGCTTTCCATATTGGCTGCACCAATTTGCAGTCCCACCAGCAATGTATGAGTGTGCCTTTCCCCCCACATTCTTGCCAACACTTATTGTTGTTTGTGTTCTTAATAGTTGCCATTCTGACTGGAATGAGATGAAATCTTAAGAGTAGTTTTGATTTGCATTTCTCTGATTGCTAGAGATGTTGAACGTTTTTTTCATATATTTATTGATTGATTATACATCATCTTCTGAGAGGTATCTGTTCCATTCTATAGCCCATTTATTGATTGGGTTATTATTATTATTTTTTTTTTTGGTGTTAAGATATTTGAGTTCTTGGGCTGGGGATGTGGCTCAAGCGGTAGCGCGCTCGCCTGGCAAGTGTGGGGTGCTGGGTTCGATCCTCAGCATCACATAAAGATGTTGTGTCCACCGAAACTAAAAAATAAATATTAAAAAGTTTCTCTCTCTCTCTCTCTTTCTCTTTCTCTCCCTAAAAAAAATGATATTTGAGTTCTTTATATATCCTAGAGACTAGAGATTAGTGCTCTATCTGATGTGTGTGTGGTAAAAATTTGCTCCCATTCTGTAGGCTCACTGATTGTTTCTTTTGTTGAGAAGAAGCTTTTTAGTTTGAATCCATCCCATTTATTCATCCTTAATTTTATTTCTTGCGCTATAGGAGTCTTATTAAGGAAGTTAGTGCCTAATCCAACATGATGAAGATTTGGGCCTCCATTTTTTTCTATTAGGAGCAAGGTCTCTGGTTTAATTCTTAGGTCCTTGATCCACTTTGAGTTAAGTTTTGTGCATAGTAAGAGATAGGCAATTAATTTCATTTTGCTGCATCTGGATTTCCAGTTTTCCCAGCATTGTTTGTGGAAGAGGCTATCTTTTCTCTAAGATATGTTTTTGGCACCTTTGTCTAATATGAGATAACTGTATTTATGTCTTTGTGTCCTCTATTCTGTACCATTGGTATAACCAGTCTGTTTTGTTGCCATTAACATGCTGTTTTTTGTTACTATTGCTCTGTAGTATAGTTTAAGATCTGGTATAGTGATGCCACCTGCTTCACTTTTCTTGCTAAGGATTGCTTTAACTATTCTGGGTCTCTTTTTTTTTCCAGATGAATTTTATAGCTGCTTTTTCTATTTCTATGAGGAATGTCATTGGATTTTGATTGGAATTGCATTAAATCTGTATAGTGCTTTTGGTAGTCATTTTGACAATATTAATTCTACTTATTCAAGAACAAGGGAAATTTTTCCATCTTCTTAGGTCTTCTTTAATTTTTTTCTTTCATGTTCTATAGTTTTCATTGTAGATGTCTTACACTTTCATTAAGCTGATTCCCAGGTATTTTATTTATTTTTTTGAGGATATTGTAAATGAGGTAGTTGTCCTAGTTTCTTTTTCAGAGGATTTGTCACTGATGTACAGAAATGCCTTTAATTTATGGGTGTTGATTTTTATATCATGCTACTTTGCTGAATTCATTTATTAGTTCTAGAAGTTTTCTGGTGGAATTTTTTGGATCCTCTAGGTGTAGAATCATGTCATTGGCAAATAGTGATAGTTTGAGTTCTTCTTTTCCTATTCATGTCCCTTTAATTTCTTTCATCTCTCTAATTGCTCTGGATAGAGTTTCAAGAACTATGTTAAATAGAAATGGTAAAAGAGGGCATCCCTGTCTTGTTCCAGTTTTTAGAGGGAATGCTTTGAATTTTTCTCCAGTTAGAATGATGTTAGCCTGGGGCTTAGATAGTTTTTACAGTGTTAAGATATGTTCCTGTTATCCCTAGTTTTTCTAGTGTTTTGAACATGAAGCGGAGCTGTATTTTGTCAAACACTTTTTCTGCATCTATTGAGATAATCATCTGATTCTTTTCTTTAAGTCTATTGATGTGATGAATTACATTTATTGATTTCTGAGTGTTGAACCAACTTTGCATCCCTGGGATGAACACCACTTGATTGTGATGCACTATCTTTTTAATATTTTTTTTGTATTTGATTTGCCAGAATTTTTGCACATTAGAGATATTGGTCTAAAGTTTTCTTTCTTTGTTGTGTCTTTGTCTGGTTTTGGAATCAAGATGATATTGACCTCATATAATGAGTTTGGAAGTGTTCCCTCTTTTTCTATTTCATGTAATAATTTGAGGAGTATTGGTAATTAGTTCTTCTTTGAAGGTCTTATAGAACTCAGCTGTGTATCCATCTGGCCTGTGCTTTTCTTGGTTGGTAGGCTTCTAATAGTGTCTTCTATTTCATTGCTTGAAATAGATCTGTTAATCTTGTGTATATCATCCTGATTCCATTTGGGCAAATCATATGACTAGAAATTTGTTGATGCTTTCAATATTTTCTATTTTATTGGAGTGCAAATTTTCAAAATAATTTCTGGTTATCTTCTGTATTTCTGTAGCATCTGTTATGATATTGATATTTCCTTTTTCATCATGGATGTTAGTAATTTGAGTTTTCTCTCTCCTTCTGTTTGTTAGCATGACTAAGGGTCTGTCAATTTTATTTATTTTTTTTTTAAAGAACCAACTTTTTGTTTTGTCATTTTTTCCCATTGTTTCTATTTCATTGATTTCAGCTTTGATTTTAATTATTTCCTGTCTTCTATTGATTTTGGTGTTGGTTTGTTCTTCTTTTTCTAGGGCTTTGAGATGTAGTGTTAGGTCATTTATTTGTTGACTTTTTCTTTTTTTAAGGAATGAACTCTATGCAATGAACTTCCTTTTAATACTGCCTTCATAGTGTCCCAGAGATTTTTATATGTTGTATCAGTGTTCTCATTTATCTCTAAGAATTTTTAAATCTTATCTTTGATGTCTTTTGCAACCCATTGTTTATTCAGTAGTATATTATTTAGTCTCCAGGTGTTGGAGTAGCTTCTATTTTTTATTTTATCATTGATTTCTAATTTTATTCCATTATGGTCTGATAAAATGCAGGGTAGTATCTCTACTTTTTTGTATTTACTAAGAGTTGCTTTATGGCTTTGTGTATTTTAGAGAAGGTTCCATGTGCTGCTGAGAAGAAAGTGTATTCATTTGTTGATGGATGAAATATCCTATATATGTCTGTTAAGACTAAGCTAGTGATTGTATTATTGAGTTCTATAGTTTCTTTGTTTAGCTCTTGTTTGGATGATCTATCCAGTGGTGAAAGAGATGTGTTAAAGTCACCCAGAATTATTATTTTGTGGTTTATTTGACTTTTGAACTTGAGAAGAGTTTGTTTGATGAATGTAGATGCTCCATGGTTTGGGGCATATATATTTATAATTGTTACATGTTGTTGATATGTGGTTCCCTTAAGCAGTATGAAATGTCCTTTTTTATCCCTTTTGATTAACTTCGGCTTGAAGTCTACTTTATTTGATATGAGGATGGAAACCCTGCTTGTTTATACAGTCCATGTCAGTCTGTGCATGTCTTTTCCTATGAGATGAGTCTCTTGAAGGCATTTTATTGTTGGGTCTTTTTTAAAATCCAATCTGGCAGTCTATGTCTTTTGATTGGTGAGTTTAGGCCATTAACATTCAGGTTATTATTGAGACATGGTTTGTACTTCTGGTCATTTTTGTTTATTTTTTGGTATTTAACTTGACTTGGTTTCTCCTTTGATTGGTTTTTCCTTTAGTGTAATACCTCCCTTTGCTAATTTTCATTATTGTGTTCCATTTCCTCCTCATGGACTATTTTGCTGCGGATGTTCTTTAGTGCAGGCTTTCTAGTTGTAAATTCTTTTAACTTTTGTTTATCATGGAAGGTTTTTATTTCATCATCAAATCTAAAGCTTAATTTTGCTGGATATAAGATTCTTGGTTGGCATCCATTTTTTTTCAGATCTCGGTATATGTTGTTCCAGGATCTTCTAGCTTTCAGGGTCTGGGTTAAAAAATCTGCAGATATTCTAATTGGTTTCCTCCTATATGTAATCTGATTCCTTTCTCTTATGGCTTTTAAAATTCTCTCCTTATTCTGTATGCACATTATAATAAAGATTTGCATTATAATGTACCTTGGTGTGGTTCTGTCATGACTTTGTACATTTTATGTCCTGTAAGCCTCTTATATTTGATTTTCCAATTCATTCTTCATGTTTGCAAAATTTTGATATTATTTCATTGAATAGACTGTTCATTCCTTTGGTTTGGAACTCTATGCTTTCCTCTATCCCAATAATTCTTAAATTTTGTCTTTTTTTATGTTATTCCATAATTCTTGAATATTCTGCTCATGGTTTCTTACCGTCTTCACTGTGTGGTCAACATTCTTTTCAAGATTATATATTTTGTCTTCATTGTCTGAGGTCCTGTCTTCCAAGTGATCTAATTTGTTGGTAGTGCTTTCCATTGAGTTTTTAATTTGGTTTATTATTTCTTTCATTTCAAGGATTTCTGTTTTTTTTTCCCCCAGAACCTTTATTTTCTTATTGAAGTAATCTTTTGCTTCCTGTATTTGCTTATGTAGCTCTTTTTTGAAATGATCTTTTGTTGCCTGTATTTGCTCTCTTATATCATCCTTTAATTCACAGAACACTTTAATTATGTACATCCTGAATTCCTTTTTTGTCACTTCTTCTGTTGTACAGGCCATGGATTCTAATAATGTGGTATCTTGGTTTGTTTGGGGGCCCTTTCTTCCCTTATTTTTTCATGTTGTTCATGTGTCTTCCCTTCTAGCAGTGTGGATCCAAAGCATTACCGTTTTTACCCTAAAGGCTTATAGTGTCCCTGCAGGGTTCCAATACCTCTCCTTTAAGGGGGAGAACAATGTTAACAGATCCTAATACAAATAATATACAGCCTTAAACCAAGTAGCTGCTATTAAGAAGTTTACAGTTTTGTCACAATATACAGAAATGGTGAGTTCAATTATTATCTACAATATAAACAGCAGGTCTGCAAAGGGGTCTGCAGTTTCTGATGATGGGCAAAGAGCCAGGGGGGAGGTATAGGATGAGATGTTAAGGATGTAGGAGGTGAAGATATAGTTATTGGATCTTAGAAAGCTTGAAAGAGGAATCTAAAGAAGTTGGTTAGTAGGAGGAGAAGACAGAGAAAGTTATTTTGAGGAGATAAGTAAGTGGAAAAACAATAGAGAGAGTACAAAAAACAAACATAAATATTAAGAAAAGTAGGAAATAAAAGAATATACAACACAACTATAATATACTATTCAGACATCCTAGTCCTCAGTAGCCTAATTCATGAAAAGTACTTGGTTTCACAAATGTTAGGAAGTGAGGGCACGAGAAGACAGAGAGAGAGAAAAGAAGAAAAAAAAATCTCCAAGGAAGATACAAGGATTATTTTTGTTGGAGATCAGTGTCTTTCCTGCTTTCCTTCTCATCCATCAGGTGGGGTTGTCTATTGTTTGCTGGTATCTCCACCCTCAGGATGGTGAAGGTTATTAGGGAGGGAGGGTTGGTCTTGGGGGCGGAGCTCCTGCAGGTGGGGTATAGCATGTGCTCCCTGATGGGGGAATGCACCCCAAGGATTTCCTTTGGGCCCTGCTTGTGTGATATTGGTGCCTGGTCTTATTTTTGTCCTTTTATCACCTGTAGACCTCACAATTCCTGGTCTCGAATTTAGTTTCTAAACTATCTCACTCACCCTCTCCCTTTCTACTTCCCAGTCAAGAAGGTTTGAGAGCTGCCCACCTGTGGCAGAGAGCTGGTTTTGTATTGGGCAGTTCAGGACCCGCATTTGTGGGGTACAGACTAGCTGCATAGAAGCAAGCACTGTGCCGGGTTAGCGGCTGCCAGGGAGAAGAGGAAGTTGGGGACTACAGGTACCTTGATTTTGCTTCTAAGCCCCAGCCAATGTCCCAAGCTGGGAGTTGCCCCAACTAAAGATGGTGACAAAGGTATCCCAAGAGGGAGGTGGCTGCTTTCAGTAGTGGGGTGTCGGGTAGGGTGGGGCCAGTTGGTGGCATTGGGTGGTGTGATCAGAGATGCAGCTCTTTGGTGTGCAGTGTTGTGGCTGGCGACTATCTCCAGACCCTGTGCATTGTCCCCATGGCAGGCTACCACATGTAGGGGACTATGGCAATGGTTACAGTGTCCCAAGATGGAGGCCACCAGGGAAGCCCCATGTTGGTAGATGGGGGTTCACTCTGGAGTGGCAGAAGAGGTCATGATCGTGGGCAGTGACTGGGTGTCCTGTGGGGGTGCTGATGCTGGTGGTCCTGCTCAGGCACCCAGAGGTCCTGCGTGGGCGAATGGCCTGGAGTTTGCCCTGACGCTGAGGCCTGAAGACCTGCACAAGCACAGAAGCTGTGATTCCTGTGCAGAAGCAGCTGTTGGGGGTCTTCTAATAACTCACAGAGAAATAGTATTCACACTACTTGAATCCCAGCTATTCTCCCCACCCCACCCCCGACCCCCACTTGAATTATGAGCCATGGAGCAATTAGCAATGCACTCTTCCTCTAAACTGCCATCTTGAATCCTTTTTTTTCCCTTGAGTCAGGATCTTGCTAAATTGCTGAGCCTTACTTTGGACTTGGAATCCTCCTGCCTTAGTCTCCTGAGCTGCTGGGATTACAGGCATGTGTCACCATGCCAGGCACATTTTTACTTCTTCTTTTGAGAAGTGTCTGTTCAGCTCATTTGCCATCTGTTGATTAGATTACCTGTCCTTTTGGTGTACCATTTTTGGGTTCTTTATATATTCTGGATTTTAATCCTCTGTCAGATGAGTAGCTGGCAAAGATTTTCTCCCATTCAGGAGGCCATCTCTTCACTCTTGATTTTTTTTTCTTTTGCTCTGTACAAGGTTATTAATTTGATGTAATCCCATTTGCTGATTCTTGCTTTTGTTTCCTGAGCTACTTGAGGCCTCTTCAGGAAATCATTGCCTATACTTATATCTCAAAGTGTTTCCCCTATATTTTCCTCTAGTGGTTTCAAATATTACATTAAGGTCTTTGATTTATTTTTACTTGACTTTTGTATAGGGTGAGAGATAGTGATCTAATTCCAGTCTTCTACAGGTAGAAGTCCTATTTTTCCAACACCATTTGCTGAAGAGGCTATAATTTCTCCAATTTTTGTTTTTGTCTCTTTTATCAAAAATCACATGGCTGTAGAATGCATAGGTTTATTCCTGGGTTCTCTATTCTATTCCATTGGTCTACATGTCTGTTTTTTATGCCAATACCATACTGGTTTTGTTACCATTATTCTATAGTATATTTTGAAATCAGGTATTGTGATATCTCCAGAATTGTTCTGTTTGCTAGAATTGCTTTGGCAATTCAGTGTCTTTTGTGTTTCCAAGTGAATTTCAGAGTTTTTTTTTCTAGTTAGTTCTATTAAGGATGTCATTGGAAATAAAAAAAGGATTTCATTGGCATTTTGATGGGAATTGCAATGAATCTGTATATCACTTTTGGTAGTATGGCCATTTTAACAATATTAATTCTCCCAATCCATGAATATGAGATATCTTTCCATCTTCTAGTGTTTTATTCAACTTCTTTTTACTGTGTTTATAATTTTCATTGTGGATGTCTTTCACCTTTTTAGTTGTTTATTCATAGATGTGTGTGTGTGTGCGCGCTCATGTGAGTGTGTGTGTGTACACACACACGCTCACACACACACATGAGTCTATTATGAATGGGATTGTTTTCCTTCTTATTTTTAATCTTTTTTTGATATATATATATGTGTGTGTGTGTGTGTGTGTGTGTGGTGCTGGGGATTGAGCCCAGGGCCTTATTCCTTATACATACTAGGCAAGTGCTCTACAACTGAGCTACACCTCCAGCCCTGTTTTCCTGATTTCTTTCTCAGCAAAATAATTGTTGGTATATAGGAAAGCTACCTATATGTTTTTATATGTTGATTTTTGTATCATGCTACTTTGCTGAATTTATTAATTTTAAGAGATTATTGTGGACTCTTTGGGTTTTCTGAGTGTAGAATAATATCATCTGCAAACAGGGATGCTGTATCTTCCTCGTCTCCTGTTTGTATTACTTTTATTTCTTTCTTTTGCTTGATTGCTGTGGCCAAAGTTTCCAACACTATATAGGAATAGACAAATGGTAAGAATGGACACCCTTGTCTTATTCCTGATTTTAGAGGAAATACTTTACTTCCTCCCCCTGCCCCCCCCCCCATTCAGTATGATGTTGGCAATGGATTTGTTGTGGGTAGCCTTATTATGTTGAGGTATGATCCTAGTTTATCAGGATTTTTATCATGAAGGGATGTGGAATTATTGAAGGTTCTTCCAGCATCTATTGAGATGATGCAGTTTATGTGGTATATTACATTATTGATTTATGCTTCTTGAATCAACTTTATATTCCTGGAATGAAGCCATTTTCAACATGGTGTATGATCTTTTTCATTGATGTTGAATTCAATTTATAAATATCTTATTGAGGATTTTTGCATCTGTGCTCATGAAGATTATTGGTCTATGTTATTGTAATTTGGGATTACAGGTGTGCACTATTGTGTCTGGCAGTCTGTGTCTTTTAATTGGGGAATGCAGACCATTTACACTCTTGGTTGTTGTTGTTATTGTTGTTGTTGTTATTTAAACATCAGGCCCAGTTCTTATTTTTTAAAATATTTTTTTAGTTGTCAATAGACTTTTATTTTATTTGCTTTTATGTGGTGCTGAGAATTGAACCCAGTGCCTCACACATACTAGGCAAGTGCTCTACCACTGAGTTACAACCCCAGTCCTGGTTATTATTGAAATGTTCCAGTTCCTTACATTTTGTTGTTTTTCGTTTGGTTGTTTTGAGAATTTTATATTTTTTTCCCTTTCCCTCATTCATCTTAGGGGTTTGATGATTTACTGAAATAATCAGTAAAGAGAAGAGGCTGTTATGTCTTAGAGATTTAACAATGTAGGGTCCCTTCCTATTTTTGATTTGCACAAGTACTCTTCTAGTGCAATTTATTCTTTCCTATGCTTTTGTGGTTGTATTTATCTTGCTTCCTCCTCTGGGCATAGGATTCCTTTGAATATCTTCTGTAGTGCTGATTTAGGGGTCATGAATTCTTTTAGTTTATGCCTATCTTGGAAGGTCTTTATTTCTTTTTTCAATTCTGAAAGATAACTTTGCTGGATATTGGCATCTAGGTTGGCACTTACAGTTTTTTAGGCATTGAAATGTATCATTCCATTCCTTCTGGCCTTTAGAAGTTCTCAGAAATGTGCTGCTGTTCTTGTGGGTTCGTCTTCATAAGTGAATTGATGCTTCTCTCTTATAACTTTTATTATTCTGTACTTTTGGTATTTTAACTATGATATGTTATAGAGAGGTTCTTTTCTGGTCATGTCTGTTTGAAGTTCTAAGTGTGTCAAGGTTTAGATATGAGGTTTAGATATGAACTCATGTGTGAGACAATGCAAGAAAATTCAGAGGTGAAATTATTAGAGGATGATAGTTATAATCCAGTTAGTAGATTAATCTTCTCATATGGATTAACTGAGTGATAACTGAAGGTAGATAGGCTGTGGCTGGAGGAGATGGGTTATAAGATGGGTATAAGCTTTTGGAGCTTATGCTTTGTCCCCAGTGAGTGGATCTCTTTTATTGCTTTCTGATTTCCATGTCCTGAGGTGCTTTCCTGCTCTACACTCTTCCACCATGATGTTCTGCCTCACCTCAGACCCATAGCAATGGAGTTGGCCATCTGTGAACTGACCTCTGAAACCATGAGTGCCAAATGAATTTTTCCTCTTCTAAATTGTTCTTGTCAGGTTTTGGTCACAGTGGTGAAAAAGCTGAATAAAACAAAAATGGTTCTACTATCTGGGTCTCCATATCATTCTCATGATTTGGAACATTTTCTGCCATTATTTCACTGACAAGGGAGAACAAAACAAAATAGAACCAAAAAAAGACAAACACAAGAACAAGAAAAGTCAAATGTTCCTCCTTGATATGATATTTGAAATTGAGATGCTTCTTTCCCAGACCTCTACTTTTGGAATCTGCCAGGTATGGGGTGGGTCATGGGTCTCAACTGCAGTCCAGTGTGTTTCTTCTTACTTCTGAACAAACAAGTTATAGCTTATTTAGGCTGAGTCCCCACTGCATATTTGCCCACTGGCTCAAGCTAAACCAAAGTTGTCCATAGTTGGGACAACTTTAAGAGGACAACTTTAAGAGAGAGCCTACAGAATGGGAAAAAAAATCTTTGTTACTTGCACCTCAGATAGAGCACTAATCTCCAGGATATATAAAGAACTCAAAAAACTTAACACCAAAAACAAAACAAATAATCCCATCAATAAATGGGCAAAGGAACTGATCAGACACTTTACAGAAGAAGAAATACAAATGGTCAACAAATATATGAAAAAATGTTCAACATCACTAGCAATTAGAGAAATGCAAATTAAGGCTACACTGAGATTTCATTTCATTGCAATCAGAAAGGCAATTATCAAGAATATAAGTTATAATAAGGGTTGGTGAGGAAGTGGGGAAAAGGCACACTCGTCCATTACTGGTGGGACTGCAAATTGGTGAAACCCCTCTGAAAAGCAGAATGGAGATTTCTCAGAAAACTTGGAATGGAACCAAAATTTATCTGACTCCTCAGCACATACCTAGAGGACTTTAAATCAACATATTATAGTGACATGGCCACATCAATGTTCATAGCAACTCCATTCACAATAGCCAAGCTTTGGAACCAACCTGGGTGCCTTTCAACAGATGAATGGATAAAGAAAATGTGGTATATATACACAATTTAATATTACTCAGCCATAAAACGGGATGAAATTATGGCATTTGACAGGAAATGGATGGAACTGGAGGTTATCATGCTACGTGAAATTATCCAATCCCACCAAACCAAAGGCCAAATGTTCTCTCTGATATGTGGATGCTGACTCTCATAGGTGGTGGTATAGGGGGTAGACAAGAAGAGAAGAGTGGAGGTTCACTGGATTGAACGGGGACAATATGGGGAAGAAATGGGGGATGAGAATGGGAAAGGCAATAGAATGAACTGGACACAACTCTCCTATGTTCATGTATGAATACATGACTAGTGTAACTCCACATTATGTACAACCACATTAATGGGAAGTTATACTCCATGTGTATATGATATGTCAAAATACATTCTACTGTCCTGTATAATGAAAGGAAAAATAAAAAATAAGTAACCCTTTTCCCCATATTTTTATATTTTTTTCTTCTGTGACTTCCATAATGCAATCATTTGTTCACTTGATGTTGTCTCATGAGTCCCTTGATGGCTGTCTTGACTCCTTTTAATTTATTTTCTTTTTCCTCTGACTGAGTGATTTCAAAAAGACCTATCTTCAAGTTCACAGATTCTTTTATTTTGCTTGCCCTATTCTTCTATTAAAGCTTTTGATTGTATTTTTAATTTTGTTATTTTTTTCAGCTCCAAGATTTCTGTTTGCTTCTTCTTTTATGGCATTTATCTCCATTGAATTCCTCATTCAGGTAATGAATTTTTTCCCTAACATCACTGAATTGTCTATTTGTATATAGCTAAGTTTTCTTAAGATCATAATTTTGAATAATTTTACAGGTGATTAATACATTTCCATTTCTTTGGGGTTAGGTTTTTTTTTTTTTTTGGAAAATTATTATGTTCCAATAATGTGCTGTAACATTTCCTTGCTTTTTCATGTTCTTGTGGCCCTGCATTGATCTTAATGAATTTTTTGCTACTGTCACCTCTTCAAACTTAAGACTGGTTTTCAAGATTTTTACCTGGGGATGGGCCTGAGGATGCTGTTTGGGCAGTGTACAGTGGTTCTGGTTCTATGTGGGCACAGTGGTATGACCTCCATGCAGCTTCTTCAGTTGTCATCAATTTAGCTGTGACTGGTTGCCTCAGCAGTGTGGGTGCCAGATGTTTGTGGCACTGATAGTGGCTGCAAAGTTGTTTAGGGCAAGAGCTTTAGGAATCTTCCTGTTCTTGTCTTCTTCATAGTGGAGAGTCTTTGATGAGGTGATCTCTCTTAGTTAGGGTCTTACATATCTCATAGGCACCCACAAACAACACTGGGATTCAGGACACAGGTGCGTATGGTGACTGTGGAGCCAGATTCCTAGGATCATGGCCTTGCAAAACTACCATATCACCTGAATTGTAGGGTCATTCTCCAAGACATGAGTGAATGCAGTTCTACTATGCCAGGATTTGTTGTTTTGAAGCATACTATGGCAGCTCAGGCTCAGGGGGCTGGGATACAGTTATGGTTCTGATTCTGGGTGGTAAGAGGACGAACTGGCATGGCTCCAAAGAAGAAGTGTTTCTGAGGCCCAGGCCTTAGGGACCAGGGAACAGCTATAATTTGGGACCCAGAACCAGTAGACCACAGTGGCAGCTCCCACTTCAGGATGAGGTACTCTGCAGTTGAGACTCTGGATCCTGGGGTAGTGAGATACAGCAGTAGCCCAGCTGTGTGAGGCTTGGTACAGCAGTAGCAAGGACCAAGGAATGGCAATATGTCTGGGGGTACAGGAAAATAGCACAGCAATGACTTCACTTCCCACAGAGGGAAGTGTCTCAGCAGCTTGGTCTGTTAGGGGCTAGTCTAGTTCTGGCTAGTATGGAAGAACATCATACTAGTTCAGCCAAGATTCTGATTCCCTGGCATGTGAGGAACCATATCTCCTTGGCCTCAGAAAGTGTGACTACATGGGTCTATGGAACCTCTGGATACTTGCGATTGAGACCCTGCATTAGCTATTATGCTGAAAGATGAAGCTGCTTCTGTGCCAGAGGCTTGGAGTTCATAGGGGATGGCTGCTGCCTCACTTGTGACACAAGGGAGTATGTCTGCTCCACATGCAGGTGGCTTGAGATTCCTGGCTAGTGGTGTGCTGCCTCAGCTTTGGCACTAGGGATATGACTACTCTAGTAGTCTGAGACTCTGGCTCTTTAGGGATGGGTACCACTTCAGCTCAGCCATAGGGGCACAGTGCATCAGTGAACTGGGAGAGGAGGATGGAGCAATTCTGGTGTAGCTTGCCCTAGGGGCAATAGCTCTGTTTAGGGATCATGTGCTATCTGGTGGGAGTGGTTCCGTGGAACCTCAGGATGAAGAGGTGCAATGGCTATTTTCACTTGGAGCAGGACACAGTCTAGGAGTATCTCTGTTTCCCAGATGGTGAAACTCAGAAGCAGTGCAGGAAGTTGAGCATAGTATCAGTGCCTTCTCTGGAAGCAGCTCAGAATGTGGCCTCAGGGAAACTCCCACAGTAGTGAAGACACTTGATGTCTGTGGTGGTGATGGGGCTGTTGGGGTCCTTTGCCTTGCCTTTTCTGCTGCAGGTTGAAATCCCACCTAGTTTGTGGCTGACTCTGACTGGGGGAATGGGTTGGTAGAGGCAAAGCGTGTTTCTTCCCTTCTATATATGGCTATCCTGGGTTTCTGTGCTCTGCAAGATTTCTGCTACATCTTTGCTATTCTCCACTGCTTTCCTTTAGTTATTTTGGTTGAAATGTAGTTTATTGATTGCTTTGGGGTTTTTGTTGGAGGCAAGAATTGTAGGAGTGTCTGGTCCCCCATCTTGCTGACGTGCGCCCCAATGTGAATTCTTCACTTACCAAAGTTTAATGTTAATCAGTACTTTCCCTCTCCTCCCAGAAAACAAAAGGACCTTTGGACTCATTTCATCTATCCCTTCCAGCTTTTGTATTTTTGTTTTCAGATATTTAATGCTATGTGTATGTTAATTAAACCCAAAGGATAGTATCATTTTTATATAGTGCTCAGTTAAATATACCACGACATTTACTGTTGGTTTTTGTTTTTGTTTTGTTTTGTTTTGTTTTTTGCCTTCACTTCTTTTTACATCTTAAACTTTTTAGCTAGGATCATTTTCCTTTATTCTAGTTATCATTTAGAGTTTACTTTAATGAAGCAATTTTAGCTCAACCTCTTTTTTTCAGTTTCAGTTTATCCCCAAAGTTAAATTTTTGAAAAGTAAATCTGCTATGAACATTTGTGTATTAATCTTTGAACATATATTTTCATTTCTTCTAGGTAGTTTGCTAGGAGGAGAATTGCTGCATTGTATGACAAATATATGTTTAAATTTTTAAGAAACTGCCACACTTTTCCAAAGTGGCTGTATCAGCTTACATTTCTGTTAGTAGTAGCAAGCTCTTAGTTTCTGTATATCCTTGCCAACATTGTATTATCAGTATTTTTTATTATATCTGTTCTAATAGGTATGTAGTGGTGTGTTATTAGCGTTTTAATTTCAGTTCCCCTAATAATGAATGATTTTGAACATCTTTTCATGGGTTTACTAGTCATTTATTTATCTTCTTTGGTGGAAGAGATTACAGGTGTGCACCACTGTGCCCAGCTAGATATAAACCTAGTGCTTTTAAGTGTAAACTAAACGTTGACTCTAGGAGGTCTTCATCATCTCTAGGTGCTTCATCCATGAGTTTTTATTGGTATAATTTAGGGTCCCCAAGAAAGAATATAGAAATTGCCCTTTAAAGTTGCAAATATCTCTAGCCCTCTTATAAGTTGAGGATTAATCATGCCTTGAAGAAAGAGGGGGAAAAAAAAGAGAATGTCTTAAAAAAGATAACTCTCTTCTTCAAATTCGCCTGCTTTTCAATTTTTTTCCTTTTTTTAAAAAATATGCTTTATTTTTTTAAGAGAGAGAGAGAGAATTTTTTAATATTTATTTTTTAGTTTTCAGTGGACACAACATCTTTAGTTTATTTTTATGTGGTGTGGAGGATCGAACCCAGTGCCCCGTGCATGCCAGGCTAGCGTGCTACCACTTGAGCCGCATCCCCAGCCCAAAAAAATATGCTTTATTTTTAAGAGCAGTTTTAGGTTCACAGCAAAATTGGCTGGAAAATACAGAGTTCCTATAAATCTCCTGCCTCTGCATATTCACATTCCTCCCCACAGCTACCAACATACCAACATCCCATTGACACATGATTATCCAAGTCCATAATTTACATTAGTATTCACCTTTGGCATTGTATATTCTATGGGTTTTTTCAAATGTATAATGACATTTGTCTCCCATTATAGTATCATAAAAAGACTTTTACTCTCCTAAATATCCTCTGTTCCACTTATTCATCCCTCCCTTCCCTTTAACCTATGGCAATCATTGATCATTTACTGTCTTTTTTTCTCACTAATTTGTCTTTTCTGATTGTAATCATACAGCCTATAGACTTTTCAGATTTCTTTTTTCATTTAGTAAAATGTATTTAAGGGTCTTCCCTGTCTTTTCATGGTTTAATAGTTTATTTCTTTTTACTGCTGAATAATATTCTATTGTCTGATGTTCCACATTACCTACTGAAGGACATCTTGATTGCTTCCATGTTTTGACAATTATAAATAAAGGTGCTATAAATATTTGGGTGCAGGTTTTTCTGTGGGAATAATTTTCCAACTCCTTTGGGTAAATACCAAGGAGTGCAATTACTGGGTTGTATGGGTGAGTATGTTTAATTTTGTAAGAAACTGCCAGGCTTGCATTCCCACTCTCAAGTGGAAATTCCTTTGGTCCTCCATCTTCCCCAGAATTGGCTGTTGCCAGGGTTTTGGATTTTGTCTATTTCTTTTTATTTTTTGAGAGAGATGAGAGAGAGAGAGAGAGAGAGAGAGAGAGAGAGAGAGAGAGAGAGAGAGAGAATATGAATGAATGAATGAGAATTCTTCCAATATTTATTCTTTTTAGTTTTCGGCAGACACAACATCTTTGTTTGTATGTGGTGCTGAGGATCGAACCCCGGCCGCACGCATGCCAGGCGAGTGCGCCACCGCTTGAGCCACCTCCCCAGCCCGATTTTGTCTATTTATAATAGGTCTATAGTGCAATCTCATTGTTTAAATTTTCCCTGATGACATATGCTGTGGAGCATCTTTTCAGGCACTTATTTTTCATTTGTCTATCTTTTTTTGATGATGTGTCTATTTGAATAAAGTCTTTTACTCATTTAAAAAAATTGGGTTGTTTCCTTATTATTGAGTTTTAAGAATTCTTTACACATTTTAGATAAATAGTTCTTTATCAGATGTGTCTGTGGTAAATATTTTCTCCTGGCTTGCCCTTTAAATGTTTTGCCTTTTCATTCTCTTGACAGTGTCTTTCTTAGAGCATAAATTTTAAATTTTAATGAAGTCCTGTTTATCATTATTATTCATGGGTTATGCTTTTGGTGTTACATCTAAAAATTCATCACCAAACTCAAGGTCATCTTGATTTTATCTTATGCTGTACTATAGAATTATTATTGTTGTGCATTTTACATTATGTCTGTGATGCATTTTCAGTGAATATTTATGAAGAATGTAAGGTCTGTGTCTAGGTTTTATTTTTTCTTTTCTTTTTGCATATGGAGGTCTAGTCATTCCTGCACTAGTTGTTGAAAGGACTGTCCTTGTCTTGTCTTTATTACTTTCTTGTAAGTTTTGAAGTTGGGAAGTTTCAATTCAATGATTTTATTTTTGTCTTTCACTATTGAGTTGTCTATTCTGGGTCTTTTGCCTCCATATAAAATTTAGAATTAGTTTGGTGATATCGGAAAAATAACTGGCTGGGAATTTTGATTGAGCTTGTGTTGAATCTTTAGATCAAGTTTGGAAGAACTGAGATCTTGATAATATTGAATCTTCCTTTGCATGTACATGGAATATCTCTGCATTAGTTCTTCCTTGATTTCTTTCATCATTTTTTTAACTTTTCATTACACACACACACACTTTTTATATTTTTACTTTTTATCATATACATATTTTGTTAGATTAATACCTGAGTATTTCATATTCTGGGGTGCTAATGTAAATGGTACTTTGTTTTTAATTTTATTTATTTTTTTATTGGTTGTTCAAAACATTAGAAAGCTCTTGACATATCATATTTCATACATTAGATTCAAGTTGGTTATGAACTCCCAATTTTACCCCAAATACAGATTGCAGAATCACATCTGTTACACATCCACATTTTTACATAATGCCCTATTAGTAACTACTGTATTCTGCTACCTTTCCTATCCTCTACTATCCCCCCTCCCCTCCCCTCCCATCTTCTCTCTCTACCCCATCTACTGTAATTCATTTCTCTCCTTGTTTATTTTCCCATTCCCCTCACAACCTCTTATATGTAATTTTGTATAACAATGAGGGTCTCCCTCCACTTCCATGCAATTTCCCTTTTCTCTCCCTTTCCCTCCCACCTCATGTATCTGTTTAATGTTAATCTTTTCTTCCTGCTCTTCCTCCCTGCTCTGTTCTTAGTTGCTCTCATTATATCAAAGAAGACATTTGTTATTTGTTTTTTAGGGATTGGCTAGCTCCACTAAGCATAATCTGATCTAGTGCCATCCATTTCCCTGCAAATTCCATGATTTTGTCATTTTTTAGTGCTGTGAAATACTCCATGGTGTATAAATGCCATATTTTTTTTTATCCATTCATCTATTTTTTTGTCACCACTTTTGCAATCTATTAGAATAAATTGAGAATAGTGATATGAATATACATTAAACCCCCAAATACAGTTCTGAAGAATACCCATCAAGAAATACCTTCTCTAACAACAGTTCAGTCATTACAGAAGACAGGTACAGCAACAAAAATCCAAGCAAGTCATTTATGCGTTCAAAAAACAACATGATGCATTAGCCAATTAAATCCTGAAAGCAGAAGAAACTTCTCACATATTTAATATTCAAGTAAAAAACATCTCACAGAAAAAGAATATTGGGAAATGGAGATTTTCTATTTCCTTAGAATATACAGTTGAAACCAAACAGAAGGGGGTCTTTTAGCCAAAGTATTTGTGTCTGAAATGTGCAACTTCAACTTTTTATTCTTTTCCTTATAGATTTCAAGGTTTTGAAACAGAGCTTTTTTTTTTTTAATTTATTTTTTTTATTGGTTGTTCAAAACATTATAAAGCTATTGACATATCATATTTCATACATTAGATTCAAGTTGGTTATGAACTCCCAATTTTACCCCAAATACAGATTGCAGAATCACATCGGTTACACAT
Source organism: Marmota flaviventris (assembly GCF_047511675.1). Taxonomy (NCBI): domain Eukaryota; kingdom Metazoa; phylum Chordata; class Mammalia; order Rodentia; family Sciuridae; genus Marmota; species Marmota flaviventris. The sequence goes on from NC_092499.1 coordinate 122,091,651, forward strand.
CCACATTTTTACATAATGCCCTATTAGTAACTGTTGTATTCTGCTACCTTTCCTATCCTCTATTATCCCCCCTCCCTCCCCTCCCAACTTCTCTCTCTACCCCATCCACTGTAATTCATTTCTCTCCTTGTTTATTTTCCCATTCCCCTCACAACCTCTTATATGTAATTTTGTATAACAATGAGGGTCTCCCTCCATTACCATGCAATTTCCCTTTTCTCTCCTTTTCCATCCCATCTCATGTATCTGTTTAATGTTAATCTTTTCTTCCTGCTCTTCCTCCCTGCTCTGTTCTTAGTTGCTCTCATTATATCAAAGAAGACATTTGGTATTTGTTTTTTAGGGATTGGCTAGCTTCACTAAGCATAATCTGCTGTAATGCCATCCATTTCCCTGCAAATTCTATGATTTTGTCATTTTTTAATGCAGAGTAATACTCCATTGTGTATAAATGCCACATTTTTTATCCATTCATCTATTGAAGGGCATCTGGGTTGGTTCCACAGTCTAGCAATTGTGAATTGTGCTGCTATGAACATCGATGTGGCAGTATCCCTGTAGTACGCTCTTTTAAGGTCTTCAGGGAATAGTCCGAGAAGGGCAATAGCTGGGTCATATGGTGGTTCCATTCCCAGCTTTCCCAGGAATCTCCATACTGCTTTCCAAATTGGCCGCACCAGTTTGCAGTCCCACCAGCAATGTACAAGAGTACCCTTTTCCCCACATCCTCGCCAGCACTTGTTGTTGTTTGACTTTATAATGGTTGCCAATCTTACTGGAGTGAGATGGTATCTTAGGGTGGTTTTGATTTGCATTTCTCTGACTGCTAGAGATGGTGAGCATTTTTTCATGTACTTGTTGATTGATTGTATGTCCTCCTCTGAGAAGTGTCTGTTCAGGTCCTTGGCCCATTTGTTGATTGGGTTATTTGTTATCTTATTGTCTAATTTTTTGAGTTCTTTGTATACTCTGGATATTAGGGCTCTATCTGAAGTGTGAGGAGTAAAAATTTGTTCCCATAATGTAGGCTCCCTATTTACCTCTCTTATTTTTTCTCTTGCTGAGAAAAAACTTTTCAGTTTAAGTAAGTCCCATTTGTTGATTCTTGTTATTAACTCTTGTGCTATGGGTGTCCTATTAAGGAATTTGGAGCCCGACCCCACATTTTGTAGATCGGAGCCAACCTTTTCTTCTATCAGATGCAGAGTCTCTGATTTGATATCTAGCTCCTTGATCCACTTTGAGTTAACTTTTGTGCATGGCGAGAGGAGGGGATTCAGTTTCATTTTGTTGCATATGGATTTCCAGTTTTCCCAACACCATTTGTTGAAGATGCTATCCTTCCTCCATTGGATGCTTTTAGCGCCTTTATCAAATATAAGATAGTTGTAGCTTTGTGTATTAGTCTCTGTGTCCTCTATTCTGTACCATTGGTCCACCTGCCTGTTTTGGTACCAGTACCATGCTGTTTTTGTTACTATTGCTCTGTAATATAGTTTGAAATCTGGTATCGCTATACCGCCTGATTCATACTTCCTGCTTAGAATTGCTTTTGCTATTCTGGATCTTTTATTTTTCCATATGAATTTCATGATTGCTTTCTCTATTTCTACAAGAAATGCCGTTGGGATTTTGATTGGCATTGCATTAAACCTATAGAGAACTTTTGGTAATATCGCCATTTTGATGATGTTAGTTCTGCCTATCCATGAACAGGGTCTATTTTTCCATCTTCTAAGATCTTCTTCTACTTCTCTTTTTAGGGTTCTGTGGTTTTCATTGTATAAATCTTTCACCTCTTTTGTTAGGTTGATTCCCAAGTATTTTATTTTTTTTGAGGATATTGTGAATGGAGTGTTTTTCCTCATTTCCGTTTCAGAAGTTTTGTCGCTGATATACAGAAATGCCTTTGATTTATGCGTGTTGATTTTATATCCTGCCACTTTGCTGAATTCACTTATTAGTTCTAGTAGTTTTTTTGTAGACCCTTTTGGGTCTTCTAGGTATAGAATCATGTCATCTGCAAATTGTGATAATTTAAGTTCTTCTTTTCCTATTTTTATGCCTTTAATTTCTTTCGTCTGTCTAATTGCTCTGGCCAGTGTTTTGAGAACTATATTGAATAGAAGTGGTGATAGAGGGCATCCCTGTCTTGTTCCAGATTTTAGAGGGAATGCCTTCAATTTTTCTCCATTGAGAATGATGCTAGCCTGAGGCTTAGCATAGATAGCTTTTACAATGTCGAGGTAAGTTCCTGTTATCCCTAGTTTTTCTAATGTTTTGAACATAAAGGGATGCTGTACTTTGTCGAATGCTTTTTCTGCGTCTATCGAGATGATCATATGGTTCTTATCTTTAAGTCTATTGATGTGGTGAATAACATTTATTGATTTCCGTATATTGAACCATCCTTGCATCCCAGGGATGAATCCTACTTGATAATGGTGCACAATTTTTTTGATGTGCCTTTGTATCCGATTCGCCAGAATTTTATTGAGGATATTTGCATCTAGGTTCATCAGAGATATTGGTCTGTAGTTTTCTTTCTTTGAGGTATCTTTGTCTGGTTTCGGAATCAGGGTGATGTTGGCCTCATAGAATGAATTTGGCAGAGCTCCCTCTTTTTCTATTTTCTGAAATAACTTGAAAAGTATTGGTATTAATTCTTCTTTAAAGGTTTTGTAAAACTCCGCTGTATACCCATCCGGTCCTGGGCTTTTCTTAGTTGGTAGTCTTTTGATTGCTTCTTCTATTTCATCCATTGATATTGGTCTGTTTAAGTTGTGAGTATCCTCCTGACTCAGTCTGGGCAAATCATATGACTTAAGAAATTTATCAGTCTTCATTATCTTCTATTTTATTGGAATATAGGTTTTCAAAGTAATTTCTAATTGTCTTCTGTATTTCTGTAGCATCTGTTGTGATATTGCCTTTTTCATCCCATATGTTAGTAATTTGAGTTCTCCCTCTTCTTCTCTTCGTTAGCATGGCTAAGGGTCTGTCAATCTTATTTATTTTTTCAAAGAACCAACTTTTAGTTTTGTTAATTTTTTCAATAGTTTCTTTTGTTTCAATTTCATTGATTTCTGCTCTGATTTTAATTATTTCTTGCCTTCTGCTACATTTGCTGTTGTTTTGCTCTTCCTTTTCTAGGGCTTTGAGATGAAGTGTGAGCTCATTTATTTGTTGGTTTTTCCTTTTTTTGAGGAATGACCTCCAGGCGATGAATTTCCCTCTTAAAACTGCTTTCAGTGTGTCCCATCGATTCCGATATGTTGTGTCTGTATTTTCATTTATCTCTAAAAATTTTTTGACTTCCTCCTTTATGTCTTCTGTAACCCATTGATCATTCAGTAACATATTGTTCATTTTCCATGTGATGTAGGATTTTTCCTTCCTTCTTTTATCATTGATTTCCAGTTTCATTCCATCATGATCACATAAAATGCATAGTATTATCTCCACCCCTTTATATTTACTGAGGGTTGCCCTATGGTATAATATATGGTCTATTTTTGAGAAGGATCCATGTGCTGCTGAGTAAAAAGTATATCCACTTGATGATGATTGATATATTCTATATATGTCAGTTAAGTCTAGGTTGTTGATTGTGATATTGAGTTCTATAGTTTCTTTATTCAACTTTTGTTTGGAGGACCTGTCCAATGGTGAGAGAGGTGTGTTGAAGTCACCCATAATTATTGTGTTGTGGTCTATTTGATTCTTGAACTTGAGGAGAATTTGTTTTATGAACGTCGCAGCACCATTATTTGGTGCATAAATATTGATAATTGTTATGTCTTGTTGGTGAATGGTTCCTTTTAACAGTATATAATGTCCTTCCTTATCCCTTTTGATTAACTTAGTCTTGAAGTCGATTTTATTCGATATGAGGATGGCCACCCCTGCTTGCTTACGAGGACCGTGTGCGTGGTATATTTTTTCCCAACCTTTCACCTTCAGCCTGTGTATGTCTTTTCCAATCAGATGTGTCTCCTGGAGGCAGCATATTGTTGGATTTGTTTTTTAATCCATGTTACTAGCCTATGTCGCTTTATTGGAGAGTTTAAGCCATTAACGTTTAGAGTTACTATTGATATATGGTTTGTATTTCCAGCCATGTTTGATTATTTATCTTCTGGTTTTTTTTAATTTAGTTTGTTTCTCCATGATTAGCTTTCCCCCTGCCCTCTGTCTTTACAGAGGCACTTCCCACTGATGGTTTTGGTTATTGTTTTTCATTTCTTCCTCGTGTAATGTTTTGCTCAAGATGCTTTGCAATGCTGGTTTTCTGGCTGCAAATTCTTTTAGCTCTTGTTTATCATGAAAGATTTTTATTTCGTTGTCGTACCTGAAGCTTAATTTTGCTGGATACAGAATTCTTGGTTGGCATCCATTGTCTTTCAGTGTTTGAAATACCTTGTTCCAGGATCTTCTCGCTTTCAGCATCTGTGATGAAAAATCCGTTGTTAACCTTATTGGTTTACCCCTGAATGTAATCTGCCTCCTTTCTCTTGTAGCTTTTAATATTTTCTCTTTGTTCTGTATATTGGATATCTTCATAACAATGTGTCTTGGCGTTGGTCTACTGTGATTTTGTGTGCTCGGTGTCCTGTATGCATCTACAATTTGTATATCCGTTTCCTTTTTTATTTCTGGAAAGTTTTCTGTAATTATTTCATTCAGCAGGTTACTCATTCCCTTGGTTTGAATCTCTGTACCTTCCTCTATCCCGATGACTCGTAGGTTTGGTTTTTTTATGTTATCCCATATCTCTTGGATGTTTTTCTCGTGATTTTTTACCAGCCTTTCTGAGTTGGCTAGGCTCTTTTCAAGATGATATATTTTGTCTTCATTATCTTATGTTCTGGCTTCTACTTGTTCCACTCTGTTAGTGATACTCTCAATTGAGTTTTTAATTTGGTTTATCGTTTCCTTCATTTCTAGAATTATTGTTTGATTTTTTTTTATAATCTCTATCTCCTGATAAAGATGCTTAACTTCTTCTTTTATCTGTTTATGTAATTCATTTTCAATGTGTTCTTTCACTGTTTGGATTTGCTGTCTCGTATCCTCTTTAAGGTTCCATTCCATCTGTCTAAGGTATTCCTTGAGTTCTTTATATGACCATTTTTCTGCTGACTCTAGGTCCTCCTGAATATTTAGGCTGTCCTTCATTGTTTGTACTCCTTTTCTTCCTTGCTTGTTTATGCTGCTCATGTTACTTCTTGTTCTGTTTGACTGCTGAGTTACTGTTTACTCTTATAAATTTATTTGATGCTTGGGAGGAAAGATATTAGAAGGGAAAGGAAGAAGTCACTAAAGAGAATGAGAGTAGGCAGGTAGAATTCAAGGAAGGGGGAATAAGAAAATTGAAAAGAAATGAAAAGACAAAAGAAACAAAAAAAATAGAAAAGAAAGAAAGAAAAAAAAATTTTTTTTACAAAAATAATAATGATAATAAATAAATGAAAATTAAAATTTAAAAAAACAATAATAAAATAAAATAATTAAAAAAAATTAAAAACATTAAAAAAAGTTAAAGAACAACAACAACAAAAAATGAAAATGAAAGAAAAAGAAAAAAAAATAATAATAAATGCAGTCATAGAGTTCAATTAACTTCTCTTCCAGTAGGTGGAGCTGTGCCCACTGGGCCAAGCTTCTCCTCTCAATAGGTGGGAACCAATCACTATGCAGCAGCTCTTCCTCCCAGACTGGGCGGGTCTCCAATCCTGAGTGTCTAGGGCCTTCTCTTGTGTTTCCTCAAGCCAGGCCCCGCTCACCTGTGACGCTCACCACAATACTGGCTACACGCCAGGTCTGATGCTCCTGGGAGCCCTGTTTTCATGAACGCCTGGGCACACTCTCACTGTTTGCCTCCCTCAGACCGTAAGTTTGTAGAGCTTGGGGCTGAGAACCCCCAGCAAATTTGCTTGCCCCTCTGGTAGCCACGCCCCCGGTAGCTGGTGCAAGAGACCTCAGTTGTCAGCACTGGTGGGAGCGGTAGCCGGGAGTTCCGCGCCGCGAGTCCCGTGCCACTCCTGATTCCCTCGGTCTGGCTATCAGGCTCACAGGAGAGCTGGGAGGGGCCCTTACCGGAGAGCTGGGAGGGGCCCTTAAGGTTTGCCCGCTGTGTGGAGAGAGATGGCTAGGGGATTACACACCTGTTGCGCTGGTTTCAATGAAGTTATCTCCTCCGCCCGTGACATCAGTTCTCTGCCAAGGTGGTATCCCATGCAAATGGTGACCGTTGGTTCCCTTTGCTGGGTGACCAATGCAACGGGTGGGTCCTGACTGTCTCTCCCAATCCCCGTTTCAATCCTGTGGCCACTGCCTATGAAGGCTCGGTTGGCTTTTACCTCTGTAAGTTCAGAAGGGCCGACCAGTTATTTCAGTGGGATCACTAGTGCTGAGTCACGAGAAGCAGGCGAACCGGAGCTTGAATGCAGCCGATCCGGCCTCGGTGTGTGTGTTCTGAGGGGCCCAGACTGTTCGCCCCAGATCCACGTCAGCTCAGCATTGCCTAGTGATCCTGAGCAAACAGCATTTAAACAATTTACTGCTCCCTATGCCCGCGCAGCTGAAGAGGTCAGAGACTTGATCTCTCCGCGCCCGCCGCCATGTTGGATCTCCTTCTTATAACCTATAATCCCAGTTACTGTGGAAGCTGAGGCAGGAGGATCACAAGTTCAAGGTCAGCCTGGGTAATCTTGTGAGACCCTGTTTTTTTTTTTTTTTTTCTGTCCTGTGGATAAACCTCCAGAGCTACTTGGACCGAGGCAGCGATAAATCCACGCAAGCAACCTCCACGCTCACATGCTCTGGCAAGTCACAGTGTGTTTTTAATTTTAAATTCCATTTTTTCATTTGATAGCAAATAGGAAATTGACTTTTGTATATTAACTTTGTATCCTGCAAACTTGCTGTAGTTGCTTATTAGTTAAAGGAGTTTTTTTGTTTATTCCTTTGGAATATCTACATAGATAATCTTGCCATCTGTCAACAAAGGTCATTTTATTTCTTCCTTCTCAATTTCTTATCATTTGCTAGCACTTCCAGTATGATGCTGAAAAGGAGTGGTGATAGGGGATACCTTACCTGATTCCTGATCTTAGTGGGAAAGCTTCTAATTTCTCACCATTGAGTATTTTGGTAGCTATGGAGGTTTTTGTAGATGTTCTTTATAAGGTTGAGAAACTTTCCCTTTATTCTTAGTTTGCTGAATCTTTTTTGTGAATCTATGTTGGATTTTTATCAAATGCTTTTTCTGTATATATTGATATTATCGTGTGATTTTTTTTTACATTAGCCTGTTGATATCATGGATTACATTAGTTGATTTTAGAATGTTGAACCAGCCTTGTGTAGCAGGGATAAATCCCACTGGTTGTGATGTATAATTCACTATGCACATTATTTGTTTTTATTTGATAATATTTTATGGAGGGTTTTTGCATCTGTGCTCATGAGAGATATTGGTCTATTCCTTTTCTTGTCTGGTTTTTATATTATGGTAATCCTGTCTTCAAAGAATGAATTAGAAACTACTCCCTCTGCTTCTGTGTCCTGGAAGAGGTTATAGAGAATTGGTATCAATTCTTCCTTAAATGTTTGGTAGAAATCACCAATGAATGCATCTGGGCCTGGTGTTCTCTGTTTGGGAAGAATATTAATAATTGGTACATTTTTTAATACATAGCCCTATTCAGATTGTTTCTTATGTGAGTATTGATAAATTATGTCTTTCAAGAAATTGATCCATTTTACCTTGGTTGTGAAATTTGTGGGCATGGAGTTTTGAAAATACTCTTTTATAATCCCTTTATTATATTAAATGTATAATGATGTTCCCTCTTTCATTCTTAATATTGGTTAGTTTGTGTTTTTTGTTTTGTTCTTCACCTGATTAGAGACATAAATTATATTAACCTAAAAAACCCACTTTTTTCAAAGAATTAGCTTTTGTTGATTTTCTCTATTGATTTCCTATTTTAGATTTCATGGATATATATATATATATATATATATATATATATATATATATATGGCTTACTTTGATGTAGTTTTTTTTCCAGTTTCCTAAGGTGGAAGATTAGAAGATATTTCTTCTTTTCCTAATATGTTCACTTAATGCTATAAATTTCCCACTAAGCACTGATTTTACTGTGTCCCACAAATTTTGATAAGTTGCATTTTTTAAATGTAGCCCCCAATTTTTATAAATTTCCCTTTAAATTTCTTCTTTAACTCATGTTTTATGTAGAAGTATATTGTTTAAAAGAAAACCTACAGAAACTGTATAAACACAAGGATATCGAATAATACACTTTTGAATGATGAATGAGTGATAGAAGACTCAGGGAAGAAATTTTAAAATTCCTAGAATCGAACAAGATCGTGATACAACATACCAGAACCTCTGTGACACTATGAAGGCAATTCTAAGAGGAAAGTATAGCTACAAATGCCTACATAAGAAAATCAGAAAGATCCCAAATAAATAGCCATGAGGCATCTGAAGGTCCTTGAAAAACAAGAACAAACCAATTCTAAAACTGGAAAGAAGGAAATAATTAAGATCAGAGTTGAAATCAATGAAATTGAGAATTTTTAAAAACCCCACAAAGGATCAATGAAACAAAGATTTGGTTCTTTGAAAAAATAAACAAGACTGATAAACCCTTAGCCAAACTAACCAAAAGAATAAGAGAGATGACCCAAATGAGTAAATTAGAGATAAATCTCTAATTTAGATTAGAGAAACAGACATCATGAAAATTCAAAGGATCATTAAGAAGTACTTTGAAAACTTATACTCCAATAAATTGGAAAACCTAGAAGAAATGGATACATTTCTAGACACACATGACCTGCCAAAATCAAATCAAGAGGCCATAACCTAAACAAACCAGTAACTAGCAGTGAGAAGCAGTAAAGAAAAGCCTTCCTACAAATAAAAGACCAGAGCCAAATGGATTCTCAGCTAAATTCTCAGTCTTTCAAAGAAAAACTAATGTCACTGCTCCTCAGATTATTCCATGAAACAGAAAGGGATGGTGTCGCGACCCCTTGCCCGCAAGGAAGACGCAACTCAGGAATCTTCTTTCAGCAGTTTATTCAGGTCCTTGATATTTCTTCTTCCTCCTCTCGGATGCCCCTCCCAGCCTTAATAAAGCATCTCAAGCCCCAATGCAAAGCTGCCACGTGGAGCTTTCTCATAGGGTGATAAGGGATTACGTGCCAACTCTCCAAAAAAGGAGTTGTTTATCACAGGCCACAGTGGAAGCCGGCGCCATCTTCTAATGGCGGCCACGGTCTATAGGAACGGCTCACCACAGGATGGAGCACTCCAAATTCATTCTATGAAGCCAGTATCACTCTTGTACCAAGCCAGATAAGGATACATCAAGGAAAGAAAACCAGACCAATATTTCTGATGAACTTACATGCAAAAATCCTTAAATAAAATGTTAGCAATCCATATCCAACAACATATTAAGAAGATTGTATATCATGACCAAGTTGATTTTATCCCAGGGAGGCAAGAATGGTGTAATAATATACACAAATCAATAAATGTAATTCACTGCATAAATTGAATTAAGGGTAAAAATCACAGTCATCTTAACTGATACAGAGAAAACCTTTGACAAAATTCAGCACCCTTCATAATTAAAAAAATAAAAACACTGAAGAAACTAGGGATAGGAACCTACCTCAATATCATAAAGCTATATATGACAAAACCAAAGCCAGCATCATATTTAATGGAGAAAAACTAAAGCATTTTCTTTAAAATCTGGAACAAGACAAGGATGTCCACTTTCATCACTCCTATTCAGTATAGTTTTTGAAACCCTGCCTGAGCAATTAGGCAAGAGAAGTGATGAAAATAAAAGGGATAAAAATAGGAAAGGAAGAAGTCAAATTTTCATTGTTTGCAAATGATAGCAACTAAGACGATTCAAAGAACTTCAACAGAAGACTTCTAGAGGTAATAAATTCAGCAAAATAGCAGCCTAAAAAAATTAACATACAAAAATCAATAGCTTTTCTTCATACCAGTAATGAATCTGCTGAGAAATAAATCAGGAAAACAATCTCATTCATGGTAAACAAAAAATAGAATATTTAGGAATAAATCTAATCGTGGAGGTGAGAAACCTTTACAATGAAAATTATAGACCATTAAGGAAATTGAAGATATAAAAAAAGGAAAGACCACACATATCTGTGGATAGGCAGAATTAATATTAAGATGACCAGACTACTAAAAGCAGTATACAGATTCAGTGCAATCCCCATATAAAAATGAATAAATAAATAACATTCTTCAGAGAACTAGAAAAAAGTAGTCCAAAGTTTCATGTGGAAAAATGAAATACCCAAAATAGCCAAAGCAATTCTAAGTTAAAAAAAAAACAACAGTGCTGGAGACATTATAATACCTGACTTCAAATTTTACTGCAGAGCTATTATAACAAAAACTAAATGGTATTGGAATAAAAGCAGACACATAGACCATTAGTACAAAATAGAAGACACAAAGATGAATCTACATGTTTACAGTCCTCTGATCCTTGACAAAGGTGCCCAGATCATACACTGGAGAAAAGACTGCCTTTTAAGCAAATGATGCTAGGAAAACTGGTCATCAATATGTTATGGTTTCAATGTGAGGTATCCCCTGAAAGCTAATATGTGAGACAATGCAAGAAGGTTTAGAGGTGAAATGATTGTATTATGAGATCCTTAACCCAATCACTGAATTAATCCCCAAATGGGGATTAGCTGAGTGGTAACTGTAGGAAGATAAAGTGTGGCTGGATGAGGTGGATCCCTGGGGGCATGACTTTGGGATTTATATATTGTCCCTGTTGAGCAAAGTGCTATCTCTGCTTCCTGGCACCACATTTCTAGCTGCTTCCCTCTGCCACACCCTTTTGCCATGATTTTCTGTCTCACTTCAAGCCCCTGAGGAATGGAGCCAGCCATCTATAGACTGAGACCTTTGAAACCATGAGCCCCAAAGTAAATCTTTCCTCCTCTAGAATTATTCTTGTCAGGTTTTTTGATCACAGCAGCAAAAAAGCTAAATAATACACCATAAGTAGAAAAATGAGATTAGATCCTCCTTTCTCACCCTGTACATTTTAAGCAAACTTAAAATGATCAAAGACCTAGGAATTAGGCCAGAAACTATGCAACTCCTAGAAGAAAACATATAGTCAACACTTTTCTAACTCATAGTCACAAGCAATGACTTTCTCAATAGGACCCCTAAAGCTCAGGAAATAACGCCAAGAATTAAAAAAAAGGGGATGACATCAAATTAAAAAGCTTCTGCAGAGCAAAAGAAACAATTAGGAATGTGAAGAGAGAACCTGCAGAATGGGAGAAAATCTTTGCTAGCTGCTCTTCTGATAGAGGATTAACACCCAGAATATTTAAAGAACTCAAAAAACTTTACATAAAAAACCTAATAACCCAATTAACAAATGGGCAGATGAACTAACCACACTTCTCAAAAGAAGAAATACAAATAGCCAACAAATATATAAAAAAAATGTTCAACATCTCTAGCAATTAGAGAAATGCAAATCAAAACTACTCTAAGATTTCATCTCACTCCAGTCAGAATTGCAGCTATTAAGAACAAAAACAACAATAAGTGTTGGCAAAGATGTGGGGAAAAAGGCACACTCATACATTGCTGATGGGACTGCAAATTGGTGCAGCCAATATGGAAAGCAGTATGGAGATTCCTTGGAAAGCTAGAAATGGAACCACCATTTGACCCAGCTATTCCACTCCTCGGTCTATACCCAAAGGACTTAAAAACAGCATACTACAGGGATACAGCCACATCAATGTTTATAGCAGAACAAATCACAATAGTTAATCTGTGGAACCAACCTAGATGCCCTTTAGTAGACGAATGGATAAAGAAAATGTGGTATATATACACAATGGTATATTATTCAGCAATAAAAGAGAATAAAATCATGGCATTTGCAGGCAAGTGGATGGAGTTGGAGAATATAATGCTAAGTAAAGTGAGCCAATCCCCCCAAAAAACAAATGCCAAATGTTTTTCTCTGATATAAGGGAGGCTGATTCATAGTGGGGTTGGGAGGGGGAACATGGGAGTATTAGATGAACTCTAGATAGGGCAAAGGGGTGGGAGGGAAAAGGAGGGCACAAGAGGGTAAAAAGATGACGGAATGAGATGGATACCATTACCCTAAGTACATGTATGAAGACACGAATGGTGTGAATATACTTTATATACAACCAGAGATATGAAAAACTGGGCTCTGTGTAATATGAATTGTAATGCATTCTGCTGTCATATATCACAAATAGAATAAAAAGAATAAAAGCAATAATAAATGCTGAAGATGATGGGGAAAAGGAACACTTTTATACTGTTGGTAGGATTGTAAATTAGTACAACCATTATGGAATCAGTATGGAGGTTCCTCAAAAGGTAAGCAGGGAACCACCAGATGATACAACTTCACTACTCCTTGGAATTTATCCTGAAGAATTAAGATCAGTATACTACAGTGATACATGCATACTCATATTTATAGCAGCATAATTTGTAATAGCTAAACCATAGACCCAACCTAGGTGTCTGTCAATGGAATAATGGATTAAGAAAATGTGTTATAGATACACAATGGAGTTTTTTTTTTTTTCATCTCTAAAGAAGAATGAAATGGTCATTTTCGAACATTATGTTAAGTGAGATAAGCCAGACTCAGAAATTCAAGGATTATATATTTTCTCTGGTAAGTGGAAGCTAGAGAGGAAAAAGGGAAAGAAGGTTGGCTGGATGTGTGTGGGGGTGTCTCATGAAAATGGAAGGGATAAAAGTAGAGTGAGGAAAGGGACCTGGTAGTAAGGGAGGAGAGAAAGGGAAAATACTGGGGACTGATATTGACCAAATTATATTGCGTCCTGTATGAATATGTAACAATGAATCTCACCATTATGTACCATTATAATATATCAATAAAAATATGGAAAAAAATGAAAACAATACCTAATAAAGATGTATCTGTCTCCATTAAAGTTAATTGTTTAATTTTTCAAGTATTTGGGGACATTTTCCAAGTATCTTTCTGTTAGTGATTTTTAAATTTAATTTCACTGTGATCTGAGAACAGACATTGTACTATTTCTAGTCTTTAAATTTGCTAATATATGTTTTGTGTCCTAAAATGTGGTCTACCTGGGTGAATGTTCCATGTGAGCTTGAAAAGCTGATATTCAGTTATATCCAATTAACTTATAGTGCTGTTGAGTTCAACTATGTCTTTAATGGCTTTCTGACTGCTGAGTCTATTACTAAGATAGTGGTGTTGAAGTCTTTTTTTTTTAAAGAGAGAGAGAATTTTTTAATATTTATTTTTTAGTTTTCGGCTGACACAACATCTTTGTTTGTATGTTGTGGTGAGGATCGAACCTGGGCCGCATGCATGCCAGGCGAGCGCGCTACCGCTTGAGCCACATCCCCAGCCCGAAGTCTTTATTTTTTATTCCCTAGTTTCGAGGTAAAATTGACGAAATTGACAAAAACAGTATACATTTGAAGTGTACAACATGTCTTGATATACATTGTAAAATTATTACCAAATGAAGCTAATTAACACATCGGTTCCTCACACAATTACTTGCTGTGCATGTGGTGAGAACAATTAAGTTCTATTTTTTTTTAGCAAATTTTAAGTATATCATATAACATTATTAACAATGGTCACTATGTTGCACATTAGATCTAGAACTTATTCATCTTGTAACTGAAAGTTTGTACCCTTTGATCTATATCCCCCATTGCCCCTTCCTAGCTCCTGGCAACCACCATTCTACTCTCTGCTTCTGTGAGTTTGACTCATACAGGTTTTTCATATAGGTGATCATACAATATTTTTCTTTCTGTGTCTGGGTTATTTCATGTAGCATAATGCCCTCTGGGTTCATTCACATTGTCAGAAATGACAGGGTTTCCTTCTTTGTTATGGCCAAAAAGCACATACACATACATCGATCACATACCCACACTCACACACACACACCACACACCACATATTTTTATCCATTCATCTATTGATGGTTGCTTAGGTTGTTTTCATGTGTTGGCTGTTGTGAAGTCCTTCAATAGCTTTTAACACTTTCTCCTCACCAGTTGAGCAACTTGCAAGGGGTTAATTCATACAAATTTAATTGAAGAAAGTACTGAATACACATGCAATTTAATTTTAATTTTACTTGCAATGAGAATAGATGAAAATATCACATGAGGAAATAAGAAATCAGCATACATAAAAATCCAGAAATAAGTTGATTCTCTTAATTATCTCAGTTTAAATTCTCAAAATTATAGATTTAGGTTTTCACACTGTACGTAGGATACAATACAAATAGCCATTCAATAGATCAATTTGAATTGTGTACATTATGAAGCCTTTAGCCATGTCTCCCCCACCCACCGTTTTTAATCTTGCTCAACTTCAGCCCAGGGAACTCTGAAGGCATTCATGTTGAGATGACCTGAGAGATCACAACTGTTGAATGTTGCTGTGATCATCTGACAAAACCAGTTTTCTATACTCCAGCTGACTTGAATCTCTGTAAACTGACCATCTAGATGTATTTATTCTAAGAATAGCATAACCTAGTTGAAACTAATAAGAGATTATATTCATAGCTAATATTTAGTAATTACTCATGATAAGCCAGGAACTATCCTAAGGGCTTTACAAAATTAGATTTTCCTTTTGAAGATTAATAGAGATAAGGAGTCAGTGGTATTACCATCTATTTTACAGATGTAAAAAACTGAGGCTTAGAAGGTTAAGTTTTTGCTCAAGGTAGTTTAAGTGGCAGAGCCAATTTCCCAGAATAGGTCTACCTCACTCCAAAGTCCACTCTCTTGATTATGTTACCATGCCTCTCAATCATCAGGACTTTCTAAGTTAGTTTTAAAAATCAATTGAAAGTAATAGAACATCATGAAACTAGTGCTCTCTTTTGACAACAAAACACAGGTTTTTTTGTTTTGTTGTTATTTTTTTTTTAGTTTTGTAATTCTTAGCCACAGAGATTATTCTCATAAATACAGCTTTAGCACTCTTCCAACTAGTGATAAATTATAATTTATATCAAATTGAGAATATGAGATATAGCCAAAGCACTTAGATGGCATTCCTTTGAAGCTATTGCTTTCAAGGGAGAAAAACAATATATTGATGAATGTTTAAGTGATTGTATTATTGTCAGTCAAAATTCTTCTTTCATTTTTTTTTCATTGATTGTGGCACCTTGAGAAAATGACCTTAGCATTTGACATTTTAGTGTCTAATTTTGTAAAATGTGCCATTTTGTATGTTCCCTTAAGTGAGATTTAGGATGAAATTAATTTTATATTAATGGTGCTAAATGATTTCATATGTCACTTTAACTTATGTGTTTAATAAAACCTCTCTTGTAAAGCTTCAACAAAAATATAGTTACACATGTTTTCTTTCATAGACAGTGGCTTTGTATAAAAATTACTTCTTTTTGTTTTCTATTTATTAAAAATATGATGCAAGTCATTTCTATTCTTCTCCACCAACAAACAAAAATAAATTGGTATTTATTTTTCTAAAAAGTACTGATTTTGTGTTTTTGTATCAATTTGTAGTGAAAGCTTTGGTATTTAACATTCTACCAATCTATAAAAATGTTAGTCTTTTTCCCATATAAAGTTAAGAGTGGCCTCATCATTCTATAAAAATGCAAAAGCTTCCTTTTATGGAATTAACAACTTTTAATGAACAGTACCATGTCTTGCTTACATTTATGTTTCTTGAGGATTTTCGAGATGGCTAACTGAAATACTTGAAGACCAAATGTGGAATTATAGCTTGAATTGTCTGCCTTCCACAAAATTGTCCAGACAGTGTGAAGTGTCAAAATGGAAGAAAAACTGGTTTTAATGTAGTCTCTAGTTATAAAACTGAAATGATCTATTAGCTGGAAGTTTTTATAGTTTCTGAAGTGTGTTTGAAAAAGTATGTTCTGTTTGAGTACAAAGATCTATGGTATTTGTCAGATCAAGCTTGTTAATTGTATTACTATTTTTCCTTACTCTATCACTTCTGTTTGCTTCCAAACAAAGCATGTTAACATCCTACGGTGTGTCTGTGGATCTACCCATTTTTTCTTGTATTTCTATCTATTTTTATTTTATATATTCATCTCAAAATAGTGTAGCTAGATACATAACAACATTATTTTCTCTTGATGAATTGTATATTTTAAAAGCATAAGGTATTCCTGTTTGTTCCATTTCATAGTTTTTGCCTTAAAATCTGTTGTCTGATATTGTTATTGTTAAGTATGCCAGGTTAGCATTTGGCTGTGGTATCTTTTTTCTGTTCTCTTTTTTAACTTTGTCAGTTTGTTTAGATATGTCTCTTGAAAATAAAGCTGGATGTTAAATGTGTCTTATTGTACTCAATTTAAAATCTTGTCTTTTAATCTGAGAATTTTGATTACTGATTTTATGGAATTTTTACTGTCAACTTATTTTATGCTCTTTAAATTTTCTGTTTTCTTTTTGCCTTTTATTCCCTTAAGTTGGTCAGATTTTCACCACCACTATCCCCCACATCTTCCCGTCTCCCTCCCTCATTTTCATCTAATGGTTTGAGAATTTTCATGTTTTTATTTCTCATTGACTTATGTTTGCAGGCAGAAATATCTTAACTGATGGAGACTTGATCAGATTGTGATATTTTTGATAAAATCATGTTTCATAACATTATTTTGCTGGGCAAGCAGGTGTACTTTCTGTTTTTAGAGTTAGAGGCAGGGATTTAGAGTTAGATGGTCATGTTCATGTTTTGATACTATACTCTTCAGACTTAAGCTATGTACACACGAGAAAGTTACCTAATTTCTCTGAGCTGGGGTGGGCAATTTTTTTCCTGTAAAGTACCAAACAGTAAATATGCAGGTTTCGTGGGCCAATATCTAATGCAGTTACTTAATTCTGTGTTGTAGTGAAAAAACAGCCATAAATGCTATGTAAATAAATATGTGATCATATTCCAGTAAAACTTTATTTATAGACAGTGATATTTTAATTCTATATAATTTTTATATATCACAAAATATCCTTTCTCCCCATCTATTTAAAACTGTAAACAGCTATTCTTGGCTCAAAATCCATAAAAAAATAGGTGGAGGGCTGGGTTTGATCCATAGGGCATAGTTTGCTGACATTTGCTCTAAACTATAAATTTCTCACAAAAATCTGATTTTGAAGTAGCAGATTTTTTGATCATTCACAGTTTGACAGTTCTTCATCTAGGAAGCAATGAATTTGATGAATTGGATTTTTAGGGCATAATACTTCATGGTGTTGATTGTTTTATTCCAAAAGCTACTTTTTGTAAAAAAAAAAAAAAAAAATTGAAGGAAATGGAAGCATAAATGTCCTTCAGAATTATTAAAGCTTGATCTCTGAAGATATTAAATCAACTTGCTACTTTGTATTATTTCTTTTAAAGAATAGGGCTTGGGCTGGGATTGCAGCTCATTGGTAGAATTCCTTCCCTAACATTTATGGGGCCCTGGGTTCGATTCTCAGCACCATATATAAAATAAAGGTCCATTGATAACTAAAAAAAAAAAAAAAAAAATTTAAAGAGACTAGAGCTTGTGGCCTGGGGATGTGACTTAAGTGGTAGCACGCTCGCCTGGCATGCGTGCGGCCCGGGTTCGATCCTCAGCACCACAAACAAACAAAGATGTTGTGTCCGCCGAAAACTAAAAAATAAATATTAAAATTCTCTCTCTCTCTCTCTCTCTCTCTCTCTCTCTCTCTCTTTCTCTTTCTCTTTTAAAAAAAAAGAATAGGGCTTGTATCTCAAATGAGAAAAGTTGTAATTGCAGATTATAACTAAAACTCTGTTGTAGAATAGGAGTTCATGTCATTTGTCCCTTTAGGAAACAGTTTTCAGGTCATGCCTACAGAGTTTAACTGTGGATGAACATTTTCCCCCCATCCCTTCTAATACTGACTGACAGAGAGTGGGGAATTTAACTGCCCAGGCATTGCAAGGAGAATCTTACTAGTCAAATGTTTACAAACCATAAGGCAATATCTGAAAATAGCATAATATTAACCTGCATAGAAATAAAGGAATCTGTAGTGAAATGAATTTTGACTGATTTCTGCCCCTTAGATTTTTGAATTTTTAATCTTGATTTTTTGTTTGTGAAATAGAGCTATTAATTAGGGCCTGGAAAAAGATAGTGAATTTCTTTTTGATCTTGGTCAAGGATTCCTTAGAATACTAACTTGGAATTCTTGTAGAGTAAACGAAATAAAAAGCAGTTAGCTTTATGAGAACTCAAAAGTTAGCTATCATTTTATTTATTTTTTTATTATCTTCTGTATCCTTATTTTATGACAACTAGAAATGTTGATAAATCGTTATTAGTTTAGTATTTCTGTTCATTTTTCTTCATATCTAAGTTTGGTTTAAAGATTTTAATTTATCTGATATGTAATTTTATTAAATTATTTAATTCATTTAATTTTCATTAAATTCTAATTTTAATGTTATGTAGTACAAGATGGTTTATGATATTTTCATTAAAATTATACCTTCTATTAATGTAAAATGAACTTTCATCATGATTCTATTTATTTACTTTTGCCTTAAACTAATTGATCTGACATATCACAACCTAGGTTCTGTTGTTCATCTTCTGTAATCCTTGTTGTTGTTGTTGTCATTTGAGATGAAGTCTCACCATGTTGCCCAGAATTCAAATATCACTGAATTCTATTCATAGAATTCAAATGTCATTGTCTATCATGGTCTCAAACTCCTGGGATCAAGTGATCCTCCCAGCTCAGCCTTATAAGAGCTGGGCCTACAGACAGATAACACCCCATCTGGCTCATGCTCTGTAATCTTGATATTTAATTTTGGGTGTTTTTCTTGGAGCAACACATAGTTGATTTTTCCTTTTATCTCGATTGACAAAAAATGTAAATCAATAAGTGATGTATCTTTTATATTCCTTAGTCATCTTCATGTAATTTTTAAATTCTTCCTTATTAATAATTAATAGCATTTACTACACATTTTATTTCTTTAAATCTTTACTAGTATTTTGAAATTTGCATATTCTGTTTTTAATTTTACCAGTAGTTACTTTTACCAGTTTATAAACACCCCTTTCTAATCTGTAGCTATTTGTCAGAGGTGGGAGTGGAATAGTGGGAACTGATTTTCTGGATCAAGTTGATAGACTGCACATATTAGTTATGCTCTTGTCTCAACCTAAGCTCCATTAAAATAGGTTAGGGACATATGAAAATGACAAGAAAAGGGAAAGGGGAGTTAAAGATTACCAACAGACATGTGATTTCTTTAGTTTTCTGGAAGATGTAAATTAATGTTGGAAGGCTGAAACCACAGCCCAAAATGTGCTATAAAGAGGCCATAGTGACTTGGAGAGTTTTCTCCATGGTAGAACCCCACAGAGACTTAATCTTAGACTTACTATGCAATACTAAGAGCAAAAGTAATAAGACTGAATGCATTAGGTGGAGCAGTAATTGAAGGTCAATATACAAAACAGCCTTGATAATAGACCCCACCCACATATCCTCCCTTTCAGAATAGACTGGGAGGAGGGCAGTCAGGTATATCTGCCCCGGGGTGGCGGGAATCTCTTTCCTAAAGAAATTTAATGAAATCGGGACTTCAACATGATTGTTGGCTCTGGAACAGGGACTAGAACTCTTTATGTAAAGTATCAGATGGTAAATATCTGAAGATTTTCAGGCCATATAAGACTATGATTTGTCTTGCTGTTATTAAAAGTACCATCAATTAGATAATTTATATATAACAGAAATTTATAATCATTCACCACATAGTGACATTTCAGTGAACATAGTACCACAGATACAGCAGTGGCTATGCTGTGTAGTCAAGGTATGCAGTAGGCTCTATCTTTTAGGTTTGTGTAAATACACTCTATGATATTTTCTCAAGGACAAATTTCCTAACACATTTCTCAGAATTGATAAGCAATGCATGGCTCTATTTTCTCACAGTTCTAGAAAGACAGGGAAGTCTATGATCAAGGGGCCAGTAGATTCAGTGTCTGATGAGAGCTGCTCATCTTCCAAGATGACCCCTTGTTGCTGCGTCCTCTGGAGGGAGGAGCACAGTGTCCTCTCATGACAATGAGAGTAGAAGGGCAAAAACTCTGAATGCTGTATGCACCCTCTTTTTTAAAGGCCTTAGTCCCTGTGATCTTCTAAAGGTCCCAGTTTAAAATAGTTGATAGATTTTTGGAAGAAGCACAAACATTCAAGTCATAGCTGTTTTTGTGCTATATCCCCATGTGTTGTTTTTTTTTAATTTTGGGGTTTTTTTTTTTTAGTTGTCAATAGACCTTTATTTTATTTAGATGTGGTGCTGAGAATCAAACCCAGTGCCTCACACATGCTAGGCAAGTGTTCCACCACTGTGCCACAACCCCAGCACCCCCATGTATTTTTTAATGTTTGTTTGGCTTTTATGGCTCTTTAAAATGTTTTTAAAAACATTCTTAGCTCAAAGGTCATACAAAAACAATCTGGCTTGTGGTCTGTACTTTGCTGTAGAAGAAGCTCCTTCTCATTCTGTCATCTGATAGTTCTGCAGTCTGCTAGCTGGCTCCTTATAGCTTTTCCTGAAAATAAACCTGCCAATCAAATGTTCTACCAGGTACACAGAGTACCTAAGCCTACTTCCCACTCAGAATTTGAGGTGTACTGGGAAACAGATGTACTTACATAACATCAGAGGAATACACACCTCTTGCTGGGAATGAATAGTCAACCAAGAATAAACAACCAAGACATCTGAGCACACAACCAAGGCTTAACAGATATTTGAGGAAAATCAACTTATTGGAGCAATAAGACCAAGATAACAATTACTGATCCTGGAAGTAATGTAATGCAGGGAGCTAAAGAGATCCTGGAGTATATTGTGAGAGATATAACCAGTATGTTGTGAAAGATTTGAGATGCTGTTGCCTTCCTTAAACAAGAAAAGCTGTAGAAAATGAATAAGAGAACAAAGAACTCTTTATAGATGAAAAATATTACTAACATCTTAAAAAAGGTCAATAACAGGGATACAAAGTACAGTTGAAAAATGAAAGAATTCCCCACACAAAGACACTTCGCCGGGAGAATTCCAATTTTATTGCAAAAAGCAGTGTGCTTATATAGAACTAAGGGGGAGATGGTAGGGCTTAGATAAATGGCAGGCAACCCGTTTATTGGCAAGTTCTTTCAGATATCAGCTCCGGAGCCCAGGAATTAGTTCTTATTGGGGCTAAGGTTCCCCGCCAGCGAGATTTGAAATTGGCACCGGCGGGAGAGTTCACACGGGCGGGAACTTTTTGCGCCACTGCAGAAAAGAAGAAGGTAGGAAGAAGAGGTGCTTAGGCGCCATGTTGGGGTTTTTTCTCTGGGGTATGGCTGCCGTTTATACTTTTCCCAACAAAAAACCCTTCTGGAGGCTAGGGCTGTAGCTCAGTGGCAGAGCATTTGTCTGGCCACTGAGTTCTATCCTTAGCACCACATAAAAATAAATAAATAAAATAAAGGCATACTGTCTATTTGCAGCTACCAAAAAAGTAAAGATAAATAAATAAATTAAAAAGAAACCCCTCTGGAACATTGTTTAAAAAAATAGAAAGAAAATATGACAAAATACAGAAGTGAAGGAAATAAACCTAGAAATTATAGAAGTTTTATAATGGAAGGAAATAAACTATTAAAACAAATAATAGATGAATTTTCCAAGATGTAAGGAACATAAGCCTTCAAATAGGAAGGGCCCAAATGGCTGTCTAGCACTATTTGAGAAAAATTTTTGAGGATAAGGCTAGGTAACATTCTCATAAAATTTTAGAACCCTGAGCAAAAAATAGATCTTAAATACTTCAGGGGAGGGGACAAACTAGTAACTTAAAAAGTTTTAATGATTAGATTGGCATCAGACAGACTTTTCTGGATACTGAAAAAAGATAGTGTGCATATCTAAATTATTTTCAGTGTAAATCAACATGACTAGCCCAATACTCTCATTTAGCTGCGAAGACAAAAGAAAAATGTCTGTAGTCATACAGGAACTTAATGTTTTTGCTGCACCCTGTTTTAGGGAGTTGGTTGATGACGGACTCTAGCAAAAACAAACAAACAACAACAAAAAACAGAGGATGTAGGAAACTAGAATCGATCCAGAAAATCACTGAAGGGAAATTTTTGGAAAGATAGTTGCATTCAGATACAATTTTAGAGAATATTCAATTCAAATTTGAGCTTTGGAAGGGATGTTTCAGAAAACAAGATGACTACATGAAATAAATAGCATGATTAAGAAACTAATATTTGTTATACTATGATAAAGCACATTATTCTTTAGCCTCCCCTTCAAAAAGAAAGACAATATAAGAAAAAGTTGTATAAGAAAAACATAGTATAAATATATGCGAATTAAAATGTGATATGATTTTAATCATCTTACCAAGTTTGAGAAAAGAGAATCTATTTTATTTTGCTGCTTGGAATATTATAAGTGGTATCATGATATGAAATAAGAGGAAACTTTATTCTTATGTACTTCTTGGATCTGTCATGAATGATAATTATATAATAATAATAATATAACTACTTCTATTGCTTTTCAACTTTTAGAGTAAAATTAGAGACAAGGTACGAAAGACTTTATTAGGGTTATGGACCAAAATGTAAATGTTAAATTTACATTTAATGTTAATATTCATGATATAAGAATCAAGATATAGCTAACGAAGAAGGGAGTAGGAGGAGAAAGATAGAAGGAAGGCTAATGGCACAATTGATTGTTTCACATGATAAAGAATCAGTCTGTGAACTGATCTGGCCTGTATTAAGACATGGTACATTGGTGGACTTAACCAACTGGGGATCTAAAATAGTTTAAAAAATTGTTGCATCTATACTGAATGTGGACACGTCTTTTTCTTGTTATTATTTCCTAAACAATGTAGTATTATAACTATTATATAGCATTTACATTGTATTAAGGAATGTCTACCACTAAGCCACATCTCTAGCCCTTTTATTTTTTATTTTGAGACAGGGTCTTACTAGGCTTCAAACTTGTGATCCTCCTGCTTTAGACTCCAGAGTTGCTGGGATTACAGGTAGGCACCACTTTGCCCAGATAGAAATGATTTAAAATATATCAAATATATGATTATTTGCATTTACTTTAAGTTTCCAGCTCAAGTCAACCATAAATCTACCCTCTAGCCATATAGATTTGATTTTCCTAGACATTTCATATAAATATAAATGGCTTCTTTCACTTAGTGCATGTTAAAACATGAATTAATATTAAAAAAAGCTAATACAAAATTCCTTATTATTGCTAAGTAGTATTCCATTGACTTGCCATGGAACATTTTGGTTATTCACTCATCAGTTACAGACATTTAGATGATTTCCAGTTTGGGACCTTTATGAATACAGCTGTTCTAAACATCTATATACAGGTCTTTGTGGGATATACATTTGCATTTCTCTTGGATGCATTTATATGATAAACTTATGTTTAACTTTTTAAGAAATTCTCAAACTATTTGCCTAAATAGTAGTCCCACCAGCAATGTATGAGTGCTCTAGTTCCTCCATGTCCTTGTCAGAACTTGTTATTGTCTATCATTTTTGTTTAATCATTCTTGTGGGTATGAAATTGTATCTTGTGGTTTTTAATATTAATTTTTCTAGGGGCTGGGGTTATGGCTCAGAGGTAGAGTGCTCGCCTAGCACATTCGAGGCCCTGGGTTCGCTCCTCAGCACCACATAAAAATAAATAAATAAAGATATTGTGTCCAACTAAAAAATAAATATTAAAAAATTTTTTTTTCTAATAGCTATTCCTTTACTTGTTTAATTTCAACAATACTTGAAAATCATCCTTGATTTTTCTTTATTTCTTATCATACTCATCTATTTTGTGGTTGTACACCTTAGTATTTTTAAAATTACCCTTCTCCGGTATCTTAATTCCTATTGCTTTGTTTGTTCATTATTCTTGATGATTAAAATAGCTTCTAAACTGCTTTCTCTGATACCATTTCCTCTGTAGGTTCCAATCTATTTTCCATACTTCCATCAAAATGAATTTCATAAAATGTAGATACAACCATGTCACTCCTTTGCCAAGAACCTTTCAAAGGCTTCTCAATGCCCTGCAGATAAAGTCTACATATGGACTCTGCTTGCCTCATACATACTACCTATTCTTGCCACTTTTATCCCCACTACCCCACTTTCTTATAAACCTGTGTAGTCTCCATATACACATACCTTATACATATTTTGGCCCGTGATCTATCTATAATTATCTGATTACCTTGGAACTTTTTTCTTCTTTTATCTGACTACCTTGGAACTGTTTCCTCTATCTGGAATGTTTATCCATCTCTGTTTACAAACTCTCACTCATTTTTTTAAGGTTAAACACAAATAATTGTACATCTTGGAATCTTTTCCTGATTTTCCTTAACAGTTAAACTGTGTGTGTGTGTGTGTGTGTGTGTGTGTGTGTGTGTGTGTGTTAATGTAGTGGTAAACATATGTTTGTGATAAGATTACATTGAATCATAAAAATTTTTCCTTATTCTAAGTAAAAATAAGGTATATATGAATTTCTGTGTGAGTTAGCTTTCTGTCTTGGTGAAAAATACCTGAGAAAATCAAATTAAAAGAGGAAAGGCTTATTTTGGCTCATGGTTTCAGTCCATGGTTGGTGGCTCCATTGCTTTTGGGCCTGTGGAAAGGCAGAACATAATGTCAGGGAGCACATAGTGGAGCAAAGCTGCCATTTCATGGTAACTGGAGAGCAAAGAGAAAGAGAATGGGATGGAGTCCCACATCCCCTTCAAAGGCATTCCTCCATGACCTAACTTCCTTCAATAGGCCCTATATCTCAAAGGTTCCACCACCTCTCAATGGCACCATCAGCTGTAGACCATGCTTTCAGCACATGAGTCTTGGGCAAACAGTTAAGATCCAAACCTTAACAAGGAGTCAGCCTAAAACATTTTTGCAGTTACTTGTTTTTGTATCTGTTATTCTCCAATCTAGCAAGAGACTGTCATTTGTTTAAGGGCAATAGGCCACCTAGTGCTGTTTGTTGACAGGTTAACAGAGAAATTATTCTTAAATACCAAGGCTTGCATTTAGAGTGAAATGTTGCTCTTTAAAGTCATTATATTTTCTACTTTGGAGTCACTTGGCTCCAAAGGCTGTTTATATGCATTGTGTCAAAAATAACTCAGTATAAAACTGTCATGGTATATCTCTTAATAAGTACATCTTCAATGTCATGGATAAAGTCATAGATTCACAAATTATTTCTCATGTGCAATTTAGTAGTCATTTCTGTGTTAGTAGACAACATAATAGTTTCATAGTTCAAGTAAAATAACAAAGGATATACTGATTTTTCATAAAACAAAACATCATTTTGCTGGACATGGTGGTGTATGCCTGTAATCCCCGTCACTTGGAAGACTAAGGCAGGAAGATGGCAAGTTCAAGGCCAGCCTGAGCAACTAAGCAAGGCCCTGAGCAACTTAGTGAGACCCTGTCTCAAAAAAAAAAAAAAAAAAAAATAGGGCTGGGGATGTGCCTCAGTAATTAGGCCCCTGAATTCAATCTAATATCAGAAACAAAACAAAACAAAATAAAAATATCATTTTGGAATTCTCACATCATAAGCTAAAATGACTTAAGTATGTGTGTATATATACATATATAATGATTATAGCTATATAAAATTTGCCATTGAATGTGGGAGATAATATATGGTAATGAAAAGAAATGTTTTCAGAGTATGAATTATGAGTTTATTTTGATACTTTTTTTAAAAGAACAAATATATTAGTTTTTGTGTTTTACATCAGTCAAGTAGTGATATTGTCTGAATTGTGGCTTTAGAAAAGATAACCATTTAAATACTTGACATAATTTAGATAGCTATATCTAAGAACCCTGTACTTCATTTAACAAAATTATAGTTTTAGTCAATATTTTAAAATATTTTTAAAATTTAACTTTCCTTAAGGGACATGTAATAGCTTTGCCATAGTTTTAAAGTCATTATATTGTTATCAGTAGTAGGTAAGTTCAATAATTATATTTTAAATCAGACATGGGGTTATAAGTTCTATTAGAGCTATTATCATCTTTCAGTTCTATAAATTCTTCAAGTCATCATAAATAAATTTTATGTGGTATATAAGGAAACTATTTAAAAAAAAAAAAAAAAAAAAAAGCCTTGTGGAACAATTGTCCATTAGCTCCACATAAAAATTCCTTTTCTTCACAAACTTAGATAGTACTCTTGAATTATCCAGACATGCCAAGGTAAGTAAGGAGTCTAAATAATGTGATTTAATTCATAACTTTAAAACACGAACAGTGATTTGGAAGTATAGCTTAGTACAACTCCTTTTCTAAGTAAAATTCTGCCCCATTTGTGACTCTGAGCATGTAGACTGAAGAGGAGCTTTCTTAGTGGTGCCTGACCTCTGGGTACACCTTGGTCTATCTGCCTCGCTCTGGTTCACACTGCAGCCATATAAATCAGTTTTTTGACATGTTATAAAATGTAAGTCACAGCTGCTGTAGTTTACAGTATTCAAAAATTTTGCAACACTGCATGTCTAAATTTATTTTTTAATGAATATAAGTTTTTATTGAGGTAAGCCCTTTTTGTTTGGAAAAAAGAAACTCCAAAGGAGAATTTCAAATTAAATAGTTTTAATATGTATATACACTCTTTCTCTCTCCCTCTTTCTACCCCCTACCCCCTCTCTTTCTCTCTGCTTGTGTAAAAAAGAAAGAAAGGGAATGATTGGGTTTGGGAGAAGACCTTGGAATTACACCTGTATAATAGGAAGTTGTAGATTAAGATTTCTGTTACAAAATCTTTATGCTTAAGTCAGAAGTAAATAGATTTTATAAAAAAGAATTAAGAAATTGTAATCATTATGTAAGTATAAATGCTTCATCTCTTCAAATTTATTTTAATTCCTTGTTTCTGTTATAGCAGAAAACTTCAAACATAAGCATGCCTCTTTAGCTACTTGGCTTTACCAGATGCCCAACATTTTTTAAAGAAAGGCATGTGTAGATTGATAAATGAATGTGCAAGGTATGGTAAACTCAAAAGTGCTTTTAATAGTTCTAAAGAAATTTTAAAATTTTTAATGCTGTTGGAGATTTTTATATTCCCTGTTTGACCATTTTCAATAAATTGAAAAATTGGAAGCTACTGATTCTACTTAAAAGTTAGATTATTAATAAATAGGCTTTATGAAAAAGCAAAAAGTTCAGGTCATTCAGTTTCATTACTACCATATATGTTTCATTTTCTCATATAGTACATTACTACATTAAAATGTTTATTAAAAACCAGCATTAGAACAAAAAGTTTTAAGATTAAATTATATTATTTTAGGAAATGATTTGTATTTAGTGCACTTATACTTTATAATGTTGATCCTTTGGTTTTATCTGCACAGATTTTTTAATTGATATATTCAAAACATAGATATCTAACTAATTTTGTCACTCACAAATAAATGACTTACTTTCAACATTTAAAGAGTATCACTATTAGAATATTTGATGTAACTCCCTCAAAAGAATATTTTTTCTTAAATTATTAATTTTAAACTATTTTAGGTGCTGTTTTTCAACCCTAATCTTCTGACCAAGGATGAAACTATTTAAAAATTAAGATGCCAACAGGTAATTTCTTCTGTTTATACTTTTGTCAATGTGTGTTATTTAGAAATAGAACAACAGATGTACATTAACACAAGATTATATTGTTCCTTATCTAAAATCCTCCCCAAAATATGAAACATTTTAGTTTTGAAATACTTTCCTATATAACATAAAACTTTTATTTTGGGTTTATGTGTTTTATTGTTCTTTACAAACTGACCAATTCTAGCTTACTCTATATCTAATATCAACTTCCCAAATAATAAGTAAATTTGAAACCAGAGCAAAGAATGAAAATAGATTCAGAGATAGTGATTCAGGTTGGATGAGTTTTTTTATTGATATAATATGTGATATTATTTCAGTAAATATATGTCTGGATATAATTAGTTAAAAAGGACATTACTTTCAGCTGTGATAAAGTTAATAGAAAATCATATGGGATGATTTCCATGATTCTGATGTAATGTAGTTTTAACTGGGATTTTGTCAACCAAATTATTCCTGAAAAATTGTATAGATTATTAAAAGTTGTTTAATTTTAAAGAAGCATGCATTGTGTAAAAAAGAAAAAACCTTAAAGTATTAGTTTTACCTGGTTTACTTTCTTTTTCTTCAGTTCTTTGTAGTTCTATTTCTGTCTTTACATTTTTGTACTTTTATGGTTATAATATGCTGAAATAGGTTTTTCTCAATTCTGAAGTAAAAGGAAAGTTTCAAACTTTCAAATTCTGATTGTGAAGACATCTGGATCATAGTAGTTATCATTTATATATATATATATATATATATATATATATATATATACACACACACACACACACACACACACACACATACATATATATATATGGTGTAGATGGACACAATACCTTTATTTTATTTATTTATCTTTATGAGGTACTGAGGATTGAACTCAGTGCCTCACACATGCTAGGTAGGTGCTCTATCACTGAGCTACAGTCCCAGCCCCAACAATTATATCTTAACAGGTATCAATATCTTAGTGGCAAAAATGTTAGAGAAAGTTTTTTTTTAACTAGTAAACTATCTTTAAATGCCAAACTAAA
Source organism: Marmota flaviventris (assembly GCF_047511675.1). Classification (NCBI taxonomy): domain Eukaryota; kingdom Metazoa; phylum Chordata; class Mammalia; order Rodentia; family Sciuridae; genus Marmota; species Marmota flaviventris. Next base: position 122,120,595 of record NC_092499.1, read on the forward strand.
TGCTAAATGAGAGAATTGTCATTGTCTGCTTCACATTAGATGATTCTAAGTAATTTTTAGACAATCAGGAACTACCAAGATAAAATTTTAAAAGCAGTATCATTCTCCTTTTAAAGCCAAAAGATAAAGTTTTCAGCAATTTCCTAATCACAAAGAGTAGTATAATGACCCAATAAATTTGACTATAGTTACTTCTGATTTTTTCTATACTGTTGTGGTCAAAAAAGAAACTTTTTGTAAAGAGATGGTGGGGGTGGGAGTGGGGTATGAGGCTGAGTCTAGAAGGAAAGAGAAATACCAATGAGAGAGGGAAGGCAGAGAGAGCAAGAAAGATAAAGGAAAGATCAAAGATAAAGAGTGAGGAAAAGAAAGAGGAAAGAAAGAAGGAAGTGACATGGAGAAAGAGAAGGGAGAGAAAGGAAGCAAGAGGAGTGGAGGGTTATTTTCTTATTATTCTGAAAGTTTTGGCTATATGTTAAGCACAAACTTAGATTTTTAGTTTTACTTTAGGATTTTAGTCTTTTCAGTTATTAGCTTTTACCTAAAGTTCCCTTGCAAATAAAAACCTTATGAGATTATATTTTATTTTTCATGTTTGACTTTGGTTGTCATACAAGAGGAATATTTTAAGATAAATTTGGAAGCAAAATTTATTTCAATTATCTAAATTTTTTTCCTATCACAATTTCAGATTTTAAATATTTGAAACATCAAAGGAAAAAGAAGAATTTAAATGCAACCTTAGGACAGGAAAGCTCTAAGTAATACTGTAAAATCTTGGTGGTAAATGAGAAGGACCTGTTTATTCTATGATCCTAATCACTGCCTTTTAATCTAACTAATGCAGAGGTTTCTTATTTCTGTTATGTAGCTTCTAAATCCGTTATAATTAACAACCATATCTGTAAGATGGATTCATTTTTCTCTCAAAGTGATAGATTTTTCTTTCAAAGTGACTATGAAATAAGAAATAAGATTCTTTCATTTTGAAGAAAAGTTCCTCATTCTAATTTTTAGTATTGCTGCTTCATTCTAAGACTGGTTATTCCTGTTTCTGATTGCATCAGAAGTATTTTAATATGCTTTCCTCTGTTCCATATGCATGTGTGTTTTAGATCACGAGGAGCCCTGTGGTCCCAGTTACAGGTCATTTTGCCTGAATGGGGGGATTTGTTATGTGATACCTACTATTCCCAGCCCATTTTGTAGGTGAGTGAAATGGACTGGGGGAGAGGGTAATTTTATTTCTTACAAACTTATTTGAGAAGTGAGAAAAAGTAAACAAAAAGTGTAAGAAATATATATATATACACATTTACATATATATATACATATATTTACATATATATGCGCATTTACATATATATGTAAATGTAAGAAAATATGATAAATATTCTTCGTGTTTTTATTATTTTTAAAATAGGCATTGGTAGTTTCTAGCCATATAGAGTATTGAAAATAATCCATTTTAATGAACTCTGAGTTTTAGCAATTTAGGGAAGGCAGTTTATGTTTAATATTAATAACAAAACAACTAGAGAATTCATTAATTAAAAATCCCAATATGAGACACATTGTTTTGAATTTAGACTGAGTTGGCACTAAAACTTATACTTGGTATATTAAAAAGAAAGTGAAAAGTTAAGTTTTTCTAATGTTGGTACCAAATCTTAACCACTATTGTTTTAAAATAACATTATTTGGGGAGTACAGACATAGCAGAAAATCAGTAAAATGATTCAAAATAGTATTTGTATAGTACTTCCTGTGAGTTTAATTGACTAGTATTTTTTTGAGAGAGAGAGAAGAGAGAGAGAATTTTTTAATATTTATTTTTCAGTTTTTCAGTGGACACAACATCTTTATTTTATTTTTATGTGGTGCTGAGGATCGAACCCAGCACCCTGTGCATGCCAGGCGAGTGCGTTACCGCTTGAGCCACATCCCCAGCCCCTTAATTGACTAGTATTTAAGGGCATTAAAAAAAAAACAACAAAAAAAAAACACCTTTTTTAGTACATGAGCTAGGCACAAAGAACTATCACTGAGGCCCATAGATTTTGTGGAGTAACTCCCTACAACCTCAAGATATTTTACAACTTGTGTGAATTACTTGTTTGCTCTTTAACTGAAATGAGAAGTATAGAATATAAATTTAAGATTTAAGTTCTTATTGAATACAAGGATAGAAAAGTCAAATTTATGGGAAAAGTTAAAGATATTGGGATCTGGTTTAGAGGAGAGGAGAGAGGTAAGTAACGTCATTCTTATCTGGAAGTTTTTAGTGAACTCTGAGTTTTAGCAATTTAGGGAAGGCAATTTATGTTTAATATTAATAACAAAACAAAAAGTTTTTAGGGGTTTTTCATATTGGGAACAGTATTCATATTGGGAATAATGCCTAGTGTTTTTTTTTTTCCGCAAATGACCGTATAAAGGGAAGGGGGAGGAGGAACAGACCAACAATTACTCAACATCCACCATGTTTTTTAAAAATCTATCTTACCAAGATATAATGCATGTATGATAAACTACACTTGTTTAAACCACAAATTGAATTTTAGCAAACGTCACACCCATGAAACTGCCACAACTTCCACTTCAAGATACAGAACATCTTCAATGCCCCCCCCACCCAAAATTTTGTTGTTGACCCTGTTCTTTATTTATATTTTAACACTTTATTCTCAGCAACCTTAGAGGAAGGAGGCAGGGGAAACTTAAGAAATAGAAAAGTATGTAGAAAATGAGAATTTAAGTGAATTGCTAAAGGTCATATTTTTTTGACCCCAAAGGCTGAATCCTTTTTCCCTCTCAGAATGGTGGAACCAATAATAAGACCAAGCGCCAATGAGCAGCAAAGAAGACTTTTATTCTTGACCAAAAATATGAAAAGTGCAAGATAACACTTGCAAATCAGCTTTTCTCAGGGTTCAGAAGGTTGTAGATACAGGGCACAAGAAATGAGGGAGAAGGGTAAGGTAATGCTGGGGAGGAATGTTCAGGTATTCTATTATAATGAAGTTCCAACCTACTTTATCTAGCCCAGCAGAGGAGGAACTTCTAGTCTTGTCATCAAAAATGTTTAGGAAGGATAAAAACTAGGCCACCTAGGCAGTCATCACCAGAGTAGGGAAGCAATACAGCTAGGAAGAAGAAAGGAATGACCTTTAGATTCAACTTTCAAGGTGTGTTTAACCTTTTAATACATTTATACTGCATCCTTTCTAAGGGCACATGGCACATGGCATTTATACAATGAAATTATAATGCTTATCAGAAGATATATATTTAATAATTAAAATATACTATAGTTTTTTTTGTCTTGATCTTGGTGGTGACAACATGGGTGAAAAGACTGTTCTTCTTTATTGAATTGCCTTTGTACCTTTGTCAAAACTTAATAAACCAAATATGTGTGGGTCTATTTATGGATTATTCTGTTCTGTTGATTTTTTTCTGTCTTTTCACCAACACCGAATAGTTTTGATAATTATAACTTTATGATGAGTGAATTGTGTTCTGTGATTCTAAACCCTATTTGGGGGGTTAGGGAAAGGGATGTTCATTGGTCTTTGGCCTTCTTTTCTAATAGATAGTGTGTATTGCTTAAAAAAAATTTCAAAATAGTTTAGTGTCATCCTTAAAGAGACTATAGTTGTTGAGTTTTAAGTTTAAAAATTGTGTTCTGTTATGATTTTTTTATTAGCCAATGGGTTTTTTTTTTTTTTTTTTTTTTTTAAGTTTATTTAGCTCACAGTTTTTGAGGTTGAAAGTCCAGGATCCTGTGGCCCCATTGGTTTGGCCTCTGGGCTCCTTCATTTACATCACAACATGGTGGAGGAGCAGAAAGGGAACCCAGAACATGCAGAAGGGGACCAAGCATGTGGCCTGACTTTATAACAACCCACTCTCATGAGAACTCACTCCGTGAGGCTAGCCTTAATCCCCTCAGAGGGTTTGCTCCCATGATGTGATCACCTTCCGTGAGGTCCTATGGGGGATTCTGTTTATCCTTTATAGTTATATCTAATTTAATTGCATTGTGATCAGAGTACTTGATACATCAAGCTGTCTACACTAAATAAATTGAAAGAATTAGGAGCACTGGGATTTGGAAATTCATTAAATTGGGAAGTTTGTCACCCTGCCTTTGTACCTTGGATAGATGCATTCCTAGTGTACTTTTTAAAAGGTACCTATGAAAGACAATGGGCAACTTGACTGGTAACCCACACCAAATTTAAAAGTCTAATTCTTTCCTAATTTTATATTTTAAGAGGAGTAATTAGGGAGTGGTTGAAAGCATGCCCATAGGTTTTGATGGATAGAGATTGAAGCCAGGTTTCCATGTGGCACAGCCTCAGGAGGTGAGTGGATTGGCATCCTCTGTGTGATCATTAGTGTATCCAAAGAACTGCGTGGCACCCTGGGAGGAAGTGAGGGGCTGGGATTGGGGAACATGAGGAGGACAAAAAGAACACTGAGATAAGGAAGGAATTCAGTGGTTGAGGGTTCAGGAAAATTGAATGGCAGGTTTATTTTAAGTCACATTTTATAAAATGTAATTGCAGCCAGGTGCCGCAGCGCACACCTGTAATCCCAGCTGCCCAGAATTACAAATTTGAGGCCAGCCTCAGCAATTTAGTGAGAAGAGTTTCCCCGCAAAAAGAAAAGTAATTGCTTTCCAGTGATCTTAGGACCATATTTTTAATATAGCTGTATAGACTGTTATAATAATATCTAAGAGTAATAAACTCATTTTCAATGCCAACTCATACATTCATGCACAGGGGTGTTTCTATCAGTGACATCCCAGCCATCTTGTCACTGAGAAATGCAGACTCACCTTTGACTGTATTATTGGTTCCTCATCTGGTTGTCAAATTATAGTTTTTACTTAAGTCTTTGATCTCTCCAGTCCATTCTGTTCTGATTATCATTATACTAACTCAAACCTTCTTAACACCTTGCTTTGGACTTATCATATTAAAAATCCATATAAATAGTCCCCAAATGAGTTTCTCTTGAGCCTAATTCTCATCACTACTCCCACTAAAAAAACAGTAAAACTTCAGTGACAGTGTTCACACCTACGCATCTACCACCTATGAAATAATATCTCACCTTTTAGTTTAGCTTTTAGAGCCTTTAACAATTGGGCTCCAAACTGCCTTTTGGCCTTCTCTCCTTTGGTCTGTGTTCTATTCAAAATCATTTACTATTTTTGTTAGATATATTTTGCATTATGTTGCTTGCCTTGAATTTGTTCTCCTGCCCTTTCTCTATAACTATGCATTTTCAAATCCTTTTTATTTTTCAAGGCACCCTCCTCCCTAATTCATTACCCTATCACAATTCAGAATTCATCTGTCCCTCCTCTGAACTGCCACAGAAATATGAGAAATTTATTAATTTTTATTTTGTATCATTTATATACATGGACAAGTCATTCTTATTAGAATATTAACTTTCCTCACTGCATCCCACCACCTAGAATAGTGCGTTTCCCACAGTCAACAACCATATAAGTACTGTTGACTGAATAGAGAGTGAATTTTTAGAAATAATTTCTTTTTTTGGTACCAGGAATTGAACTCAGGAGCACTTGAACTCAGGAGCACTCGACCTCTGAGTCACATTCCCAGCCCTATTTTGTATTTTATTTAGAGACAGGGTCTCACTGAGTTGGTTAGGGCCTTGCTTTTGCTGAGGCTGGTTTTGAACTCGCAATCCACCTGCCTCAGCCTTCCAAGCTGCTAGGATAACAGGCATGTGCCACCACACCTAGCTAGAAATAATTTCATCTCTGAGTCAGTGGTTAGTGTATTTTCTTGAGTGAAATGTGTAAGTAAATTTATAAAATTAGAAATGCTAAAATGGAAATGTACAAGCATGCTTTACAAATTTGATTAATCTCAACATATATAGAAAGTAATCTTTCCTCTTCATTTTTTTCTTTATTGTACTTTCTTTGAACATATTCTGGTTTTCTTATCTAATTTCATTTATTTTATTAATTAATTTTAAGGTAATATTTTAAAATTACTTGATATTAATTCTTTAGTGTCTGTTGAGATTTGTTTTGAAGACTGGTTATTGACAGTGTTTTAAATGATCTATGTGTACTAGAGAAGAATATAGGTTCTTTAGTGATAAATCCAAAGTTGTATATTTGTGTATTAGGTCTAGCTTGTTATAATGTGCTATTTGAATCTTTTATATTCTTACTGTTCATTTATCTGTTAGGTTTGTCAGTTACTAAAGAGGTATGTCGAAGTTTCTTGCTGTGACTTTGCATTCTCAACACAATTTCTGTTCATTTTTGCTTAACATGTTTTGAAGCAGTGTTATTAAGCCCAGGTAAATTTAAATAGTTGTATCTTCTGATAAAAATTTCCTTTATGTTTTATTTTCTGGCAAAATTTCCTGCTATATAATGACCTTTTTTCCTAATAGTGCTTTTTTATTAATGAATTTATTTTTATTAGGTATATATGACAGCAGAATGCATTTTGATTCTTTGTACACAATTGCAGCACAACTTTTCATTTCTCTGGTCGAACCCGAAGTAGTGTCACACCATATGTGCAGTCAAACATGTACCTAGGGTAATGATGTCTATCTTATTATACCATCTTTCCTGCCCCCATGCACCCTTCCTACCCCTAAAACTGCTTTTTGTCTTCAAGTCTATTTTATTGACATTAATGTAGCCAAATCACTTTTTTGTTGTTGTTACCAGGATTGAATCAAGAGGTGCTTAAGCACTGAGCCACATCCCTAGCCCTTTTATTTTTTATTTTGAGACAGGGTCTCACTAAGTTGCTTAAGGCCTTGCTAAGTTGCTGAGGCTGGTTTTGAACTTATGATCCTCCTGCCTCAGCCTTCTGAGCCACTGGGATTATAGGTGTGCATCACCACACCTGACCAAACCAACTTTCATTTGTTTAATGTTTAACTAGTCTAGTTTTTTTCCCCTTTCAACTTTTTATTGTGTCTACAAAGTGGATTTTCAAAAATTCAGTCTAAAAATTTTTCTTTTAATCACAGTTAATTTATGTTTTTTGTAGTTATTACTGAATTTTAAAATCAAATTTTACCATCTTGTTTTATGATTTCTATTTATCATTCTTTTTTAATTTCCTTCCTTTTTGTCTTCTGTTCATTAATTTTTCTTTATTTTTCTATCCTACATTCCATTATCTTTATTTTTGTTTACATGTCTTGAAATCAATGGTATTTATTTTTTAATAAAAGAGAAAATATTAAATAGTGCACAGTAAGTGTAAGTAAGCAATAGGGAGGGGTCCAAACTGTTACAGTTTGAATCTGGAATATCCCTCCTTCTTGTATTGAAGGCTTGGTCCTTAGTGAAGCAATGTTCAGAGGTAGGGGAGTGCTTGAGCCATGAGGGCTCTAATCTCATCAGTAGAATAATCCACTGAGGGATTTATAACTGAATGGACTATTGGGAGGTAGGGAAAACTGTAGGAGGTGGGACCTAGTTGAAGGGAGTGGGTCCTTGGGGCGTACCCTTAGGAACTGTGTCTTTTCCCCAGTCTCTTCCTCTCTCCCTGCTTCTTGGCTGCCATGAAGTGAGCTGTTCTTCTCCATACTTCTCTACCAAGATGTTTCTGCCTCACAACAGGCCCAGAAACATTGGAGCCAGCCAACCACAGACTGAAACCTCTGAAACCATGAACCAAAATAAACCTTTCCTCCTTTAAGTTGTTATTCTCAGATTTTTGTTACAGCTATAGAAAACTGACTAATACAGTCACATTTCATTATTCACTAAGTCTTGCCTAGATTATCTCTGGAATTCATTCTTCTATTCTCTTTGACCCTTCCTTAGTGTCATTGCCCTGCTAAAGTAGTTTTGTACCCTTCTTTCTTCTATCTTAATCTCATTTGCAACATTGCTTATAGTGATCTTCTAAAGTGTAGATCTGACTTCCTTCTCTATTTACAGACTCTTTCAAGGGGTTCCTATGTCCACAGTATAACTACAAATTTCTTAGCCTAGCACTCAAGGTTCTGCATCGTATCTGTGTATTCTATTTGGCATCCTCTCCAGTAACTGCTTCATACATATCTTGAGTCCTAACATTATGAACTATGTGCAGTTTGGCACACATGTTGAGCCTGACAGTAAGCTTTGTCTGATGCTAGTCCCCTGCCTGAAATGCCTGTCCTCCTTTGTCCATGAAGTAAGGTAACTAATCCCATCTTTTGTGAAGCCTGATTTGTCCTAACTAAGCAAATTTAGGAACTCATTCCTTTGTGCTCCTTTCAAAGGAATGTGATATTGGCATAGGGGGCTGACATAGGCTGGTTGTATACAAAAAGTATTAATTTTTATAAAATTCAGTTTGTCTGTTTTTTCTTCTTTGTCATATCTTTAAGAAATCATTGCCAAATCCAATGTTATAAAGCTTTTCTGTTGTGTTTTCTTCTTTGAGTTTTATTTCTTATATTTAGGTTTTTACTCTATTTTGATTTTTTTTATTTTGTGATATAAGGTTTTTTGAATGTGACTTTCCAATTTTCCCAGTACCATTTATTGAAAAACTGTCCTTTCCTCATTGAATGGTCTTGGCCACTTGACCATGAATGTGAGGGTGTGTTTCTGGACTCTGAATTCTACTCCACTGTTCTACATGTTTGCCCTCATGACAGTATCATAGTGTTTTAATACTGTATCTTTATAATTTATGAATGCAAGACAAGTAAGTCCTCCAGTTTTCTTTTTTTAAGAATGTTTTAGCTATTTGGCATACCTTGAAATTCAGTATGAATTTTAGAATGGGTGCAACTGAATATAAAGAAATGCAACTAATTTTTTTCTTTGTTGACTTTATATCCTACTACTTTGCTAAATTCATTTATTAGCTCTAACAATCTTTTTATGGAATATTTAGGGTTTTCTACATATAAGATCATATAATCCATAAACAAAGACAGTTTTACTTCTTTCTTTCCAAGTTGGATGCCTTTTATGTTTCTTACCTAATTGCTCAGGACACAATAAAGGAATTTAAATATTTAGCTATAAAAAATAGACCTTCTACTACTATGTTGAGTTCTATTATTGAATTACTACTTCTACTAGTAAAAGTGAGCACACTTGTCCTGTTTCTGATCATGAAGGAAAGTTTTTCATCTTTCACCGTTGTGTATGATATTCACTGTGGAGTTGTATGTATGGTTTTTATTATGTTACAGTAGTGTCTTTCTAGTTGAGATTCCCTCATTTTCTGCACTTGTTTCATCTTTTGCATTTTTTATAGCTAAATATTTAAATTCCTTTATTGTGTCCTGTTGTATGTATTATGTAGCTTTTGTGTGTGTGTGTGGTTACCATGAGGATTACAGTTAGCTTCTTAAAGTTATAACACTCTTATGCCAGCTTCAATTGAATTTATTCCAGCATAATTTCAATATCACACAATAACTCTGCTCCTTTATAACTCCATCCCCACTCCTTTCAATTACTGATGTCACAAAATGTTTTTATGTATTGTGTACCCCTAAACATAAACTAATAATTCTTCTAAATATATTAGTAGCTTAAATTATATAGAAAACAATGTAGAACTATAAACCATTGTTATAATCATATTAGGTTTTTGTTTTGTAGTACTGGGGATTAAAACCAGGGGCCCTAGACTACTGACAACATCTTCCGCCCCCTTTCATTTTTTATTTGATACAGCTCTTACTCAGTTGCCCAGTCTGGCCTCAAACTTGTGATCCTCTTACCTCAGCCTCCTGAGTAGCTGGAATTATAGGCATGTGCCATTACACCTAGTCACGCTAGCTTTTTAAATTACCTGTATATTTACCTTTATGGAAGTATTTGTTTCTTCATGTGGATTTTAATTACTGTCTAGTATTCTTTTATTTCATCCTGCAGGACTGTAGGACTTCCTTGAATATTTCTTGAAGGATGGGTCTAATGGTCATGTACTCCTTCAGCTTTTATTTATCTAAAATTGCCTTAATTTCTGTAAAAAGTGTGTGTGTGGGGGGGTGCTGGGCGATCAAACCCAGGGCTTCACACATGTTAGGAAATCACTGTAAGCACTGAGCTATAATCTCAGCCTCCTAAATTTTCTGTTTTGAAGGGTAGTTTGTTAAATATAGGATTCTTGGTTTGCAGCTTTTTTCCTTGAGCCCTTTGTGTATATTGGCCTTTGGATCACCATGTTTTTTTGTTTTTTGTTTTTTTTTTTTAATGAGAAATCTGCTGATGAACTCTTTTTAGAGTTCCCTCTTGAAAGGAGTCACTTCTCTCCTGCTGCTTTCAGAATTTTCTCTTTGTCTTCTGAGAGTTTGATTATAATGTGTGATTGTCTTTGGGTTCATATTACTTGGAGTTCATTGAGCTGTTTCTTGGATGTTAAGAGATGATGGGACCTTTAAGAGGTGGGACTCATTGTTAGTTTTTATAGGTCACTGTGGTGTTTCCTCAGAAAGGATTCAAGTAGTTCTTCTCAGACCACAGTGTGTTCTGACTTCCTATTTCACTAGGTAAATGCTCACCCCTACACGTTTCTTGTTATTATAAAGTAGGATAGAAGAGGCTGAACACCTGAGGAATTTTCAGGAAGCAGATTTATTGACTGCAGGGTTCAGAGGTGGCTCTTGCTTAAGAATTCTTCCTCAGAACAAAGATTCTGGAAATTTTTTAAACTTTATTTCTAGTTGTGGGGGTTGGCCTGGAGGTTTATATGACAAGTGTTCTGTTTTATCCCCTAGTCCAGACATAGGTTTTATAAGTTTTTGTTTTGTTTTGTTTTACCAAGAAAATATATAATATCCTTTTGTACAACAAACTTGCAGACTAACTCTGTCACACCTTTTGTGTGCAAACCTAGCATTTACAAGGAAAAGGAAGCCACTAACTACACATCCTACTGATCTGATGAGAGGAGAAGCTTAATTATGGCCAGAGTCTTTGGGTGGGGGAGCTGATCTGCTTAATTTATGCCATTTATTATGATATGGTGCACTCAGGGAGGCCCTCACAAGAGTCAGTGCCATATGTCTGGACATTCAGCTTCCAAAACAATGAGCTAAACAAACCTCTTTTCTTTATAAAGTATCCTACCTTAAAGATTTCACTATAATAATAGGAAATATATTAATGTCATAACTCAGACTCAGTGATTTCCATTTCTTTAAGTTGACTGATTCTTCTACATGCTCAATTTCTTTGAATTCTTTTAGGCAATTTTTCATTCAGTTATTATGGTGTAGAGCTCCAAAATTTCTTTTTGTTTTCTTTTCAAGTTTTCTGACTTTATTAATACTTATTTCCATTTTGTTCATTTTTTCCTTGACTTTTTCCACATCTTCCTTTATTCTTTTTTAAGATATTTATTTTTTAGTTGGACATATATTTTTATTTTGTTTATTTATTTTTATGTGGTGCTGAGGATCGAACCCAGAGCTCACACATGCTAGGTGAGCGCTCTACTGCTGAGCCACAGCCCCAGCCCTTCCTTTATTCTTGAGCACATTTAGGACAGCTGTTTTGAAATTTTTGTCTAGCACATCTTCCAATGGGTCTTTTTCAGGGATACTTCTGTTGACTTGTTCTGTATGTCATACCCTCTCCTTTCTTTATATGCCTTGTGATTTTGTGTGTGTGTAAGAAAACTGGGCATTTAAGTCTAATAATATGGTAACTCTTAAAATAAGATTCTCTTCCTTCTCAAGGGTTTACTGGTTTTTGTTATTGTTTGTATATTATTGTTTGTATTTCTTTTTAATGTCATAGGCTCTCTTTGTAATGAGGATCAGCCCAAAATGTAATCTTAAGGTCTTCACAGGTCTTTTCTGATCTTCTTAATAAATATACACAGGGGCTGGGGATGTGGCTCAAGTGGTAGCGCGCTTGCCTGGCATGCGTGCGGCCCGGATTTGATCCTCAGCACCACATACAAACAAAGATGTTGTGTCCGCCGAAAAACTAAATAATAAATATTAAAAATAAATAAGTATACATAGTCACACTCTAATTTTCCCCATGTGTGCAAATTTTTAAAAATGTTTTGGTTTTTAATAACTGGCTCGTAGGAGAAGAAAAATGAAAAGGGTGTGTCCTGGCTCTTTCATTTCCCTGAACATCACATCAGCCTGAGGGGAAAGTACCTACAACTGTGAAGGAAGTGGTACTTCTGTCTGTCCGTCCTTTTATGACCTGAAGCAGCACCTAGTGACCAGGATACACATGCCTGATATTTGGTGGGCAAGGTCCTTTTTGTCTATCCAGACTCCTGCAAACTATGTGTGAGCTGCTCCAAAAATATGACAACTAAAATATTTTTTAAAAATATGTGCATAGCCATTTGCCATAGGGATCAGGGTGAGGGTAAATAGCTGTTATTATGCTCAGAACTGAAATTGACCAAAATTAACCAGGATTTACCGTCTGTGGCTTTTCCTTGAAATTGTAAGCCTCCTGTAGACTCGCAGAGTTCCAATAGCATTACATCAGGCAGATTCTGCTAGTACATTTTTCTAGGTGATATTTCTGGGGCTGCTTATTCTATGTTTCTAGAATTCTCATAATCAACTTCTTACGAGGAATATAAGGTGTGGTCAACTTTTTTGTTTAGCATTACCTCATAGATGCTTTTTTACATAATATCATATTCTTCACATTTCTAATTTTAACTCCTGTTGCTTAACTGTATTTCCTGGCACATAATGAGCAATGACCAGATATTTGTAGAATAAGTGAACTTCTCTATACATATGGAGTTCAGTATATTTGTTTTTATGGCGGAGTAATATTCCATCATGTATATTTACCACATTTTCTTTATCCATTCATCTGTTTAAGGTCATCTAGGTTGGTTCCATAGCTTTGCTATTGTGAATTGTGTTGCTATAAACATTGATGTGGCTGCGTCACTGCAGTATACTGATTTTAACTCCTTTGGATATGTGCAAGGAGTGGTATAATCGGGTCAAATGATAGTTCCATTCCTAGTTTTTTGAGGAATCTCCATAATGCTTTCCAGAGTGATTGCACTAATTTGCAGTCCCACCAACAATAGATGAGTACTTTCTTCCCCACATCCTCACCAACATTATTATTACTTGTATTTTTGATAGTTGCCATTCTGACTAGAGTGAGATGAAATGTCAGTGTAGTTTAAATTTGCATTTCTCTAATCATTAGAGATGTTGAACATTTTTTCATATATTTGTTGACCATTTCTGTTTCTTCTGTGAAGTGCTTGTTCAGTTCCATTTCCCATTTATTGATGGGTTATTTGAGGTTTTTTGGTGTTAAGTAGTTTTAGTTCTTTATATACCTCTTGGTATAGCCTATAAGCCTTCTTTTGACTGGTATTTTACATGGCTTATCTCTTCCTATCCTCTTTTAACCCATCTATGTCTTTATATTTGAAGTGTAGCATCTCCTGTAAACAAAATATAGATAGGTGTTTTTAATTAAACCTGATAGTCTGTGTTTCAATTGGAGAATTCAGTCTATCTGCCTTTAATGCAGTTACTAACACAGCTAAGTCTGAAACTACCATATTGCTGTTGTTTTCTCAATGTCCAATCTGTTTTTTTCCCTAGCATTTCTTTTTTCCTTTTCTTTTATTGGTTAATCAAGTATTTTTTATTTCATTTCATTTTGTTAGCTTTTTAGTTATATCTTTCTATGTTATTCTTTGATCATCCTATATATTGCAGTATACACCTTACTTTGATACAGTTTACACTCAATTAGTATATTTATTCTTTCTGAACAAGGCTAGGCTCTTATAACAGTTTGAATTCATGTAACATTTTCCCCCTTTATACTATTATTGTGCTGTCAATTATATTTGTATTTGTATTTCATGCAGTTTTTGAAATAGCTGGGTTAACATTACCCTTTTCCCGTTTTCTGTTTGTCCTGTGTGTTCTTTATTCCTGTTTTTCTTTGGGAGGTTTCACTTATCCTTTTTGGATTGACCCAATTTTTGGTTGTGTGGCTTTCTAGTCTGTGTACTCTAAAAGTTAGTCCCTTTAGAGTTTTGAATTTAACTTTATAGCTCTTTTTTATTTTGGGGGTACTGGAGATTGAACCCAGGGGTGCTTAAGCACTAAGCCACATCCACAGCCCTTTTTATATTTAAAGACAGGGTTTCATTAAGTTGCTTTGGGCCTTGCTAAGTTGCTGAGGCTGGCTTTGAAGTGGTCCTTCTGCCTCAGTGCTGGGAGCCATTAGCCAAGTAGGTATGACAATTTCCTTGCCAGCGTACCCCATGTTGCTGACATGTTGCAGCGACATTGAATGTAGGTGACCTTGCTCAAGGACCAAGGCAGATTAGGGTGTTCCCGGTTTTAAGATAATCCTGTTTAGGGCGTTCCCAGTTTAGGTTCCAGGTTTAAGGTTTAAGATTATTCCTGCTGGGAATAGGGCGTATCCTGCTGCCTGAGTTCCCCTTGAGTTCTCACGGGATTCAGACAGTATATTTTGGAGATAGAAGCCCAGTGGAGGTGGATTTGGGCAGAGAACGTGGATTTCCCCAGAACGTGTTTGTAGAGTGCCGGTGTGAGTTCGGGAATAAAGAGTTGCTGTTTGAATCTACAAGCTGTGTGGTGGCTCGTGATTGTGTGCCCAGCCAGACTGCGGCATTTGTGCCCAGCCAGACTGCGGCACCTCAGCCCCATGAGCTTCTGGGATTACAAGCATGCACACTTTATAGCTTCTTGTTTCATACAAGTGCTAGATATGGCTGCAGTGTAGCTGGGAAAAGGAAACCTGTCATGTGTTTATTGTAGCCCCCTCCCTCTAGCATAAGATTGTCTCCTAAATGTCATGAGACAAAAAGAAATTGATTCTTCCTTTATGGGTTGATCCCTGTCCTCCTGTGCCACTCCACAATTCTATATGTTTCAGAGGGAGAATTGACTGTGTGTTTGGGAATTTTATAAGCCCACTTGGCAGTCTGTCATCAAGAACTCTGCTGGCCCCTCTTTCTCCTACTAAAGTCCCCTTGCCAGTGGCAAACCAAGTTCTCAACCTATGCTTAGACTCTGTAAATGCTCACAGGGGAGAAAATGGTGGTCAATCTGAATTCACCAATGAAAAACGTTTTTCTGTCTGGGATTTTAGTTCATCTAGTCTTCTTTGTTTCTACATACTTCTGATATTTTTTAAAATATGAATTTTCTAATTTATTTTTTATTGTGTAGTTATTGTAGTGGAAGTAATGGCTTATTGTAATCTATCTTGCCTTGTCCTTAAAAAAAAAAGAAAATTGAATTAAAGTTTAAAATAGGTAATATGTTCACATCTTCCAAAGATCCAAAGTGAAATCAAAAAGTATATTGAGGGGCTGGGGATGTGGCTCAAGCGGTTGCGCGCTTGCCTGGCATGCGTGCGGCCCGGGTTCGATCCTCAGCACCACATACAAAGATGTTGTGTCCGCCGAAAACTAAAAAATAAATACTAAAATTCTCTCTCTCTCTAAAAAAAAAAAGTATATTGAGACATATTTTCACTTCTCTCTTTATTGATGTTTTTCCTCCCTGTGTGCTATGAAAGCAGTAAGCTTTTACCAAGGCTTCTAGGTAACTTACTATCCTATCAGCCTTAATTAGGCCCTCTCAAACTATTTCTTAAAAACTAAAACTCCTTATTTCTCCTATTTCCATTCTTTATTCTTCCAAATTTCTCCCCATCTACTAACATACTACAAAATCTATAATAAATAAATAACTACTTATTTATTTATTGTTTCTAAAGTAGAATATAAACTATGGGTAAAGATATTTTTGTCTTTTTTGTTCTTTGATGTTTTACATGCATCTAGACAGGTGTAGAATAGGCATAAAATGATTATCTGTTTAATCAATGAATATCCCCACTACTTTGAATTCTTTTATTGTTTGAAAAATATTGTTTGAAATAATATTGTTAATTATCTTGGGTTTCTTGTCATGTAGAGTGGAAATTGGTAAAGTATAGTGCTCTGAAACTCAACCAAAGCTTTCTATTCTCTACGAAGCTTTTCAAAGTAGAATTAACCATTCTCCATTTTATGCCCTGTGGCAGAGACTTCTAGTGTCATATAAACCCATGTGGTCCTCTTCACTTCCCAGACTCACTTATAGTTAGATGGGGTCCATTTGATGGAGTTCTGGACAATGGGATATCAGCATAAGGTGTGCAAGCGACCTTCAAGTCTGGTCCTGATAAAGCATCTTCTGAAAAATTCTAGCCCATGTGTTTTCCTGCCCAGGTGACCTTTAGGCCATGTTTTCCTGGAAGCAGAGCTAAGAGGTGGAGAAGGCTACCTTTGGGCATTGAACTGTACGGTGAACAGGAAATAAATTTTATTGTATTGATCCACCAGTATATGAGACTTTTACTTTAGTGGCAGGTAGCATTAATTTCGTTGATTATTATATGCCCAAGTTGTAACCAGACATAATTCTATCTTTCATGTCTTTACTGTACTAGTGACTTATAGGCTGCTCCCTAATAGAGTCTAAGTTCCTTGGACAGAATTATTCTCTTATTTGTCTTTGAATTTTTTCTATCTAGCATAAAGCATGGATTTTAATATGTATTTATAAAGATTATTGAGTAAATTATTGAGAAAAATAGGATAGACAAGAATTTTGTAACACTTACCATTAAAAACAATAGAGAAGGCCTAGTAATGTAGCTCAATGGAAGAGCACATGCTTTGTATGCTGGAGATCCTCAGTTCAACCCCCAGCACCAGAAAATAAAAGAAAGAAAAAAAAGGAGTATTTAAGAAAACAAGACTGAGAGAATATAATAAAGAAGAAATTCTGTAAAGATTATCTTTCAGTATAGTAGATTTTAAAAACAGTTGTTGAATTAGTACAAAAAATTAAAAATTTCTTATTAGGAGAAGTCAGGGAATGAATTGCCTCATGAAATGTTATTTATAATTTTTACAAGGATGTTAATGAATGGATTTTTTTTGCTCTTCTTATTTAGCTCATGTATTTTTCCTTCTCTCACTAAGTTGATAACAAGTCACCTCTCCTAAAAATCTCAAAAATGTTTTAGCCTGATAGATACTTAAGTGAAAACAGACTCAAATGAGGGGAAGGTCGTGAAAAGTCCTTAAAAATACCATTGAAATTATTTTCTCTGTTTTACACCTACCTCATCCTTTTTACAAAATATCTCAACCAATATGTGTTAACTGAAAATTCCAAATATAGAGATGATCCTGACCATCAGATAGCAATGTGTAATACAGATATTTATGGATCCTTATTTTGCAATTCCCATAATACGTTTCACAAGAAATTTCTGAGGTTTGATTTTCACACTCTGAATCAACCATTTCATTTTATCCTCACCAAAAGTACAAGCAGATATAGTAATGATAAATATAATATTGAGATAAATTCTCTAAGCAAGTTAATAGCCAATGTAAAAATAAGTGATTAGAAAGGAATTTGGCACTTTTTCTGGTTTTGTGAACAAATTTCTTTGCTACATCTAAGGGAGTTTTTATAGAAGGACTTTTTATTGGTGCCTTTTAGTTATACATAACATTAGGATTCATTTGACATAATTATAAAAGGATGGAATATAATTTGCTCTAGTTCAGCCCCCAATACTGCCCTTCCCTTCCCCTCCTTCCTCTCACTCTTCCCTTTCCTCTACTCTACCGATATTTCTGCTGTTTACTTACAATTTTTATTTTGTTTTGATTTTTAATTAGTGTCTTGTGGACATACATGATGATGAGATTCACTGTGGTTTATTCATATATGTACCATAGAAAAGTTAGGTCAGATTCATTTGCTTTTCTTCCCTTATCACATCCTTTCCCTCTTCCCTCCCCTCCCCCTCAATCCCTTTTGTCCATGCCACTGATTATTATTCTCTTTTGATGGAATCCCTTCTCTTTTTCCCTTTTTTATGCCCCCTCCCCATTTTGGACTAGATTCTGCATATCAGAGAAAACATTCAATCTTTGACTTTAGGGGTCTAGATTATTTTACTTAGCATGATAGTCCATCCATTTTCCTGGCAAATGCCATGATTTGATTCTTCTTTATGACTATGTGTTATGTATACGTACCACATTTTCTTTATCCATTCATCGGTTGAAGGGCACTAGGTTGGTTCTATAACTTGGTTATTGTGAATTGTGCTGCTATAAGCATTGATGTGGCTGCATCCTTATAGTATGCTGATTTTAGATTCTTTGGATATATATTGAGGAGTGGGATAGCTGGGTCATATGGTGGTTCTATTCCTAGTTTTTTGAGGAATTTCCATACTGCCTTCCAGAGTGGTTGCACTAATTTTCAGTCTTGCCAACAATGTATGAGTGCGCCTTTCTCCCCATATCCTTGCCAACGCTTATAATTATTTGTATTCTTGGTAATTGCCATTCTGACAGGAGTGAGATGAAATCTCAGTGTAGTTTTGATTTGCATTTCCCTACTTGCTAGAGATGCTGAACATTTTTCACATATTTGTTGACCATTTGTATTTCTTCTTTTGGGAAAGTTCTGTTTATTTATTATTATTTATTAATTGGGTTGTTTTGTTGTTTTTGGAGTTAAGATTTTTGAGTTCTTTATATATTCTGGATACTAATGGCCTATCTAAGAAGCCAGTGGCAAAGGTCTTCTCCCATTCTGTAGGCTCTTTCTTCATGATCTTGTTTCCCTTGCTGTGTAGAAGCTTTAATTTGATGCCATCCCATTTATAGGTTTTTAAATTTTATTTTTGTGCTTTAGGAGCTTTTTTAAGGAAGTCAGTTCCTCTGCTGATGTGTTGGAGTGTTGGGCCTACATTTTCTTCTAATAGTTGCAGAGTTTCTAGTCTAATTCCTAAGTCTTTGGTCCACTTTGAGTTGACTTTTGTGCAGGGGGAGAGATAGGGTTTCAATTTTATTCTATCTTTTCTCCAATGTATGTTTTTGGCACCTTTATCTAGTATGAGATAACTCTATTAATGTGGGTTTGTCTCTGTGTCTTCTCTTCTGTAGGTCTTATGTTCTGTTCTATGTCTGTTTTGTTGCCAATACCATGCTGTTTTTTCTTTTTTAACTATAAGTCTGTATTAAAATTTGAGGTCCATATTGTGGACCTCAAATCCCTCAAGTGCCTCCAGCACTTCTCTTTTGGCTCAGGCTTGCTTTGACTATTCTATTATTTTTCCAAACAAATTTTAGAACTGCTTTTTCTTGTTCTGTGAAGAATGTCGTTGTTATTTTGATGGGGATTACATTGAATCTGTGTAACACTTTGGGTAGTGTGACCATTTTGACAATATTAATTCTGACTGCCCAAGAACTTGAGAGATCTTTCCATTTTCTAAGATCTTCAATTTCTTTCTTGAGTCTTCTGTAGTTTTTGTTGTAGAGTTCCATTACTTCCTTCACTAGATTAATCCCCAAATTGTTTTTTTTTTTAAGATTATTGTGAATGGTATGGTTTTTCTAATTTGTTTTTCAGGAGATTTATTATTGGAATATAGGAAAGCAATTGATTTATATATATTGGTCTTGTGTCCTGCTATTCTTTAAATTTGTTTATCAGCTCTAGAAATCCTCCAGTGGAGTTTTTTTGGAGTCTTCTAAAGATAGGATCTTTTTTTTTTTAAATTTTTTATTGTTGGTTGTTCAAAACATTACATAGTTCTTGACATATCATATTTCACACTTTGATTCAAGTGGGTTATGAACTCCCATTTTTACCCCATATACAGATTACAGAATCACATCAGTTACACATCCATTGATTTACATATTGCCATACTAGTGTCTGTTGTGTTCTGCTGCCTTTCCTATCCTCTACTATCCCCCCTCCCCTCCCCTCCCCTCCCCTCTTCTCTCTCTACCCCCTCTACTGTCATTCATTTCTCCCCGTTGTATTATTTTTCCCTTTCCCCTCACTTCCTCTTGTATGTAATTTTGTATAACCCTGAGGGTCTCCTTCCATTTCCATGCAATTTCCCTTCTCTCTCCCTTTCCCTTCCACCTCTCATCCCTGTTTAATGTTAATCTTCTTCTCATGCTCTTCGACCCTACTCTGTTCTTAGTTACTCTCCTTATATCAAAGAAGACATTTGGCATTTGTTTTTTAGGGATTGGCTAGCTTCACTTAGCATAGTCTGCTCTAATGCCATCCATTTCCCTGCAAATTCTATGATTTTGTCATTTTTTAATGCAGAGTAATACTCCATTGTGTATAAATGCCACATTTTTTATCCATTCGTCTTTTGAAGGGCATCTAGGTTGGTTCCACAGTCTTGCTATTGTGAATTGAGCTGCTATGAACATCGATGTAGCAGTGTCCCTGTAGCATGCTTTTTTTAGGTCTTTAGGGAATAGACCGAGAAGGGGAATAGCTGAGTCAAATGGTGGCTCCATTCTCAGCTTTCCAAGAAATCTCCATACTGCTTTCCAAATTGGCTGCACCAATTTGCAGTCCCACCAGCAATGTACAAGTGTACCCTTTTCCCCACATCCTCGCCAGCGCTTGTTGTTGTTTGACTTCATAATGGCTGCCAATCTTACTGGAGTGAGATGGTATCTTAGGGTGGTTTTGATTTGCATTTCTCTGACTGCTAGAGATGGCGAGCATTTTTTCATGTACTTGTTGATTGACTGTATGTCCTCCTCTGAGAAGTGTCTGTTCAGGTCCTTGGCCCATTTGTTGATTGGGTTGTTTGTTATCTTATTGTCTAATTTTTTGAGTTCTTTGTATACTCTGGATATTAGGGCTCTATCGAAGTGTGAGGAGTAAAGATTTGTTCCCAAGATGTAGGCTCCCTATTTACCTCTCTTATTGTTTCTTTTGCTGAGAAAAAACTTTTTAGTTTGAGTAAGTCCCATTTGTTTTTTTTTTTAATTTTTTATTGTTGGTTGTTCAAAACATTACATAGTTCTTGATATATCATATTTCACACTTTGATTCAAGTGGGTTATGAGCTCCCATTTTTACCCCATATATAGATTGCAGAATCACATCAGTTACACATCCATTGATTTACATATTGCCATACTAGTGTCTGTTGTGTTCTGCTGCCTTTCCTATCCTCTACTATCCCCCCTCCCCTCCCCTCCCCTCCCCTCTTCTCTCTCTGCCCCCTCTACTGTCATTCATTTGTCCCCCTTGTATTATTTTTCCCTTTCCCCTCACTTCCTCTTGTATGTACTTTTGTATAACCCTGAGGGTCTCCTTCCGTTTCCATGCAATTTCCCTTCTCTCTCCCTTTCCCTCCCACCTCTCATCCCTGTTTAATGTTAATCTTCTTCTCATGCTCTTTGACCCTACTCTGTTCTTAGTTACTCTCCTTATATCAAAGAAGACATTTGGCATTTGTGTTTTAGGGATTGGCTAGCTTCACTTAGCATAATCTGCTCTAATGCCATCCATTTCCCTGCAAATTCTATGATTTTGTCATTTTTTAATGCAGAGTAATACTCCATTGTGTATAAATGCCACATTTTTTTTATCCATTCATCTATTGAAGGGCATCTAGGTTGGTTCCACGGTCTTGCTATTGTGAATTGTGCTGCTATGAACATCGATGTAGCAGTGTCCCTGTAGCATGCTCTTTTTAGGTCTTTAGGGAATAGACCGAGAAGGGGAATAGCTGGGTCAAATGGTGGCTCCGTTCCCAGCTTTCCAAGAAATCTCCATACTGCTTTCCAAATTGGCTGCACCAATTTGCAGTCCCACCAGCAATGTACAAGTGTACCCTTTTCCCCACATCCTCGCCAGCACTTGTTGTTTGACTTCATAATGGCTGCCAATCTTACTGGAGTGAGATGGTATCTTAGGGTGGTTTTGATTTGCATTTCTCTGACTGCTAGAGATGGTGAGCATTTTTTCATGTACTTGTTGATTGACTGTATGTCCTCCTCTGAGAAGTGTCTGTTCAGGTCCTTGGCCCATTTGTTGATTGGGTTGTTTGTTATTTTATTGTCTAATTTTTTGAGTTCTTTGTATACTCTGGATATTAGGGCTCTATCTGAAGTGTGAGGAGTAAAGATTTGTTCCCAGGATGTAGGCTCCCTATTTACCTCTCTTATTGTTTCTCTTGCTGAGAAAAAACTTTTCAGTTTAAGTAAGTCCCATTTGTTGATTCTAGTTATTAACTTTTGTGCTATGGGTGTCCTATTGAGGAATTTGGAGCCCAACCCCACATTATGTAGATCGGAGCCAACTTTTTCTTCTATCAGACGGCATGTCTCTGATTTGATATCAAGCTCCTTGATCCATTTTGAATTAACTTTTGTGCATGGCGAGAGAAAGGGATTCAGTTTCATTTTGTTGCATATGGATTTCCAGTTTTCCCAGCACCATTTGTTGAAGATGCTATCCTTCCTCCATTGCATGCCTTTAGCCCCTTTATCAAATATAAGATAGTTGTAGTTTTGTGGATTGGTTTCTGTGTCCTCTATTCTGTACCATTGGTCCACCCACCTGTTTTGGTACCAGTACCATGCTGTTTTTGTTACTATTGCTCTGTAGTATAGTTTGAAGTCTGGTATCGCTATACCGCCTGATTCACACTTCCTGCTTAACATTGTTTTTGCTATTCTGGGTCTTTTATTTTTCCATATGAATTTCATGATTGCTTTCTCTATTTCTACAAGAAATGCCGTTGGGATTTTGATTGGGATTGCATTAAGCCTATAGAGAACTTTTGGTAATATCACCATTTTGATGATGTTAGTTCTGCCTATCCATGAACAGGGTATATTTTTCCATCTTCTAAGATCTTCTTCTATTTCTCTCTTTAGGGTTCTGTAGTTTTCATTGTATAAGTCTTTCACCTCTTTTGTTAGGTTGATTCCCAAGTATTTTATTTTTTTTTTTGAGGATATTGTGAATGGAGTGGTTATCCTCATTTCCATTTCAGAGGATTTGTCGCTGATATACAGGAATGCCTTTGATTTATGCGTGTTGATTTTATATCCTGCCACTTTGCTGAATTCATTTACTAGCTCTAATAGTTTCTTTGTAGACCCTTTTGGGTCTGCTAGGTATAGAATCATGTTATCTGCAAATAGTGATAATTTAAGTTCTTCTTTTCTTATTTTTATGCCTTTAATTTCTTTCGTCTGTCTAATTGCTCTGGCCAGTGTTTCAAGAACTATGTTGAACAGAAGTGGTGAGAGAGGGCATCCCTGTCTTGTTCCAGATTTTAGAGGGAATGCCTTCAATTTTTCTCCATTCAGAATGATGCTAGCCTGAGGCTTAGCTAGATTGCTTTTACAATATTGAGGTATGTTCCTGTTATCCCTAGTTTTTCTAGAGTTTTGAACATAAAGGGATGCTGTACTTTGTCGAATGCTTTTTCCGCATCTATCGAGATGATCATATGGTTCTTATCTTTAAGTCTATTGATGTGGTGAATAACATTTATTGATTTCCGTATATTGAACCATCCTTGCATCCCAGGGATGAATCCTACTTGATCATGGTGCACAATTTTTTTGATATGTTTTTGTATCCGATTCGCCAGAATTTTATTGAGGATTTTTGCATCTAGGTTCATTAGAGATATTGGTCTGTAGTTTTCTTTCTTTGAAGTGTCTTTGTCTGGTTTAGGTATCAGGGTGATGTTGGCCTCGTAGAATGAATTTGGAAGTTCTCCCTCTTTTTCTGTTTCCTGAAGTTGCTTGAAAAATATTGGTATTAGTTCCTCTTTAAAGGTTTTGTAAAACTCTGCTGTATACCCATCCAGTCCTGGGCTTTTCTTAGTTGGTAGTCTTTTGATGGTTTCTTCTATTTCCTCAATTGATATTGGTCTGTTTAGGTTGTCTATATCCTCCTGACTCAATCTGGGCAGATCATATGACTTAAGAAATTTATCGATGCCTTCACTGTCTTCTAATTTATTGGAATATAAGGATTCAAAATAATTTCTGATTATCTTCTGTATTTCTGAAGTGTCTGTTGTGATATTGCCTTTTTCATCCCGTATGCTAGTAATTTGAGTTCTCGCTCTTCTTCTCTTCGCTAGCATGGCTAAGGGTCTGTCGATTTTGTTTATTTTTTCAAAGAACCAACTTTTAGTTTTGTCAATTTTTTCAATTGTTTCTTTAGTTTCGATTTCATTAATTTCAGCTCTGATTTTAATTATTTCTTGCCTTCTACTTCTTTTGCTGTTGTTTTGCTCTTCTTTTTCTAGGGCTTTGAGATGAAGTATGAGATCATTTATTTGTTGGTTTTTTTCTTTTTTTAAGGAATGAACTCCAAGCAATGAATTTTCCTCTTAGAACTGCTTTTAATGTGTCCCATAGATTCCAATATGTTGTGTCTGTGTTTTCATTTATCTCTAAGAATTTTTTAATTTCCTCCTTGATGTCTTCTATAACCCATTGATCATTCAGTAACCTATTGTTCATTCTCCAAGTGATGCATGATTTTTCCTTCCTTCTTTTATCGTTGATTTTCAGTTTCATTCCATTATGTTCAGATAAGATGCATGGTATTATCTCTACTCCTTTGCATTGTCTAAGAGTTGCCCTGTGACATAATATATGATCTATTTTTGAGAAGGATCCATGTGCTGCTGAGAAAAAAGTGTAACTGCTTGATGTTGGGTGGTATGTTCTATATATGTCAATTAAGTCTAGGTTATTAATTGTGTTATTGAGTTCTATAGTTTCCTTATTCAACTTTTGTTTGGAAGATCTGTCCAGTGGCTAGAGAGGTGTGTTGAAGTCTCCCATGATTATTATATGGTGGTCTATTAGACTCTTGAACTTGAGAAGAGTTTGTTTGATGAACATAGCTGCACCATTGTTTGGGGCATATATATTTATGATTGTTATGTCTTGTTGGTGTATGGTTCCCTTAAGCAGTATGTAGTGTCCCTCTTTATCCCTTTTGATTAACTTTGGCTTGAAATCTATTTTATTTGATATGAGTATGGACACTCCTGCTTGTTTCCGAAGTCCATATGAGTGATATGATTTTTCCCAACCTTTCACCTTCAGCCTATGTATGTCTTTTCCTATCAAATGCGTCTCCTGTAGGCAGCATATTGTTGGGTCTTGTTTTGTGATCCATTCTACTAGCCTGTGTCTCTTAATTGGTGAGTTTAAGCCATTAACATTTAGGGTTATTATTGAGATATGGGTTGTTCTTCCAGCCATATTTGTTTATTTATGTTACTAAACATGGTTTGTTTTCCTCTTTGATTATTTCCCCCCCTTTACTGTCCTACCTCCCACTGTTGGTTTTCATTGTTATTTTCCATTTCCTCTTCCTGTAATGTTTTGCCGAGGATGTTTTGAAGAGATGGTTTTCTAGCTGCAAATTCTTTTAATTTTTATTTATCGTGGAAGGTTTTAATTTCATCTTCCATCCTGAAGCTTAATTTCGCTGGATACACAATTCTTGGTTGGAACCCATTTTCTTTCAGTGTTTGAAATATGTTATTCCAGGATCTTCTAGCTTTCAGAGTCTGTGTTGAAAGATCAGCTGTTATCCTGATTGGCTTACCCCTAAATGTAATCTGCTTCCTTTCTCTTGTAGCTTTTAAAATTCTCTCCTTATTCTGTATGTTGGGCATCTTCATTATAATGTGTCTAGGTGTGGATCTCTAATGATTTTGCACATTCGGCATCCTGTAGGCTTCTAGGATTTGGGATTCTGTCTCATTCTTCAAGTCTGGGAAGTTTTCTCATATTATTTCATTGAATAGATTGCTCATTCCTTTGGTTTGGAGTTCTGTACCTTCCTGTATCCCAATGACTCTTAAGTTTGGTCTCTTAATGTTATCCCATATTTCTTGGATGTTCTGCTCATGGTTTCTTAACAGTCTTGCTGAGATGTCTATGTTCTTTTCAAGTTGAAATACTTTGTCTTCATTGTCTGATGTTCTATCTTCTAAGTGTTCTACTCTGCTGGTAGTATTCTCAATTGAGTTTTTAAGTTGGTTTATTGCTTCCTGCATTTCTAGGATTTCTGTTTGTTTGTTTTTTTATAACCTCTATCTCCCTGTATAGTTGATCCTTTGCTTCCTGGATTTGTTTGTGTAATTCATTGTCGAAGTGATCTTTCATTGTCTGATTTTGCTGTCTAATGTCTTCCTTGATACTCCAGATCATCTGAAGCATGTATATCCTGAATTCTTTATCTGACATTCCATCTGCTGCAGCTGTTACCTCTTCTAAAGTTGAGTTGACCTGCATTGCTTGTGGTCCTTTCTTTCCTTGTCTTTTCATACTGCTTGCGTTTCTTTCTGCTTGGTGAAACTGTTGTGTTTTTGAAATGTTTTTTCCCCCTATATATTTATATTGCTCTTGTATAGTTGAAATGTCTCCCTTGCAGGGTCAGGCAGCGTTCTGCCTACCTTGCAGGCGCGGGCAGGGGCTCTGCTCTGCCCCTCCTCCAATTGGTGTGAGGTGTCTACCACACCCACAGACCCCTGGGCCTGTCCTGCGGGTCAGTCGCAGGTCTGCCTACCTTGCAGGCGCGGGCGGCGGCTCTGCTCTGCCCTTACTCCAATTGGGGTGACGTGTCTACCACGCCGGCGGGTCTCTGGGCTTATTCCGGGCGTGGGAGGCGGCTCTGCTCTGCCCCTACTCCAATTGGGGTGACGTGACTACCACGCCGGCAGGTCACTGGGCCTGTTCTGGGCACGGGCGGCGGCTCTGCTCTGCCCCCCCTCCAATTGGTGTGATGTGTCTACCATGGCTGCAGACCCCTGGGCCGGTTCTGCAGGTCGGTTGCAGGTCTGCCTACCTTGCAGGCGTGGGTGGCGGCTCTGCTCTGCCCCTACTCCAATTGGGGTGACGTGACTACCGCGCCAGCGGGCCTCTGGGCCTGTCCTGGGCGTAGGCGAAAGCTCTGCTCTGCCCCTACTCCAATTGGGGTGACGTGTGTACCACGCCGGCAGGCCACCAGGCCTGATCCGCCGGTCGGTTGCAGGTCTGCCTACCTTGCAGGAGCAGGCGGCGGCTCTGCTCTGCCCCTCCTCCAATTGGTGTGACTTGTCTACCACACCTGCGGACCCCTGGGCCTGTTCTGGGCACGGGCGAAGGCTCTGCTCTGCCCCTACTCCAATTGGGGTGATGTGCCTACCACCCCGGCCGGCCGCCGGGCCTGTTCCACCGGTCGGTCGCAGGTCTGCCTACCTTGTGGGCACGGGCGGCGGCTCTGCTCTGCCCCTACTCCAAATGGGGTGACGTGTCTGTCGCGCCAGCAGGCCACTGGGCCTGTTCCAGGCGCCCGTGGCAGCTCTGCTCTTCCCCTACTCCAGTTGGGGTGACATGTGTACCACGCTGGCAGGCCGCTGGGCCTGATCCGCCGGTCTGTCGCAGGTCTGCCTACCTTGCAGGCGCAGGCGGCGGCTCTACCCTGCCCCTCCTACCACGCCCGCGGCCTGCTGGGCCTATTCTTCTGGTCGGTCGCAGGTCTGCCTACCTTGCGGGCGTGGGTGGCGGCTCTGCTCTGCCCCTACTCCAATTGGGGTGATGTGACTACCACGCCGGCGGGCCGCTGGGCCTGTTCCGGGCGTGGGCGGCAGCTCTGCTCTGCCCCTCTGGCTTGATGACAAAGTGAGAGAGACTCGGGTGTTTGTGACTCACTTTCTTTACCAGGAGACCAACTGTTTCTGTCGCCGCTGGTATTGATGAAGTTCTCTCCTCCGCCGCTTTCTGATGACATCAGATCTCTGCCATGTTGGTATCCCATGCGAATGGCAGCATTTCGTTCCCTTTGCCGGGTGACCAAAGCAACGGGTGAGTCCTGACCGGCCCTCACAAGCCCCGTCTCAGTCCTGTTGCCACTGCCTATGAAGGCTCGGTTGGTATTTACCTCCACAGTATTCAGCAGGACCCGGACCGAGAAGCAGTTTCCGTGGGTTCTTTATCCCTGGGCCAGAGCAGTTCTGGGAGCCGGAATTCGTCCGCTCCGTGCTCAGTGTATGTTCTGATAAGAGCAGGCTCCAAGAAGCAGTTTCCGCGGGTTATTTAGCACTGAGCCTGAGTAATTTGTCTGCGAGCCGCAGGCAAATGGAAGCCTGCTTTTTGAAATTACCTGTTCTATGGCTAAATGAGGTGCGATCAGTCGAAAACAGGGATGGTGACGTCAGCTCTCCAAGATGGTGGCCGCTGGCTTCCTCTGTGGTCTGACCGGTGTGGAGAACTGAATTGGACCACTTCCTTCTCCCGTCTCAAACCCAGAATTCAGCACTGAGTACGGTGATTTCACAGCTGGCAGAAGCCCGCAGAAACTGCAGCACTGTATCTTTGCGTTGCTATCTCCTCGTTTCCCAGAGCGCGCCTCAGACTCTAGCCGCGGGGCGATTTGCTGAATAAGCAGCATGACCCTCCGTGCGGACAAATCTCTCGCGTTTGAGCCCCTGTAGCTGATCCTCGTGCGATGGAAATCCTTCCTCTAGGTTTTGGAGCACCCCAATTTTGCTGGAAATTCCTAACAAGATAGCTTTTAGCTGTTCTAACTCGTCATTCTCCCGCACAATGACGCGGTACACGGGGATAATGCACTCACTTCGCTGCCATCTTCCGAAAATTTACATCTTCACAAAGGAATGAATGTTCAAAATTTTGAGAGCATCACAAATGGTGCTCTTCTACCTTAAGAAATTAGTGCAAGATTCTGTTTGGTACCTTCTGGGATAAATTTTTGTCTTCAGTCTCTTTCCTCAAGGAATCTGTGCTCTCATCTGTAATCTGATTCCTGGTATATCTTTCCACCTGACTACTTCTGTTAAAAGGATACAGATTTGTTGATTCACATGAGAGCTAATATCACTAGTTGTCTCCTTGACATCTTATATATTGTACCATTTACGATCAATGTCTAGTGTGTGATACAGAACGTAAGCAGTTCTCCATTCAACTAAGACCTACTTTTGTTGTCAAGAGATCAGGATATTTCACATCCTGAGGAACTTTTGTTACCTCTGAACTCTGTGAAATGTTTCAACATAAAAGTGAGAAAGTTAGGAGTTGTAAGAGTCACCTTTGAGCCTGGCACCATCTTTGACACATGCTGTATTTGTAGAACTTCTTTCATCTAGCTGTTGAATCTTCACAAATTGTGAAAAAGTTTGTTCACATCTTGAACTGCCTTGGTATTCAGGTAATGTCAAGATAAATGTTCTATGTCTGAAACTACTCAGTAGTGGAAACACTCTTTGGGAACTTCAGAACACTTGTCTATGTGACTGTGGCCATTCAGGCCTGCTTTCTATATGGAAGTCACAGTTATATCAAATTCACATGTCTTCCTGCTTTGATTGTTGAAGAACCTCGATGTTTGAATGTCATAGATGTCAGTGCCTTGATAGCATTACCAGGATTATTGGGAGCCTGAATAATATGCACCTCAAAGCTCCTTGCTGGAAACAGATCTTAGAGCTCTTTCTCTGAACAGTTGGCAAGAGTTGCTCTTTGCATCGGATTCTGCAGTGTGGTATTCAGCTGGCATGATTATCTGTATTCTGGAACAGCCATTTTCAGTGGGTTCTATTGCTTCATGGAAGTAAAAATGGATTTTGGAAAATCCATCTATATACCGTCTATAGACCATCTGAGAATATGTATCCAGACCCTCTTTTGACTTGGACTTCCATCCAATTTGAAGTTCAGAATTTGTGGGTAATTGATAGTTTTATCCAGCAGGTTCACATTTGGGTCCTCATGGCACAACAACGAATATGCTATCATACTAGTTATATTAGCCACCACCACTATCCTTTGTGTCTTATTCTGTATAAGCTGATGTATGAGAATACTATAGACTGGGTGACTTAAACATCGAAAATTTATTTCTAACAGTTCTGAAGCCTGGGAATTCCATGGTCAAGGTACTAGCTGATTTGGTTCCTGGGAAAGTTTGCAGATGAACTGTTACCTGCTGTATACTTATATGGCAGAGAGAAAGACAGAGTGCACTCTAGAGTCTCTTGTGAGGACACTGATCCCATCCTGAGGGATCTACTCTGGTGATCTAATCACCTCCCAAAGACCAAACTTTCTAATACCATAATAGTGAAAGTAAGGATGTCAGCATATGAATTTTGAAGGGTCACAAACAGTTGATCCATAACACTCCCAGTATACAGTAGTAGAACAGGAATTGGATAATAAAGTCAGGGAAAATAATAAACATAAAATAATCACTGGTCTGTAATAGTGATCATATTACCTTTAACAATAATTGTGAAACCTCCTTGCTCCAAAGCAAAGAAAATTCCTTGGTTAGCCACTCTGGCAGCTTTTCTGGGAGGAGCTTTCAGTCCACTGACCTTCATAGCCCCTGGCTCTGTCTTCTTATGGTCTTCTTTAGTTATTTTCTTCCAAAGCCAAAGCTGAGGTAGTCATTGAAAAGTACAACCTCCTTGGGGACTCAGAGCATTTGTAGTTCACTTTTTACTGCTGTTGCTTTTGGATTTGAGCAGACTTTTCAGGCCAGAGTTATGGTTTCTTTGGCTGTGCAATTTGCTCAAAAACCAGTAGACTAGATATCTCCCTATTTCCACTCAGTTTCATATGCAAGCAGCCACAGCTAAAGTTCTAATATAAAAAGTTTTTAAACTTAAAGACTTAGCTCTTTCACCTTAATGTCTCTGGTCTCATCCATCCCTTCCCTTCCCACTTCATGGCAGTTAAGTTAAGGCCATCTGAAACTATGGGTTTGGTTTAGAAAGGCCATGTCCTTAATCTGATTTTTGCCTCTAAGCTAGCCACCACTGTCTGGCAAAGATATGAATAGAAAAAGGCTTGGGACAGTTTTATGTCACGTTATGATTATCCCTTAGCAACTCTTACCACTGCTTCAGTGTTGGTTACAGAAGCTGCTGATATTTTAAAAGTTGATAATAGGTTCACGTGGTTCGAAACTTAAGCAATAGTGAAAGGATACAATGAAAATGGTTTCTACCCTTCAGTGAGAGTGTCTGTTTTCTACTCAACTCCCACTATTCAGTTTTTGAAGTGTAGTTCTTATATTCTAACATGTTTATGTGTATTAGTCATGTACTAATAATGGGAGTATGTTCTAAGAAATGTGTTGTTGTATGATTTCATCATTGTGCCAACATCATGGGGTACATTTACACAAACCCGTAATGATACAGGTCAGTCCCTGTAACACAAACCCGTAACACAAACCTGGAAGGTACAGGTCAGTCCCTCAATGTGGCCTCTTTGTGTAGTCAAGAGATGTTGTAAACAGGTGTACAAGCCTGCCACTGGCATACCACAGCATATTGTTTCACAGAAAACTTACATTTTTTACAAATAGGATTACACTAAAATAATGATGAAAAGTATTGTATGATAATTACATAAATAAGTAACAGAGTTTATCATTATAAGTATTAGGTACTATACATATTTGTATGTGTTATACTTTTTGGCAATGCAGTAAGGTTTGATTACATCCACATGACCACAAACATGAGTAATGTTTGTGTTACAACATTATGATAGCCTCATGTGGCACATAAACATATAAGCTGATAACAACCTGAAATCTTATCTTCTATCCATTTTTACATTGTTTTCTACCTTGCCTTTTTCACTTTGTAATATGTTTTAGAGATCTTTCAATGTCAATACATAGAGTATTTTGTTATATCTGCATAGTATTAAATTTTATGCAGATACTATGATGTATTTGTAAATTTTTTGTTCTTTTTAGTTGTACATGACAATAGAATGTATTTTTATACATCATACGTACATGGAGTATAACTTCCCATTCATGTGGTTGTACATGATGTGGAATTACTCATATATGAACATAGGATAGTAATGTCCTACTGTCTTTCCCTTTCCCATCCACCTGCTTTGCCCTGTTCCCTTCTGTCCAATTTGGTAAACCTACACTCCTCCCTTCCCACTCAACCTATTGTGTGTTAGCATCCAAATATCAGAGAGAATATTCAATCTATTATTTGGGGGGATTGGCTTATTTCACTTAGGATAATTGCCTCCAGTTCCATTGATTTATAGGAAAGTGCCATAATTTCATTTCTCTTTATGGCTGAGTAATAATCCACTGTATATATGTACCACATTTTCTTTATTCATTCATCTGTTGAAGGGCACCTAGGTTGGTTCCATAGCTTGGCTATTGTGAATTGAGCTGGTGTGAACTTTGATGTGGCTGTGTCACTATAGCATGCTGACTTTAAGTCCCTTGGGTGTATGTCAAGGAGTGGGATAACTGGATCATTCTAAGTTTTCTGAGGAATCTCTATACTGTTTTCCATAATGGTTGCACCAATTTGCAGTCCCACTAGCAATAATTGAGCATACCTTTTTCCACACATCCTCACCAACATTTATTGTTAATTATGTTCTTGATAATTGCCATTCTGACTGGAGTGAAATGAAACTCAGTGTAGTTTTAGTGTGCATTTTTCTATTGAACATTTTTTTTCATATATTTGTTGGGTTCTTTTTTTTTTTTTAATTTTGGTGTTAAGCTTTTTGAGTTTTTTATATACCCTAGATATTACTGTTCTATCTGAGATGCAGGTGGCAAAGATTTTCTCCCATTCTGTAGCTCTTTCTTCATGTTCTTGATTGTTTCCTTTGCTGTGAAGAGCTTTTTAGTTTGATATGAACCCATTTGTTGAGTCTTGATTTCACTTCTCTGCTTTCAAAGTCTTGTTGAAGAATTTGGTTCCTAAGCTGACATGATGAAGATTTGGGCCAATTTTTTTCTTCTAATAGGTACAGGGTCTCTGGTCTAATGCCTAAGTCCTTGATCCACTTAGAGTTGAATCTGGTGCAGGGTGAAAGATAGGAGTCTAATTTCATTTTATTACATATCGATTTCCAGTTTTCCCAGCACCATTTGTTGAAGAGGCTATAATTTCTTCAATATATGTTTATGGTGCCTTTGTCTAGTATGAGATAACTGTATTTATGTGGGTTTTCCTCTGTGTTTCAACTCTGTACTATTGGTCTTCATGTCTGTTTGGGTGCCAATACCATGCCATTTTTGTTACTCTAGTAATGTAACATAATAAGGTTTGGTATTATGATGCCTCCTGCTTCACTCTTCTTGCTAAGGATTGCTTTGGCTATTCTGGGTCTCTTCTTTTTTCAAATGAATGTCATGATTGCTTTTTCTATTTCAGTGAATAATGTCATTGGGACCTTAATAGGAATAAGTTAATAGGAATTGCATTACATCTGTATATCATTTTTCATAGTATGGACATTTTGACAATATTAATTCTGCCTATCCAAGAATATGGGGGATCATTCCATCTTCTAAAGTTTTCAATTTTCTTTCTTTTGTGTTCTGTAGTTTTCATTGTAGAGGTCTTTTACCTCTATTGTTAGATTGATTCCCAAATGTTTTATTTTCTTTGAGGCTATTATGAAAGGGATAGTTTTCCTAATTTCTCTTTCATTTGATTCATCACTGATGTATAGGAATACAATTGATTTATGGATGTTAATTTTATATCCTACTTTGCTGAATTCTTTTATGAGTTCTTAAAGTTTTCTGGTGGAGTTTTTTGGGGTCTTCTAAATATAGAATCATGTTGTCAGCAAATCGGGGTAGTTTTCTTCTTTTCATATTTGTATCTCTTTAATTTCTTTCTTCTGTCTAATTGCTCTGGCTAGAGTTTCCAGTACTATGTTGAATAGAAATAGTGAAAGAGGGGGCTGGGGATATGGCTCAGTGGGTATAGTGCTTGCCTCACATGCACAAGGCCCTGAGTTCAATCCCCAGCACCACACACACACACACACACACACACACACCAAAAAAAAAAAAAAGAAATAGTGAAAGAGGGTATCCCTGTGTTGTTCCAATTTTTAGAGGGAATGCTTCCAATTTTTTTTTCCATTTATAATGATGCTGGCCTTGGGTTTAGCATATATAGCTTTTACAATGTTAAGATATGTTTCTAACTAGTCTATCCCTAGTTTTTCTAGTGTTTTGAACATGAAGGTGTGCTGTGTTTTGTCAAATGCCTTTTCTGCATCTATTGAGATTATCCTATGATTCTTGTTTTTATGTATATTAATATGATGTTTATTGATTTCCATATCTTGAACCAACCCTGCATCCCTAGGATGAACCCCACTTGATTGTGGTGCACTACCTTCTTAATATGTTTTTGTATGCAATTTGCCAATGTTTTATTAAGAATTTTTGCATCTATGTTCATCAGGGACATTGGTCTAAAATATTCTTTCCTTGTGCGTCTTTGTCTGGTTTTGGTATAGGGTTATACTAGCTTCATAGATGAGTTTGGAAGGATTCCCTCCTTTTCTATTTCATAGAATAATTGGTGTTAGTTCTTCTTTGATGGTCTGGTAGAATTCAGCTGCGAATCTGTCTGGTCCTGGGCTTTTCTTTGTTGGTAGGCTTTTAATGGCACCTTCAATTTCCTTGCTTTAAATTGATCTATTTAAATTTTCTACATCCACTTGATTTAATTTGGTAGATCATATATCTCTAGAAATTTGTCAATATCTTCAAGATTTTCTATTTTGTTGGAGTATAAATTTGCAAAATAGTTTCTTATTATCATCTGTATTTCAGTATTGTCCATTGTGGTATTTCCTTTTTTATCACAAATTTTACTAATTTGAGTTTTCTCTTTCTCTTTGTTAGGTTGGCTAAGTGTTTATTATTTCTAGTGATTTTTTTTCAAAGAACCAATTTTTTGTTTTGTTGAATATTTAGATTATTTCCTTTGTTTCGATTTCATTAACTTCAGCTCTGATTTTAATTATCTCCTGTCTTCTACTGCTTTTGGTGTTGATTTGTTCATCTTTTTCTATGGTTTTGAGATGTAATGTTAGGTTATTTATTTGTTGACTTTCTGTTCTTTTAATGAATGAGCTCCATGTAGTGAACCTTTATAGTGTCCCAGAGATTTTGATATGTTGTATCACTATTCTCACTTACATTTAAGTATTTTTTTAATTTCATCTCTGATTTCTTCTGCTACCTATTCATCATTCAATAGCATATTGATTAGTCTCCAGATGTTAGAGTAGCTGCTATTTTTTATTCTATCATTGATTTTTAATTTTATTCCATTATGCTCTGATAGGATACAAGGTATTATCTCTATTTTCTGTATTTGCTAAGAGTTGCTTTGTGGCCTAAGATATGGTTTATTTTAGAGAAGGATTCATGTGCTGAGAAGAAAGTATATTCAGTCATTAATGGATGAAAAATTCTATATATGTCTGTTAAGTCTAAATTATTAATTATATTTTTTAATTCTATCGCTCTTTATTTGGTTTTTGTTTGAGGATCTATCCAGTGGTAAGAGAGGTAAGTTAAAGTCACCCA
Organism: Marmota flaviventris; assembly: GCF_047511675.1. Taxonomy (NCBI): domain Eukaryota; kingdom Metazoa; phylum Chordata; class Mammalia; order Rodentia; family Sciuridae; genus Marmota; species Marmota flaviventris. Next base: position 122,155,899 of record NC_092499.1, read on the forward strand.
GTATTGTTGTGTTGTGGTCTGTTGCTTCAACTATCAACACTTATTGATAAGGGTTTGTTTGATGTACATAGGTTGCTCCATCTTTTGGGGCATAAGTATTTGTAATTGTTATGTCTTGTTGGTGTATAATTCCCTTAAGCACTATGAAATGTTCTTCTTTGTCCCTTCTGATTAACTTTGGCTTGAAGTCAACTTTATCTGACATGAGAATAGAAACCCCTGCTTGTTTGTTTTTTTTATTGATTTTTTAAATAAATAAATGACAGTGGAATGCATTACAATTCTTATTACACATATACAGCACAACTTTTCATATCTCTGTTTGTATATAAAGTATGCTGACACCAATTCATGTCTTCATAGATGTATTTTGGATAATGGTGTCCATCACATTCCACCATCCTTGCTAATCCTCTGCCCCCTCCCTTACCCTCCCACCCCTCCACCCTATCTAGAATTCATCTATTCCTCCCATTCTCCCCCTCCCTACCCCACTATGAGTCAGCCTCCTTATATCAGAAAAAAACATTCGGCATTTGTTTTTTGGGGATTGACTAACTTCACTTAGCATTATCTTCTCCAACGCCATCCATTTACCTGCAAATGCCATGATTTTATTCTCTTTTATTGCTGAGTAAAATTCCATTGTGTATATATGCCACTTTTTTTATCCATTCATCCACTGAAGGGCATCTAGGTTGGCTTCACAGTTTAGCTATTGTGCTGCTATAAACATTGATGTGGCTGTGTCCCTGTAGTATGCTGTTTTTAAGTCTTTTGGGTATAGATGGAGGAGAGGGATAGCTGGGTCAAATGGTGGTTCCATTCCCAGCTTTCCAAGGAATCTCCATACTGCTTTCCATATTGGCTGCACCAATTTGCAGGCCTGCTAGCAATGTATGAGTGTACCTTTTCCCCCTCATCCTCGCCAACACTTATTGTTGTTTGTCTTCATAATAGCTGCCATTCTGACTGAAGTGAGATGATATCTTAAAGTAGTTTGATTTGCATTTCTTTAATTACAAGAGATAATGAATATTTTTCCATATATTTGTTGATTGATTGTATATCCTCTTCTGAGAAGTGTCTGTTCAGGTCCTTGGCCTATTTGTTGACTGGGTTATTTGTTTTGTTTTTTTGTTGTTTGTTTGTTTGTTTGTTTTTTGGTGTTTAGCTTTTGAAGTTCTTTATATACCCTAAAGATTAGTGCTCTAGGGAGCATGGGAGGAATAGACGAACTCTAGATAGGGCAGAGGGGTGGGAGGGGAAAGGAGGGGGCAGGGGGTTAGCAATGATGGTGGAATGTGATGGACATCATTATCCAAAGTACATGAATGAAGACATGAATTGGTGTGAATATACTTTATATACAAACAGAGATATGAAAAATATGTGTAATAAGAATTGTGATGCATTCCACTGTCATATATTTAAAAAATAAAAGCAATTAAAAAAAGAGAGAGATTAGTGCTCTATCTGATGTATGAGGGGTAAAAATTTGCTCCCAGGATGTAGGCTCTCTGTTCACCTCACAGATTATTTCTTTTGCTGAGAAGAAACTTTTTTTGTGTGTGTTTGAGATTTTATTGGCTGTATTCAGAAACAGTACACAAGGCATTTCACTTTGTACACAATTCTTAACACACATACCGGAAATCTAAAAAGCCTTATACTGTGATTCCTTTTCAGTTATTCCAGTGACTTTCCAGCTTTTAATTTGAAGTCAATTTTTTCTTAATAGAATATCAAGTACCAGTATCTTTGAATGTTGTTGTTACTTAGGTCCCACTAATTCAAAACTTTGTCAAACACAGCATACTCAAATTTTTCATCTTTCACAGCACATTAAAAATATTAGGAAAACTAGATTTCCACAACCAAAGATGTTACAGAGTACATACGATTCTGACAGCAATGATCCAGTAGTGGTCTTCTTTAGGAAACAATTATACTAAAAAACACAGGAATCGAACTAATTTAAAATATTCAAGACATTAAATGCAATACTGTGACTCCAAACTGCCATTTAATATGCTTTGTATTGTAGGATATAAAACTAACCCCCCACCTATGGAATGTTAAGCTGACACCAAAGACAGTCCAAGCCTCCCATAATTCAATATCCCACTATTTTCTGGTTGTACCCAAAAATAAACAACCAGCAAATGATTTCACTTCTAAAAAAAATCATTTACACTTAAAAAATGGAATGAGGTGGGATTCCCTCCTTTTTAAAAATGTTTCTTTAGTTTCTTGGGTAGCCACTTCAGCCTGTTTTCCCTTTGCTCCCCTTTTCCCTTTTTGAACTTTTTTGTCTGATTATTTATCCTCGCCGGCCGCCTTCCGGGGCTTGGCGTCTGCCTTGGCAGGAGCAAGCTTAGCCGACAGGCGGGCCGACCTGGGCTTGGGCTCCTCCTTCGCTCTGCCTTTAGCTGAGCTGACCTTCCTCTTGGGCATCCTGGCGGCGCGCGGGGCACATGCAAGTGCTGCGAGCTGAGGCGTGCCCAAGCCTTCCAAAGCTCTGAGAAGAAATTTTTTAATTTGATTTCACCCCATTTATTGATTCTTGATTTTGGTTCTTGCTCTATAGGAGTCTTATTAAGGAAGTTGGGACCTAATACCATATGATGAAGATTAGGTTCTACATTTTCTTCTATTAGACTCAGAGTCTCTGGTTTAATTCTTAGGTCCTTGATCCACTTTGAGTTGAGTTTTGTGCATGGTAAGAGATAGGAGTTTAATTTCATTTTTTTGCATTTGGATTTCCCATTTTCCCAGCACCATTTGTTGAAGATGCTATCTTTTCTCCAATGCGTGTTTTTGGCACCTTTGTCTAATATAAGATAATTGTAATTTTATGGGTTAGTCTCTTTGTATTCTATTCTGTACCATTAGTCTACTAGTCTGTTTTGGTGCCAGTACCATGCTGTTTTTGTTACTATTGCTCTGTAGTATAGTTTAAGGTCTGGTATAGTGATGCCACCTGCTTCCCTCTTCCTGCTAAGGATTGCTTTAGCTATTCTAGGTGTCTTATTTTTCCAGATGAATTTCTTGACTGCTTTTTCTATTTCTATGAGGAATGTCATCGGATTGTGATTGGACTTGCATTAAATCTGTATAGTGCTTTTGGTAGTATGTTCATTTTGATAATATTAATTCTGCCTATTCAAGAGCAAGGTAGATCTTTCCATCTTCTAAGTTCTTCTTTGATTTCTTTCTTTAGAGTTCTATAGTTTTCATTGTATAGATCTTTCACCTCTTTCATTAAGTTGATTCCCAAGTATCTTTTTTTTTTTTAAGTTATTGTAAATGGGGTAGTTTTCTTATTTCCTTCCCAGAGGACTTGTCACTGATATACAGAAATGCCTTTGATTTCTGGGTGTTGATTTTATATCCTGCTACTTTGCTGAATTCATTTACTAGTTCTAGGAGCTTTCTGGTGGAGCTTTTTGGGTCTTCTAGGTATAGAATCATATTGTCAGCAAATAGTATTAATTTAAGTTCTTCTTTTCCTATACATATCCCTTTAATTTCTTTCATCTGTTTAATTACTCTGGCCAGTGTTTCAAGAACTATGTTGAATAGAAGTGGTGAAAGAGGGCATCCCTGTCTTGTTCCAGTTTTTAGAGGGAATGCCTTTAATTTTTCTCCATTTAGAATGATGTTGACCTGAAGCTTGGCATAGATAGCCTTTACGATGATGAGATATATTCCTATTATCCCTAGTTTTTCTAGTGTTTTGAACATGAAGGGGTGCTGTATTTTGTCAAATGCTTTTTCTGCATCTATGGAGATGATCATATGATTCTTACCTTTGGGTCTATTGATGTAATGAATTACAATTATTGATTTCCGAATGTTGAACCAACCTTGCATCCCTGGGATGAATCCCACTTGATCATGGTGCACAATCTTTTTGATATGTTTTTGTATTCTATTTGCCAGAATTTTATTGAGAATTTTTTCATCTATTTTTCATTAGAGATACTGGTCTGAAGTTTTCTTTCTTTGATGTGGCTTTGCTTGGTTTTGGGATCAGATTGATATTGGCCTCATAGAATGAGTTTGGAAGTGCTGCCTCTTATTCTATTTTCTGAAATAAGTTGTAATAAGAGTATTGGTATTAGTTCTTCTTTAAAGGTCTTGTAGGAATCAGCTGTGTATCCATCTGGTCCTGGGATTTTCTTGGTTGGTAGGCTTCTGATGGCGTCTTCTATTTCATCACTTGATATTGGTTTGTTTAAATTGTGTATATCTTCCTGATTCAATCTGGGCAAATCATATGACTTAAGAAATTTGTCGATGCCTTCAACATCTTCTATTTTATTGGAGTATAAGATTTCAAAATAATTTCTAATTATCCTCTGTATTTCTGTAGTGTCTTTTTTCATCATATATGATGGTAATTTGAGTTTTCTCTTTCCTCTTCATTAGCATAATTAAGGGTCTGCAATTTTATTTATTTTTTCAAAGAAGCAACTTTTAGTTTTGTCAATTTTTTCAGTTGTTTCTTTTGTTTTGATTTCATCTCTAATTTAAATTATTTCTTGCCTTCTGCTTTTGCTGCTGATTTTTCCTTCTTTTTCTAGGGCTTTGAGATGTAGTGTAAGGTCATTTATTTGTTGACTTTTTCTTCTTTTAAGGAATGAACTCTGTGCAATGAATTTTCCTCTTAGTACTGCTTTTCATAGTGTCCCAGAGATTTTGACATGTTGTGTCTATGTTCTCATTTACCTCTAGAAATTTTTTAATCTCCTCCTTTATGTCTTCTGTAAACCATTGTTCATTCAGTAGCATATTGTTTAGTCTCCAGGTAATGGAGAAATTTTTATTTTTTATTTTGTCGTTGATTTCCAATGTCATTCCATTATGATCTGATAAAATGAGTGGTAGTATCTCTACTTTTTTGTATTTGCTAAGAGTTGCTTTGTGGCATATTATACAGTCTATTTTACAGAAGGATCCATGTGCTGCTGAGAAGAAAGTGTATCCACTTGATTCAGGTTGAAATCTTCTACATATGTCAGTTAAGTCTGTTATTGATTGTATTATTGAGTTCTGTAGTTTCTTTATTCAACTTTTGTTTGGAAGAGCTATCCAGTGGTGAGAGAGGTGTGTTAAAGTCACCTCAGATTATTGTGTTGTGCTCAATTTGACTCTTGAACTTGAGAAGAATTTGTTTGATGAACATAGCTGCACCATTGTTTGGGGCATATATGACTGTTATGTCTTGTTGGTGTATGGTTTCCTTGAGCAGTATGTAATGTCCATCTTTAACCCTTTTGATTAACTTTGGCTTGAAAGTCTACTTTATTTGATATGAGGATGGAAACCCCTGCTTGCTTCCACAGTCCATGTGAGTGGTATGATTTTTCCTAACCTTTCACCTTCAATCTGTGTATATCTTTTCTTATCAGATGAGTCTCCAGTAGGCAGCAGATTGTTGGGTCTTTTTTTTTTAATCCAGTCTGCTAACCTATGTTTTTTGATTGGTGAGTTTAAGCCATTAACATTCAGGGTTATTATTGAGAAATGGTTTGTATTTCCAGCCATATTTGTTTATTTTTATTATTTAACTTGACTTGATTTTCTTCTTTGATTAGTTTTTTCTTTAGGGTACTACCTCCCTCTGCTGATTTTCATTGTTGTTTTTCGTTTCCTCTTCATGGAATATTTTGCCAAGGATGTTTTGTAGTGCAGGTTTTCTAGCTATAAATTCTTTTAACTTTTGTTATTGTGAATTTTTTTTATTTCATCTTCAAATATAAAGCTTAATTATGCTGGATACAAGATTCTTGGTTGGCACCCATTTTCTTTCAGAGCTTGGTATATGTTGTTCCAGGATCTTCTAGCTTTCAGGGTCTGGGTTGAAAAATCTGCTGTTATCCTAATTGGTTTTCCCCTATATGTAATCTGATTCCTTTCTCTCATGGTTTTTGAAATTCTCTCCTTATTCTGTTTGTTGGGCATTTTTATTATAATGTGTCTTGGTGTTGGTGTGGAAGTATTGTGATTTTGTACATTTGGCATCCTGTAGGCTTCTTGAATTTGGATTTCCAATTCATTCTTCATGTTTGGAAAATTTTCTGATTTATTTCATTGAATAGATTGTTCACTCCTTTGGTTTGGACCTCTATGCCTTCCTCTATCCCAATAACTCATATTTGGTCTTTTTATGCTGTCCCATATTTCTCGAATGTTCTGTTCATAGTTTCTTACTATTATTGCTGTGTAGTTTATGTTCTTTTCAAGATTATATATTTTTATCTTCATTGTCTGATGTCCTGTCTTCCAAATGGTCTACTCTGTTTGTGATGCTTTCATTTGAGCTTTTAATTTGGTTTATTGTTTCTTTCATTTCAAGGATTTCTGTTTGGTTTTTTTTTAGAACCTCTATGCCCTGTTGAGGTGATCTTTTGCTTCTTGAATTTGTTTATGTAGCTCCTTGTTGAAGTGATCTTTCACTGCTTGTATTTGCTCTCTTATATCTTCCTTGAGTTCACAGAACATTTTAACCATGTACATCCTGAATTATTTCTCTGTCATTTTTTCTGCTGTGGCTGCCAATGATTCTAATGATGTGGTGTCTTGATTTGTTTGTGGTACTTTCTTCCCTTGTTTTTTCGTGTTGCTACTATGTCTTCCTTTTCAGCTCTGTGGGTCTGGGGTATTATTGTTTTTACACTGTAGGTTTGTAGTGCTCTTGTAAGGTTCCAAGATCCCTCTTTTGTGGGGAAAGACAATGTTAACAGATCCCAGTATCCACAATATTTCACCTATGAACAATTTGTTGTTATTAAGACATTTACAGTTTAGTCTCAATGCACCGAAATGTTGGATTCAATTATTATACAAAATATAATCAGTAGTTTCATAAAAAGGTTTACGGTAGACATTGATCTGGGGGTGGGGCGTAGGATGGTATGCTGAGGGGGAATGTTGTGAGGGTATGGGTTTAATATATCTTAGGAAATGTGAAAGAGAAATCTAATGAAGAGAGTTGGTAGTGAGAAAATAGACAGGAAGTAATTTAGGGTAGACAAGTACGTGGGAAGATAGTAGAGTATATAAAACAAACACATATATGTATTTAGAAAAATACAGGATGTTAAAATTGTAAAATTTGGAGGGGGGAGAAAAATCAAAGAAGAAAAAAGAGAAAAAATGGCATATACAACACCTCTATATTATATTATTCAGATGACTCAGTCCTCAAAATTGTATTTCATGCAAAGTTCTTGGTTTCACATATGTTGGGGATATGAGGGCTGGAGTATAGAGGGGTAGAAGAGAAAGAGAGAAAAAAATACTTGAACAAAGAAACCAGGATTGTTGCTAGTTTTAGAGATCCGTATCTTTTCTGTTTCTCTTCTCATCCAATTGGTAGGGTTTTCTATTTTAAGCTGGTGTCTCTGCCCTCAAGATGGTGTAGGTAACCAGGGTGGGAAGACTGGTCCTGTTGTAGGGTGTCTGGAAGTAAGGAGTGCCACCTGCCAGTCCCTGCAAGGAGACTGCACCTCAAGGGTCTCTTTTTGGGACTGCTCGTCTGACTTGAGTGCCCGGTATTGTCTCCCTCTCTTGCCTGGATATTTCCCAGCTCCTGGTCTCTCTGTTAGGCTCCAAACTTTAGTCCCATCCCCTTTCACTTAGCAGTTCCCCCTGCAGGACCTCTCACACCAAGGCTCATACCAGGTGGGCGGCACCCTTGTCGTACTGCACACCTGCCCAACTGGGAGCTGTTTTTGTGTTGAGTGGTCACTGTGCCTAGTTATTGCCGCTGGGGATGGTGGGTGAGCTGGATACCTGGTACCTGGCCAGATGGGGATCCAATCTGAGAGCTGCCCCCACCAGATATAGCTAGAAAGGTTATCCAAGATGGAGGCAGTCTGCTTCCAGTGCTGGGGTATCTTGTGAGGTGGGGGGAGCCGTGTGGTGGTGTTGTGCTGTGGGTAGGTAGTAACTAGGGGACCTGTGTGGGATTGGAGTGCAGTCTGGAGTTCTGCAGAGGTGTTGATAGGTGATTCTGCTAAGGTGCTTGAGAGCTGTGCGTGGGCTAGAACTGCAGGCTTTAGGTTTGGGGAGCCAGGGGTCCGGAGTCCTGCTCGAAAGCTGAGGCTCTGAGCCCTGCACGGGGGTCACAACGCTGGTGATTTCTGTGGAAATCAGCTGTATAGGAGTCCTCTTACACTCTCTGAGATGCAATATTCCGACTAGGTAAGATCTGGGTCACTGAGCAACACAGGATGCTGCCTCCCTATGGCCTGCCATCTTGGAATCCCCCCTGCTTGTTTATGTGATTTGTGTGAGTGATATGTTTTCTCCCATACTTTCACCTTTAGTCTGTGGATGTCTTCACCTATGAAGTGAGTCTCTTGGAGACAGCATATTGTTGGGCCTTGTTTTTTTTTTTAATCCAATCTGCCAGTCTATGTCTTTTGATTGATGAGTTTAGACCATTTACATTCAATGTTATTATTGAGATATGATTTTTATTCCATGTCATTTTGATTTATTTCTAGTTTTTAATTTGAATTCATTTCTCCATTGATTCACTATCTTTTGATGTAGTTCCTCCCTTTGCTGCTTTTCTCTTTTTTCATTTCTTCTTCATGAAATATCTTATTTAGTATGTTTTATAATGCAAGCTTTTTAGTTGTGTATTTATCATGGAAGGTTATTATTTCATCATCAATTCTGAGGCTTAATTTTTCTGGGTATGGTATTCTTGGTTGGTATCCACTTTCTTTCAGAGCTTGGTATATTTTGTTCTAAGATCTCCTTGCTTTGAAGGTCTGGGCTGAGAGATGGGCTGATATCCAGATTGGTTTTCCCTGTAAACATTATCTGTCATTTTTCTCAAGCAGCCCTTAAATTTCTATCCTTATTCTGTATGTTAGGCATTTTCATAATAGTGTGCCTTGGTGTGGGTTTGTTGTGATTTTGTATATTTGTGTTCCTATAAGCCTCCTATATTTGATTTTCCATTCTTTAGTTTTGGGAAATTTTCTGATATTATTTCATTGAAAAGATTATACATTTCTTTCATTTATACCTCTGAGCCTTTATTTAACCCAATAAATCTTAAATTTGGTCTTTTTAGTTTATCTAATATTTCTTGAATGTTCTGTTCATGGTCTCTTAACATCTTTTCTCCATGGTCAATTTTGTTTTCAAGATTATATATTTTGGAGCTGGGGATGTGGCTCAAGCAGTAGCACACTCGCCTGGCATGCGTGCAGCCCGGGTTCGATCCTCAGCACCACATACAAACAAAGATGTTGTGTCCGCTGAAAACTGAAAAATAAATATTAAAATTCTCTCTCTCTCTCTCTTTAAAAAAAACATTATATATTTTGTCTTCATTGCCTGAAACTCTGTCTTCCAAGTGAGCTAGTCTGTTGGTGATGCTTTCAATTGAATTTTTAATTTGGTTTATTGATTTTGAGGACTTCTGCTTGTTTTTTGCCCCCAGAATCTCTCTTTATTGAAGTGATCTTTCACTTCCTGTATTTTCTCTCTGATTTAACTCCTTATACCATCCTTTACTTCATAGATCAGTTTAACATTTGTACATTCTAAACTCTTTCTCTGACATTTCTTCCACCCTCCAGATTGCTGGAGTAAGAGATGGATTCTGTTAATGGAGTATCTTGGTTTGTTTGGGGTGATTTGTTCCCTTGCTTTTTCATGTTGTTTGTGTATCTACCCATCTAATAGTATAGGTCTAAATCAGTAGAGTTTCTGCCCAGTTGACTTTTAGTGTCCCTGAAGGTTTCTAGTACCTCATCATTTAGGGGGAGACAAATAATAACAACAACCAATGCAAATAATATACAGCATTAAACTAAATAGTTCCTACTATGACATCAATGATGTAAGTTATCATAATAAACAAAAATGATATGATCAGTTATTGCCTACAATAAAAACAGCAAGTTTACAAAATGGTTTACAATTTCAAATGATGTACAGAACAGAAGAAATGTAGTATGTGATGATTATGACAGAAGAAAAGATAGAAGTAAAAAATTAAAGGAAGAATGAAAGAACAATACACATTGTCTGTTAGTGGGAGAAAGAGAAGGGAAACAGGTACACAAAAACACATATAAATTAAAAGTTTTTAAAAATTAAAAATAAAAGAACATATTACAAAACTAAAATATACTAGTCAAACATCCTAGTCCTCAAAAAACATCCATGAAAAATAACTGGCTTCAAAAATGCTATAAATGAGAAAAAAACAAATATGAGTATGTATAAATGTCCATGTACTGTTAAGGTCACAATTAAACAGAGAAAAGAAAAAAAATCTTGATGAAAAGTTAAAGAATTCTTTCCATTGGAGTTCAAAAGATTCTCAGCTTCTCTTCTCAGCAGTTTTAAATGGGGTCTTCTGGAACATGATTCTCCACCCTCCAGATTGCTGGAGTGAGAGAGGTAATCCCATAGGCAGAATTCCTGAAGGCAGGGTTTAGGGTAAGGTGGGTTCCAGGCTGTTTGCTGAATGCCATTTGGACTGGAGATTTTAAATCAGTGCACTTCCAGGGCCAAATAATTGCTGGTCAATGCTAGAAGACCGTACTACAGGGATCTCCCCTGGGTTCCACTTGTGTGGTAGAGGAGCCAATTCTCAGTCTGCTATGTCACCTTCACCCCCATGTTTCCTGGTCTTCAGTTTAGTTTCCAAACTCAATCATTCTCATCCCTGCCCTTCCCAATTCCCTGCCAAACTCTTCTCTCCCAGCCAATCCTGTAAGCAGCCAGATTGCAGAGGGAGGAGTAGAGCCCAGTGGGTTTCCATGACAGTTGTTCCCTGTGTAGACCTCTCTCCATGTTTGATTTTCTCCTGTTCACTTAAGCACACTCTATATTGTGCAGTGTGTGTTTACTGAGCCTGTATTTTGGGCTAAACTCAGGTTTTCTAGGAATTGGCTCCTTCACTGGCTCCCACACTGCAGCTGCAAAATGGTTCCTTCCTTAGTCCTCCACAGGCTGCCTGAAGAGATGGTGGATTCTTTCCCACACAAGGATATTGTGCAGTGTGCCTTTCAGGTTTGTTGGGCAATGTCCTTGATCTCTAAACACAGTACCCAGACTTTCCTCAGGCCTCCTAAAAATGTGGATTCTTTTAATTCCCTTATACCTCCACTTTGCTTGTGTAGGGACTGCTCTGGCTGGTGCTTCTGACCTGGCCACAGAAGCTGCTGGTACCCTGGGGATTTCCTCCTTATTTTATTATATCCAAACTCCTGAGTCTCCTGTTTTGAATGTCCAGTTTTAAGTTCCAGTAAAGTCCCCCTGCTTTTTTTTGTTCACTCACCTTGCTGAGAAGCTGCCTGTCAGTTTTCTTGGTTTCACTCCATGGAGCAGCTAGGAATGTGACCTTCTCTATTCTTCCATCTTCTTAATCTCTAAAATATTTTTCATCATGATGTCTTATTAGCTTGTTTTCATTCTTTCTTTCCTATTGACTCAAGTATTTAAAACTAATGAATTTTGCTATGAACATTGCTGAGCCACATCCCATACAATCTAATATTGGTTGTTTTCTAGAAATGCTACAAGGTTGGTCTTTCTATCCTCTGACTCAAGGAGTTTCCAGGTGGAAAGGCCTTGTGTTTTCCACTTTTGTTATTTATCTCTAATATTTTTGCCTGTTATCAGAGTGTTGTCTGTAGTCTTCCTCCTCTTTGGAATTTATTAAGATTCTGTTTTTGTTTTTTAGAGGTCTTATTGAACCACAATACAAATAAAAGGCCATCAACTCCAATTTTAAATCAAATTAAAGCAAGTTGTATTGTGTACACAAAGGCTGGCCAGGACTGTCTCTCCCCATCCCAGGCTAGAGATCAGCACCCCAACTCTCCAGGAAAAAGGTTTTATAGTACAGAAAGTTGCAAAGGGGGTGTCTTGAGAGCTTATAACTAACAGGTTTTTGATAAGCATAATACAAAGGCAGATAGTAGGTTAATGATCTACATGACTTAACATTTAAAGATAGGAAATAAATTTATATCCCAACATCAGAATGTATGAGGTGCCACTGAGGTTTTAGAGAGGGTTTTCACCTGGTCAGGGAAAGCCAGGCATGGGTGAGTTCAAGGCATGGGCAGGAATTCCAAGCAAGTTTAGAAATCTCAGTAATTTATAGTAAAACAGAAATTAACTTTTCATGACTTTGTGATAAGATGGCTCCCAATCTTAAAATGGAATTAGGCTGTGTTCATCAGTCTAACATTTAGTATTTTTTTTTACTATTTTTTGGCATTGATATAGAAGGACTACCCTCTTTAGGACAGAGAGTTGAATATATCAGTCAGATCTTTCTTAATAATGTTTTTTTGGTTCCATATTCTTGTATATTTTTCTATTTTGTTTATTATGGACTGTGAGAAGTAAAGTTTTCTATTACTACTGTGTTTCTCTTTTCCTTTACCTATTCTAACTTCTACTTCATGATTATATCTGCTATATTATTTGCTGTAAAAATATTAATAACTGTTACATCCTCATTGTGAGTCAGCTCTTTTTGCATTATAAAATAATGCTTTGTCTACTTTAATACTTTTTATCTTGAATTTTATCTTTTCTAATATTAAGAACATGATTTCTGATCTTCATTTTCCCCCAATCTTTCATTTTCTGTCTTTCTGATAGAAAGTCACTTCATTTTAAATGTGTGTCACAATAAAATTGAACTTTACTTTGTGGCCATCTTCTTCTTTGAAACCCCTTTAACACTTGTTGTTATGGTGTATGTTTGGTGTTAGTCAATGCTGTGGTATTTTTTTGTTTGTAACCTTTCTCAAAAGTTCTCCCCCATTTCTTTAGATAACCTCCATTGGTTCCAAGGAGCAGTAATGGGAAAAAAACAAAAACATGTATCTTCTTTTCCCCTTCTCTCTTTCACCCTTCAGTTTTAGGTAAAATTTTTTCCAAAGTGTTAAAAAAATAACTTTAATATGATTATCCTTCTGTTGCTAAATTATGACTACCAGCCAATATATGCTTTAACTATGTCTTCACTCCACCCTCCATTTTATTTTCCCCTTCTCTTCACAGTTTTTTATAAGTTGTATAGTTTCTATTTTGTTGATATGTAATCATCCTGTTTTATCAGTTCATTCCCTCAGTTTTTTTTAGTCTAACCGTAGTAAAACATATTCTTGCTGCCTACCTTCCAATGTTTCTTCAGTTGTGTAATGATGAGCTAAAGTTCATCTTCCAACTGCCATCCACAGTAAGCCTTTCAGGTCAACATTTCCTCCATGTTTCAGCATACTCAAACATTTATGCTATTTTCTTTCTCTGATCTTCTATTCTTTGGTTTCATCACAGGCCATTGTAATAAGAAACCTAGTTCCTGTGAGTCAAAATGAGTCCTTCACTTTCTCAAAGCATTTTTAATGGTGCACACTGACATCTACCACACCGGGCTCCTTTGATAATCCCTACAGCTGTTACTTTGCGGCTTCTGCCCAATCTCAGATTCTTTTGATTTTACCATTCATATTTTAGTAATCTTTGGTTTACACCTTTTTAAAAAGTGTGAAGGAGGAAAAAAAAGACGCTTCTCTTTATGACCTTTTCTGAAGTTGGAAGTTACACCATCACCTTCTGACACCCTTTTGGTTGAACTTTGTTACATGACTATACCTCCCACACAGGGACTGAGAAGTGCAGTCTTTATTTCACACAGCCCTATGCCTACCTAGGGATTCTAAAATTGGACAAAAGTGATAATATAATGGTCTAGAGAGGACATCTAACATTCTTGGCCATATTCCCACTGTTTTATCAAACATACAGAGCATTATTGTCTAAAATACACATTTAAATGATGAAAAATAGCATGTATAGCATTGATAAGGATCAAAGAATAAATATGAACTTTTCAATCCAGAATATGAAATATTTCTTCTAACAATGTGACTTGATTATTATCTATAAATTGTGAGGTTCTATGTTAATGCAGATGATCCTGAGGGATTAATGCTTTAGTTATGAATAAGTATTACTTGATAGGTATCAATTTATTAGAACTGAATAAAACCTCTGAGGGGTATAGGAAGCACAGAGTAATTTGGAACATGGAAGCTTCCCTAATTTTGCTGCACTAGGATGTCCTAAGTACCTCTGATGCCATGTAGCAACAGAAAACTGTGAAAAGTGAGGTGAAAGGATGCCCAAGAAAAGAGAAGACCTTAAAACACTTTACCTTTTGCTTGGAAATACCCTAGATTATGCCTGACATTCATACTGAGTGTGCCTGTCCTTATACTTTCTGTTGGTTTGTTATATTTGATTATACCAAATAGCATCAGTTTAAAAAAATCCCCAAACGAAAAAAAAATTATCCATTTTGAATTTTTTGTTCAGTGTTTTTCAATCCATTCCCACTATTTCTGCTTTTACTAGTCTCCTTTTTCCTTTAACTATCCCCTGGAGACTACTACAGTTTGGAAAAGCTAGCAGGTTTTTGTGTGCTTTGTAAAAGTTGCTTGAGATGCGTTTTTTTCAGTTTATTTTTCTTCTGAAACTACTTGTTTTATTATCAAACATTTGGTTCTTGTCCAGTTCTAAACTGTAGACCCTTGTGAAGCAAAATTTTTTCTCATACATGTATTTTGAACATATTCTAAGATTATCAGATGAGAAATAATAAAAGAGTCAATAAAAGATAATGTTTTAGGTACTTTACATATGTACACAAATGTTTTTCAGGGAAAAAAATCATAAATGGCCTGGTTTTGCTGCACTTAATAAAATAATTCTAAAAGTCTTTCACATGATAGCTATAAGATTTATAAACTAAAACTAAGAAAGAAGCCCAAAACACTTGCAGTGTAATCTCAACTCAACTCTTTATTGTTTGTCTTATTTTGTTTTAATAAGAATTCATTTAAATTATTGAGAATGGGCATATGAAGGAGACATGAAGATTAATAAGTTAATTATATTAATATAATTAATTTACTAATTATATTAATAATTAATAATAGATTAATTAAGTTAATTTTACTTGCAAAAAATTAAATACTAAAACACCAATATAGTCCATTTTATAACCTCTTACATAAGTTGTTCTAAACATGATACTCAGAAAATGGAATATATCAGATTTGGGTGCACAGTGAATGATCATTATTGTTGACATTGGGACTTAGTATGTTTTTGTGTTTTTTTGGTCAGCACTTTATTGATCTAAAATAGTCAGAATTGGAGGAAATGTAACATTTTAATAAAATGTAAACTTTTAAACCAAATTTTAATTTCAGCTATTTTGATCTTTATAGATAATATTTCAAAGTGACAACAAAATTGTGTTTCCCCTCTATACCCATATGTTCAAATAAGTGTCATTTAAAACAGCCCAACTGAAAAAAAGGGGGGTACAAAATCCACTCTATTGGGAGATAAGGAAAGAACAGTATGAAAGAGTTTTGCTGACATAAGCGCAGGCTAATGCTATTACTGCCTAACTATGGTTATGCTGAGCCGTTCTGCTATATTCAGGTGTCAGCATTTCTATTATGGACTTACATTGTACTCGTAAGAATTTACTGTAATTTACAATCTGGAATAAAGCACACTATTGTTTCTGAAATTCAAGCTGAGTGCATTAACACAATAGGAAGAAAATATAGCACAAGTTAGCTATCCAGTCAAATTAATTAGCTTTATACTCACTTTACAAAATTACATGCAACTATCAAAAACTTTTTAAAGAAATTTTAGAAAACTGATTATCCTGTCTTCATTGACTTATGTAGATAGTATTAGTTTGTAATCAAATACTCTATACATACAAAATTTAATTTTTTAATAAATAAATTCCAGAAATTTACAATCAAACCTTTTGTGTGTGTCATATTCACACCATTGGGCTGAGGGTATGGCTCAGTGGCAGCAGTATCCCTTTCTCCACTTATATACATTTCCTTCTCAGACTTTTCCTAATTATCACCATTCATAAATAAGAAAGCAGCAAGCAATCAGTTGCACCCAACTATGATATATTCCATTTTCTGAATATCATGTTTAGAACAACTTACATAAGAGGTTATAAAATGGAATATATTGGCATTTTAGTATTTACTTTTTTGCATGTCAAATGCAGCTCATTTTCAAGAGCTTAGAGGATAATTTATTTGCTCATAAACATTATTGAACACCTCCATATGTCAAATATTTTGAAATACATTATCTCACTGAATCATCCCAAGATCCTTATCAGGTAGGAATGAGATTCCAGATAAAAAGTAACTTATTTCAGGTTATTGGCCCTTTCTGCTACCACACAGCTGCTTGCTTTTGTGTCCCCAAGGCTTAACTTGGAAACAGAATCTAATGACTGCCCAAGAAAAAGGTGGTTGTTATCAGGGACCAACTGTGAAGTAGCAGGAATTTTTTGTTGTTGTTGCTTTTTCATTCATGATTATTTTCCTTATTCTATGCATTCTTTCTGAAAATCTGCATTCACAGTGAGGAATCAATGTCAATGTAGCTTAATGTCTTATTTTCCAGAGATATTGATATTTTAACTTTCTGTAGGAAGAGAGAAGAAGCAAAATCTTATGCCTCCAATTTGTCAAGGCTTTTACTTATTTTTCATCAAAGCTGTCATTAAATTTTTTGGACCTAGCCAGGTGTGGTGGTGCACACTTGTAATTCTAGCTACTGAGGAGCCTGAGGCAGGAGGATTACAAGTTCGAAGGCAACCTCAGCAAGACTTTGTCTCAAAAATAAAAAGGGCTGGGGATGTAGCTTAGTTTGAGAGCCCTTACCAAGCATGTACAAAGCCCTGGGTTCAGTCTCTAGGTCTGGAAGAAGAAATGGTTCATTTCAAATTCTTTTGTAACTCTCTATGATAGTCTTTCTCATTATGAATATAAAAATCTCAAAGATTATTTTTCATCATAACAAGTGCTGGTGCTGCCTTAGGTGGGTGCATGAAGAATGTTAAATATATAGGTCTTGAGTGCTTTTGCAAATTTCATTCATTCAATGTTGAATATCCATGAAGGTTACAAAATTAACTTCTGCTTTTATCTACTATCCCAAGGCCAAGAAGCCAAGCCTAAGAAACCAGATTTCACCTGTAGTACCTAAATTTATGTGAGTTCCTTTTGTCTTGAAGGCCCCCAAATTTACTAAGGTTCCTAGACTGACAATAAGTGACTTCCTTACCATCTGGAGCCTATAACTTAGGTATGAGGCCAGTCTTACTAGGTGGACTTTGTAGTTATTGGATCTGTAAGCACAAAATGACGGTGCAGACCTCAACAGATTCAGGGAAACTGTTTATTGTTCTTTGTGGACTTGGGCACCTAGGGTACAATTAGGGTGGTTTCGTCATTGGAAATTGTGGATTTGCCGTTCATATAGTCAGGGGCTGGTTATGTAGATTAAAACTTTTAACTCAGGAGGGCAGCTATAAAAGGTTGAAACTCATTATTACTTGGAGAGATAGGAGTGCAGATTGTGAGGGATGGATATTTCTTTTTCTAGAGTTTATTGTTTCCCAGAGTTTCAATATTTCTCTCCTTTCTTCAGGGCTTATTGTTCAGTATATACTGTGTGTCCTTTTAGGAATAATTAGCAATGGAGGGAGGTTAAAGTCCAGAGCCTAACATTCAGTATTCCCCTCCTTCCTTTGGGGCCCATTGTTATCAGGGAAGGATTTACTGGAAGGTTAATACTTGGCTAGTTTCCTCTCCCCGCTCCCAAGCTTGCAGTACTTTGCATGGTCCTTTTCCTTGCAGCTCTGGAACATTGTCTCTGCTTTTCTTTTGGGGTTGTTTTGTAGGATTATTATTTTCCATAACTCTTCAGGAGCCACAATTAATTCAGCATAGTTCTGTAAAAATGGCTCACCTTACCTAATGGAGAATCATTCTCAAATATGACCTTAGGCTTTGATAGTCCTATGATTTTTCTAGTTTTATCTTAATACAAAGGAAAACAGATTCTTGATGAATATACGCAAATAACTACATTGCCATGAAAAGTGAAGAGTCAGAGCTTCAGAACTTGGGGGTCAAGAGAAATCAGATCATTCAAAAATATTGTTTTAGTTTATAAAAACAGTGTATACTAAATTTTTGTGGGATATTGATAGCTTTAAATTAAAGAGAAAGGATTTTTTAATATCAAAAATATAGAGCACTAAAATATCAACAGGAATATGAACAAATTCCAATAACAAATGCCCCTCATTAGTTCATTAAGTCCTGTGCTGTTTTTATTTTGGGTTACTAGTCTGCTTTCCTAAACTGTCTGCTTCTGAATCATAAAGAATCCTGGAAATTTTGACTCAGCTTGTTGGTTTTATTTAAAAGTAGTGTAAACCATTTCATATCACATTTGATCATAGCCAAAAGCCTGAGAAGCAATAATAATATCATATCAGAACCTGTACCCAAGATTATATTCTGTAAAGAAAAGATTGCAGTACTTTGCATAGTCCTTTTCCTTGCAGCTCTGGAACTGATCTTTTTTGGTTGAAAATAGAAACTCTGGCCAGTATCCTAGAGCAGAGCCTCTGCCAAATGTCAAATTAAATTAAAAAAATACGTGGATGACAAATAATGCCTGTGGTTAATTTATATTTGCAACCCATAATATTAGAATGGAGAGGGGTAATATTCTCTATTGGAATACATTGTATACTGTTCCATGAGTTTTTAATCTGTATTTGCTCTGATATTAAAATCATGGGAGCTGGGCAAAGTGATATGGGTCTATAGTCCCAGCCAATGGAGAGGCCCAGGGTCAGAAGGATCACTTGAACCCAGGAAGTAGGGATCAGCCTGGGCAACATAGTAAGAACTGTCTCAGAAAAGAAAAAAAAAAAAAAAACATACTGTGAAAGTAAGAACATGGAGAAATCTCCAGGAACTTCTCAGGATTTTTTATTGTTGTTGTTGTTACTATTGGGTTACTATTCTATCATCTTTTAATTTTTAAGGTAAAAAAAAAAATTGGGCTGGGGCTATAGCTCAGTGGAAGAGCACTTGCCTAGCATGTGTGAGGCACTGGGTTCCATCCTTAGCACCGCATGAAAAACTGAACAAATAAAGGCATGCTGTAATTTGTAATTTTTTTCCAGCAATCTTCTTTAGGTATATAGTATCTGGAAAATGTAAGGTCAGGCAGTGGGGACCCAAAAAAAGGAGGCAGATTAAAAAGGCTGCTGAAGGAGGCTTTATTGAGATTTGCTAGCGGTGAGACCCTCCAGACCAACAGGGTGAGTCTGGGGAGAAGGGGGGCTCAACCGACTGGAAGTTTATTGGGCTTAGGGCAGAAAGGGAGGGCTTGGGACAGGAAAGGAGGTTTTTAGAGTCCCTTGTCATACTGGGGTTGGTCGGGGGAGCTTGCTGAGATCCAGGATTGGTCAGGAGACCCCACTAATTGACAGGTAGATCTATCAGTGCCTGATTGGTGGTTCTTCAGCAGGTGCTGGTTGCTTGGTGCTTTGTTCCTCAGCCAAACTCAAACTGACCAAACAGAAAATTATATTTTATTTTCCCTATATTCAAGATACAATTGAGGGAAAGCCAAATCAAAAAATGACCAGAGATTTGGACACTTGGTTAAGGTACTATCATAGGCGCCTGA
Source organism: Marmota flaviventris (assembly GCF_047511675.1). Classification (NCBI taxonomy): domain Eukaryota; kingdom Metazoa; phylum Chordata; class Mammalia; order Rodentia; family Sciuridae; genus Marmota; species Marmota flaviventris. The sequence goes on from NC_092499.1 coordinate 122,175,522, forward strand.
GGAATAATACTTTTTTACTTCTTTACTCAGAGGGACAACAAACATTTAAAATAACATAAAAAGTAACATGTTTATAAGGAATCTTGATTTCCTTCCTCTTCCTCCCAACATTTGCTTTACTTGCTTTTTTTCATAAATAATGAAGGAATTAAAAAGTCAATATTGAGTGCAGAAAAAAATTTCTGATAAGACACCAAATCACTGCTTTCTGAGCAGATCACACAGAAGATAAGTCTTTGATATTGTACCTTAAAGCATTAACCAGTAAACCAAGAAAGCAAGTCCATTATAACTGAGAAAACCTTACTAAAATTTCAACATATCACCTAGCTTCTTTTCAGATTCATAAGACAAAATGAAATATACATAGCAAGTTCTGTTTTTTATTATGCCTTTTCATTTTCTGAAGCAAACTAACCCTTTAGTTATACTTCTTCTTTCCTAGGGGTTCTACTAGGTCAAAATCATTTTCATAACAATTCTAAGATGTTATTTTTCATATGCTATGTATTTATTATTCTTATTTCAAATGAATCAGTAAACATTTTTTTTAACAATTGGTTCAATTTCCAGTTTGGCATAAATACCAATACTTCTAACTCACATAAACCAAAATATTCTGGAATCCTCAGTAAGTCCTAGGGTCCTTTGGTTTCGAGGCTAAAAAGCTTGAAAACTACTATTTTTGAAGAAAACTACCAGTTTTCCTTGAAAAACAAGAGTAGTGTACACTCAGGTGTATCTCTCTGTCATGATTTCTTTCTCATTACTATCAATTACAATTTTCAGCCAAGGAACTAAGTTCTGTTTCTCACAGAGAAAACTAGGTGGGGCGGAATGGATAATTTAGAGCTGTTGAGCATACAAAAGCAACTTACTAGAAATGCATTCTAATTATACATGATAATGGAATTCATTGTTACATATTCATACTTGTACACAATATAACAACACACTTTGGTCAATCAATTCATTCTCCAGTACTTCCCCTTTTTCTTTTTCCCCTCCCCCCACCAGGGTCCTTTTCCTTTACTGTACTGGTTTGTCTTCTATTTTCATGAGATTTCCCCTCCCCATGCACACACCCCTTTCTATTCCTTTTTCCTCTCTAGCTTCCATATATGAGAGAAAACATATAACCCTTGACTTGACCCTTGACATCTCACTTAACATAAACTTCTCAAGTTCCATTCATTTTCCTGCAGATCACACAATTTCATTCTTCCTTATGGTGGAGTAAGACTCCAATGCGTGTGTGTATGTGTGTGTGTGTATGTATGTATGTATATATCTCTATATATATCTATATATAGATATATAGATATATATAGAGATATATAGATATTACATTTTATTTATTCATTTATTCGTTGACAGACACCTTGGCTATTATGACTGTCAACATGGGTATACTGTAAACATGGGTATGTATGTAATGTTGTAATATGCTGGTTTTAATTCTTTCAAATAATTACTGAAGAGTGGTATAGCTGGGTTATATGGTGTTCCATTCATAGTCTTTGGAGGACCCTCCATACTGATTTTCATAGTAGTTGTACTGATGTACAGTCACACTAACAATGTAAAAGTTCCTTTTCCCCACATTCTCCCTAGCATTTATTGTATTCTTGATGGCTGCCCATTCTAACTGGAATGAGATAAAATCTCAGTGTAGTTTCAATTTGCATTTCCCTAATTGATAGAGATGTTGAACATTTTTTTCAGATATTTGCTAGCCATTTGTATTTCTTCTTTTGAGAAATATCTGCTTAGTTCATTTTCCCATTTATTGTATGGTTTTTTGTTTGTTTGTTTTTGTTTTTGTTTGGTGGTAAGTTTTTTGAGTTCTCCATATACTCTGGGTATTAATTCTCTGTCAGAAAAGTAGCTAGGAAGATTCCCTCCCATTCTGTAGGCTCTCTCTTCATACTCTTAATAGCTTCCTTTCCTGTGCAGAGCTTTTTAATTTGATGCCATCCCACTTATTAATTTTTGGTATTAATGGTGCTTGGGATTGAACCCAGGGCCTCCTGTATGCTAAGCAAATGCTATACCACTGAGTCACACCCCCAGCCAAACATATATCCTTTATACAACCTTTTAAAATGGCAAAAATGAATATCTTCATTAACGTGACACAAGCCATAACCTTGACATTATAAACAAAGGAAGAAACATAAAATTAACTTGACTATTAATGTTTAAATATTTGTACTTAAAAGGTAGCTATCTAATGATATCCATTAATTAATTCAATTCAATATCAGTCCAAAGATTTACCTTGGAAATTATCTACTATAAAATATAATTATGGCTTAAACAAAATATCAGAACTAATGATTTAGTTGAACACAGTTTTACATTTTTCTTAATTTTTAATAATATATGTAAAGTAATATTAATTTATTGATCAATAAGCCTGTATAAGTTTAGGAAAAACAGACCTCAATAGAATAAAATGTATGTTTGTGTTATACTTTTTTCCCATGAATGTACATAATGGTGGGATTTATCATTACATGTTCATATGTGCACATAATAGAACAATATAATTTGACCATTAGCACTCTCCAGTATTTCCCCGGGTCCCTTTCCTCATTCTACTTTTATCCCTTTGATTTTCATGAAACCCTGTCACCAACCTTCTTTTCCTTTTTCCTCTCTAGTTTCCACTTTGAGAGAAAACAAAAAGCTTGACTTTCCAAATTTAGCTTATTTTGCTGAACAGTGTCCTCAAGTTCCATCCATTCTCCTGCAAATCACATAACGCCATTCTTCTTTATGGCTGAATACAACTTCATTGTGTATATGTGTATATACACATATTTTCTTTATCCATTTATCCATTGACAGACACATAATTTGGTTCAATAGTTTAGCTATTATGAATTGTACTGCTATAAACATGGGTATGCATGTATTCCTATACTATGCTGACTTTTAATTCTTTAGGATAAATACTGAGGAGTGGTATAGCTGGGGTATATATTGGAGCCATTCCTAGCCTTTGGAGGAATCTCCATATTCATTTCCATAGTAGTTGTTCTAATTTTACAGTCCCACCAACAGTATAAAAGTATTCTTTTCTCCCACATCCTTTTTAGCATTTATTGTTATTTATTTATTTTTTAAAGTTTTTTTTTAATTGTAGATGGACACAATACCTTTATTTTATTTATTTTATTTTTATGTGGTGCTGAGGATCAAATCTAGTGCCTCACATGTGCTAGGCAAGCACTCTACTACTGAGCTACAACCTCAGCCCGGCTATTTGTATTCTTGATGACTGCCTTTCTAAATGAAATAAGATAAAATCTCAGTGTAGTTTCAATTTTCATTTCCCTAATTGCTAAAGATGTTGAATAATTTTTTCATACATTTGTTGGCCATTTGTATTTATTCTTTTGAGAAGTGTCTGTTAGTTCATTTGCCCATTTCTTACTTGATGTTTTTTTTTTTTAATTTATTTTTTAGTTGTAGTTGGACACAACACCTTTATTTCACTTGTTTATTCTTGTATGTGGTGCTGAGGATCGAACCCAGGGTCTTGCACGTGCAAGGCAAGCGCTCTACTGCTGAGCCACAACCCCAGCCCCTTTACTTGATCTTTTTTGATGTAGAGATTTTTTAGTTCTTTATATATTCTGGATATTAATCCTCTGTCAGAAGTGTAGCTAGCAAAGATATTCTCCTATTCTGTAGGCTCTCTCTTCACATTCCTAATAGCTTCCTGTGCTCTGCAGAAGCTTTTTAATTTGATGCTGTCTCATTTATGAGCTCTTGGCATTATTTCCTAAGTTTTGGGGTACTACTGAGAAAGTTGTTGCCTGTGCATGTATACTGGACTGTTGACCCTACATTTTCTTTTAGGAGTTGAATAGTTTCTGGTTTAATTCCCAGGCCTTAGATCTATTTTGAGTTAATTTTTCTGCAGGTAAGAGATAAATATCTAGTCCCATTCATTATATATATATATATATATATATATATATATATATATATATATATATATGAAACCAATTTTCCCAGAACTATTTGTTAAAAAGACTGTCTTTTCTCCAGTGTATGTTTTGGGCACCTTTGACAAGGATCAGATGATTCTGTGTGAGTTTGTTGTGTGAATTTGTCTGTGTGTCTTCTATTCTGTACCATTGTTCTGTGTATCTGTTTTTATGCTAGTACCATGCTTTTTTTGTTACTATAGCTCTGTAGTATAATTTGAAATCAGGTATTGTGATGCTTCCAGCATTGCTTCTTAGGGTTAGAATTGCTTTGGCTATTCTGAGTCTTTCATTCTTCCAAATGAATTTTAGAACTATTTTTTTTTTTAGTTCTATAAAGAATGTCATTGGTATTTCAATGGGGATTGCACTGAATCTATCTATTGCTTTTGGTAGTGTAACCATTTTAACAATATTATTTCTGCCTTTCCATGAACACAGGAGTCTTTCCATCTTCTTGTGTCTTCTTCAGTTTCTT